>NC_083591.1:38348455-39021789 GCF_027579695.1 Neoarius graeffei
GATTGACAGACATCGCGAAGCGCAAAGGGTGGAGGCTGCATGGGTGAGGGTGATAGCAAGTGACCATAACTTTGCAGAGTAATTAAATCACAGTGCTGCGCACAGACAATGGTGTGGTTTCTTGATTATTTTGTAAAGCATGCGCTTAACTAGTCATTAACAGGAAAAGGTGTGTGATTTATCCTTTATCCACCCCGACTGTGCCATGCGAAGATGCATTCTGTGTCTTCAAAATTCCCCGAAGTCGGCACCGTGCTATCTGTAATCTAACTCGAAAGAAACTGTAAGTTATACTGGTTAAAAGTAGGCCTATCTGAGAATGATTTTTCCCCGTTTTGAGGTAGATTTTGGGGAAGGTATTTGTGAAGAAGGAATTAATCGCTTGTTCCAAACAGCCGCCTAGTCTCTAATACGCGCCGGGTCTCTTACGTGATTGAGACAAATAATCGCCCGGGCTATTATTTGGTATTTTACGGTACACTACACTACACAATTCGATGGATCATATGCCATAATATTACTCTATTCAGGTTGATTTTGTGCCCTTGCAAATATTTTGCTCACACACTCATCAGGCCATCCTTAAAAAAAAAAATCCATTTCCTGTCCACCGGGTGAGCAAAAAAATTTTCAGTCGGGAGGGAGGGATTTTTTTTTTTTATATGGATGGATAAGAAATCGCAATGCTGTGTTCGCTTTTTCTTTCAGTACTTTTTTTATTACAAAAGCAGACACATTTAATAAAATATGACGGTTTAATCAACTGAAACTTGTACAAAAACTAAGTTAGCATTTTAAATGCTGACTGCAACATTTGCAAAACTTTTCCGAAGGTACTTAAAATGTCCGACACGCGGACTTTTTGTAGTTCTAAATCGAGCGTTAGGCCTAGTTCGGATGAAATTACACTATTAAAATGATCACTGAATGATTTGTTTTTCTGAATCTTTACTATTTTGTTGTTCGCTAGAATACCATTTTGCGATTTCACACTTAAGCAAATGTTTGAAAACTCCAGATCTCCTTCCTTCATGGTGGCTGCCATTTTTTTTGTGCTGCACGGCGCATGCGCAGAGCTGATTCGACAGGGCTTTCCACAAGCGCCAGCTGCCGGCCATACCGCCGACTACACAATTAAGTCCAGCCGACTACTTTAATGACTATTTTTTGTAGCCCACAGGCTCTAAATATTAATTTTCGATTTTAATAAAATTAAATGTTTATCTAACGGACTGGGCGGCACGGTGGTGTAGTGGTTAGCGCTGTCGCCTCACAGCAAGAAGGTCCGGGTTCGAGCCCCGTGGCCGGCGAGGGCCTTTCTGTGTGGAGTTTGCATGTTCTCCCCGTGTCCACGTGGGTTTCCTCCGGGTGCTCCGGTTTCCCCCACAGTCCAAAGACATGCAGGTTAGGTTAACTGGTGACTCTAAATTGACCGTAGGTGTGAATGTGAGTGTGAATGGTTGTCTGTGTCTATGTGTCAGCCCTGTGATGACCTGGCGACTTGTCCAGGGTGTACCCCGCCTTTCGCCCGTAGTCAGCTGGGATAGGCTCCAGCTTGCCTGCGACCCTGTAGAACAGGATAAAGCGGCTAGAGATAATGAGATGAGATGAGATCTAACAGACTGACAATAATGTCAAACTGAACCGCACTCATTTAAGTTGTGATTCGCGCTGTTTGTACCGATAATAACCACAAATTCCCCGCCAACTTTGTTGATCAAGGGGGAGTAACTCATCCGCGGCCCCGACATGCGGTGTGTGTGCGCGCGCACTCGGCGGAGGCAGTAGTGTGTCGGGGCCGTTGGAGGGGACAGAAGCAGAGATAACGCTTATTTTGTCTCCGGTAAACCAGTCTTCTCTCATTCAATTACGTGCTGGCATCAAAAGACACCGTTGGTTGTAAATGAACCCAAACTGAGTGGTTGGAGTGTATTTTCATACACAAATGGAGAAATGTTCGCTGAGTGTGTAATTGTGTAGCCCCACTGCAGACCGTTGTCGTTGTTAATTCATAGCATGCTCAGCTGCGTGAATGTGTCATGCACCGAAAATAAGAGATTTACAAGCCAGGAACGCCTCATGATGCAATACGCAAGAAAAGAAAGATGATTTACTGCCATTTTACTTTGTATTTGAGTAAAGTGAATAAATAAATGGTCTGTGGAAAATACATTTAATCCTGGGAACTGCGTGCACAGGAGTTTATTTTGTGTTTCCTCCCCCCGGCTGGCTACTTATTTGTCATGACTGGCTAGTATGAGCCTTCGTGGAAAGCCCTGGGAATGCGGAAATGTCAAGTTCGATTTTAGATTTACGAACCCAAAAAAAATTTCGAAAAAACGGCGTTAAAAAAAAAAATTTCAACGCCGGTGGACCGGAAACAGAACATTTTTTAATAATGGCCTCAGGAGCTCTGCTTTTAAGCAGCATCTTTCTTTCTTTCAAAGTTTTTACAGTGACACCACATTATACTAGTGCATCTCAAAATATCGGAATATCATGAAAGGGTTTTTTTTTGTAATTTAATTCAAAAAAGGTAAACTTTCATGTATTGTATATTCATTACACGTACAGTGAAATATTTCAAGGCTTTTTTGTTTTAATTTTGATGATTATGGCTTATCGCTCATGAAAATCGGGACACATCCAGGCTAGACAAACTGATCAGGCGGGCCGGCTCTGTGGTCGGCATGAAGCTGGACTCTCTGGTGACGGTGGCAGAGAAGAAGACTATGGACAAACTATTGAACATCATGGACGATGCCAGTCACCCTCTGCACACCGTCATCAGCAACCAGAGGAGCCTGTTCAGTGACAGAATGCTCCTTCCCAAGTGCAGGATGAACAGACTTAAAAACTCCTTTGTCCCTCACGCCATCAGACTGTACAACTCCTCTCTGAGAGGGAAGGAGGGGTAACAGGAGGACAGAGGACGGGAAGGAGCAGTAGCCTAGCCTAACAATAAGCAATACTGGACAATGTACAATATAATGTGCAATATCTCTCCTCCCCCCCCCCACCTTCTCCATATCTTATTCTTTTTATATTGTATATGTAAATACTTAATTTAATTTATCTAGAAGAAGTTTTTTCTCTATTTTCTATTCTCTGTTTATCTGTAATGATGCTGCTGGAATCTTAATTTCCCTGAGGGAACCCTCCCAAAGGGATCAATAAAGTTCTATCTAATCTAATCTAATCAGAAATCTCAAATATCTCAAAATATTAGAATTTCATTTCGAGTTTGAGTAAAGCAGTATAAAAATACCGCCTTTCTCTCGATCTAGTTCAGTACACGCAACCACAATCATGGGGAAGACTGCTGACTTGGCAGTTGTCTAGAAGGCGATCATCGGCACCCTTCACAAGCAGCGTAAGCCACAGAAGGTCGTTGCTGAAAAGGTTGGCTGGAAAAGGTGCACAAGCAACAGGGATGACTGTAGCCTTGAGAGGATTGTCAAGGAAAGTCGATCCAAGAACTTGGGAGAGCTTCACAAGGAGTGGACTGAGGCTGCCACCACACGCAGACGTCTTCAGGAAAGCGGCTACGACTGTCACATTCCTAATATCGAGCCGGTCCTGAACCACAGACTTCGTCAGAAGCGTCTTACCTGGGTTAAGGAGAGAAAGCACTCGACTATTTCGTATTTTCGTGTTGAAAATATCTTCACTCGTTCGCATCGCTCACTCGTGAATATGTTCACCACTCGAAGATGAACGTCGTATCTTCGCACAGCCGTGTAATATTCTCTGTGTGACAATCTGATTATGATGTTTTGCTCATTGATACAAGTTCTTTCCGTTTAGAACCACAACGCATCTACAGTATGAATCTTTTGCTGTGTTCACACTTATACCGGTACAAAAGTGGTATAACTGTATCGATACAAAGTATACTGGTACAGTTTAGTGCATCTGTCCACACTAGCGAGAAATGTTTGCAGTTTTCTTTCACAGAAGTTGAAATGCGCGTGCGCGAAATGTTTCCGTGGTTACCAAGTAACTTCCTTCCAAGAATATGGCGGATGAAACAACGCGTGTGTGCTTTTTGTTGTCAATGTACAGTCTGTATTTCTGGTGGTCATTTATTCAGTCAAATCGTATAAAACGCGTGAGGCAGTTGAGAAAGAAACAAAGAAAATGAATCTCCCTTTCTCCCCCCTCACTTTCTCCCTCTTTCCTTCTCTTCCCCTCCCTTTCTCTCCCTTTTCCCCTCTTCCTCCTTTCTTCCTCCCTCTCCCTCCCTCCCCCTCTCCCTTTCCTTTGCTTCATGTAGCTCCACGGTCGTTTTGAGCCATTTTGACGTTTTATTTACAGCTGGAAAGCACGTGCGTATTGTATTGTATGAATAACCCGGAAGACGTAGGAATGGTTCATTGCGCTTGCGCATTATATTTGTATCGATACAGAGCCGCTTTATCTGTATCTGTCCACACTACAGCGAAGCGCTACAGTACCGATACTGTACCGGTACGAAACCCATACATTTGTGGGTTTCATACCGATACACTTATACCGCTACAGTACCAGTATAGTTGCTAGTGTGGACAGGTGTTGCGGTACGAAAGTAGTTTCGTATCGGTACAAAATCCCTAGTGTAGACTAGGGATGTTAACCGATGACCGTTTGACCGGTGGTTGACCGAATCGACGTTAACCGGTTAATTTTTTTTTGGTTGTCGGTGAAAAAATAATAATAATCAATCGTTTTGAAGCTGCCGATTTTGGAGCGGAGAACCTGGAATTCTGTGTTGTAAACGCTTGGGGCATGCCATGCGGTGTAAGGACGACAGCTGACAAATCAGAAACACCCATTCAGTCATGTCCCGCCCTCCCGCCCCAGTTAAAGACAGCTGACAAATCAGAAACACCCATTCAGTCATGTCCCGCCCCAGTTAAAGACAGCTGACAAATCAGAAACACCCATTCAGTCATGTCCCGCCCCAGTTGAACACAGCTGCCACCAGTGTTGCCAGATTGGGCGGTATCCCGCCCATTTGGGCGGTTTTAAGTGGATTTTGAACATATTTTGGGCTGGAAAACGTCAGCAATATCTGGCAACATTGGCTGCCACTCGGCGAAAGAAAAAAGTATAGACACAGGCTTTTTAGCTTACAAATTACTATTCTTTTTTTTTTTTTTATTAGAAGGCACATGGAGTTTAGTCCTGCCTTGGCCAGTGCATTCTGAAAGTACGTTTCGGTCTGTAGCCAACAATGCATGTTATTGCAGATCATATCTCTCCACACAAACTAAAGGCGCAGATGCCGACTTTTTCACGGCTTTTTCATGGACTGTAACGGCATTTGCTTATGTAGTAATTTTAATACAGAATTTACTCTGATGAAATTATTCAGACACTCCAACACCCCCCCCCCCCCAAAAAAAAAAATCGGATCTGCACGAGCCGTGAAAAAGGCGTGCCGTTTGCATCCCTGTTTAAACTCCTAGGTTAACCGACTTTAACCAGCTAATGAGGCTCGGTGGTCGGTCAAGATTTTTTTTAGTTTTCGCCATCCCTAGTGTGGACAGGGTATATTAGGTATGAAATATTGCACCATAGTGTGTAACTGTTAAACTTAGAAGAAATGAAATGGAAGCATAACCGCTCTTATACACACAGTGTTTATGTCACACATACACACTACTCCTCTTCTCGTCCACTTCTCTGCAAGCCAAATTAAGACTATGATCGTCATTCAAAAAGGAACAAGAGCCAGAAAAGGCCTGCTGCTCCTTCTTTCATATGCTCCCACTCACCAGCTCTTCTCTGCGATGCCACTATTATGCTGCTATTGATTATTCCTCAAACGGTACAATAATCCCTATAGTATATGAGCATTGCGTGTGTGTTGCACCCAGTGCCTTTGTGTGGATATCCTACGGCACGGTCGAGTATAACCCAGCCCCCGAGTCTCTCTTTCTCAGACCCTGTGTGTGTGTGGGGTGGGATACATGAAACTCGTACAGAACTCCAGCATGGCTCTATATTTAGTTGAGTAATTGCATCTCATCGTTGACGTGCTTTGTCTCGCCGATGTATAGACAAATAGATCTTGTGTGTGCAGACATCGGTGTACAGGGTGTGTTCCCACCCCAGGCTGCAGGAAAATAATAAGCAGAGGCTGCAGACATTGGGATGAGAATGCAGACTCCCCTCTGGCTATTTCTAATTTTGGATCATCAAGTGATGAGCATATGCACGCGCACACACACACACACGAGAACAAAAATCTCATCACCGCCAGATTCTGAATGGGGGTATTTTAAAATGAGCCAAATTAAACCTGCTCCAATTAAAGTATCGGGGTCAGACGATTCTGGTAATTGTGTGCGAGTGTATGCGTGTGCCTGTACACGTGTGCGCGCATGTTTATGAGCAGAAAGGGTCACGCGCTCTCGAAACGTGGCCCTCTGAGAGGCGAGAATGTCAGATTCACACAAAGATGCAAATACACACTGACATTTCGGCACAAACTCTGCCATGTTTTACACACACACACACACAAGAAATGGCCTTTGGACGATGTGTGTGTGTTGGGGAGACTTTTTTTTTTTTTTTTAAATCTCTTTATGACGCCCAAACATCCCCAAATAAAAGAACATGTGAATATGAACATGTAATTTTTTTTTTTTTTTTAACCTTGTGGTTGGACCTCATGAGGAAAAGGCTTTTTTTTTTTTTTTTTAAACAAAGAACGACATATATAAACTCAAAATATTTTCCTGAGGTTAAGGATAGAGGTGGGAGTGATTGTATAACACAAATCTGTGAAAATACCCCAAAAATATGAAATTCTAGACGCGTCTTTAAAGGAGAACTGAAGGCAATTTTTTTTATATCAAAATTCTACTTCTCTCATTTTATTAAATATCGGAATGCATTTTTGATCGCTATTTTGTCACTGCTATAGCAAATTATGAGTGTTTGAAATACTCTCTGTAATATATCGGTCCGTATGTCAAAGCGATGGCCGTAAACGAGATTCGCTGAGACCTGTGCGAGACATCGTAGGACGGAAGTAAAACGTACAGCGGAAATCAAAGCGACCGACATCTGCCGACGTTGTCAAAAGACGCGCGCGCCCTCTTTCGGATGCTGACGTAAACATTAAAACATTAAAAGAGTACATTTTCCTCAAAAAATAGAGCCGTTGCTGAACTTTTTTATGCTGTGAAGGTAACATGAGCATCAAAGCTCAATTTGTTGTCCACAACCACTCCCAGGTATTTATAGCTGTTTACCAGCTCAATATCTCATCTCATCTCATTATCTGTAGCCGCTTTATCCTTCTACAGGGTCGCAGGCAAGCTGGAGCCTATCCCAGCTGACTACGGGCGAAAGGCGGGGTACACCCTGGACAAGTCGCCAGGTCATCACAGGGCTGACACACAGACAACCATTCACACTCACATTCACACCTACGGTCAATTTAGAGTCACCAGTTAACCTAACCTGCATGTCTTTGGACTGTGGGGGAAACCGGAGCACCCGGAGGAAACCCACGCGGACACGGGGAGAACATGCAAACTCCACACAGAAAGGCCCTCGCCGGCCACGGGGCTCGAACCCAGGACCTTCTTGCTGTGAGGCGACAGCGCTAACCACTACACCACCGTGCCGCCCCCCAGCTCAATATCTACACCTTTAATGCTGGTTACTACACGACAAGGACTGGACGTTCTAAAGCTGATCATCGTATCCTTTGTTTTAGACATATTTAATTGGAGAAAGGATTCATCGCACCAAGATACAAAATCATTTACAACAGGCCCATGAATTAGCTCCTCCCCTTCAAGAAGACTCACAATGACAGAATCGTCAGCAAATTTAATAATGGGTCTATTTGCATAGTTGCTGCGACAGTCATTAGTGTACAAAACGTATAATAATGGGGAGAGACAACAACCTTGAGGAGAACCAGAGGAGGAATGCAGCCGACTTGAAAAGCAGCCATTAACCCTCACACACTGGGACCGATTGGTCAAAAAGTCCAGTATCCAACCAACAAGATTAAAATCCAATTTAAAAAAAACTGATTAGCTTCTCTGCTAACAGATGTGGCTGGATAGCGTTAAAAGCAGATGAGAAATCTACAAACAACAGTCTTGCCTGAGCTTTGGATCCCTCAAGATGGTGATACAGAAAATGTAGCAGTGTGACGGTGGCATCCTCCACACCTCCACCTGGCCTATAAGCAAATTGTAGAGGGTCCAAAAAAACAAGAAAGCTTACTAAAATTTTTCAAAGTCCCAGGACAGCCGGATCCTAAACGACCTAAAATGGACGACGTTGGACACAGTGACACTGCACCAGCACTTGCTGCAAGTGTACCAATCCGCGGGAACGATCAAAAAGAAGACGAGAAGAACGATGATGGCGGTGAAGCTAGAAGTGTTAGCGCACCAACTGCAACCGTCAGAGGGAATGAGGATGAGGATCGGGAAGATGACACTGGTGATGGCGGTGAGGCAAGTGGGGCTATCTGGACCGATGCCCAGTTTAAAGAAAAAACCGCCCCCTGCCTTTTTTTTTTTTTTTTTTGAGTCGCCGGACCCACCCACCTCCTGCGTTCCGGCCCGGGACCTCCCACTTCACAAATTAAGCACTGATAATATGGATTGCTACAGTTGTAGAACAGAGCTATTTACTGTATTATTATGTTTTTACTAGTTACTGTTTTGGTCTCCAATGCATTAAGAAGGCAAGAATTTGCACTAATTAACTTTTGACGAGGCTCCTGTTAATCGAAAAGCGTTCCAGGTGACTCCCTCATGAAGCCGGTTAAGATAATGCCGATAGCGTCCAAAGCGTCATCAAGGTAAACGGTGGCTACTTCGAAGAATCTAAAAAGTATGAAACACAAAGGCTACGTTCACACTGCAGGCTGAAGTGACTCAAATCCGATCTTTTCGCCCATATGCGACCTGTATCCGATCTTTTATTGACAATATGAACGACACAGATCCGATTTTTTCAAATCCGACCCAGGCCGTTTGGATATGTGGTGCTAATTCCGATTCCTATCCGCTCTTTTCATATGCGACTTCAGTCTGAACCGCCAGGTCACATTCATCCGACTTACACGTCATCAACAAGCCACAAACGTCACTATTCTGCGCTGAAGTAGGCGGCGGGTCTCTCAAAAAAAGTTACAACAACATGGCGCATAATCTCGGGCGCAGATAGAGGGGGGGACTCGTCCCACCCAGATTTAAATTCACTTCATTCGGTCCCCCCCACTTTGCATAAGGCAAACCTCACGGAAAAATCAAAAGACTAATTACCATTCGGTTTATTGAGGTGCACGGCAGTGTATACATAGTTGCAACAACTCACATAAAACAAAACAAAGACTGATATTCGGTTGGTTGAGCTGCGCAGACTGCACAGGTTGCGAGCTTGAGCTTGGTTGCTATGGTAACCCACAACAAGTTTGACAGGCATATCGGGGTTGGGGTTGGTTTGCTGGCAGCTTTGTCCCCCCCAGTTCAAAAAACGCATCTGCGCCCCTGCGCATGACATCAATGCGAGGGACGCTTCGGGCTGTGAAGGTTCTGAATCTTCTCAATGGAAGGACGCAGAGGTTAGGGAGCTGATTTCCATTTGGGGGGATGCAGCTATTCAAGCTAGATTGGATGGGTCATACCGCAACCGGGCGGTTTTACTTCCGTAAACACTGGCCATGCTCACTGCGTGTGACGTCGTCGTATCCTGCAATGCGCATGCGGAACACTTTTAGGTCGCTTTTCGTTCATACTGAGGATCACATACAAGTCGCATATATTTGTTAATGTGAACGACCTCACAAAAAAATCGGATTTCACAAAAAAATCGGAATTGAGCATTAAGCCTTGCAGTGTGAACGTAGCGTTAGTTTTGAACACATTTTCTTTACTACATAATTCCAGATATGTTCCAGATGTTATTTCATAGTTTTGATGTCTTCAGTTTTGTACTACAATTAAGAAAATAGTCAAAAAAAAAATGATGAACGAGTAGAGGTGTACAAACTATTGAGTGGTCCTGTATATTTAATAGCATTTTTTTTTTCAAATTCAGTCCACTGAAAGACTTCACAGTCCTGCATCTGCTTTAAACTCCTCTCACATAGACTTGTCTATCGCTTCTCTGGAGACGAAACCTGGAAGCATCGCTCCACATCGCCTTTGCCGATTTACCGGTCAAAAATCTTGTCGCGCTCATTTGTGTTTAAGTTTGGAAGTTGACTTGCGACTGATCGTCCCAGGCCCTCTCCATCTTTTCTGCATTCCGTCCTCGTATCAGTTCTGCTTTACTCTGATGAGCTTGCTCTTTCTGACAAAAATGCTGTCCCCTCGTATCGTCTTTCTCCCGGCAATCTATTTGTCCTTCCCTGACCCACTCTCGGTTTCTTCAGAATGCCACTCGCACTCCTCCGACTGCCAACAACTCCACTGCAAAAAAAACCCAAAACAATTTTCTAGGCTTATACTTGGCTTTCCATCCATTTTGTCACTTCTTTTTCTGCTCAGCGTCAAATCACAAATCAAATGTTACAGTAACATTGCTTTTTTTTTTTTTATTAATACCTTACAGCTGTAGTTTCAGACCTGATTCTGGACTCTATATTCAGCACACCTAAATTCAGTGATCAGGAAATAATCAATCATTTTACGGCTACTGAGCGCGAGTCTATACTTCCTATGCAACCAGTACAAAGACTGGCAATCACACTAATAACCACCTGGCAACCACAAAGATAAAATCCAAATCGGTAAAGTGGTACGCGGCCTAGCGATGATATCGCTGGTGCATTGACTGCTTGCACCGCACCGATTCATTCATGCGGTTCGAATAAAACCTCTGTTCCAAATCCGAGTACCACCAGAGACAAAAAGTCTAATTCAAATATTCCATCCACGCTGAAGGGAACCACGTGTGTGAAGTGTCTAAATCCCGCGATCTCCAAAAACCGGAAATGGAAACTTTTCCACACTGCCAGCCACTCCAGAATCATCTGGGATCGCAAATCAAAACCCAAGGGTATCTTAGATTAGATTAGATAAAACTTTATTGATCCCTTTGGGAGGGTTCCCTCAGGGAAATTAAGATTCCAGCAGCATCATTACAGATAAACAGAGAAAAGAAATAGAGAGAACTTCTAGATACATTAAAATAAATTAAGTATTTACATATACAAATATAAAAAGAATAAGATATGGGGAAGAGAGGAAGGGGGGGCCGGCAGGAGAGATATTGCACATTGTCCGGTATTGCTTATTGTTAGGCTAGGCTACTGCTCCTTCCCTCAATCCTCTCAAGGCTACAGTCATCCCTGTTGCTTGTGCACCTTTTCCAGCCACCCTTTTCAGCAATGACCTTTTGTGGCTTACCCTCCTTGTGGAGGGCATCAGTGATCATCTTCTGGACAACTGCCAAGTCAGCAGTCTTCCCCATGATTGTGGTTGCGTGTACTGAACTAGATCGAGAGAAAGGCGGTATTTATACTGCTTTACTCAAACTCGAAATGAAATTCTAATATTTTGAGATATTTGAGATTTCTGATTAGATTAGATTAGATAGAACTTTATTGATCCCTTTGGGAGGGTTCCCTCAGGGAAATTAAGATTCCAGCAGCATCATTACAGGATAAACAGAGAATAGAAAATAGAGAAAAAAACGTCTTCTAGATAAATTACATTAAGCATTTACATATACAATATAAGAATAAGATATGGAGAAGAGAGGAGGGGGGGGTCAGCAGGAGAGATATTGCACATTATATTGTACATTGTCCAGTATTGCTTATTGTTAGGCTAGGCTACTGCTCCTTCCCGTCCTCTGTCCTCCTGTTACCCCTCCTCCCTCTCAGAGAGGAGTTGTACAGTCTGATGGCGTGAGGGACAAAGGAGTTTTTGAGTCTGTTCGTCCTGCACTTGGGAAGGAGCATTCTGTCACTGAACAGGCTCCTCTGGTTGCTGATGACGGCCATGATGTTCAGTAGTTTGTCCATAGTCCTCTTCTCTGCCACCGTCACCAAAGAGTCCAGCTTCATGCCGACCACAGAGCCGGCCCGCCTGATCAGTTTGTCCAGCCTGGATGTGTCCTTCTTGGATGTGCTGCCTCCCCAGCACACCACGGTGTAAAACAGGACACTAGCGACCACAGACTGATCGAACATCCACAGGAGTTTCCTGCAGATGTTAAAGGACCGCAGCCTCCTAAGGAAGTATAGCCTGCTCTGTCCCTTCCTGTATAAGCGTTTGGTGTTGCAAGTCCAGTCCAGCTTGCTGTCCAGCCACAGCCCGAGGTACTTGTAGGAATCCACAGCCTCCACCTCGACTCCCTCGATCAGAACTGGTCGTGACCTTGGTCTGGACCTCCCAAAGTCAATGACCAGCTCCTTGGTCTTCGAGGTGTTGAGCTGCAGATGGTTCCTGTTGCACCACACAGCAAAGTCCCTCACCAGGCTCCTATACTCCTCCTCTCTGTCGTCACTGATACACCCAACGATGGCTGTGTCATTGGCAATGTTAGACGCCTTAAATCAAAAGCTGATGAAATTCCCCATCTTTTATTCGACTCCAACCCAGACTTCTTGTGTTTAACTGAAACGTGGCTCAATAAAAACTCACCTGCATCCATAGTAGATGTTCCAGGTTACAATGTCTTCAGGAAAGATAGAGTGGTGGAAGGTGGTGGAGTTTTAATATTCGAAAGGTGGTGGAGTTTTAATATTTGTGAAGGACAGTATTCAGGGTCATGAAATTTCATGGTCATGCACTGAACAGTTGGAATGCATCGGGCTAAATTTTACTCTCTCCTCAAATACGTCAGTCATTCTCTTTGATTGCACTATATCGCCCCCCCTTCCTCTAAAAACTCCTTTTAGGAAAACCTTGAAAGAATTTTAAAGGCGTGCAATCTCAACAAAGAGGTGATAATCATGGGAGATTTTAATATAAATTGGGACGAGAAATCATCAGGGAAAACGCTTAAACAGATTGCCAATGTTTTTGATCTCACTCAGTTAGTAAATGGACCCACTAGAATAACAAATTCATCCCAAAATCAAATAGACCTAATGTTTAGTAAAGGCCCGGTCCCACTGGCCGATGGACACAAAACGTATGCAAAAAGGACACAGCGGACGAGCAAAATTTCGGGGGTGGCTCTATCTGTTTTCATCCGCTCCAGAAATGGACAAAATTGGCGAAAATTTGCGAAAACAGAACGGAAAAGAACGGTCGTGGGTAGTATATAGCGGGGATGTTAAACGCATGTTCATAGGAAGCCTAGCGGATGAAAGCGGATGGAAGTGGATGACAGCTCCGAAGGGGTTACCGGTGATAACTGAGAAGCGGACGCATAGCAGAAAGAGCGGATGCATAGCGGATGAAGGGGATGCATCACGTACGCCTAACGGAAACAAAGGGCATGTTGCGCGGATGTATATCGGATGCAGACCGTTCACTGCGCTAGGTGTCCTTCTGCATACTCTAGACATACTCCAGACATCCTAAATATACGAGATACATCCCAGATATAAACGCTTGGTCTGTTTTGAATACTTTATGTACGAGATGCATACGCTTACATCCTTTCTATTTCCGTGCTACTAACGATGAATAGACGTTTCATGTACCTTATCTTTCCTCCCTCTTTCCGTTTTCAGCTGCAGCGGATGTGAGTTGCGAGGATGCCCAGAGGATGCAGAGAGGATACAGCAGACGTTTAACGGATGATGACGGACATAGAACGTTTGTTGCTCGTATATGTCGCGGATTTACATCGTACACGGCGGAAAGTTCATCCGTTCTAAAAGTTTTGTGCAGCTCAAAACTTTTTGCGCGGATGAAATCACAGTGGACGGATGCTCGATGGATAGAGCGTATGAAGCACGTATGCAATGAGTACACAATGGATGCATAGCGCTTTCCAACGGATGGCAAATATTTTTTTACGTTTTACATCCTCTTTGCATCCGTAAGTGCAGTGGGACCGGGCCTTAATAAACCAGAGAGGATCATCAAAACTTTCAACGTGCTCACTGGAGTATCAGACCACAATATGACTCTCATAGCTAGGAAATTACAGGGCTCGACATTAACGGTTGTCTGCTTGTCCGGGACAAGTGATACTTAATGTCGGACAAGTTCATCGTCTCAGTTACTTGTCCGATCGGACAAGTGCCGATATTCGGGTTACATATCAAATTTATCAGTTTATTCACATGATTTCCGAAGCATCTCACTCAACATATTGTTTTGACGAATCGCCAGATGTTTCTATGCGGAAAGAGCGATGTGCGCATGCGCAATATTCCACTTGCGAAACCGGCCAATACCGCTTCATGTATTTGAGCTGAAAAGTAAACGGTCGTTTATGATTGGTTTTAATCGTGTCATACACGTGGATTTGTTGACATTTCTGTTGGCGGGATCATTATTCAACTGTATATTTACGTTGAGTGTGTGGTAATTTCTAAATCTTTGAATTGTTGTTGATGGTGTTCATTATATAGCCGAGCGTGTGCTGGCGGGGAACGTGCTGTGCGCCTGCATGCGTGTGGATTGACAGGGAGTGAGGTAGGAGTGGGGAAAGTTATCTAGGAAATACCAAGCTGTCAAATGGCTGCTAATTAGGTTATTGGCTGTATTAATTAACTAATTAGTAATGGGATTTGAAACATAGGGCTCTATAATTTATATATAATTATTAGGGCTGTAACGATACACCCAACTCACGATTCGATTCGTATCGCGATTTTTGACCCACGATTCGATACGCCCATGATTTTTTTTAAAATGTTTTTTTAAAGTAGTAAATTTGACTTATTAACATTTACTTACTTACATTAACTATTTAATAACAAATAATTCAGACCGCTGCAGAGAATGAGTAATATGTATGCAAAAATGAACAAATGTATATCCAAAGATTGTTTTATTTCTCAAAATAATACTGTTGAGCCGGAAGCTCTGTTTTTTTCGGTTCTGAAAAAGTCATTTTTCCAAATCGTGTAAATCCGTTAAGATTTTTTTTTGGGGGGGTGGCTCTCTCACTGTCTCACTCTCATAGGGCCAATGATTTTCTGTGATCGCGGAAAACAGATGGAAATTACGGAATTTTTATGGTGAAACATTGCTCGCGTGTCAAAATGTAACTGGCGCAGAAGGCTTCCGCCCAAGCAGACATGCCTTCAGTGTTGCCAGATATTGCTAACGTTTTCCACCCCAAAATATGTTCAAAACCAGCCAAAAAGCACCTAAACCTGCCCAATCTGGCAACACTGCATGCCTTTCCGGTCAAGTGATTGTGATTGGCTTGTGGCACACCTAGCCAGCCAATGAGCTGCTTGTTTACAGATTCGCTCCCCGCGTCGCAACCAGAATGGCGACCGCTTAAAAGAAATGAATGCTCTGCCAGTGGCGAGTGTGGACGTTGCGTGACTCGCAGAAGATTGTCGCTGGTGGGCGAAAAAACGACTTACTAATAGATATAAAAAAATAAAAGTAATTTAAGTAAGTTTAAAATGTAATTTAAATAAAAAGTAAAGTATTCATAAATTGAAGTTTGGAAGCGCCTCTGTTTTTGGGCTGAGAAGTTTGAAAGGGTGTACCGCGATTCTGCCTTCTTGTATCGCGATACGGATCGTGGTTCTGCGTATCGCGATTTCGATACGCATATCGTTACAGCCCTAATAATTATGGATTATTTGAAATTATCTTTTTTTTAACCATTACATACCATACAGGAGCCATACTGAATAATTAGACAACAATTAATCAGTGGAGGATATACTAGTGCATCTCAAAATATTAGAATATTGTGAAAAAGTTCAATATTTTCCATCAGTTATTTAAGAAAGTGAAAATGTTATATATTATAGACTCATTACACAAACTAAAATGTTTCAAGCATTTTTCTATTTTAATCAGTATGGCATACAGTACAAAAACAAACAAAAAAAAACATATCAAAATATTAGAATATTTCATTTCGGGTTCGAGTAAAACAGTATGAACACAGTGTATCTCTCGGTCTAGTTCAGTACACACAACCACAATCATGGGGAAGACTGCTGACTTGACTGTTGTCCAGAAGATGATCACTGATGCCCTCCACAAGGAGGGTAAGCCACAAAAGGTCATTGCTGAAAAGGGTGGCTGGAAAAGGTGCACAAGCAACAGGGATGGCCGCAGTCTTGAGAGGATTGTCAAGAAAAGTTGATTCAAGAACTTGGGAGAGCTTCACAAGGAGTGGACTGAGGCTGGTGTCAGTGTATCAAGATCCACCATGAACAGACATCTTCAAGAAAGGGGATACAACTTTCGCATTCCTAATATCAAGCTACTCCTGAGCCAGAGACAATGTCAGAAGTGTCTTATCTGGGCTAAGGAGAGAAAGAAATGGACTGTTGCTCAGTGGTCCAAAGTCCTCTTTTCAGATGAAAGTACATTTTGCATTTAATTTGGAAATCACGGTTCTAGAGTCTGGAGGAAGAGTGGAGAGGCACAGAATCCAAGGTGTTTGAAGCCCAGTGTGAAGTTTCCACAGTCTGTGATGATTTGGGGTGCCATGTCATCTGCTGGTGGTGGTCCACTATTTTATCAAATCCAAAGTCAACACAGCCATCTACCAGGAGATTTTAGAGCACTTCATGCTTCCATCTGCTGACGAGCTTTTTGGAGATGCTGATTTCCTTTTCCAGCAGGACTTGGCACCTACCCACAGTGCCAAAACTACTACCAAATGGTTTGCTGACCATGATATTACTGTGTCTGATTGGCCAGCCAACTTGCCTGACCTGAACCCCATAGAGAATCTATGGGGTATTGTCAAGAGGAAGATGAGAAACACCCGACCCAAAAATACAGATACGCTGAAGGCCACTATCAAAGCAACCTGGGCTTCAATAACACCTCAGCAGTGCCACAGACTGATCACCTCCATGCCACACCGCATTGATACAGTAATTCATGATAAAGGAGCCCCAACCAAGTACTGAGTGTATAAATGAATATACTTTTCAGAAGTTGGACATTTCTGTATTGTAAATCCTTTTTTTGATTGATCTTAAGGAATAGTCTAATAATTTGAGAGACTGGATTTCTGATTTTCATGAGCTATAAGCCATAATCATCAAAACTAAAACAAAAAAGGCTTTAAATATTTCACTTTACATGTAATGAATATAGAATATATGAAAGTTTTGAATTCAATTATGAAAAAAGGTACTTTTTCATGGTATTCTAATTTTTTGAGATGCACTAGTATATACAAAATTAATAATTTAAAAATGAAAATATATACAATTTTAATTTTCTGGTTTTCAATTTCTCATAAATAAATTAATGATTGATGGAGTCCAAGTGATGGAGCAGAACCCAAGGGTTGATAGATGAAGATGAATAGAAACTTTATTTGTATCCGTTCATCTGTGAGTCAATAGAGGTGTGGAGGTTTTCATAACAAGATATATTATCTTGTCATTTGATACACTGAAATCTAGTCAGGCTTTCGTCTAAACGGGGGAACAGGGGCGCTGCGCCCTCTTACTCTCGGCGTGCGCCCCCTTACCGACTCCGTGAAAACATCCCAGCAACACCACGTGACAATGTGTCTGATCATCAAATACGTTATAATTGCTCCAAAAATATTCCAATCATAGTAGATACACCGCCAGACGGTGCAAAAACAATCCGAATTGGCGTTTTCCAGACTGAGGCACCATGTTGTTTAGTTGTTTACTTGTCGCGGCTGCTCTCGCGAGATTTGACATGGGTTCCATACAAGGTCAGCTGACTTGTAAAGCGAGATTTCTCGAGACTGAATGACCTTTCACCCACCGGCGCGGGAGCTTTTGACAGAAGTAGTTCGCGAGTTGTTTTTGTTGACACTTGGGCATTTAAAGATGTCATCCCGCGGCACGAAGCGGAAAAAAGCCAAAGACTGTCCGGGGCAGAAGATGATTACTTCTTTCTTTTTCAATGTTGACAGACAATTTGTTACAATTTCCCTCTCAGATAGCCTCAGAATGTCCCATTGGAGCATTTTTCAAAGGCTTCGCACGGCGGGGGGGGACAACCGGCACCATCTCTCCCCCCCGCTTCACTCCCTCGCCATGGTGAACGCCCTCATACTAAATTTTTCTAGAAAAAACCCTGCTAGTTATAATAATTAGTCATTTACAGTATTAATCAGTCAATTTTGTTATCAGTTGTTTTTATTTGTAGTATTGTTGTGATTTGTTTCTCTTGTCCAAACTAGTGATATCTCATCAAGTCATAAATTTTATGATAATGTTACTTTTTGTGATATTTGTTACTGAACTGCAGAGTACTGATCTGTGTACCGTATATATAATGGTTAGTGTTTCTGGATCTCATAGTATAGTTATTTTGTTCTTAAAATTTTATGTTCATAATTTCTACTCTATTGGAATATATTGCTTCTGAACTTCAGCAGAATAATTGGTGAATTAAATATGGGACGGTATCAATCAGTCTGTTTTACTATATTTTTGAACTTTTGCCTCAGTATATCAAGTAGGGCTGCACAATTATGGAAAAAATGATAATCACGATTATCTTGATCAAAATTGTAATCACGATTATTAATCGCGATTATTCTTGATGTTCGGGAAATCACTTACATTTTATTTCACTATATTCAAACAAACAATATGAACAGCTTTCAGTGCAGAATGAAATTTAAAAGAGAAATTCTGATTTCCAAATGACAAATAAATGAAATTTATCCAAGAAATTACCAAAGGATGAAGGAACTGAAAACTCAATTGCAACAATTACACAGCATTATACTGAGGCCTACGAGTTTTTAGCTAGAAAGAGCAGCCTATCAACATGCTCTGGCTTTAAACATGAGCGAAGGCAGGTCACAGCATTGCCTCCAGTGCTAAATAGTCTGTTGTTCCGGCATAGTTAGCTTTTCTCTCTCACCTCAATCTGTTACCTACTCTCACGCTATCACTCCTTGAAGATACCGCTGCACTGAAGCTCTGCGCACTTGGCTGGCTTGCCTATTTAGGCAGAGTAATGAAACCTTACATGCGTCGGTTCGCCCCCTAATGGTTTGGCGGAGTACTGGTCAAAGTGCTTGATCAGATATGCAGCAGAGCTCGCATTTTAAATGGAAATAAATTGCGATTTTCATTTAATTTAATCGTGGCAGCCAAAATCGCGATTTTCGATTAAATTCGATTAATTGTGCAGCCCTAATATCAAGTATTGATTACTTTTGATTCAGAGATATTATGCATATGTTGTGAATTCGGAAACAAATGCCATAAAGATTGTTGGGTTACAAATAGTTTATTGGGGGGGGGGGGGGGGGGGGGGGGGGGGGGGGTTTCTCAAATATTTCTTCGGACAAGTCAACTTCACATTCGGACAAGTAAATTTCCTTTCAACTTGCCCGACAGGACAAGTGGTTTCAAAAGTTAATGTAGAGCCCTGAATTAACCAAAAAACGGTTTACTCCACTAGGGCAAGAGGAGGTAACTGCTAATATCCCTAAAAATAGATATGAGAGTTTTAAAATAGCTGTTCGGAGCATTAACTGGGAGGACGTGTTGACAGGGGAAACCTTAGAAGAAAACTGCAAATGGTTCTCTGGTATATTACAGAGCACTACTGAAGAATTTACATCTATACAAAGACATAGGAAGAAAAACAATACTGTTCCTTGGATTAACTCATTTCATCTCATTATCTGTAGCCGCTTTATCCTGTTCTACAGGGTCTCAGGCAAGCTGGAGCCTATCCCAGCTGACTACGGGAGAAAGGCGGGGTACACCCTGGACAAGTCGCCAGGTCATCACAGGGCTGACACATAGACACAGACAACCATTCACACTCACATTCACACCTACGGTCAATTTAGAGTCGCCAGTTAACCTAACCTGCATGTCTTTGGACTGTGGGGGAAACCGGAGCACCCGGAGGAAACCCACGCGCACACGGGGAGAACATGCAAACTCCACACAGAAAGGCCCTCGCCGGCCACGGGGCTCGAACCCGGACCTCCTTGCTGTGAGGCGACAGCGCTAACCACTACACCACCGTGCCGCCTGGATTAACTCAAATATTGCAAAACTTATGAAAGTAAGGGATCTGGCCTTAAAAACTGCCCTCAAAACCAAACTAAGACATGACAGACACAACTTCACGACACTACGAAACAGAGTCATGAAAGAACTTAGAACAGCAAAGGCAAACGTCTTCTTAACTATAATTAATAATGCAGGGGGGAATGCAAAAATAATTTGGAGCCAGTAGAAAAAGCTAATAGGACAAAATCATAATGAAATAAAAACACTTGAGCTTGCTGTAGATGGCAAGACAATAAGCAATCCGGTTGACGTACCTGTAGCTGATGCTCTTAATAATTACTTTATGGATTCAGTTGCCACAATTGTAAAGTCTTTTAGGCCTGGGCACAGTGGTAATATCCCACAAATCATACCAACTGAACCAGTATTTAATACCAAAGCTATTACTCAGGCAGATGTCGTGAGAGTGGTGGGGGCTCTCAAGTCGTCAAGAGCTAAGGATGTCATTGGTATGACCTCAGTTATGCTCAAAGAGCTGTCAACACCTCTGCTCTGTCCCATCACAAAAATAGTCTCATCTCGTCTCGTTATCTCTAACCGCTTTATCCTGTTCTACAGGGTCGCAGGCAAGCTGGAGCCTATCCCAGCTGACTACGGGCGAAAGGCGGGGTACACCCTGGACAAGTCGCCAGGTCATCACAGGGCTGACACATAGACACAGACAACTAAACGAATCATTAATCCTTTCAGAAAACTGAAACATGGGTTCATGGGCCATGAGTGCGTGCGTTCTCCAGAAGAACCGCCTCCTTCCATTCTGCCATCAACTGATCGTGTTAAATAATGCTGCGGAGAAATCACTGAACTTGATTTTATACAGTCTATGGACGTGACGTGACTCTAATGATTACTGATCGGCTGTCTCAGTGCCACCTGCGAAACACGTTTTAGAAAAAAAAAGAAAAAAAAAACCATCCACTTTCAAAGCTGCTTCAGAGTAACGAGTAACGAGGACCTTGACAGAAATGTAGTGGAGTGAAAAGTACGATATTTGTCTTTCAAATGTAGTGAAGTTGAAGTCAGAAGTTTCCAAAAGAAATAATACTCAAAAAGTCTACTTAAAGCCTCGGTCACAACCGGCCGTACGTGCTCCTACGGCCGGTCTACGTGCAAAAAACGCAAGAAACGCACGGAGGGCGCGCGTGTGACGTGCTGATTTTCGAGCCGTAGACTGGCCGCAGAGGTTCTTTGTCATGTCAAACAAACTCTACGGGTGCTTACGTTTTTTCAGGTTGCAAGACAAAAACTTACGGCCAACGTGCGTCTTTCTCCACGAACAAAAAAAACGCAGCGATCTGGGAAACGCCAAAAATCGCACGGCCAAAAAATCGTACGTCCGGTTGTGACCTAGGCTTAAGTACTGTCTACGTCTGCAATTTAGAGCCACCAGTTAGCCGAACCTGCATGTCTTTGGGAAAACCGGAGCAAACAGGGAGAACATGCAAACTCTACACAGAAAGGCCCTTGTCGGCTGCTGGGCTCGAACCCAGAACCTTCTTGCTCTGAGGCGACAGTGCTAACCACTACACAACTGTGCCACACTGAAATAAAGCCTTACTCACAACCCGCCGTAAGTGTTTTGGACACGCACGGGTCTCAGGGTTTGGTAGCTCGCAGCCGTGCCGCAGTGAACCCGGGGGAAAGTTTGGGGGAGGAGTACAGGGAAAGTACTCGTCAAGTACAGGTTGCACACCTGACTTCTTCGAGGCGTGGGAAAAATTGCTCCGTTAGCCCGTGGAAAGCGTATATCTGACGCGTGTGGAGTGTGTGAGGCTTGCATTTGACCAGTTTCCTGCGCTATGAGTTCGGGCCGCAACTGTGTGTGACGCATGTGATTAGCACGTTACAATCACTCGTATGTAACTTGCATGTGACGGGAGCCAGGAGTGGGTATAAAACCAGCGGGTCTGCAGCATTCTGCATCTGTCTTTCGACTGAAGAACATTGTGGGAAAAATGTAAAAATTTTCAGTTTAAAGTTGAGAAAATGGGACCCAAGAAGAAGCAAGCAAAAGTGAAGTAACCCAGCCTGAAACAGCAGAGCGGGAGGAGGAGGAGGAATTTGATGATGATGGTAGCAGCACCGGCGAGCCCTGCACGGACAGGAAGTAGTTTGCCTTCAAGCCGGCAGAAGGCCCAGCACCCCGCCAGAGGGATTTTCACAGGTAAATACACATGCTTTAAACATTCATTTCAGTATCTATATGCTTATTTAATTAATATTATATATGCTGATTTTCATGTATGTTTCAGCTAACGACGCCCAGAAGTGAGGACACTGCAATCCCATCATCGCTGTCAGGCCATTGTGCCATGCTCAGTGATGAGGACAAGGACATCCCGACACCCCGTCCCACCACTCAGCAGGAGCAGGACAGCAGCTTGGAGTGTTTCAGGGCTCAAACTGTTGGGCTGTTTAGTTGGGATTTTTTACAATGTAATAAAATGCGTTATTCATTATACTCATGTTTTATTATTTGACGTTTGCATGGTAAATTAAACATCTCATCTCATTATCTCTAGCCGCTTTATCCTGTTCTACAGGGTCGCAGGCAAGCTGGAGCCTATCCCAGCTGACTACGGGCGAAAGGCGGGGTACACCCTGGACAAGTCGCCAGGTCATCACAGGGCTGACACATAGACACAGACAACCATTCACACTCACATTCACACCTACGGTCAATTTAGAGTCGCCAGTTAACCTAACCTGCATGTCTTTGGACTGTGGGGGAAACCGGAGCACCCGGAGGAAACCCACACGGACACGGGGAGAACATGCAAACTCCGCACAGAAAGGCCCTCGCCGGCCACGGGGCTCGAACCCGGACCTTCTTGCTGTGAGGCGACAGCGCTAACCACTACACCACCGTGCCGCCTAAATTAAACATATACTCAAAAAAAAAAAAAAAACAGCAAATGAGGTGGTCTTCTTCCCTTCTACAATGCTATACGCTACATGATCGGTTCCTCCCCAGTATATATACCCAGAGTCTTGCCCCTCGTGTCGTGTGCAGGTCGCGTGCCCTGCGTGCACACCACACATGGGGTAGAAAGTGAGATGCACTTCTGTCTTTCGCACTGCACAAATAGCAAGTGTGGAATACTTGTGTAGTATTTCTGAAGGATGTCACTCATACAATGACCGTGCGCCACTCATGAGCCTTACTGTCATCGCAAAAAGCCTCTACTAGCCGCTCTGCTGACTTGGTTCAGGCGTACAAAAAGAGTACGGGTCCCGTACGTACTGTATGTGTTCTTGATTTGTCGCAAGACCCGTAGAATTTGCATGTGCAGGACCAAAAGTCTTCACAGGCAGTCTGCGACCTTCTACGGCGCTCAACACTCGCAAGTCTCGAGCACGGTTTTGCCAGTTTTTTTCACCGTAGACCGCCCGTAGCAGCACGTACGGCGGGCTGTGAGTGAATATATGCTTATTCCAACGTGCCCAGGTTGCGTGCGCTGCGTGCACACCACACATAGGGGTAGAAAGTGAGATGCACTTCTGTCTTGCGCGCCGCACAAATAGCAAGTGTGGAATACTTGTGTAGTATTTCTGAAGCACGTCACTCATACAATGGCCGTGCGTCACTCTGTCATCGCAAAAAGCCCCTACTAGCCGCTCTGCTGACTTGGTTCAGGCGTACAAAAGGAGTACGGGTCCCATACGTACTGTATGCGTTCTTGATTTCTCATCTCATCTCATTATCTCTAGCCGCTGTATCCTGTTCTACAGGGTCGCAGGCAAGCTGGAGCCTATCCCAGCTGAGTACGGGCGAAAGGCGGGGTACACCCTGGACAAGTCGCCAGGTCATCACAGGGCTGACACATAGACACAGACAACCATTCACACTCACATTCACACCTACGCTCAATTTAGAGTCACCAGTTCAGTGTTTTCCCCAGAAAAAAATTAAAGCCCTAAATTCTGGCATGATAAAAAACAGACAATTGAGCGCCAACGGCGCGAAGCGAAACTAGGGGGGTGCGGTGGCATGCCCCCCCGGAAAATATTTTGAAAATAGATGCTCTCAGGTGCATTTTCAGGGTCTCTGAGAGGTTTTAGATCCATGATTATAGGATCGATTTTAACAGTGCTTCAATGATTTCTGACCTAAACAGTGTTAATGTATACACATTTGAAATTTCACCTTAAAGTTCAACCTGCAAGTTAAACTGTTTTGTTATAGATTACTGAGGTATACGATAGATTTGAACATCTACAGGGATTCCTTGCACTTAATTATCTATGATCAAGTCGTGCTGTAACAAAAATGTGCATGAAAATATGAACAGTGGTTTACTCCGTCTTACACAATCCAATGAAGAGAATCGATCATCATGACCTCCTGTTGATCACAAAGGGATCTGAACCTAAGACCTGCCACCTTAAAATAAGTTGCTGTATTACTAGAACTGTAATGATTTAGAATGTTTCTGATGCAATTACCGTAATACATGTAGAAGAGCAATTCCAGCGTTATGGACGTGACACTTGAACTCAAAATGGCAACAAATGACCCAGTGCATGTTTTATTGTCTCCCAGTATTTAAACAGGTGTTGCATATTTTAAGGCTGTACCATACTGGAGAAGTGATAGAACAAGAACAATTCCCATAGTACATCTCGGGCATGCCAGAAAATGCCAATAAAAGATGCGTTATGGATGTGACAGAAAAAGTATCACTTTTCTTGGGTTACTGTACATTTTTATCAAACTCTGTGAAATTGTAAACCTAATGTCGAAATGGAGATATCCGTTTGATAGAGGGGTCCAAGGTGAATATTAAAAAATCTTTGTTTAAAATATTTTGTATTTCATGCAGAGTTTCGGAAGGAAAAGTCAGCGTTATGGATGTGACGAAATTCCGTTACGGATGTGACGCGTCTGAAATAGACATGGCATATGTTTAGAAAATCAGCAATTTAACCACCATAACCCTTTGAAAAACTCTCTAAATATCAGCTAAAACTATCAAAGTTCTTCAATAATATTTAGGATGGCTATTGTTTTGCTGTTTTGTGGATTTTAGCATACATTTCTGTGGCTTGTGGGAATAATATAGAATTGTACATGATCAAAGTTGATTTTAGCTTGGGTTTTACATTATAAGAAAGAAAGACTGACAGTGACATATTAGGTTGGTTACAAATTGGTTCAACTTATTCACATCTGTAAAATACAGGCCTAGGTGATATCTCTGGGAGTGGTTTTGGTGGATTACATGTTGCTTTATTTTTGCATGGTGAGGTTGACATTTACATGGAATTGCCCAGAACTAAGATGCACTGAAAAGAAAAGTAAGGCAACTGTATATTATAAAGTTTAAATTTTGGCACTTTATTAAACGGACTAGATTAAAACATATTTAAAGGGAAAAAAAACTTAATTCATACATTTACGTTTGCAGAAAGATTACGTATTGATAAAAACATTCATGAAGAGATTGTGTTAATAAGTGTCAAATGTAGCATAATTTGGAATAATAATGATGAGCGTATTTGGCAGTGTGATGTCACTGTGAGCCTTTAACAAAAGAATAATCCGGAGCCGCCTTTTGTTAAATGGATCCCAGTGACATCACACTGCCAAAAATGCTTATGATTATTATTTGAAATGATGCTATATTCGACACATTTGGACAACTTCACTTCGTGAGAGTGTTTATAAGTACGTAATCTTTCTGCAAACCCAAACTAATGAATGAAATTTTCTCCTCCTTTAAAGCAGATTAATTTTCCTTGGCTTCTGCTTGGCCCGATGCTGGGCAGCCCTCTCACAGTCCATCTCGCCGTCATCCATGCTGATGTGGATCAGATTGTCCAGAGAGTCTTCTCCTCGCTTATTAAAGTCAATCAGCTTTGTCCGTCTGGTGCGGGACAATATCGGCAGCCAATGAGATCGCTTATAATGAATCGGAAACTTCTGGGATGTTTGACATTTTCTTTCGATATTTTTATTGGACGGTTTGAACACGTGATCTTGACGTAGCCAACAGATTATTTTGTTTACATCATACCACGCGGACATATTACTTTGACAGAATCAACACAAACATTGGAAAAAAAGCCCGCTTGTTTAACACAAATATCAATGGATATGTAAATGGATCTGTTATTTGCTCTCCTATGTATCTAGTTACTTGTGGGTAGGAAATTTTAACGTATCGGTATAAACCTAAAGCCTCGGTCACAACCGGCTGTGCGTGCTCCTACGGACGGTCTACGTGCAAAAAACGCAAGAAACGCACGGAGGGCGCGTGTGTGACGTGCTGATTTTCGAGCCGTAAACTGGCTGCAGAGGTTCTCTGTCATGTCAAATAAACTCTACGGGCGCTTAGGTTTTTTTCAGGTTGCAAGACAAACTTATGGCCAACGTGCGTCTTTCTCCATGAACAAAAAAACGCAGCGATTTAGGAAACGCCAAAAATCGCACGGCCCAAAAAATCGTACGTCCGGTTGTGACCTAGGCTTAAGCGTATCGGATTTTAACTAAAGCGACTAAGCGTATCGGCAGGCAGAGCAAGCGTATCGGGCCCGATACGCTAAAACGCTTTGGGGAAAACCATGCAGTTAACCTAACCTGCATGAGAACATGCAAACTCCGCACACAAAGGCCCTCGCTGGAAATGGGGCTCGAACCCGGACCTCCTTGCTTAAAAGACCAAAAAGACTCATTTTTGTGGTGCTAGTTTGTAATCTATGCTCATTCCAACTAGGGATGGCGAAAACTAAAAAAAAAATCTTGACCGACCACCGAGCCTCATTAGCCGGTTAAAGTCGGTTAACCTCATCTCATCTCATTATCTCTAGCCGCTTTATCCTGTTCTACAGAGTTGCAGGCAAGCTGGAGCCTATCCCAGCTGACTACGGGCGAAAGGCGGGGTACACCCTGGACAAGTCGCCAGGTCATCACAGGGCTGACACATAGACACAGACAACCATTCACACTCACATTCACACCTACGGTCAATTTAGAGTCACCAGTTAACCTAACCTGCATGTCTTTGGACTGTGGGGGAAACCGGAGCACCCGGAGGAAACCCACGCGGACACGGGGAGAACATGCAAACTCCACACAGAAAGGCCCTCGCCGGCCCCGGGGCTCGAACCCAGGACCTTCTTGCTGTGAGGCCACAGCGCTAAGTCGGTTAACCTAGGAGTTTAAAATTCTAGAATTGGAATTATTACAGGGATGCAAACGGTGCGCCTTTTGGCGGATGCCGCCTTTTTCATGGCTGAATCGTGCAGATCCGATTTTTTTTTTTTTTAAGAGGGGCGTTGGAGTGTCTGATTATAATTTCATCAAAGTAAATTCTGTATATAAGCAAATGCCGTTACAGTCCATGAAACATAGGAAGTACGAGAAGGAAACAGTAAATCAGAAAGCTTTCTGATTTACTGTTTTCTTCTCATACTTATACTTCCTATGTTTCATGGACTGTAACGGCATTTGCTTATTTAGTAATTTTAATACAGAATTTACTTTGAAATTATAATCAGACACTCCAACACCCCCCCCCTAAAAAAAAATTTGGATCTGCGCGATTCAGCCGTGAAAAAGTCGGCATCTGCGCCTTTAGTTTGTGTGGAGAGATATGATCTGCAATAACATGCATTGTTGGCTACAGACCGAAACATACTTTCAGAATGCACTGGCCAAGGCAGGACTAAACTCCATGTGCCTTCTAATAATAATTAAAAAAAAAAAACAGAATAGTAATTTGTAAGCTAAAAAGCCTGTGTCTACACTTTTCTTTCGGCGAGTGGCAGCTGTCTTCAACTGGGGCGGGACATGACTGAATGGGTGTTTCTGATTTGTCAGCTGTCGTCCTTACACCGCATGGCATGCCCCAAGCGTTTACAACACAGAATTCCAGGTTCTCCGCTCCAAAATCGGCAGCTTCGAAATGATTGTCGGTTAAAAAAAAAAAAATCAATCATTTCGAAGCTGCCGATTTTGGAGCGGAGAACCTGGAATTCTGTGTTGTAAATGCTTGGGGCATGCCATGCAGTGTAAGGACGACAGCTGACAAATCAGAAACACCCATTCAGTCATGTCCCGCCCTCCCGCTGCCACTCGGTGAAAGAAAAGTGTAGACACAGGCTTTTTAGCTTACAAATTACTATTCTGTTTTTTTTTTTAAATTATTATTAGAAGGCACATGGAGTTTAGTCCTGCCTTGGCCAGTGCATTCTGAAAGTATGTTTTGGTCTGTAGCCAGCAATGCATGTTATTGCAGATCAGATCTCTCCACACAAACTAAAGGCGCAGATGCCGACTTTTTCACGGCTGAATCGCGCAGATCCGATTTTTTTTTTTTTTTAACCGACAACCAAAAAAAATTAACAGGTTGACGTTGATTCGGGGCGGCACGGTAGTGTAGTGGTTAGCACTGTCGCCTCACAGCAAGAAGGTCCGGGTTCGAGCCCCGTGGCCGGCGAGGGCCAAAGACATGCAGGTTAGGTTAACTGGTGACTCTAAATTGACCGTAGGTGTGAATGTGAGTGTGAATGGTTGTCTGTGTCTATGTGTCAGCCCTGTGATGACCTGGCGACTTGTCCAGGGTGTACCCCGCCTTTCGCCCGTAGTCAGCTGGGATAGGCTCCAGCTTGCCTGCGACCCTGTAGAACAGGATAAAGCGGCTACAGATAATGAGATGAGATGAGATGAGATATGTTGATTCGGTCAAACGGTCATCGGTTAACATCCCTAATTCCAACTTGCCCAGTCGGGCATGTCAGGGACGTATCCCATTTGCCCGAATGCATGTTTCGCTCGTCCCGGGCAATCGGGCAGTCCTTAATGTGACTTATGACAGATATATAACTAAGCAATTCTTTATTACCGGCTTAATAATGTGTTGATTGAATTGAAAGAGCAGTGATGTAAACAAACAAAACAGTCACCTGTGAACACACAAAACAAACAAAAGGCCAGCTCAGCCTCCACACATTATTCTCATATCAGAACAGAGGTGTTTTCCTCGCAGTCTGGTCCTCAGAAAGGGGTTTAAAGAAGGAGAACCCCAGCCAGGTCTGTTTTAGAGAAGATGAATCCTCATCCTTACCTGCTCTCAGCCTTCCTTCATTCGGGAACTTCACCAGGATGTGACGTTTTGGCTCGAACAGCGTGTTGTTTTTGATTTTTATTGCGTTTTGTGAGTTACACAGCTGAGGCGGGCGGCGGAGTTCGAAGGCGGATGTTGCTGCATCACTTCGTGTTCTTTATGTCCTCCAGGAAACAAAAGCGCCTCTCTCTTTTTTTGTCCAGCGCCGCTGAGAAGCGATGTAGGAAGGGAAAAAAGGGTGAAAGAAGCGTTCGAGTGTGAGGTAACTGTGTAATGCGGGCGGGATGAGCGGGGTAATGCGGACGGGGTGAGCGGGGTAATCCGCCGCCGGAGAGCTGGGAAAATGTCGGCGAGTCTGTGAGCAGCTGAAAAGGCTCGAGCGCGACTGAGCGGAGCAGCGCGAGCATCTGCGCAGGTGACGAGCAGCAGCGGCGCGCGACCAAAGGAAGCAGAAAGGGGGCGGGGCTTCACAAATTAAACTCGATCCGGTTTAGTTTTACAGTCAGAACGCGCGAGCTCAAAATCGCACTCAACGCTTATTATAGGGTTCCCGAGTGTAAGGCTGTTTTCACACCTGGTCCCCTTAATGCTGCTGGGCCATAGAAGGTTCACGCTGCACGCTACACGTTCACGTGAAGAACCGGACCCTGGGCCATTAAACTTCATGCTTGGATGTTCACGTGTTGCGTCTGTTCTACTTTGACCGAGTAACCAACAATATGGACTCTTCGGATGACGACGATTGCCTCATTCTGCTTTTACTGAGACAGAGGAAGAGAAAAAGGAACAGAATTTGGAGCCGAGAACACTTCCTTCTGAGAGAAACCCCGTGGTGAATTTCACCGAACATTCTATAATCTGCTTGACAATCCCGATGAAGAACTATTTTTCAATTATCTCATCTCATCTCATTATCTCTAGCCGCTTTATCCTTCTACAGGGTCGCAGGCAAGCTGGAGCCTATCCCAGCTGACTACGGGCGAAAGGCGGGGTACACCCTGGACAAGTCGCCAGGTCATCACAGGGCTGACACATAGACACAGACAACCATTCACACTCACATTCACACCTACGGTCAATTTAGAGTCACCAGTTAACCTAACCTGCATGTCTTTGGACTGTGGGGGAAACCGGAGCACCCGGAGGAAACCCACGCGGACACGGGGAGAACATGCAAACTCCGCACAGAAAGGCCCTCGCCGGCCATGGGGCTCGAACCCAGGACCTTCTTGCTGTGAGGCGACAGCGCTAACCACTACACCACCATGCCGCCCTATTTTTCAATTATACCATTCAATTATATTTTTTCTGAAGTTTTCCCCTGAAAGCATAGAGTTATCTCCGTAGACCCGTTCTGATTGGCTGGCGCGGCGGTGACCGCATGCATTGACTGGAATTTCCATCTTCACGCCTAGAAAAAAGTGTGCATGTTCATTTCTCGCTTCACGCGTGAAGTGTGCAGCGTGCAGCGTGCAACGTGAACGCCGTTCTATGGCCCAGAGCAAGTCATGCTACGTTTGTCCACTTTTCTTTACATGCGTGTAGCGTGCAGCGTGCAGCGTGAACCTTCTATGGCCCAGCTGCCTTAAAGGAACCAGACTCAGTCCTCTTTAAGTGGACCAACAGAAAAAGAACTCGGTTCTTTGTGTTCACACTGTGAATTTATTACAAATGCCGCTTTTCCACTACCAACGCGGCTAGGGTGACCACCTGCTCATAAGCCCAAGGGGGGACAAGGGGTATGTTTTTGAGGGACAATGTGGGACGCCGCCCCCACTGCGCCGCGCCAGCCGCTGGAAGACTCACAGATAGTGGTTTACCCATTTCTAGCACATACTACCTTATATGGTATATCAATAATACCCTAATCTGCTGTTATTGGTGATGTACCGTATGGTCATGAACAGGCCACCAAATGTGTTTGTTTTTTTTTTAAATAAACATTCATAATATTTTGACCATTCAATGACTTGACAGACACACTTCCACTTATGATTTACTGAAGCTACTCAATTTTATTTATTTTCCATTATAATTTATTCACTTTAAATCAATCATAATATAATATTGAGTCTGAGGCTTTGCAGTGCATCAGAACAGCAGGAATAGTGACAAGTCTCCATTTAGTTTTCAGTGGATTAACAGGAATTGTAGTGGCTCAGCACCACAGAAACAGTAGAAAAAAAGTCTCTTAACTCACAACCACAGCTTTGTGCCACAATCTCCTGCCTGATATGATATTGCGTGTTGGACAGTGTGATGCACACTCGTCACCTCTGCCGCAGTCACTTTGTCAGCTAGAGAGTCGTTTTTAGGTCGGAGGAAAGCATCCATAGATTTAGACGTTTCTTTCTGTTGCACACGTTTCTTGTGAGTCTCCGCGAGCCTGTGTCGTTTCACATCGTATTCCCCGCCATGTCCGATTGAGAAAGATGTTTTGCAAAGGTCACAAAAAGCCCTCTCGGTATCCCCCTCAACCCCTTTCAGCCACAAATATTCATTTCCCCACTCTTTCCTGTACATACACCTTCTCTTTTTAACTGGAGGTGGCGGTGCCTCACCTGCCATCTCTCCGGTACCTTTCTCCATTTTTTAATATGAAAGCAATGCATGCGTTGCACCTGCGTCCCTCGTCACTGTCTGTGCACGTGAGTGCGGTGTCATGGCAACAACAAAAAGTTGACAACAACCAGTCAGTTGTGAGGTGTGTGTGTGTGTGGTTTTGTTCTACAGTCTATAGTGGCGACGGTGGTGTGCTGAAATGTCAAGTACTCGTAATATTCGTTTGGCTGCCTGGGTGGCCCGGGGAGAGCGACAGCCCCCTCAGCAAGCATCGATTATGCGGGACATGTTCTGAATTTGCGGGACGCATAAATTCGGCTTCAAATGCTGTACGCGCACGCGCTATGCGGGACAGGTGGTCACCCTAAACGCGGCTGAGTTGGGCTGAGTCGAGCTGAGTGGGGCTGTTGGAGTTGCATTTCGACTACAACCGCGCTGAACCGTGCTGGCTGGAAGTGGGTGGACACATTGGGTGGAGTTAGCGAAAGTGGGTGGACGTCAGGTGATGTCGTTAGGTGGCGCAAACAGTGACATCAGTGAGCTTTTAAGCGGTAGTCTCACGACCCGGATAGTAAACAATAAACATGGAGGACATGGAGTCGTTAGTGTTGCTGGTCTTGGTGCTGTGGCTTGTTGTCGCCGACAACGCCAACAGATACTGGCAAGAGCGTATAGATGAGGCGAGGCGCATAAGGCTTCATAATTCTCGTAATTCTCCTTCTTCCATGTTTACAGATCCCAGCGTGCTCGCAGGGCATGTGTGGGCATGTGAGGACACTCCTCCTCACCAATCAGTGCACAGGGGAGTGTCTGCTCACGCCCCCAGCCTCACTCAGCTCGGTTTGGCTCGCTTCAGCCCCACTCCAAAACCGTGCGAGTTTTGGGGGCTGAGCAGGGCTGAAGCGAGCTGAGTCGTGCTGTTCTTCGATAGTCGAAACGCGAGCCGTGTCGGGCTGAAGTGAGCTGAAGTGAGCTGAAAAAGGGTAGTGGAAAAGGGACAAAAGAGGACTGGGTTCTCTTTCTGGTCCAGTTAAGCTTTGATGGGGCCTCAGTCCTCTTTCTGTTCACACCAGGTCCTCTAGAGTAGTGGTGTGTCGTTCACGAACGAACCGTTCTTTTTGAACGAGTCTTCGAAGTGAACGACTAGAACTAGTTCGCGCTGCCTCTCGTTCTCGGTCGTTCGCGAATCAGCAGTCTCTCCTCGCTGGCAGCAGGGCGGTCGCTGAATCTCGGTCGTTGGTGAATCAGCAGGATCTGTTCAGTAGCAGAAGGGCGTCCAACTTGCATTTTGATCTGTGCAGAGCAGCGCCACTTTACTTCTTTAAGGGCTATCTGAGCCCTATTATCAGAGCGTTGACACATGCCAGGTCTTTAGTTTACAATTTAGAGCTCTCACTCAGCAATACATTTCAGTTCACAGCGAACGAGCTCAGCAGTTCGCGAACGAACGAACAGCCAGCAGCCAGCCTGCCTGCTGCCATACTGGGCTGGGCGCATAGCAACGGTTTCCATGACTGTGATAAACAATGAAGAACGTGGCTCTGGAGATCGCGGCATACTGTGTTCATTTTTTTAATGTTAATGCAATTTGTAATAAAGTGGTTTGTTCTTTGTAATGAGCGTTGCTGTTGAATATGAGCAAAATGGGTGTTACTTAATGGGTTTGAACAACTGCATGAAACAGTCAGCAAGGAGGTCTCTTGCTCGAACAGCTGGAAAAGGTCTCGCTAGACGTGACGTCAATCGAATGTTCGTGCATAACAACCGTTTCCATGTCCATGACCAGGCCAAACAATGAATGATCATGAATGCAGCAGAGAGACATCGCAGGCTACTGTTCGCTGAATACGATGACTTGTAAAGTTGTTTGTTCTCTGAAATGAGTGTTGCTGTTAAATAAGCAATTTATTTTTTTTTTTTGCTTACTGGGTTTGAGAGAACAACTGCATAGCCGGCAGACCATGGCTCTACTAAAATAAATATAATAAATATAAAAACAGCTTTATTCTCATCTACATTTAATTAACTTTCAGAGCTTTGTTTATCCTGGCGACTTGTCCAGGGTGTACCCCGCCTTTCGCCCGTAGTCAGCTGGGATAGGCTCCAGCTTGCCTGCGACCCTGTAGAAGGATAAAGCGGCTACAGATAATGAGATGAGATGAGATGAGCTTTGTTTATGTAGTCTTTTTCAGATAATGCTAGGATAATGTTTTTCTTCCATCTTTTTCTCAAGCACATTGTAATGTATGAAAATCTATTGTGGATGGCACCTCTGCCGCCTCTCGTTCACTCAAGATGAACTAAACTTCGGACGACAGCCATTGTTGTGCCGCTTTGGTGTGACGTCATCAAAATGAACGAGTGAACGAACTGAACGAACGAATTTCTTTGCTGAACTGACCGACATGAACGAACTGGCGGAAATGAATCGCCATGTCCCACCAATACTCTAGAGCCCTCAGACCCCCAGTGCAAGGAATTCTGGGTAATTTTCTCTTGAATCAAAATGTCTGCTGCCATGCTTGCCCTGCTGTATTCTTTGATCAAAATAGTGCGGATTAAGGAAAATAAATTTATTATATTATACTGGGTGCGATTTGCTGGGGGGGATCATCCCCCCCCCCTCTGGTTTTTATCTCTGCTGAAAAAAAATCCTCGGGGACAACCCCGTCAATAAAACAAATAAACCAAAAAAAAAGTTGACATGACAGGCATGTTGTGACACAGTTTTCTATGGTCTACATTTCACTCACTTTCAAAATGACCCGAAGTGGCAGCTTTGATGTTCACGAACGTCCCCAGCAAATAGATACATTGTAGATAATAACAATATCTTCGCGTTCTATCGCAGGGATGCAAACAGCGCGCCTTTTGGCGGATGCCGCCTTTTTCACGGCCGATTTTTTTTTTTTTTTAGGGGGGACGTTGGAGTGTCTGATTATAATTTCAAAGTAAATTCTGTATTAAAATTACTAAATAAGCAAATCCGTTACAGTCCATGAAACAGGAAGTATAAGGATGAGAAAAAAACAGTTTAAATCGGAAAGCTGCGCACAATGTGAACTGCGCCATCAGAGCAAACTGTTCATTTAGTATTCATGTATTTCAGTGATTTCCGAGTCACTGTCCATTTAATCCGGAGGGAGAGAAACTTCACAGCAACGCGACAAGCAATGCGAACTTTGTTGTGTTAGTGTTCGTGTATTTAGTCAGAGAGATACGTAGGAAGATGAATTTACTATCTCTGGTTTAGTGTTCGTTTTCATTTAGTGTTATTCATTTGATATCATCGGATGTTATTGAGCTGTTAGCCTATTGTTACCTTCATTTTGTGACGTTTCATGATTAAAAAAAAAAAACATCCCCCCTTCTGGTTTTTTGACAAATCGCACCCTGTATATATATAATATAGTTATATTATTGTGGCCAACTCATCAGTCAGTAAGTTCAGAGAACTGTAAAGCAGCTGTGGTAAGTTCCAAAAGGAAGTTGAGTTTCCCTGCTACAGTCACGTGACCAACTACGGCAAACGAAGAAGGTTAAACTACAGTGAAAAAGGCGAAGTGAACCCGGTGCGCTTTTTGTTCACAATGCGCAGATTAGGCGAACCGTACCGTTGATTTTTAGCGAACCGTACTGAGACCACCTCCTGAGGTGGTCTCAGTTCAGTTCGCTTTAAAGGGGTCTGGGTACGGTTGGAGTGTTCACATATGCACAAAAAATGCTGAGTCATCGATCTGAGTTCGGTTAGATGGCTGAAAGGGACCAAGTGTGAAAACACCCTAAAACCGGGACACTTTGCGCGTGACCGTGATACTCGTGCACGCACACGCATTTTGATGTAAACATGCTCCAGCTCAAACCATGGCTCAGACAGGTGCTTTTATCATTTTGTAGAAGCTCACTTTTATCAACATTTCAGAGAGTAATCAAGTATTTTCTTGTTATGTACATGTACTTCTATCACAATTCAGTTAAAGTAAGAAAATCAGACAACAGATGTGATGATACGGAATAGGCCAATAGCCTAAATTTCAACTGATTTATTTCACCTTTGTGAAAACGCATTGCTTGCATATTAACATCATCTCATCTCATCTCATCTCATCTCATTATCTCTAGCTGCTTTATCCTGTTCTACAGGGTCGCAGGCAAGCTGGAGCCTATCCCAGCTGACTACGGGCGAAAGGCGGGGTACACCCTGGACAAGTCGCCAGGTCATCACAGGGCTGACACATAGACACAGACAACCATTCACACTCACATTCACACCTACGGTCAATTTAGAGTCACCAGTTAACCTAACCTGCATGTCTTTGGACTGTGGGGGAAACCGGAGCACCCGGAGGAAACCCACGTGGACACGGGGAGAACATGCAAACTCCGCACAGAAAGGCCCTCGCCGGCCACGGGGCTCGAACCCAGACCTTTTTGCTGTGAGGCGACAGCGCTAACCACTACACCAAGGCGTGCAATCTCAACAAAGAGGTGATAATCCTGGGAGATTTTAATATAAATTGGGAGGAGAAATCATCAAGGAAAACGCTTAAACAGATTGCCAATGTTTTTTATCTCACTCAGTTAGTAAATGGGCCCACTAGAATAACAAATTCATCCCAAACTCAAATAGACCTAATGTTTAGTAATAAACCAGAGAGGATCATCAAAACTTTCAACGTGCTCACTGGAGTATCAGACCACAATATGACTCTCATAGCTAGGAAATTAACCAAAAAACAGTTTACTCCACTAGATCAAGAGGAGATAACTGCTAATATCCCTAAAAATAGATATGAGAGTTTTAAAATAGCTGTTCGGAGCATTAACTGGGAGGACGTGTTGACAGGGGAAACCTTAGAAGAAAACTGCAAATGGTTCTCTGGTATATTACAGAGCACTACTGAAGAATTTACATCTGTACAAAGACATAGGAAGAAAAAGAATACTGTTCCTTGGATTAACTCAAATATTGTAAAACTTATGCAAGTAAGGGATCTGGCCTTAAAAACTGCCCTCAAAACCAAACTAAGACATGACAGACACAACTTCACGACACTACGAAACAGAGTCATGAAAGAACTTAGAACAGCAAAGGCAAACGTCTTCTTAACTATAATTAATAATGCAGGGGGGAATGCAAAAATAATTTGGAGCCAGTAGAAAAAGCTAATAGGACAAAATCATAAAGAAATAAAAACACTTGAGCTTGCTGTAGATGGCAAGACAATAAGCAATCCGGTTGACGTACCTGTAGCTGATGCTCTTAATAATTACTTTATGGATTCAGTTGCCACAATTGTAAAGTCTTTTAGGCCTGGGCACAGTGGTAATATCCCACAAATCATACCAACTGAACCAGTATTTAATACCAAAGCTATTACTCAGGCAGATGTCATGAGAGTGGTGGGGGCTCTCAAGTCGTCAAGAGCTAAGGATGTCATTGGTATGACCTCAGTTATGCTCAAAGAGCTGTCAACACCTCTGCTCTGTCCCATCACAAAAATAGTCTCATCTCATTATCTCTAACTGCTTTATCCTGTTCTACAGGGTAACAGGCAAGCTGGAGCCTATCCCAGCTGACTACGGGCGAAAGGCGGGGTACACCCTGGACAAGTCGCCAGGTCATCGCAGGGCTGACACATAGACACAGACAACCATTCACACTCACATTTAGAGCGACCAATTAGCCTAACCTGCATGTCTTTGGACTGTGGGGGAAACCAGAGCACCCGGAGGAAACCCACACGGACACGGGGAGAACATGCAAACTCCGCACAGAAAGGCCCTCGCTAGCCACGGGGCTCGAACCCGGACCTTCTTGCTGTGAGGCGACAGCGCTAACCACTACACCACCGTGCCGCCCATTCTTGATTTGTCGCAAGAAAATTGGTTTTGCCAGTTTTTTTCAACGTAGACCACCCGTAGTAGCACGTACCGTGGGTTGTGAGCGAGGCTCATCTCATCTCATCATCTCTAGCCACTTTATCCTGTTCTACAGGGTCGCAGGCAAGCTGAAGCCTATCCCAGCTGACTACGGGCGAAAGGCGGGGTACACCCTGGACAAGTCGCCAGGTCATCACAGGGCTGACACATAGACACAGACAACCATTCACACTCACATTTAGAGCGACCAATTAGCCTAACCTGCATGTCTTTGAACTGTGGGGGAAACCGGAGCACCCGGAGGAAACCCACACAGACACGGGGAGAACATGCAAACTCCGCACAGAAAGGCCCTCGCTAGCCATGGGGCTCGAACCCGGACCTTCTTGCTGTGAGGCGACAGCGCTAACCACTACACCACCGTGCCGCCCATTCTTGATTTGTCACAAGAAAATTGGTTTTGCCAGTTTTTTTCATCGTAGACCACCCATAGCAGCACGTATGGTGGGTTGTGAGTGAGGCTCATCTCATCTCATCTCATCTCATCTCATCATCTCTAGCCACTTTATCCTGTTCTACAGGGTCGCAGGCAAGCTGGAATGGAATTGTTGTTCAGTGTTCTCCTGATGGTGGACTCATGAACTTTAGCATTAGCCAATGTGAGAGAAGCCTTCAGTTGCTCAGAAGTTACCCTGGGCTCCTTTGTGACCTCGCCTTGCTCTTGGAGTGATCTTTGTTGGTCGACCACTCCCGAGGAGGGTAACAACGGTCTTGAATTTCCTCCATTTGTACACAATCTGTCTGACTGTGGACTGGTGGAGTCCAAACTCTTTAGAGATTCACACTCACATTCACACCTACAGTCAATTTAGAGTCACCAGTTAACCTAACCTGCATGTCTTTGGACTGTGGGGGAAACCGGAGCACCCGGAGGAAACCCACGGGGAGAACATGCAAACTCCACACAGAAAGGCCCTCGCCGGCCACGGGGCTCGAACTCTTGCTGTGAGGTGACAGCGCTAACCACTACACCACCGTGCTGCCCGAAGTGGATCATGGTACAAACAAAGATTTCTGCGTTGTTGATGCTGATGTGTTGTTGTTGGTTTTTTTTAGTGATTTCTTTTTTTACAACTTTGCACTGATTTTATTATTATTTGTTCTTGTACTATTATCATTGTTGTTATTATATATTGTCTTATGTATTTATTCCAGCTGTAATTCTGTGGTGCCTCAGCTCTGAGGTATAAGCCTGGCTAGGCTATGTTTTTAAGTTTATTACTTGCTATGCCTGTAAAGCACTTTGGGTCAACTCCTGCTGTTTTTTAAATGTGCTCTATAAATAAATTAACTTGACTTGATCAGGCTGGAAAAGGTTACAAAGCCATCTCTAAAGAGTTTGGACTCCACCAATCCACAATCAGACAGATTGTGTACAAATGGAGGAAATTCAAGACCGTTGTTACCCTCCTCAGGAGTGGTTGACCAACAAAGATCACTCCAAGAGCAAGGTGTGTAATAGTCAGTGAGGTCACAAAGGACCCCAGAGTGGTAACTTCTAAGCAACTGAAGGCCTCTCTCACATTGGCTAATGTTAATGTTCATGAGTCCACCATCAGGAGAACACTGAACAACAATGGTGTGCATGGCAGGGTTGCAAGGAGAAAGCCACTGCTCTCCAAAAAGAACATTGCTTCATTACGTGTCATGGCACGAACAAAGGAGATTTCTAAGGACCTCAGAAAAAAAGCATTGTTGATGCTGATCAGGCTGGAAAAGGTTACAAAGCCATCTCTAAAGAGTTTGGACTCCACCAATCCACAGTCAGACAGATTGTGTACAAATGGAGGAAATTCAAAACCGTTGTTACCCTCCTCGGGAGTGGTTGACCAACAAAGATCACTCCAAGAGCAAGGCGAGGTCACAAAGGAGCCCAGGGTAACTTCTAAGCAACCGAAGGCCTCTCTCACATTGGCTAATGTTAAAGTTCATGAGTCCACCATGAGGAGAACACTGAACAACAATGGTGTGCATGGCAGGGTTGCAAGGAGAAAGCCACTGCTCTCCAAAAAGAACATTGCTGCTCGTTTGCAGTTTACTAAAGATCACGTGGACAAGCCAGAAGGCTATTGGAAAAATGTTTTGTGGACAGATGAGACCAAAATAAAACTTTTTGGTTTAAATGAGAAGCGTTATGTTTGGAGAAAGGAAAACACTGCATTCCAGCATAAGAACCTTATCCCATCTGTGAAACATGGTAGTGGTAGTATCATGGTTTGGGCCCGTTTTGTTGCATCTGGGCCAGGACGGCTTGCCATCATTGATGGAACAATGAATTCTGAATTATACCAGCGAATTCTAAAGGAAAATGTCAGGACATCTGTCCATGAACTGAATCTCAAGAGAAGGTGGGTCATGCAGCAAGACAACGACCCTGAGCACACAAGTCGTTCTACCAAAGAATGGTTAAAGAAGAATAAAGTTAATGTTTTGGAATGGCCAAGTCAAAGTCCTGACCTTAATCCAATCGAAATGTTGTGGAAGGACCTGAAGCGAGCAGTTCATGTGAGGAAACCCACCAACATCCCAGAGTTGAAGCTGTTCTGTACGGAGGAATGGGCTAAAATTCCTCCAAGCCGGTGTGCAGGACTGATCAACAGTTACCGCAAACAGTCGCAGTTATTGCTGCACAAGGGGGTCACACCAGATACTGAAAGCAAAGGTTCACATATTTTTGCCACTCACAGATATGTAATATTGGATCATTTTTCTCAATAAATAAATGTCCAAATATAATTTTTTTTGTCTCATTTATTTAACTGAGTTTTCTTTATCTACTTTTAGGACTTGTGTGAAAATCTGTTGATGTTTTAGGTCATATTTATGCAGAAATATAGAAAATTCTAAAGGGTTCACAAACTTTCAAGCACCATTGTATACTATTCCAGAGTAGTAGCCTACTGTACCAGCTTCTATCAACTCAGATGCTATACACTTTATCATGTAGACCAGGGGTTCTCAATCTTTTCTATTTTAAGGCCCAAATATTCATACTTGTCAAAAAGATCCCCAATTATTTTGGCTCATCTATTCTATTAGAATCTAATAATCTATTGTAAAATGTATTAATGTAATATAACATCACTCCCTGTTACAGACAGGAGCCCAGGAATTAAATAAATGCAATAAAAACAAACTTTTTAATTGTAGGTATTGTGTTTAAAACTGGATGGATGTCCCAGAAGTCAAATCATGCATGCAGGGCGTTGCCAGGCAAAACAAACCTTGCCCAGTAGCACTTATGATGAATATGAAGATATGGGGAAGGGGGGGGGGGGGGGGGGGGGGAATAGGTACCCTATGGGTCCATGTGGCTACTGCTTAGAAATAAAATTGTTTCCTGATACCATGTCCATACAGTAAATATTGCATATATATTTACTCTATGAAGCAGTAGCCACAAAAGTGAAGCATAATCCAAAAATGAACAATTTAAAAATCACAGAAGTAAAATATACCAAGTGCCTGTCTATTATTCTACTCTTACTTCTTACAGTTTTCGAAACTGAAACCTCCGAATCGAGGCTGACATACACACGCTATCTCCATGACCCAAACTCTTATTTCCTGGAAATGGCCCGGCGCTAGAGCTCAGTGGAACGCACTTGCCCTTTGTAATAAGCAAAAACATGTCTGAAAGCGATTTCTTTAGTTAAGTCCATTTATTTTGAATAGTGAACTGAATTGTATACACTCACCGGCCATTTTAATCGGAACACGTGTATGTGCATGCGCAGTGCGCGACTGTTATGCTCTTACATTCTTACAGCACGATGGCATAGTGGCTAGCACCTCTATATGAGGCAGTCAAAAAAAAGCCAAAGTCTTTCCCACGCCAGCAGCGCATAGGGCGGTGCCGATCTCCGTAGCCCTTGGCCTCTCACCTATTACATAGCTAGGGTTACACTGGGGGGCTAGGCCTCTGGTAACCACGAGAGTTTGACTCCTCACTCGCATCTGTATTGCAGTGTGCCTTGCCAGACGGCAGTAGGTACCATTTTTATGATGGTCTTTGGTATGACCCGGCCGTGAGTTGAACTCACGGTCTCCCAATCGAGAGGCGGACACGCTAACCACTAGGCCACTCACCGGTACTATATGAAGCAGTAGCCACGACAAAAACGATTTTGACCTTTTTGGTGACCTTGACCAGATGACCCTCAAAATGTTGGAGGTTTTATTTGAGACCAATGCCCATCTATCCTGAAAGTTTCATGAAGATTGATCCAGCCATTTTACCATAATATTGGTAACAAAAAAAGAAAGAAACAAACAAAGAAACCCAACCGAAAACAATACCTCGCCTCCTGGTGGACTCCGTCCCGGGTGACATAATGATCCAAAAGTAGAGTCTGGTCCATTAACACAAGAATTTATTCCCATGTTTGTGTACAGCAAATAAGCAAGTTATTAAAACCAAGAAGTACACTCAAAAGAAGTGGATATAGAAACCACTCAGTCGGATAGATCCTTACACGTTAACAAAAAAGGATTTTTCCTATGAGTTGGAAAATTGTCCATCCCTTGAGTTCCCCGATATCTCAAACTACCTGGTGCTGCAGACATCATTCTACACGGACAACAGATGAAAACCCGGAAGAGCATGGAGGACTGCAACTTTTTATATGTGGCGAGGTGAAAGGTCTGGGGAATAAGACACAACAAGATAAATCCTGTCTCATTTATGCCTGGATAAGTCGGCATTTTTAGGCTTTTTGTATGCATCTTTGTAATGATTGCTCGGATGCTGAAATTTTAGTATTGGATGTAAACAAACCATAGCTGCTCGATTCTCAATCCTCCCTGCTCTTCTCTTCCAGGTAAATCATTCACAAAGACCCACAGAAACCCCTTTAAAGACCTGGGTATAATGCGTATTATATACATGTTAGTTTACAATCTGGCGAACATGACCAAACAGTAAACAAAAACACATCTGAGGACTTAACGTCTTCTGAACTTCAAAACATCATGAAATAACAGAAAATGGCGAGAAAAGTGATTGATTTGCGAATTCAAACAAAATAAATCGGAGGAATTTACAAACCTTTCACGAAGTGATAACTGTAAACTCGAGCGTTCTTCGAGTCGGCTCCCCTCCATCGTAGCGAAAGGTTCAAGAGCCACCTTTCTTGTTGTCTTTTGGTAAAATCCTTTGCTCTTTCACCCTTTTTATCACTTCATAGTGAACCCGGAAGAAACTTTTATCAGTTTCACAATTTGTTTGATGTGAACAGCACAAAACAATGCAAGTGTAGGGTATTTTAATGACTAGCAAGGCGCCCCAGCGATAGTAACGCTTTGTGAACAGTGAGCTTAGCTGACCACCACTTCATGTCTTGCATATCTAATGAGGTCGATGTGACATCGAATGCAACCCATCAACTGTACCCTACGAAAAATTAGCTTCAACTTGAAAGAAAATTTGTGGCCCACTAGATGGACCAGTTGTTGAGAAACACTGATGTAGACTAATTATGTTGTGGATAGACTCGCACCTAAAAGCAGCCTGGGATGCTTATAACTGGTAACCAGGCTCAGCCAACCAAATGGGTTTAGTTTGACAGTTTTAGAGGGTTTTGGACACAGGCAGGCCAGACTGGTTGTTGCTGATTAAGGCTGGTTTGGTTTGATGGTTTTGGCCACTTACATGCTGGTTCTAGCTAGTCCACTTGGTTTGGTTTAATGGTTTGAGTGTTTTAGAGATATTTTGAACACCTACATGCTGGTTCTAGCTCGTCCACTTGGTTTGGTTTGATGATTTTAGTGATATAGAGATGTTTTGAATGTGTACATGCTGGTTCCAGCTAGTCCAATTGGTTTGGCTTGACAGTTTTAGTGTTTAGAGATGTTTTGAACACCTACATGCTGGTTCTAGCTAGTCTACTTGGTTTGGTTGAACAGTTTTAGTGTTTTAGAGATGTTTTGCACACCAACATGCTGGTTCTAGCTAGTCCAATTGGTTTGGTTTGATGATTTTAGTGTTTCAGAGATGTTTTGAACACGTACATGCTGGTTCTAGCTCGTCCAATTGGTTTGACTGAATGGTTTTAGGGTTTTAGAGATGTTTTGAACACCTACATGCTGGTTCAAGCTCGTCTATTTGGTTTGGTTTGATGATTTTAGGGTTTTAGAGATGTTTTGAACATCAACATGCTGGTTCTAGCTAGCTGGGGTGATGATCCTGGTTGTTCAGGCTGGTTGTAGCTTTGCAGACTAGCTGGTCAGGCTGGTCTGGTTTTAGAGGGGCTTTGGACATTTACATGCTGGTTCTAGCTAGTCTACTTGGTTTGGTTTGATGGTTTTTGGACTGTTAGCCACTTACATTCTGGTTCTAGCTAGTCTACTTGGGTTGGTGTAATGGTTTTAGAGAGGTTTTGAACACCTACATGCTGGATCGAGCTAGTTGGGTTGATGATCCTGGTTGTTCAGGCTAGGTGTTTGTTTTATAATTTGGCTATTATTATTATTTCTGGAGAGCAAGTTGCCCTCTGCTGACAAAAGTAATGTGTGTTTTATCCTGTCATTATCAAACATCTGATAATAAATTAATCATCAGCTACCATGCAATGATTTGAGCACATGTTCAAAATACTAGCTCAAGCCGAAATAACTTTTCTTTATTGGATGTACAGTATATTTGGTAGGCTATATAATACATTTTTACTAATTACATGCCTTATGTAGTGCACTTATTTAGGACATAACAAGCCATGTAAGGGACAACCTGATTTTATCAAACAGGAACTCGAGCTCCCATTTTTTTCTACTTCTCACACCTCACGTTCAAACACCATTTGTGTCACCAGCTTTCCTGATGTAATCACTGGTGATGGGTATCACCCAGAGAAAGACAAACAATGTTACTTATTTACTGGTAGAAATTATTAAGATGTACAAAATCAGTCAAAAGTTTGGACTCACCTTCGAATTCAATGGTTTTTCTTTATTCTTATAATTAAAAGACACTTCTTGTCTCAAAGTAATGATGGATGTCGTTTCTCTTTACTTCTTCGAGCGGTTCTGGACATAATATGGATTACAACAGTTGTGGAATAGGGCTATTTACTGTATTTTTATTATTTACTATTTAGGTCTCAAATGCATTAAGAATTGCACTAATTAACTTTTGACGAGGCACCTGTTAAATGAAAAGCATTCCAGGTGACTACCTCATGAAGCTGGTCAAGATAATGCCAGTTCTTCATGTGCAAGTGTCGTCACACTTATTTTCCAAACCAGAAGTCCGCCATGTTGGATGATGACAACAACCGGGACCCAGCACTTCACGTGTGAGCTACTGCAACGCTTCGTGATTTTCATATGAGTTCTTTGCCTTTGAAGAAAGACAATGCCTCCTTTGTGTGCAGGATATAATTGTGGCAATAATGCTACGCGTGACAAACAGAAACGGTTCTTCAGAAATCCCAAAATAATTAAAAACGGTGACAAAACAGATAAAGAACTGTCCAGAGGACGCCGTGCATATGCTGTGGTTCAAATACATACATCGTAAGGACTTAACTGAGGAAAAAGCTAATTACGCCCGCATGTGTGGTGACCACTTTACAGTATATCTAGTAAGAGTCCATTGCTCATTAAAGCTATGCTTTCTGCTGATTAAATTGAGCTTTAGTGTGAACACTCTGATTCTCACCTTGCAGGAACACCAGCAAACCTACGCGATTAAACAAATCCAGATTGGGCACCAACACTCAAATTAGGACACGATAAGACAAACCTCAAGACAAAAACTCATCTCGCAGTATCAAGAAGCAACAGGATAAATGAAAGATCTGCCAAGAAAGCCAGATTAGAAGCAGCGCAAACCTTAGTGAGTTTGGATGCACAAGGAGAACAATGTAGGTCAGCTTTGCCAGGTGAGATATTAGCAATGCCGTCCCAGTAACCCAGTAACTCTGTTTTACTGATGCGCTTTTTGTTTTACAGACGTACCGGAGTCAAATGAAACTGAGCTGAAACCCTCCCAGCAGAGACGTACACTGAAAGTGGTTGCCAGACGGAAATCACTGGGTTACAAATATCTCAAATGGAGCAGTGCAATACAGATACGACTTGTGAATTGGTGGAACTGAAGAAAAAAAATATTGAAAGCTGATTTAATTTGATAAGATTACCGAAGTATGCTGTGCCTTGTGTAATTCATCTCCATTGATTGTTCCTTTTGATTAGAGCGATTTTACTTTGTCTATGAAAAGAAAATAGAATTAGCATAATTGTACAACTTGCTTAGTGATGTTTTCATTGCGTGCTTTTAGACTGTGTTTGTCCTCTATTTTGTCAAAGAGCTTTCTTTGAAATGTAAAGGTTTCTTAATAAAATAAAAACAAGAATAATTAGAATATCAAAATATGTTAATAAAATATACTACTTATGTACATGTCCTTGCATTCTGGATTTGTATATCATTCAACATGGAGGCGGGTGCATACGTCACACTGTTTTTGTCACGTGGTTGTGCATGAAGAATAGTGTGAAAAGCACCAAAATATGAAACATTTGGGGGTTTTTTTAAATCCTTTTTTTTACCACATAATTCTGTGGATGTTCCATATGTTATTTAATAGTTTTTATGTCTTCAGTATTGTTCTACAATGTATAGTGGTGCTTGAAAGTTTGTGAACCCTTTAGAATTTTCTATATTTCTGCATAAATATGACCTAAAACATCATCAGATTTTCACAGAAGTCCTAAAAGTAGATAAAGAGAACCCAGTTAAACAAATGAGACAAAAATATTATACTTGGTCATTTATTTATTGAGGAAAATGATCCAATATTACATATCTGTGGGGGGTAAAAGTATGTGAATCTCTAGGATTAGCAGTTAATTTGAAGGTGAAATTACAGTCAGGTGTTTTCAATCAATGGAATGACAATCAGGTGGGAGTGGGCACCCTGTTTTATTTAAAGAACAGGGATCTATCAAAGTCTGATCTTCACAACACGTTTGTGGAAGTGTATCATGGCACGAACAAAGGAGATTTCTGAGGACCTCAGAAAAAGCGTTGTTGATGCTCATCAGGCTGGAAGAGGTTACAAAACCATCTCTAAAGAGTTTGAACTCCACCAATCCACAGTCAGACAGATTGTGTACAAATGGAGGAAATTCAAGACCATTGTTACCCTCCCCAGGAGTGGCTGACCAACAAAGATCACTCCAAGAGCAAGGCGTGTAATAGTCGGTGAGGTCACAAAAGACCCCAGGGTAACTTCTAAGCAACTGAAGGCCTCTCTCACATTGGCTAATGTTAATGTTCATGAGTCCACCATCAGGAGAACACTGAACAACAACGGTGTGCATGGCAGGGTTGCAAGGAGAAAGCCACTGCTCTCCAAAAAGAACATTGCTGCTCATCTGCAGTTTGCTAAAGATCATGTGGACAGGCCAAAAGGCTGTTGGAAAAATGTTTTGTGGACAGATGAGACCAAAATAGAACCTTTTGGTTTAAATGAGAAGCGTTATGTTTGGAGAAAGGAAAACACTGCATTCCAGCATAAGAACCTTAACCCATTTGTGAAACATGGTGCTGGTAGTATCATGGTTTGGGTCTGTTTTGTTGCATCTGGGCCAGGACGGCTTGCCATCGTTGATGAAACAATGAATTCTGAATTATACCAGTGAATTCTAAAGGAAAATGTCAGGACATCTGTCCATGAACTGAATCTCAAGAGAAGGTGGGTCATGCAGCAAGACAACGACCCTGAGCACACAAGTCGTTCTACCAAAGAATGGTTAAAGAAGAATAAAGTTAATGTTTTGGAATGGCCAAGTCAAAGTCCTGACCTTCATCCAATCAAAATGTTGTGGAAGGACCTGAAGCGAGCAGTTCATGTGAGGAAACCCACCAACATCCCAGAGTTGAAGCTGTTCTGTATGGAGGAATGGGCTAAAGTTCCTCCAAGCCGGTGTGCAGGACTGATCAACAGTTACCGGAAAGGGTTAGTTGCAGTTATTGCTGCACAAGGGGGTCACACCAGATACTGAAAGCAAAGGTTCACATACTTTTGCCACTCACAGATATGTAATGTTGGATCATTTTTCGTAATAAATAAATGACTGAGTATAATATTTTTGTCTCATTTGTTTAACTGGGTTCTCTTTATCTACTTTTAGGACTTGTATGAAAATCTGATGATGATGGTCATATTTATGCAGAAATATAGAAAATTCTAAAGGGTTCACAAACTTTCAAGCACCACTGTAGAAAATAGTCAAAATTCAGAAAAACCAATGAATAAGTAGGTGTGTCCAAACTTTTGACTGGTACTATTTACTTGAAGATGGAGAGGTTATTTTCACAGCACAAAATAAGTATACCCATAAATTTCTGAGCTGATCATGACCCTGTATAAAACCTGCTGTGTTTGTGCCCTTGACAAAACTTAATGGTAGAAAGCCTTATCTATAACACAGGATGTGTTGTCTGTTACAGCTTTGTTTTCTCTCTGCATGGATTTAAATGCGAGGCAATAGACCACTGAAGGTTAAAAGCTTATTGAAGCATTATAATTGGTGTCATTTGCGAAACACACAGTTTAAAATCCAATGAACAAATAGCGTACCATCCAGTGTGAATTGAGTGAATGAGTCATGGGCAATGAGAACTGAAAAGCTTGACCTCCACAATACTTAAATTATCTGTACCAACAGGTTTACCGTCCAAACGAGATCACATGGGATTACATTTCACAGGCGAGACTGGAAAAATACTTTTCATTGTATTTGGTCATTATAACGTAATTTTACGAACAGATTTTCCTGACTTTGTGGCTAATATGAAGTCTCGCGCATAATAGCTGCTCGGTGAAATCTGTCTCCAAATGACGAAGTATTTCCTTCGTAACTACGCTGATAACACTTTGTGTTTTTGTCAAACTTTGTATTCATTCTGAAGGTTTATTGTTATTAATGTTGAATAAAAAGTAACTGGGATACATCATTGTTAATTATCATTCAAATTTTAGGTAAATTGGCGGCACGGTGGTGTAGTGGTTAGCACTATCACCTCACAGCAAGAAGGTTCTGGGTTCGCGGCTGCGTAGAGTTTGCATGTTCTCCCTCTGTCCACGTGGGTTTCCCCTACAGTCCAAAGACATGCAGGTTAGGCGAACTGGTGGCTCTAAATTGACCGTAGGTGTGAACATTCAACAAAGTGCAAGTACGGGACAAATGTGTTGTATGTGTTGCAGTAGTACACATTATGCAGGCGTGTTTAACGTTAGCAAGACAGCTATTATATTGGGTAGTGGAGCGAAGGCTAACATTTGACTTGCCACGAAACACCTGCATAATGTGCACTACTGCAACACATACAACACATTTGTCCCGTACTTACACTTTGTTGAATTAATTCAATATCATAGTCGCCACTGAAGTCCACTCGATCCCTGTTTACCGTCAATGGATCGGCCACTCGTCAAACAGTCCGCCAGAATCCGAGTAGGGAATGGCTGAGCGTAGCTGTCAGTCAAACACAAGTTAGCCTATGGGAATGCATTCCTGGACAGCCCACCCACACGTGAAGTTTGTGCCAAAACTGCAAGCAAAAAGTCAGGGAGCGCAAACGAGAACGCTGGAATCGCAACCAAAATAAACGACGTCAAACAAAACTGAGAAAGACGCGGAACAAAAATAAAAGGTTTCTGAAGAGTAATAGACTGATATTTTGCACGATTACACAAATAATTTGTTTGCCAGTCTAAAAAAATGGACTTGGCGGCACGGTGGTGTAGTGGTTAGCGCTGTCGCCTCACAGCAAGAAGGTCCGGGTTCGAGCCCCGTGGCCGGCGAGGGCCTTTCTGTGCGGAGTTTGCATGTTCTCCCCGTGTCCGCGTGGGTTTCCTCCGGGTGCTCCGGTTTCCCCCACAGTCCAAAGACATGCAGGTTAGGTTAACTGGTGACTCTAAATTGACCGTAGGTGTGACTGTGAGTGTGAATGGTTGTCTGTGTCTATGTGTCAGCCCTGTGATGACCTGGCGACTTGTCCAGGGTGTACCCCGCCTTTCAGCTGGGATAGGCTCCAGCTTGCCTGCGACCCTGTAGAACAGGATAAAGCGGCTAGAGATAATGAGATGAGATTTTAGGTAAATTATTTTAATTTGCATCTTATACGGATTTTATAAGGGAAATACGGATTTTGGAGGTTGGTTATACAGGTTTGATTGACCAAAAGGTTGACATGTATGAGCTTTAATGCTGCAACCTGGTTCGACCTACATTGACTGCATTGAGTGGGCGTGGTTACTCATCGTCCCGCCCCGCCCCTACAGCTAGTGGTCCTGGCACTCCGCCTTCGTGTTTACGTTTCCGGATCGAGCTGTCGCGTTCTGTACTTTCGTAAATACATGTCGGGAGCCTCTTTCAGCCTCTTTGCAGAATCGTCGCAGGTCTGTCGGGCCGACTGCAGGGATGCGCATGCGCGGATTCCTCCTGAAGGACTGCAGGTGCTGGGATGCGACCAGCAGCAGAAACTACGAGGAGCTGTTTGAGAAACTAGACACTAATAAAGATGGGAAAGTTGACGTGGCAGAGCTTCGGACAGGTCTCATAGCGATGGGGATAGCCCTGCGGACCGCAGAAGCTCAGGTAGATTGAACGCATGACCCGGTGTAGAATAATCCGGGCTGCGATCACTAACCTGCTGCCAGGAATGCAGTGTGATGCAGCGTTCACGTGCTCCGCGGATGTTGCCATTTCCCCGTGTTTTCTTTCCGGTTATGAAATCGTAATTCTGTAAATTCACGTGCACCGCTAATGCTAGATATCTTCCTCACATTTCAGGGTTTTATTATTATTATTATTATTATTATTATTATTATTATTATCATTATTATTATTAAAACAAACATGCGTCCTATTAACCTCTAAACCGATGCTCAAACCCCAGGGGCATTTAGACTCGTGAAGGCAGCATGATTCTATGCTACATGATCATATTCTCATTTTTATTCTTCAGTCTTTTGCAAACTGCATCGTCCCCAGACGACATGCTTTAATCGATTCCAGTCATTCCATCTCCATAAAATGCCAACAGCATGCGGATGCGGGTGGGCGTGGTCAGTTATTAGCCCCGCCCACTACCAAGGACCTAAAACTGTCAGTCAAGGTTGTGATGAAGATTCTCATCTCATCTCATCATCTCTAGCCGCTTTATCCTGTTCTACAGGGTCGCTGGAGCCTATCCCAGCTGACTACGGGCGAAAGGCGGGGTACACCCTGGACAAGTCGCCAGGTCATCGCAGGGCTGACACATAGACACAGACAACCATTCACACTCACACTCACACCTACGGTCGATTTAGAGTCACCAGTTAACCTAACCTGCATGTCTTTGGACTGTGGGGGAAACCGGAGCACCCGGAGGAAACCCACGCGGACACGGGGAGAACATGCAAACTCCACACAGAAAGGCCCTCGCCGGCCACGGGGCTCGAACCCAGGACCTTCTTGCTGTGAGGCGACAGCGCTAACCACTACACCACCATGCCGCCAAGTCAATTTTTTTAGACTGGCAAACAAATTATTCGTGTAATCGTGCAAAATATCAGTCTATTACTCTTCAGAAACCTTTTATTTTTGTTCCGCGTCTTTCTCAGTTTTGTTTGACGTCGTTTATTTTGGTTGCGATTCCAGCTTTCTTGTTTGCGCTCCCTGACTTTTTGCTTGCAGTTTTGGCACAAACTTGACGTGTGGGTGGGCTGTCCAGGAATGCATTCCCATTGGCTAACTTGTGTTTGACTGACAGCTACGCTCAGCCATTCCCTACTCGGATTCTGGAGGACTGTTTGACGAGTGACCGATCCATTGACGGTAAACAGGGATCGAGTGGACTTCAGTGGCGACTATGATATTGAATTAATTCAACAGAGTTTAAGTGCGGGACAAATGTGTTGTATGTGTTGCAGTAGTACACATTATGCAGGTGTTTCGTGGAAAGTCAAATGTTAGCCTTCGCTCCACTACCCAATATAATAGCTGTCTTGCTAACGTTAAACACGCCTGCATAATGTGTACTACTGCAACACATTTGTCCCGTACTTGCACTTTGTTGAATGTTCACACCTACGGTCAATTTAGAGCCACCAGTTCGCCTAACCTGCATGTCTTTGGACTGTAGGGGAAACCCACGCGGACAGAGGGAGAACATGCAAACTCTACGCAGCCGCGAACCCAGAACCTTCTTGCTGTGAGGTGATAGTGCTAACCACTACACCACCATGCTGCCTCCATATGAATGATCCATCCACCCATCCATTATCTATAGCCGCTTATCCTGGTCTACAGGGTCGTGGGCAAGCTGGAGTCTATCCCAGCTGACTATGGGTGAGAGGCGGGGTACACCCTGGACAAGTCGCCAGGTCATCACAGGGCTGATACATAGAGACAAACAACAATTCACACCTACGGTCAATTTAGAGTCACCAGTTAACCTAACCTGCATGTCTTTGGACTGTAGGGGAAACCGGAGCACCTGGAGGAAACCTGCGCGGACACGGGGAGAACATGCAAACTCCGCACAGAAAGGCCCTCGCCGGCCACAAACCCAGGACCTTCTTGCTGTGAGGCGACAGCGCTAACCGCTACACCACCATGCTACCTGATGTGCAAATATTTTTTTAATATCGTTTTTGTTACTTATTAATTAACGTAAATCCTGTTGTGTTTCTCATTTATTCATATTAATAATATCATCAATATTTATTAATTATAATTGGAACCAAAAGGACACATGGAAGAGTGCGTACCTTCACCAAGCCACATATTATCAACATCAAAATCATATCACTTGAATGTAGGATAATACTAAAACTGTGCACCAAGTTTCATCAAAATCTGTTCACTAGTTTTTGATTTGGTGCTGTAGTGGTTAGCGCTGTCTCCTCACAGCAAGAAGGTCCGGGTTCGAGCCCCGTGGCCAGCGAGGTCCTTTCTGTGTGGAGTTTGCATGTTCTCCCTGTGTCTGCGTAGGTTTCCTCCGGGTGCTCCGGTTTCCGCCACAGTCCAAAGACATGCAGGTTAGGTTAATTGGTGGCTCTAAATCGACCGTAGGTGTGAATGTGAGTGTGAATGGTTGGTTGTCTCGATGTATCAGCCCTGTGATGGCCTGGCAACTTGTTCAGGGTGTACCCCGCCTCTCGCCCATCGTCAGCTGGGATAGGATCCAGCTTGCCTGCAACCTTGTCAAACAGGATAAGTGGCTACAGATAATGGATGGATGGATGGATGGATGGATGGATGGAAGAGTGCGTACCTTCACCAAGCCACAAATTATCAACATCAAAATCATATCACTTGAATGTAGGATAATACTAAAACTGTGCATCAAGTTTCATCAAAATCTGTTCAATAGTTTTTGATTTGCTGGTGTACTGCAACCCTGCACTGTTGCCTCACAGCAAGAAGGGTCTGGATTCGAGCCCAGTGGCTGACGGGGGCCGTTCTTTGTGGAGTTTGCAGGTTCTCCTTGTGTCTGCGTGGTTTTGCTTCGGTTTTCCCCCACAGTCCAAAGACATGCATTTTAGGCTAATTAGTGGCTCTAAATTGACCTTAGGTCTGAATGTGAGTGTGAATGGTTGTTTGTGTTTATGTATCGGCCCTGCGATGAACTGGTGACTTGTCCAGGGTGTACCCTGCTTCTTGCCCATAGTCAGATGGGATAGGCTCCAGCTTGCCCGCAACCCTACACAGGATAAGCGGTTACAGATCATGGATGGATGGATGAAGGAATTGGCTTTGTGTTTTCCAGTTTCTCTGACTCATATTAGGCCGCATCACACCCACCCAGTCATTCATTATTTCCATATAACTGAACATCATAACAATGCTTTGGTTTCCCCCACAGTCCAAAGACATGCAGGTTAAGCGAATTGGTGGCTCTAAATTGACCGTGAATGTGAATGGTTGTTTGTCTCTATGTGCCAGCCCTGTGATGATCTGGCAACTTGTCCAGGGTGTACCCCGCGTCTTGCCCATAGTCAGCTGGGATAAGCTCCAGCTTGCACGTGACCCTGCACAAGATGAGTGGTTACGGATAATGGATGGATGGATAGTTTTTGAGTTACTTTGGGATAATTAAAAAATATATATATCTTGGATTCGCATACATGTCTGGATCCTGGATCCACAAACATATCCAGATTTGCATCAAAAGCTAATAATTTATTACTTGGCCCATGGCTCACCTTTTCTCAAAACTTCATCAAAATCCATTCACTACTTTTTGAGTTATGTTGGGAAAAGACAAACCAACAAGCAGAGGCGAAAACATAACCTCCTGCAACAAAGTTGGCGGAGGTAATCATGGATCTTACTGAACTTTATGCACGTCGCATTTTTAAAAAGTCATTAAAATCATAGCTTTTAATCATAGATTAATCCCAAAAGGCTGCATTGTTGATGTATAGTGAACTGTGTAGGGTGTAGAAACCATCATTTCATACCTTAGTGCACTTGAATGTAACAGTCTTGAGAATCCGTGTGTTTATTGGTCAATGGTAACTTTATGTAACATAAGCCCAGTTAAGAGAATGTTGCACTTTCTTAAAGTTAATAATCAACACAGTAGACATATGTAAGTACGCAAGAATACAGTGCCTTGCGTAAGTATTCACAACCAACGAACTTTTCCATATTTTACAGTGCTAGAACCTGCACATGAAATTGATTGAATTAGGATTATACTGTATGTCATGAATCTACAAGATAGCCCATAATACTGGTTATTTAAAAAATGGTAATGGTAGAACAGAAGTTGTGATTGCATGCGTATTCACCCTGTTGGTGTGAAACCCCTAAATTACTCAAGTAATTAGTCACAGCCTGGTCAGACTGGTCACATGGCGAATAGTTGAATGGTGAATAATTGAACGGTGTCCACTTGTGCCCAAGTAAAGTGTCACATGATCTCAATATACCTCAATACACCTCTTCCTGGAAGTTTGTTAGACAATATACATAAACAAACAGCATCACAAGGAGCTAAGACCAAAGAGTATACAGTCTGGGACAAAGTTCTACAAAAATGTTTCCATCATACACTACCGTTCAAAAGTTTGGGGTCACTTTGAAATGTCCTTATTTTTGAAAGAAAAGCACTGTTCTTTTCAATGAAGATCACTTTAAACTAATCAGAAATGCACTCTATACATTGCTAATGTGCTAAATGACTATTCTAGCTGCAAATGTCTGGTTTTTGGTGCAATATCTCCATAGGTGTATAGAGGCCCATTTCCAGCAACTCTCACTCCAGTGTTCTAATGGTACAATGTGTTTGCTCATTGCCTCAGAAGGCTAATGGATGATTAGAAAACCCTTGTACAATCATGTTAGCACAGCTGAAAACAGTTGAGCTCTTTAGAGAAGCTATAAAACTGACCTTCCTTTGAGCAGATTGAGTTTCTGGAGCATCACATTTGTGGGGTCGATTAAATGCTCAAAATGGCCAGAAAAATGTCTTGACTATATTTTCTATTCATTTTACAACTTATGGTGGTAAATAAAAGTGTGACTTTTCATGGAAAACACAAAATTGTCTGGGTGACCCCAAACTTTTGAACGGTAGTGTAGTTTGGTTATAAAAATAATAATCCCAATTTTTTTTTTCAACATTCAGCAGAGCACATTGAAATTCATTATTTAAACAAACAAAAAAAAGGATAACATATGTCATAACAACTCTGCCTAGAGAAGACTGTCTAAATTTCTAAAGAGGGGATTACACAGAGAAGCAACCAAGAGGCTGAGGGTAACTCTCAACATGATACTACCACCACCAAGCTTCACTGTGAGGATGGTGCTGTCAGGGTGATAAGCAGTGATAAAGTGTTTTAACCCAATATGTTGGGTGTTGCTTTGTACCAAGGCCAAAAAAGTTACATTTTGGTCTTATCAGACCAGAGAAGCATTTTTTTTCTCTTCCACATGTTTGTCTCCAACATGTCCAAACAAGATTCTCTATGGCTTGTGCTCTTCCATAAAACCCAGTTGTGGCTATGAACAAACAGCCCATACTAGTACTACTGCTAGGTTGAGTCTCCTTGGGAATGACTGGCGATGGCATGCCAGGATGGCCTATGACCCATCAAAGTTCTGATTTCATCTGCTGAAGCGAGACCAGTATCGTGCATCAGCTGGTTGACATATGTCAGGCACTGTCCGCCCCGGAAAGCCTGACCATGACGTGGTTCCCACAGAACCAAGTTGTGAGCTGCCTCATCGCTGTGGCGGACACAATGCCCCGCCAAACCCAATCGTCTTGATCTTATCTTTAAAGAGAGTGGTGGTAAATCTCCATTCAGCGCTTCATTTGGAATTCGGTCCCGCCAGGTGACACTGTGGACTTTTTGGAGCATGCATGTGTAGCAACCATCCAGTCTCGATTCCTCATGGACCGTCAGTGTCCAGGTCTCACATCCGTAGGTCAGAATAGATTCCACCGAAGCCACGAAGATACTCTTTTTTTTTAACCCGATTGCCATATTTGAATGCCAGATGTTCTTCAGTTTATGGAGTGCGCACCAGGCCTGGGCCTTTCTCACGCCAATATCCTTCCCTGATGAACCAATGCATGAGTCTAAGTACAACCCTGATTCCAAAAAAGTTGGGACAAAGTACAAATTTTAAATAAAAACATAATGCAATAATTTATAAATCTCAAAAACTGATATTGTATTCACAATAGAAAATAGACATTAAAGCCGCAAGCGGCCTCGACGGGCCCTCGCGCCAGCGGCCAAGGGGGGCGGGGGCACGCTTCCCCGCGAAAGACCTTCCACAGCTTCTGCGGCAAGAGACATTACTCCCACAATGGCGACAAAGCACAGAATTGGACACATGGCAACAATAGGGTCTCGCACTGTACGGTGCTCGGGGCCTAATAATAATAATAATAATAATAATAATAATAATCCTTAAAAAACAATAGGGTCTCGCGCTGTACGGTGCTCGGGCCGTAATAATAATAATAATAACTAGAAACTATATGCCAAGCAGGCACCTTAATGCGAGAGGCAAAAATCACAACACGTTAGGGGGCGCTACAGAGGCCCTGAGGCCCGCCTGGATCTGGGCTTCTGGTTCTCAGTAGCGGTGGCAGTCCAAGAAAAAGGAGCCAAATTTCGTGCGTTGTCGACCATGGCAAGCGCCCCAATAAGGGTCTTGTAAAGAGTTTGCTTGCCAAGTTTAACAAATCTGAAGCTGCAATATCATTTTTGCCATAACCAGCACCCCCAGGGGCGAAAGTGCACAAAATTTGGCGTACATGTCAGGTGAGCTATGAAGAGTTTGAATATCAAGTTTGATCAAGATTGAGTAAATAGAAGATGAGATATTGATTTTTGAAGAAAAAATGTTTTGGTTTTTCCCATGTCAGTAGGTGGCACTATGCTGTACATGAGCGATTATGAGTTGGAAAAATAAGTGTCTACAACAGCAACGTACTACCACAAGGTAGTGGAGTGAAGGAAAAGCATTATGGAATTATTTACCAAAAACCCGTTTTGGAGCAATTGCGTCGGCCAAAAACAGCGCCCCCCATGGACGAAAATTCCCAAAATGGGGTATACATGACATGGGAGGTAGTAAGAGGGTGGCCGTGAATTTTGACCAAATTTGAGGAAAGATTGGATTTTTTGCCCAAAAATAGCGCCCCCAGTGGCGAAATATCACAGAATTTGGGTAGCATGTCAGAAGCCCAATGAGTGATTTGCGTGTGAAGTATGAGCAGTTTTGAGCAATTAGAAGATTTGTTATGAATTTTTTAGCATGTAAAATTTTGAAGTGAAAATTGATTGACGTATAACTTCTGAACGGCTTATCCTACGTGAAACGTATTTAGGAACTTTTGTCAGCCATGTCTGTAGATGATGTCTATCAATTTTGGTGACATTCCTATGAACGGCCTAGGAGGAGTTGCGCCGTCTTCGTGGCCATGCATTTCGCACAAAAGTGAAATTACCTCACTTCCTGTTGGGCGTGGCTAATGCATTGGCATTACATTTTTGACCGGCTTAGTGAGATACATATGCGTACCAAATGGCATGCCACTACTACAAACTACATGGCAAACAGGCACCTTTATGCGGGAGGCCAAAATCACAACGACTTAGGGGGCGCTAAAGAGGCCCTGAGGCCCACCTGGATCTGGGCTTCTGGTTCTCAGTAGCGGTGGCAGTCTAAGAAAAAGGAGCCAAATGTCGTGCGATGTCGACCATGGCAAGCGCCCCAGTAAGGGTCTTGTAAAGAGTTTGCTTGCCAAGTTTGACAAATCAGAAGCTGCAATATCATTTCTGCCATAACCAGCACCCCCAGGGGCGAAAGTGCACAAAATTTGGCGTACATGTCCGGTGAGCTATGAAGAGTTTGAATATGAAGTTTGATGACAATTGAGTAAATAGAAGATGAGATATAGATTTTTGAAGAATAAATTTTTTGGTTTTTCCCATGTCAGTAGGTGGCGCTATGCTGTACATGAGCGATTATGAGTTGGAAAAATAAGTGTCTACAACAGCAACGCACTATCACAAGGTAGTGGTGTGAAGGAAAAGCATTATGGAATTATTTACCAAAAACCCGTTTTGGAGCAATTGCGTCGGCCAAAAACAGCGCCCCCCATGGACGAAAATTCCCAAAATGTGGTATACATGACATGGGAGGTAGTAAGAGGGTGGCCGTGAAGTTTGACCAAATTTGAGGAAAGATTGGAATTTTTGCCCAAAAATAGCGCCCCCAGTGGCGAAATATCGCAGAAATTGGGTAACATGTCAGAAGCCCAATGAGTGATTTGCGTGTGAAGTATGAGCAGTTTTGAGCAATTAGAAGATTTGTTATGAATTTTTTAGCATGTAAAATTTTGAAGTGAAAATTGATTGACGTATAACTTCTGAACGGTTAGTCCTACGTGAAATGTATTTAGTAACTTTTGTCAGCCATGTCTGTAGATGATGTGTATCAATTTTGGTGACATTCCCATGAACGGTCTAGGAGGAGTTGCGCCATCTTCGTGGCCATGCATTTCGCACAAAAGTGAAATTACCTCACTTCCTGTTGGGCGTGGCTAATGCATTGGCATTACATTTTTGTCCGGCTTAGTGAGATACATATGCATACCAAATGGCATGCCACTACTACAAACTATATGGCAACCAGGCACCTTAATGCGGGAGGCCAAAATCACAACGACTTAGGGGGCGCTATAGAGGCCCTGAGCCCCGGCCAAGTTTGTGGTTTTGGTTCTGAGTAGCGGTGGCAATTCTCGGAACTGGTGCCAAATTTCGTGCGTTTTCGCCCATGGCAAGCGCCCCGAAAATGGCCCAACAGCGGAGAAAAATAAAGAAGAAGAAGAAGAAGACGGAAGAATAATTAAAGCCGCAAGCGGCCTCGACGGGCCCTCGCGCCAGCGGCCAAGGGGGGCGGGGGCATGAGTCCCTGCGAAAAAACTTCCACAGCTTCTGCGGCAAGAGACATTACTCCCACAATGGTGACAAAGCACAGAATTGGACACATGGCAACAAAAGGGTCTCGCACTTCGTGCGTTGTCGACCATGGCAAGCGCCTCAATAAGGGTCTTGAAAAGAGTTTGCTTGCCAAGTTTGACAAATCAGAAGCTGCAATATCATTTTTGCCATAATCAGCACCCCCAGGGGCGAAAGTGCACACAATTTGGCGTATATGTCAGGTGAGCTATGAAGAGTTTGCGTATGAAGTTTGATGACAATTGAGTAAATAGAAGATGAGATATAGATTTTTGAAGAATAAATTTTTTGGTTTTTCCCATGTCAGTAGGTGGCGCTATGCTGTACATGAGCGATTATGAGTTGGAAAAATAAGTGTCTACAACAGCAACGTACAATCACAAGGTAGTGGTGTGAAGGAAAAGCATAATGGAATTATTTACCAAAAACCCGTTTTGGAGCAATTGCGTGGGCCAAAAACAGCGCCCCCCATGGACGAAAATTCCCAAAATGTGGTATACATGACATGGGAGGTAGTAAGAGGGTGGCCGTGAAGTTTGACCAAATTTGAGGCAAGATTGGATTTTTTGCCCAAAAATAGCGCCCCCAGTGGCGAAACATCACAGAAATTGGGTCACATGTCAGAAGCCGAATGAGAGATTTGCGTGTGAAGTATGAGCAGTGTTGAGCAATTAGAAGTTTTGTTATGAATTTTTAAGCATGTAAAATTCTGCATTGAAAAATGATTGACGTATAACTTCTGAACGCTTTACCCTACGTGAAACGTATTTAGCAACTTTTGTCAGCCATGGCTGTAGATGATGTGTATCAATTTTGGTGACGTTCCTATGAATGGTCTAGGAGGAGTTGCGCCGTCTTCGTGGCCATGCATTTCGCACAAAAGTGAAATTACCTCACTTCCTGTAGGGTGTGGCTAATGCATTGGCATTACATTTTTGTCCGGCTTGGTGAGATACATATGCGTACCAAAGGGCATGCCACTACTACAAACTACATGGCAACCAGGCACCTTAATGCGAGAGGCAAAAATCACAACACGTTAGGGGGCGCTATAGAGGCCCTGAGGCCCACCTGGATCTGGGCTTCTGGTTCTCAGTAGCGGTGGCAGTCTAAGAAAAAGGAGCCAAATTGCGAGCGTTGTCGACCATGGCAAGCGCCCCAATAAGGGTCTTGTAAAGAGTTTGCTTGCCAAGGTTGACAAATCAGAAGCTGCAATATCATTTCTGCCATAACCAGCACCCCCAGGGGCGAAAGTGCACAAAATTTGGCGTAGATGTCAGGTGAGCTATGAAGAGTTTGCGTATGAAGTGTGATGAAAATTGAGTAAATAGAAGATGAGATATAGATTTTTGAAGAATAAATTTTTTGGTTTTTCCCATGTCAGTAGGTGGCGCTATGCTGTACATGAGCGATTATGAGTTGGAAAAAAAAGTGTCTACAACAGCAACGTACTATCACAAGTTAGTGGTGTGAAGGAAAAGCATTATGGAATAATTAACCAAAAACCCATTTTGGAGAAATTGCGATGGCCAAAAACAGCGCCCCCCGTGGACGAAAATTCCCAAAATGTGGTGTACATGACATGGGAGGCAGCAAGAGGGTGGCCGTGAAGTTTGACCAAATTTGAGGAAAGATTGGATTAATTGCCCAAAAATAGCGCCCCCAGTGGCGAAATATCACAGAAATTGGGTCACATGTCAGAAGCCCAATGAGTGATTAGCGTGTGAAGTATGAGCAGTGTTGAGCAATTAGAAGATTTGTTATGAATTTTTTAGCATGTAAAATTTTGAAGTGAAAATTGATTGACGTATAACTTCTGAACGGTTTATCCTACGTGAAACGTATTTAGTAACTTTTGTCAGCCATGTCTGTAGATGATGTGTATCAATTTTGGTGACATTCCTATGAACGGTCTAGGAGGAGTTGCGCCGTCTTCGTGGCCATGCATTTCGCACAAAAGTGAAACTACCTCACTTCCTGTTGGGCGTGGCTAATGCATTGGCATTACATTTTTGTCCGGCTTAGTGAGATACATATGCGTACCAAATGGCATGCCAGTACTACAAACTATATGGCAAACAGGCACCTTAATGCGGGAGGCCAAAATCACAACGACTTAGGGGGCGCTATAGAGGCCCTGAGCCCCGGCCAAGTTTGGGCTTTTGGTTCTGAGTAGCGGTGGCAATTCTCGGAAGTGGTGCCAAATTTCGTGCGTTTTCGCCCATGGCAAGCGCCCCGAAAATGGCCCAACAGCGGAGAAAAATAAAAAAGAAGAAGAAGAAGAAGACGGAAGAATAATTAAAGCCGCAAGCGGCCTCGACGGGCCTTCGCGCCAGCGGCCAAGGGGGGCGGGGGCATGCGTCCCCGCGAAAAACCTTCCACAGCTTCTTCGGCAAGAGACATTACTCCCACAATGGCGACAAAGCACAGAATTGGACACAGAGTACACGGTGCGCTGAGATGTTGTCATGGACAGAACATTTTATGCCATGGCTTCCCAACCAAATTAATGTATTTACCTCATCAGTCACCAAGCTATAGCTACATAGGATTGTCTTCTGTTAGACATCTATTAGTCTGTATGTAACGCTACAACACTTGCTCCCGACTGCCTACCCATTCCCCACAAGTCATGTGTGTTTAAGGCAACCAAAACAACATACTCCTGGTGCCTCATGATTGTAAACACCTCTCCTGCAACTGCTACAGTGCAATGAGCGCCACCAGTGGTCCACAAGTCATGTGTGTTTAAGGCAACCAAAACAACATACTCCTGGTGCCTCATGATTGTAAACACCTCTCCTGCAACTGCTACAGCGCAATGAGCGCCCCCAGTGGTGAAAGTTCACCAAATTTGGTATACATGTCAAGGGACCTATGAAGAGTTGTTTTGTAAAGTTTGATCAAGTTTGACCAATCAGAAGCCGAGATATAAATTGTTGCCTGAAAACAGCGCCCCCAGTGGCAAAAGTTCACAAAATTTGGCACATATGTCAGGTGACCTGTTAAGAGTGTGCGTATCAAGTTTGATCAAGATTGAGTAAATAGAAGATGAGATATTGATTTTTGAAGAATAAATTTTTTGGTTTCTCCCATGTCAGTAGGTGGCGCTATGCTACAACACTTGCTCCCGACTGCCTACCCATTCCCCACAAGTCATGTGTGTTTAAGGCAACCAAAACAACATACTCCTGGTGCCTCATGATTGTAAACACCTCTCCTGCAACTGCTACAGTGCAGTGAGCGCCCCCAGTGGTCCACAAGTCATGTGTGTTTAAGGCAACCAAAACAACATACTCCTGGTGCCTCATGATTGTAAACACCTCTCCTGCAACTGCTACAGCGCAATGAGCGCCCCCAGTGGTGAAAGTTCACCAAATTTGGTATACATGTCAAGGGACCTATGAAGAGTTGTTTTGTAAAGTTTGATCAAGTTTGACCAATCAGAAGCCGAGATATAAATTGTTGCCTGAAAACAGCGCCCCCATTGGCAAAAGTTCACAAAATTTGGCACATATGTCAGGAGACCTGTTAAGAGTGTGCGTATCAAGTTTGATCAAGATTGAGAAAATAGAAGATGAGATATTGATTTTTGAAGAATAAATTTTTTGGTTTCTCCCATGTCAGTAGGTGGCGCTATGCTGCACATGAGCGATTATGAGTTGGAAAAATAAGTGTCTACAACAGCAACGTACTATCACAAGGTAGTGGTGTGAAGGAGAAGCATTATGGAATTATTTACCAAAAACCTGTTTTGGAGCAATTGCGTTGGCCAAAAACAGCGCCCCCCATGGACGAAAATTCCCAAAATGAGGTGTACATGACATGGGAGGTAGTAAGAGGGTGGCCGTGAAGTTTGACCAAATTTGAGGAAAGATTGGATTTTTTGCCCAAAAATAGCGCCCCCAGTGGCGAAATATCACAGAAATTGGGTAACATGTCAGATGCCCAATGAGTGATTTGCGTGTGAAGTATGAGCAGTTTTGAGCAATTTGAAGATATGTTATGAATTTTTAAGCATGTAAAATTTTGCATTGAAAATTGATTGACGTATAACTTCTGAACGGTTTATTCTACGTGAAACGTATTTAGGACCTTTTGTCAGCCCTGTCTGTAGATGATGTGGATCAATTTTGGTGACATTCCTATGAACGGTCTAGGAGGAGTTGCGCCGTTTTCGTGGCCATGCATTTCGCACAAAAGTGAAATTACCTTACTTCCTGTTGGGCGTGGCTAATGCATTGGCATTACATTTTTGTCCGGCTTAGTGAGATACATATGCGTACCAAATGGCATGCCACTACTACAAACTACATGGCAACCAGGCACCTTAATGCGGGAGGCCAAAATCACAATGAGTTAGGGGGCGCTATAGAGGCCCTGAGGCCCGCCTGGATCTGGGCTTCTGGTTCTCAGTAGCGGTGGGAGTCTAAGAAAAAGGAGCCAAATTTCGTGCGATGTCGACCATGGCAAGCGCCCCAAAAAGGGTCTTGTAAAGAGTTTGCTTGCCAAGTTTGACAAATCAGAAGCTGCAATATCATTTCTGCCATAACCCGCACCCCCAGGGGCGAAAGTGCACAAAATTTGGCGTACATGTCAGGTGAGCTATGAAGAGTTTGCGTATGAAGTTTGATGACAATTGAGTAAACAGAAGATGAGATATAGATTTTTGAAGAATAAATTTTTTGGTTTTTCCCATGTCAGTAGGTGGCGCTATGCTGTACATGAGTGATTATGAGATGGAAAAATAAGTGTCCACAACAGCAACGCACTGTCACAAGGTAGTGGTGTAAAGGAAAAGCATTATGGAATAATTTACCAAAAACCCGTTTTGGAGAAATTGCGTCGGCCAAAAACAGCGCCCCCCATGGACGAAAATTCCCAAAATGTGGTATACATGACATGGGAGGTAGTAAGAGGGTGGCCGTGAAGTTTGACCAAATTTGAGGAAAGATTGGATTTTTTGCCCAAAAATAGCGCCCCCAGTGGCGAAATATCACAGAAATTGGGTAACATGTCAGAAGCCCAATGAGTGATTAGCGTGTGAAGTATGAGCAGTGTTGAGCAATTAGAAGATTTGTTATGAATTTTTTAGCATGTAAAATTTTGAAGTGAAAATTGATTGACGTATAACTTCTGAACGGTTTATCCTACGTGAAACGTATTTAGTAACTTTTGTCAGCCATGTCTCTAGATGATGTGTATCAATTTTGGTGACATTCCTATGAACAGTCTAGGAGGAGTTGCGCCGTCTTCGTGGCCATGCATTTCACACAAAAGTGAAATTACCTCACTTCCTGTTGGGCGTGGCTAATGCATTGGCATTACATTTTTGTCCGGGTTAGTGAGATACATATGCGTACCAAATGGCATGCCACTACTACAAACTATATGGCAACCAGGCACCTTAATGCGGGAGGCCAAAATCACAACGACTTAGGGGGCGCTATAGAGGCCCTGAGCCCCGGCCAAGTGTGGGCTTTTGGTTCTGAGTAGCGGTGGCAATTCTCGGAAGTGGCGCCAAATTTCGCGCGTTTTCGCCCATGGCAAGCGCCCCGAAAATGGCCCAACAGCGGAGAAAAATAAAGAAGAAGAATAATTAAAGCCGCAAGCGGCCTCGACGGGCCCTCGCGCCAGCGGCCAAGGGGGGCGGGGGCATGCGTCCCCGTGAAATACCTTCCACAGCTTCTTTGGCAAGAGACATTACTCCCACAATGGTGACAAAGCACAGAATTGGACACAGAGTACACGGTGCGCTGAGATGTTGTCATGGACAGAACATTTTATGCCATGGCTTCCCAACCAAATTAATGTATTTACCTCATCAGTCACCAAGCTATAGCTACATAGGATTGTCTTCTGTTAGACATCTATTAGTCTGTATGTAACGCTACAACACTTGCTCCCGACTGCCTACCCATTCCCCACAAGTCATGTGTGTGTAAGGCAACCAAAACAACATACTCCTGGTGCCTCATGATTGTAAACACCTCTCCTGCAACTGCTACAGTGCAATGAGCGCCCCCAGTGGTCCACAAGTCATGTGTGTTTAAGGCAACCAAAACAACATACTCCTGGTGCCTCATGATTGTAAACACCTCTCCTGCAACTGCTACAGCGCAATGAGCGCCCCCAGTGGTGAAAGTTCACCAAATTTGGTATACATGTCAAGGGACCTATGAAGAGTTGTTTTGTAAAGTTTGATCAAGTTTGACCAATCAGAAGCCGAGATATAAATTGTTGCCTGAAAACAGCGCCCCCAGTGGCAAAAGTTCACAAAATTTGGCACATATGTCAGGTGACCTGTTAAGAGTGTGCGTATCAAGTTTGATCAAGATTGAGAAAATAGAAGATGAGATATTGATTTTTGAAGAATAAATTTTTTGGTTTCTCCCATGTCAGTAGGTGGCGCTATGCTACAACACTTGCTCCCGACTGCCTACCCATTCCCCACAAGTCATGTGTGTTTAAGGCAACCAAAACAACATACTCCTGGTGCCTCATGATTGTAAACACCTCTCCTGCAACTGCTACAGCGCAATGAGCGCCCCCAGTGGTGAAAGTTCACCAAATTTGGTATACATGTCAAGGGACCTATGAAGAGTTGTTTTGTAAAGTTTGATCAAGTTTGACCAATGAGAAGCCGAGATATAAATTGTTGCCTGAAAACAGCGCCCCCAGTGGCAAAAGTTCACAAAATTTGGCACATATGTCAGGTGACCTGTTAAGAGTGTGCGTATCAAGTTTGATCAAGATTGAGAAAATAGAAGATGAGATATTGATTTTTGAAGAATAAATTTTTTGGTTTCTCCCATGTCAGTAGGTGGCGCTATGCTGCACATGAGCGATTATGAGTTGGAAAAATAAGTGTCTACAACAGCAACGTACTATCACAAGGTAGTGGTGTGAAGGAGAAGCATTATGCAATTATTTACCAAAAACCTGTTTTGGAGCAATTGTGTTGGCCAAAAACAGCGCCCCCCATGGACGAAAATTCCCAAAATGAGGTGTACATGACATGGGAGGTAGTAAGAGGGTGGCCGTGAAGTTTGACCAAATTTGAGGAAAGATTGGATTTTTTGCCCAAAAATAGTGCCCCCAGTGGCGAAATATCACAGAAATTGGGTAACATGTCAGATGCCCAATGAGTGATTTGCGTGTGAAGTATGAGCAGTTTTGAGCAATTTGAAGATATGTTATGAATTTTTAAGCATGTAAAATTTTGCATTGAAAATTGATTGACGTATAACTTCTGAACGGTTTATTCTACGTGAAACATATTTAGGAACTTATGTCAGCCATGTCTGTAGATGATGTGTATCAATTATGGTGACATTCTTATGAACTGTCTAGGAGGAGTTGTGCCGTTTTCGTGGCCATGCATTTCGCACAAAAGTGAAATTACCTTACTTCCTGTTGGGCGTGGCTAATGCATTGGCATTACATTTTTGTCCGGCTTAGTGAGATACATATGCGTACCAAATGGCATGCCAGTACTACAAACTACATGGCAACCAGGCACCTTAATGCGGGAGGCCAAAATCACAATGAGTTAGGGGGCGCTATAGAGGCCCTGAGGCCCGCCTGGATCTGGGCTTCTGGTTCTCAGTAGCGGTGGGAGTCTAAGAAAAAGGAGCCAAATTTCGTGCGATGTCGACCATGGCAAGCGCCCCAAAAAGGGTCTTGTAAAGAGTTTGCTTGCCAATTTTGACAAATCAGAAGCTGCAATATCATTTCTGCCATAACCCGCACCCCCAGGGGCGAAAGTGCACAAAATTTGGCATACATGTCAGGTGAGCTATGAAGAGTTTGCGTATGAAGTTTGATGACAATTGAGTAAACAGAAGATGAGATATAGATTTTTGAAGAATAAATTTTTTGGTTTTTCCCATGTCAGTAGGTGGCGCTATGCTGTACATGAGTGATTATGAGATGGAAAAATAAGTGTCCACAACAGCAACGCACTATCACAAGGTAGTGGTGTAAAGGAAAAGCATTATGGAATAATTTACCAAAAACCCGTTTTGTAGAAATTGCGTCGGCCAAAAACAGCGCCCCCCATGGACGAAAATTCCCAAAATGTGGTATACATGACATGGGAGGTAGTAAGAGGGTGGCCGTGAAGTTTGACCAAATTTGAGGAAAGATTGGATTTTTTGCCCAAAAATAGCGCCCCCAGTGGCGAAATATCACAGAAATTGGGTAACATGTCAGAAGCCCAATGAGTGATTAGCGTGTGAAGTATGAGCAGTGTTGAGCAATTAGAAGATTTGTTATGAATTTTTTAGCATGTAAAATTTTGAAGTGAAAATTGATTGACGTATAACTTCTGAACGGTTTATCCTACGTGAAACGTATTTAGTAACTTTTGTCAGCCATGTCTGTAGATGATGTGTATCAATTTTGGTGACATTCCTATGAACAGTCTAGGAGGAGTTGCGCCGTCTTCGTGGCCATGCATTTCACACAAAAGTGAAATTACCTCACTTCCTGTTGGGCGTGGCTAATGCATTGGCATTACATTTTTGTCCGGCTTAGTGAGATACATATGCATACCAAATGGCATGCCACTACTACAAACTATATGGCAACCAGGCACCTTAATGCGGGAGGCCAAAATCACAACGACTTAGGGGGCGCTATAGAGGCCCTGAGCCCCGGCCAAGTGTGGGCTTTTGGATCTGAGTAGCGGTGGCAATTCTCGGAAGTGGCGCCAAATTTCGCGCGTTTTCGCCCATGGCAAGCGCCCCGAAAATGGCCCAACAGCGGAGAAAAATAAAGAAGAAGAATAATTAAAGCCGCAAGCGGCCTCGACGGGCCCTCGCGCCAGCGGCCAAGGGGGGCGGGGGCATGCGTCCCCGCGAAATACCTTCCACAGCTTCTTCGGCAAGAGACATTACTCCCACAATGGTGACAAAGCACAGAATTGGACACAGAGTACACGGTGCGCTGAGACGTTGTCATGGACAGAACATTTTATGCCATGGCTTCCCAACCAAATTAATGTATTTACCTCATCAGTCACCAAGCTATAGCTACATAGGATTGTCTTCTGTTAGACATCTATTAGTCTGTATGTAACGCTACAACACTTGCTCCCGACTGCCTACCCATTCCCCACAAGTCATGTGTGTTTAAGGCAACCAAAACAACATACTCCTGGTGCCTCATGATTGTAAACACCTCTCCTGCAACTGCTACAGTGCAATGAGCGCCCCCAGTGGTCCACAAGTCATGTGTGTTTAAGGCAACCAAAACAACATACTCCTGGTGCCTCATGATTGTAAACACCTCTCCTGCAACTGCTACAGTGCAATGAGCGCCCCCAGTGGTGAAAGTTCACCAAATCTGGTATACATGTCAAGGGACCTATGAAGAGTTGTTTTGTAAAGTTTGATCAAGTTTGACCAATCAGAAGCCGAGATATAAATTGTTGCCTGAAAACAGCGCCCCCAGTGGCAAAAGTTCACAAAATTTGGCACATATGTCAGGTGACCTGTTAAGAGTGTGCGTATCAAGTTTGATCAAGATTGAGAAAATAGAAGATGAGAGATTGATTTTTGAAGAATAAATTTTTTGGTTTCTCCCATGTCAGTAGGTGGTGCTATGCTACAACACTTGCTCCCGACTGCCTACCCATTCCCCACAAGTCATGTGTGTTTAAGGCAACCAAAACAACATACTCCTGGTGCCTCATGATTGTAAACACCTCTCCTGCAACTGCTACAGTGCAATGAGCGCCCCCAGTGGTCCACAAGTCATGTGTGTTTAAGGCAACCAAAACAACATACTCCTGGTGCCTCATGATTGTAAACACCTCTCCTGCAAGTGCTACAGCGCAATGAGCGCCCCCAGTGGTGAAAGTTCACCAAATTTGGTATACATGTCAAGGGACCTATGCAGAGTTGTTTTGTAAAGTTTGATCAAGTTTGACCAATCAGAAGCCGAGATATAAATTGTTGCCTGAAAACAGCGCCCCCAGTGGCAAAAGTTCACAAAATTTGGCACATATGTCAGGTGACGTGTTAAGAGTGTGCGTATCAAGTTTGATCAAGATTGAGAAAATAGAAGATGAGATATTGATTTTTGAAGAATAAATTTTTTGGTTTCTCCCATGTCAGTAGGTGGCGCTATGCTGCACATGAGCGATAATGAGTTGGAAAAATAAGTGTCTACAACAGCAACGTACTATCACAAGGTAGTGGTGTGAAGGAGAAGCATTATGGATTTATTTACCAAAAACCTGTTTTGGAGCAATTGCGTTGGCCAAAAACAGCGCCCCCCATGGACGAAAATTCCCAAAATGAGGTGTACATGACATGGGAGGTAGTAAGAGGGTGGCCGTGAAGTTTGACCAAATTTGAGGAAAGATTGGATTTTTTGCCCAAAAATAGCGCCCCCAGTGGCGAAATATCACAGAAATTGGGTAACATGTCAGATGCCCAATGAGTGATTTGCGAGTGAAGTATGAGCAGTTTTGAGCAATTTGAAGATATGTTATGAATTTTTAAGCATGTAAAATTTTGCATTGAAAATTGATTGACGTATAACTTCTGAACGGTTTATTCTACGTGAAACATATTTAGGAACTTTTGTCAGCCATGTCTGTAGATGATGTGTATCAATTTTGGTGACATTCCTATGAACGGTCTAGGAGGAGTTGCGCCGTTTTCGTGGCCATGCATTTCGCACAAAAGTGAAATTACCTTACTTCCTGTTGGGCGTGGCTAATGCATTGGCATTACATTTTTGTCCGGCTTAGTGAGATACATATGCGTACCAAATGGCATGCCACTACTACAAACTACATGGCAACCAGGCAACTTAATGCGGGAGGCCAAAATCACAATGAGTTAGGGGGCGCTATAGAGGCCCTGAGGCCCGCCTGGATCTGGGCTTCTGGTTCTCAGTACCGGTGGGAGTCTAAGAAAAAGGAGCCAAATTTTGTGCGATGTCGACCATGGCAAGCGCCCCAAAAAGGGTCTTGTAAAGAGTTTGCTTGCCAAGATTGACAAATCAGAAGCTGCAATATCATTTCTGCCATAACCCGCACCCCCAGGGGCGAAAGTGCACAAAATTTGGCGTACATGTCAGGTGAGCTATGAAGAGTTTGCGTATGAAGTTTGATGACAATTGAGTAAACAGAAGATGAGATATAGATTTTTGAAGAATAAATTTTTTGGTTTTTCCCATGTCAGTAGGTGGCGCTATGCTGTACATGAGTGATTATGAGATGGAAAAATAAGTGTCCACAACAGCAACGCACTATCACAAGGTAGTGGTGTAAAGGAAAAGCATTATGGAATAATTGACCAAAAACCTGTTTTGGAGAAATTGCGTCGGCCAAAAACAGCGCCCCCCATGGACGAAAATTCCCAAAATGTGGTATACATGACATGGGAGGTAGTAAGAGGGTGGCCGTGAAGTTTGACCAAATTTGAGGAAAGATTGGATTTTTTGCCCAAAAATAGCGCCCCCAGTGGCGAAATATCACAGAAATTGGGTAACATGTCAGAAGCCCAATGAGTGATTAGCGTGTGAAGTATGAGCAGTGTTGAGCAATTAGAAGATTTGTTATGAATTTTTTAGCATGTAAAATTTTGAAGTGAAAATTGATTGACGTATAACTTCTGAACGGTTAATGCAACGTGAAACGTATTTAGTAACTTTTGTCAGCCATGTCTGTAGATGATGTGTATCAATTTTGGTGACATTCCTATGAACGGTCTAGGAGGAGTTGCGCCGTCTTCGTGGCCATGCATTTCACACAAAAGTGAAATTACCTCACTTCCTGTTGGGCGTGGCTAATGCATTGGCATTACATTTTTGTCCGGCTTAGTGAGATACATATGCATACCAAATGGCATGCCACTACTACAAACTATATGGCAACCAGGCACCTTAATGCGGGAGGCCAAAATCACAACGACTTAGGGGGCGCTATAGAGGCCCTGAGCCCCGGCCAAGTGTGGGCTTTTGGTTCTGAGTAGCGGTGCCAATTCTCGGAACTGGCGCCAAATTTCGCGCGTTTTTGCCCATGGCAAGCGCCCCGAAAATGGCCCAACAGCGGAGAAAAATAAAGAAGAAGAATAATAATAGTGAACTCTGACAAGAACAATAGGGCCTTCGCCCTATAGGGCTCGGGCCCTAATTAAAGCCGCAAGCGGCCTCGACGGGCCCTCGCGCCAGCGGCCAAGGGGGCATGCGTCCCCGCGAAATACCTTCCACAGCTTCTTCGGCAAGAGACATTACTCCCACAATGGCGACAAAGCACAGAATCGGACACAGAGTACACGGTGCGCTGAGATGTTGTCATGGACAGAAAATTTTATGCCATGGCTTCCCAACCAAATTAATGTATTTACCTCCTCAGTCACCAAGCTATAGCTACATAGGATTGTCTTCTGTTAGACATCTATTAGTCTGTATGTAACGCTACAACACTTGCTCCCGACTGCCTACCCATTCCCCACAAGTCATGTGTGTGTAAGGCAACCAAAACAACATACTCCTGGTGCCTCATGATTGTAAACACCTCTCCTGCAACTGCTACAGTGCAATGAGCGCCCCCAGTGGTCCACAAGTCATGTGTGTTTAAGGCAACCAAAACAACATACTCCTGGTGCCTCATGATTGTAAACACCTCTCCTGCAACTGCTACAGCGCAATGAGCGCCCCCAGTGGTGAAAGTTCACCAAATTTGGTATACATGTCAAGGGACCTATGAAGAGTTGTTTTGTAAAGTTTGATCAAGTTTGACCAATCAGAAGCCGAGATATAAATTGTTGCCTGAAAACAGCGCCCCCAGTGGCAAAAGTTCACAAAATTTGGCACATATGTCAGGTGACCTGTTAAGAGTGTGCGTATCAAGTTTGATCAAGATTGAGAAAATAGAAGATGAGATATTGATTTTTGAAGAATAAATTTTTTGGTTTCTCCCATGTCAGTAGGTGGCGCTATGCTACAACACTTGCTCCCGACTGCCTACCCATTCCCCACAAGTCATGTGTGTTTAAGGCAACCAAAACAACATACTCCTGGTGCCTCATGATTGTAAACACCTCTCCTGCAACTGCTACAGCGCAATGAGCGCCCCCAGTGGTGAAAGTTCACCAAATTTGGTATACATGTCAAGGGACCTATGAAGAGTTGTTTTGTAAAGTTTGATCAAGTTTGACCAATGAGAAGCCGAGATATAAATTGTTGCCTGAAAACAGCGCCCCCAGTGGCAAAAGTTCACAAAATTTGGCACATATGTCAGGTGACCTGTTAAGAGTGTGCGTATCAAGTTTGATCAAGATTGAGAAAATAGAAGATGAGATATTGATTTTTGAAGAATAAATTTTTTGGTTTCTCCCATGTCAGTAGGTGGCGCTATGCTGCACATGAGCGATTATGAGTTGGAAAAATAAGTGTCTACAACAGCAACGTACTATCACAAGGTAGTGGTGTGAAGGAGAAGCATTATGCAATTATTTACCAAAAACCTGTTTTGGAGCAATTGCGTTGGCCAAAAACAGCGCCCCCCATGGACGAAAATTCCCAAAATGAGGTGTACATGACATGGGAGGTAGTAAGAGGGTGGCCGTGAAGTTTGACCAAATTTGAGGAAAGATTGGATTTTTTGCCCAAAAATAGTGCCCCCAGTGGCGAAATATCACAGAAATTGGGTAACATGTCAGATGCCCAATGAGTGATTTGCGTGTGAAGTATGAGCAGTTTTGAGCAATTTGAAGATATGTTATGAATTTTTAAGCATGTAAAATTTTGCATTGAAAATTGATTGACGTATAACTTCTGAACGGTTTATTCTACGTGAAACATATTTAGGAACTTATGTCAGCCATGTCTGTAGATGATGTGTATCAATTATGGTGACATTCTTATGAACTGTCTAGGAGGAGTTGTGCCGTTTTCGTGGCCATGCATTTCGCACAAAAGTGAAATTACCTTACTTCCTGTTGGGCGTGGCTAATGCATTGGCATTACATTTTTGTCCGGCTTAGTGAGATACATATGCGTACCAAATGGCATGCCAGTACTACAAACTACATGGCAACCAGGCACCTTAATGCGGGAGGCCAAAATCACAATGAGTTAGGGGGCGCTATAGAGGCCCTGAGGCCCGCCTGGATCTGGGCTTCTGGTTCTCAGTAGCGGTGGGAGTCTAAGAAAAAGGAGCCAAATTTCGTGCGATGTCGACCATGGCAAGCGCCCCAAAAAGGGTCTTGTAAAGAGTTTGCTTGCCAATTTTGACAAATCAGAAGCTGCAATATCATTTCTGCCATAACCCGCACCCCCAGGGGCGAAAGTGCACAAAATTTGGCGTACATGTCAGGTGAGCTATGAAGAGTTTGCGTATGAAGTTTGATGACAATTGAGTAAACAGAAGATGAGATATAGATTTTTGAAGAATAAATTTTTTGGTTTTTCCCATGTCAGTAGGTGGCGCTATGCTGTACATGAGTGATTATGAGATGGAAAAATAAGTGTCCACAACAGCAACGCACTATCACAAGGTAGTGGTGTAAAGGAAAAGCATTATGGAATAATTTACCAAAAACCCGTTTTGTAGAAATTGCGTCGGCCAAAAACAGCGCCCCCCATGGACGAAAATTCCCAAAATGTGGTATACATGACATGGGAGGTAGTAAGAGGGTGGCCGTGAAGTTTGACCAAATTTGAGGAAAGATTGGATTTTTTGCCCAAAAATAGCGCCCCCAGTGGCGAAATATCACAGAAATTGGGTAACATGTCAGAAGCCCAATGAGTGATTAGCGTGTGAAGTATGAGCAGTGTTGAGCAATTAGAAGATTTGTTATGAATTTTTTAGCATGTAAAATTTTGAAGTGAAAATTGATTGACGTATAACTTCTGAACGGTTTATCCTACGTGAAACGTATTTAGTAACTTTTGTCAGCCATGTCTGTAGATGATGTGTATCAATTTTGGTGACATTCCTATGAACAGTCTAGGAGGAGTTGCGCCGTCTTCGTGGCCATGCATTTCACACAAAAGTGAAATTACCTCACTTCCTGTTGGGCGTGGCTAATGCATTGGCATTACATTTTTGTCCGGCTTAGTGAGATACATATGCATACCAAATGGCATGCCACTACTACAAACTATATGGCAACCAGGCACCTTAATGCGGGAGGCCAAAATCACAACGACTTAGGGGGCGCTATAGAGGCCCTGAGCCCCGGCCAAGTGTGGGCTTTTGGTTCTGAGTAGCGGTGGCAATTCTCGGAAGTGGCGCCAAATTTCGCGCGTTTTCGCCCATGGCAAGCGCCCCGAAAATGGCCCAACAGCGGAGAAAAATAAAGAAGAAGAATAATTAAAGCCGCAAGCGGCCTCGACGGGCCCTCGCGCCAGCGGCCAAGGGGGGCGGGGGCATGCGTCCCCGCGAAATACCTTCCACAGCGTCTTCGGCAAGAGACATTACTCCCACAATGGCGACAAAGCACAGAATTGGACACATGGCAACAATAGGGTTCGCCATAACCAGCACCCCCAGGGGCGAAAGTGCACAAAATTTGGCATATATGTCAGGTGAGCTATGAAGAGTTTGCGTATGAAGTTTGATGACAATTGTGTAAATAGAAGATGAGATATAGATTTTTGAAGAATAAATTTTTTGGTTTTTCCCATGTCAGTAGGTGGCGCTATGCTGTACATGAGTGAAAATGAGTTGGAAAAATAAGTGTCTACAACAGCAGCGTACTATCACAAGGTAGTGGTGTGAAGGAAAAGCATTATGGAATAATTAACCAAAAACCCGTTTTGGAGCAATTGCGTGGGCCAAAAACAGCGCCCCCCATGGACGAAAAATCCCAAAATGTGGTATACATGGCATGGGAGGTAGTAAGAGGGTGGCCGTGAAGTTTGACCAAATTTGAGGAAAGATTGGATCTTTTGCCCAAAAATAGCGCCCCCAGTGGCGAAAGTGCACAAAATTTGGCCTATATGTCAGGTGTGCTATCAAGAGTTAGCGTACAAAGTTTGATGACAATTGAGTAAATAGAAGAAGAGATATAGATTTTTGAAGAATAAATTTTTTGGTTTTTCCCATGTCAGTAGGTGGCGCTATGCTGTACATGAGCGATGATGAGTTGGAAAAATAAGTGTCCACAACAGCAACGCACTATCACAAGGTAGTGGTGTGAAGGAAAAGCATTATGGAATTATTTACCAAAAACCCGTTTTGGAGCAATTGCGTCGGCCAAAAACAGCACCCCCCATGGACGAAAATTCCCAAAATGTGGTATACATGACATGGGAGGTAGTAAGAGGGTGGCCGTGAAGTTTGACCAAATTTGAGGAAAGATTGGAATTTTTGCCCAAAAATAGCGCCCCCAGTGGCGAAATATCACAGAAATTGGGTATCATGTCAGAAGCCCAATGAGTGATTTGCGTGTGAAGTATGAGCAGTTTTGAGCAATAAGAAGATTTGTAATGAATTTTTAAGCATGTAAAATTTTGCATCGAAAATTGATTGACGTATAACTTCTGAACGGTTTACGCTACGTGAAACGTATTTAGTAACTTTTGTCAGCCATGTCTGTAGATGATGCCTATCAATTTTGTTGACATTCCTATGAACGGCCTAGGAGGAGTTGCGCCGTCTTCGTGGCCATGCATTTCGCACAAAAGTGAAATTACCTCACTTCCTGTTGGGCGTGGCTAATGCATTGGCATTACATTTTTGTCCGGCTTAGTGAGATACATATGCATACCAAATGGCATGCCACTACTACAAACTGCATGGCAACCAGGCACCTTTATGCGGGAGGCCAAAATCACAACGACTGAGGGGGCGCTAAAGAGGCCCAGAGGCCCGCCTGGATCTGGGCTTCTGGTTCTCAGTAGCGGTGGCAGTCTAAGAAAAAGGATCCAAATTTCGTGTGTTGTCGACCATGGCAAGTGCCCCAATAAGGATCTTGTAAAGAGTTTGCTTGCCAAGTTTGACAAATCAGAAGCTGCAATATCATTTTTGCCATAACCAGCACCCCCAGGGGCGAAAGTGCACAAAATTTGGCGCATATGTCAGGTGAGCTATGAAGAGTTTGCGTATGAAGTTTGATGACAATTGAGTAAATAGAAGATGAGATATAGATTTTTGAAGAATAAGTTTTTTGGTTTTTCCCATGTCAGTAGGTGGCGCTATGCTGTACATGAGCGATTATGAGTTGGAAAAATAAGTGTCTACAACAGCAACGTACTATCACAAGGCAGTGGTGTGAAGGGAAAGCATTATGGAATAATTTACCAAAAACCCGTTTTGGAGCAATTGCGTCGGCCAAAAAGAGCGCCCCCCATGGACGAAAATACCCAAAATGTGGTATACATGACATGGGAGGTAGTAAGAGGGTGGCCGTGAAGTTTGACCAAATTTGAGGAAAGATTGGATTTTTTGCCCAAAAATAGCGCCCCCAGTGGCGAAATATCACAGAAATTGGGTAACATGTCAGAAGCCCAATGAGTGATTTGCGTGCGAAGTATGAGCAGTTTTGAGCAATCAGAAGATTTGTTATGAATTTTTAAGCATGTAAAATTTTGCATCGAAAATTGATTGACGTATAACTTGTGAACGGTTAATCCTACGTGAAACGTATTTAGTAACTTTTGTCAGCCATGTCTGTAGATGATGTGTATCAATTTTGGTGACATTCCTATGAACGGTCTAGGAGGAGTTGCGCCGTCTTCGTGGCCATGCATTTCGCACAAAAGTGAAATTACCTCACTTCCTGTTGGGCGTGGCTAATGCATTGGCATTACATTTTTGTCCGGCTTAGTGAGATACATATGCGTACCAAATGGCATGCCACTACTACTAACTACATGGCAACCAGGCACCTTAATGCGGGAGACCAAAATCACAACGACTTAGGGGGCGCTATAGAGGCCCTGAGCCCCGGCCAAGTTTGGGCTTTTGGGTCTGAGTAGCGGTGGCAATTCTCGGAACTGGTGCCAAATTTCGTGCGTTTTTGCCCATGGCAAGTGCCCCGAAAATGGCCCAACAGCGGAGAAAAATAAAGAAGAAGACGGAAGAATAATAATAGTGAACTCTTACAAGAACAATAGGGCCTTCGCCCTATAGGGCTCGGGCCCTAATTAAAGCCGCAAGCGGCCTCGACGGGCCCTCGCGCCAGCGGCCAAGGGGGGCGGGGGCATGCGTCCCCGCGAAATACCTTCCACAGCTTCTTCGGCAAGAGACATTACTCCCACAATGGCGACAAAGCACAGAATCGGACACAGAGTACACGGTGCGCTGAGATGTTGTCATGGACAGAAAATTTTATGCCATGGCTTCCCAACCAAATTAATGTATTTACCTCCTCAGTCACCAAGCTATAGCTACATAGGATTGTCTTCTGTTAGACATCTATTAGTCTGTATGTAACGCTACAACACTTGCTCCCGACTGCCTACCCATTCCCCACAAGTCATGTGTGTTTAAGGCAACCAAAACAACATACTCCTGGTGCCTCATGATTGTAAACACCTCTCCTGCAACTGATACAGCGCAATGAGCGCCCCCAGTGGTGAAAGTTCACCAAATTTGGTATACATGTCAAGGGACCTATGAAGAGTTGTTGTGTCAAGTTTGATCAAGTTTGACAAATCAGAAGCCGAGATATAAAATGTTGCCTGAAAACAGCGCCCCCAGTGGCAAAAGTTTACAAAATTTGGGAGATATGTCAGGTGACCTGTTAAGAGTGTGCGTATCAAGTTTGATCAAGATTGAGTAAATAGAAGATGAGATATTGATTTTTGAAGAAAAAATGTTTTGGTTTTTCCCATGTCAGAAGGTGGCGCTATGCTGTACATGAGCGATTATGAGTTGGAAAAATAAGTGTCTACAACAGCAACGAACTATCACAAGGAAGTGGTGTGAAGGAAAAGCATTAAGGAATTATTTACCAAAAACCCGTTTTGGAGCAATTGCATCGGCCAAAAACAGCGCCCCCCATGGACGAAAATTCCCAAAATGGGGTATACATGACATGGGACGTAGTAAGAGGGTGGCCGTGAAGTTTGACCAAATTTGAGGAAAGATTGGATTTTTTGCCCAAAAATAGCGCCCCCAGTGGCGAAATATCACAGAATTAAAGTAGCATGTCAGAAGCCCAATGAGTGATTTGCATGTGAAGTATGAGCAGTTTTGAGCAATTAGAAGATTTGTTATGAATTTTTAAGCATGTAAAATTTTGCATTGAAAATTGATTGACGTATAACTTCTGAACGGCTTATCCTACGTGAAACGTATTTAGGAACTTTTGTCAGCCATGTCTGTAGATGATGTCTAGCAATTTTGGTGACATTCCTATGAACGGCCTAGGAGGAGTTGCGCCGTCTTCGTGGCCATGCATTTCGCACAAAAGTGAAATTACCTCACTTCCTGTTGGGCGTGGCTAATGCAGTGGCATTACATTTTTGTCCGGCTTAGTGAGATACATATGCCTACCAAATGGCATGCCACTACTACAAACTACATGGCAACCAGGCACCTTTATGCGGGAGGCCAAAATCACAATGACTTAGGGGGCGCTAAAGAGGCCCTGAGGCCCGCCTGGATCTGGGCTTCTGGTTCTCAGTAGCGGTGGCAGTCTAAGAAAAAGGAGCCAAATTTCGTGCGTTGCCGACCATGGCAAGCGCCCCAATAAGGGTCTTGTAAAGAGTTTGCTTGCCAAGTTTGACAAATCAGAAGCTGCAATATCATTTGTGCCATAACGAGCACCCGCAGGGGCGAAAGTGCACAAAATTTGGTGTACATGTCCGGTGAGCCATGAAGAGTATGCGTATGAAATTTGATGACAATTGAGTAAATAGAAGATGAGATATAGATTTTTGAAGAATACATTTTTTGGTTTTTCCCATGGCAGTAGGTGGCGCTATGCTGTACATGAGCGATTATGAGTTGGAAAAAAAAGTGGCTACAACAGCAACGTACTATCACAAGGTAGTGGTGTGACGGAAAAGCATTATGGAATTATTAACCAAAAACCCATTTTGGAGCAATTGCGTCGGCCAAAAACAGCGCCCCCCATGGACGAAAATTCCCAAAATGGGGTATACATGACATGGGAGGTAGTAAGAGGGTGGCCGTGAAGTTTGACCAAATTTGAGGAAAGATTGGAACTTTTGCCCAAAAATAGCGCCCCCAGTGGCGAAATATCACAGAAATTGGGTACCATGTCAGAAGCCCAATGATTGATTTGCGTGTGAAGTATGAGCAGTTTTGAGCAATCAGAAGATTTGTTATGAATTTTTAAGCATGTAAAATTTTGCATCGAAAATTGATTGACGTATAACTTCTGAACGGTTTATCCTACGTGAAACGTATTTAGTAACTTTTTTCAGCCATGTCTGTAGATGATGTGGATCAATTTTGGTGACATTCCTATGAACGGTCTAGGAGGAGTTGCGCCGTCTTCGTGGCCATGCATTTCGCACAAAAGTGAAATTACCTCACTTCCTCTTGGGCGTGGCTAATGCATTGGCATTACATTTTTGTCCGGCTTAGTGAGATACATATGCGTACCAAATGGCATGCCACTACTACAAACTACATGGCACCCAGGCACCTTAATGCGGGAGGCCAAAATAACAACGACTTAGGGGGCGCTATAGAGGCCCTGAGCCCCGGCCAAGTTTGGGCTTCTGGTTCTGAGTAGCGGTGGCAATTCTCGGAACTGGTGCCAAATTTCGTGCGTTTTCGCCCATGGCAAGCGCCCCGAAAATGGCCCAACAGCGGAGAAAAATAAAGAAGAAGAAGACGGAAGAATAATAATAGTGAACTCTTACAAGAACAATAGGGCCTTCGCCCATAGGGCTCGGGCCCTAATAATAGTGAACTCTTACAAGAACAATAGGGCCTTCGCCCTATAGGGCTCGGGCCCTAATAATAGTGAACTCTTACAAGAACAATAGGGCCTTCGCCCTATAGGGCTCGGGCCCTAATTAAAGCCGCAAGCGGCCTCGACGGGCCCTCGCGCCAGCGGCCAAGGGGGGCGGGGGCATGCGTCCCCGCTAAAGACCTTCCACAGCTTCCTCGGCAAGAGACATTACTCCCACAATGGCGACAAAGCACAGAATTGGACACATGGCAACAATAGGGTCTCGCACTGTACGGTGCTCGGGGCCTAATAATAAAAATTAAAGCCGCAAGCGGCCTCGACGGGCCCTCGCGCCAGCGGCCAAGGGGGGCGGGGGCATGCGTCCCTGCGAAAAACCTTCCACAGCTTCTGCGGCAAGAGACATTACTCCCACAATGGCGACAAAGCACAGAATTGGACACATGGCAACAATAGGGTCTCGCACTTCGTGCGCTGTCGACCATGGCAAGCGCCTCAATAAGGGTCTTGAAAAGAGTTTGCTTGCCAAGTTTGACAAATAAGAAGCTGCAATATCATTTTTGCCATAATCAGCACCCCCAGGGGCGAAAGTCCACAAAATTTAGCGGGTATGTCAGGTGAGCTATGAAGAGTATGCGTATGAAGTTTGATGACAATTGAGTAAATAGAAGATGAGATATAGATTTTTGAAGAATAAATTTTTTGGTTTTTCCCATGTCAGTAGGTGGCGCTATGCTGTACATGAGCGATTATGAGTTGGAAAAATAAGTGTCTACAACAGCAACGTACAATCACAAGGTAGTGGTGTGAAGGAAAAGCATTATGGAATTATTTACCCAAAACCCGTTTTGGAGCAATAGCGTGGGCCAAAAACAGCGCCCCCCATGGACGAAAATTCCCAAAATGTGGTATACATGACATGGGAGGTAGTAAGAGGGTGGCCGTGAAGTTTGACCAAATGTGAGGAAAGATTGGATTTTTTGCCCAAAAATAGCGCCCCCAGTGGCGAAACATCACAGAAATTGGGTCACATGTCAGAAGCCCAATGAGTGATTTGCGTGTGAAGAATGAGCAGTGTTGAGCAATTAGAAGATTTGTTATGAATTTTTAAGCATGTAAAATTCTGCATTGAAAAATGATTGACGTATAACTTCTGAACGGTTAACGCTACGTGAAACGTATTTAGCAACTTTTGTCAGCCATGTCTGTAGATGATGTGTATCAATTTTGGTGACGTTGCTATGAACGGTCTAGGAGGAGTTGCGCCGTCTTCGTGGCCATGCATTTCGCACAAAAGTGAAATTACCCCACGTCCTGCAGGGCGTGGCTAATGCATTGGCAATATATTTTTGTCCGGCTAGGTGAGATACATATGCGTACCAAATGGCATGCCACTACTACAAACTACATGGCAACCAGGCACCTTAATGCGGGAGGCCAAAATCACAACGAGTTAGGGGGCGCTATAGAGGCCCTGAGGCCCGCCTGGATCTGGGCTTCTGGTTCTCAGTAGCGGTGGCAGTCTAAGAAAAAGGAGCCAAATTTCGTGCGTTGTCGACCATGGCAAGCGCCCCAATAAGGGTCTTGGAAAGAGTTTGCTTGCCAAGTTTGACAAATCAGAAGCTGCAATATCATTTCTGCCGTAACCAGCACCCCCAGGGGCGAAAGTGCACAAAATTTGGCGTACATGTCAGGTGAGCTATGAAGAGTTTGCGTATGAAGTTTGATGACAATTGAGTAAATAGAAGATGAGATATAGATTTTTGAAGAATAAATTTTTTGGTTTTTCCCATGTCAGTAGGTGGCGCTATGCTGTACATGAGCGATTATGAGTTGGAAAAATAAGTGTCTACAGCAGCAACGCACTATCACAAGGAAGTGGTGTGAAGGAAAAGCATTATGGAATTATTTACCAAAAACCCGTTTTGGAGCAATTGCGTCGGCCAAAAACAGCGCCCCCCATGGACGAAAATTCCCAAAATGTGGTATACATGACATGGGAGGTAGTAAGAGGGTGGCCGTGAAGTTTGACCAAATTTGAGGAAAGATTGGATTTTTTGCCCAAAAATAGCGCCCCCAGTGGCGAAATGTGACAGAAAATGGGTAACATGTCAGAAGCCCAATGAGTGATCTGCGTGTGAAGTATGAGCAGTTGTGAGCAATCAGAAGATTTGTTATGAATTTTTAAGCATGTAAAATTTTGAAGTGAAAATTGATTGACGTATAACTTCTGAACGGTTTATCCTACGTGAAACGTATTTAGTAACTTTTGTCAGCCATGTCTGTAGATGATGTGTATCAATTTTGGTGACATTCCTATGAACGGTCTAGGAGGAGTTGCGCCGTCTTCGTGGCCATGCATTTCGCACAAAAGTGAAATTACCTCACTTCCTGTTGGGCGTGGCTAATGCATTGGCATTACATTTTTGTCCTGCTTAGTGAGATACATATGTGTACCAAATGGCATGCCAGTACTACAAACTATGTGGCAACCAGGCACCGTAATGCGGGAGGCCAAAATCACAACGACTTAGGGGGCGCTATAGAGGCCCTGAGGCCCGGCCAAGTTTGGGCTTATGGTTCTGAGTAGCGGTGGCAATTCTCGGAACTGGTGCCAAATTTCGTGCGTTTTCGCCCATGGCAAGCGCCCCGAAAATGGCCCAACAGCGGAGAAAAATAAAGAAGAAGACGGAAGAATAATAATAATAGTGAACTCTTACAAGAACAATAGGGCCTTCGCCCAGTAGGGCTCGGGCCCTAATAATAATAATAATCCTTCAAAAACAATAGGGTCTTGCACTGGACGGTGCTCGGGCCCTAATAATAATAATAATAATAACTAGAAACTATATGCCAAGCAGGCACCTTAATGCGAGAGGCAAAAATCACAACACGTTAGGGGGCGCTATAGAGGCCCTGAGGCCCGCCTGGATCTGGGCTTCTGGTTCTCAGTAGCGGTGGCAGTCTAAGAAAAAGGAGCCAAATCTCGTGCGTTGTCGACCATGGCAAGCGCCCCAATAAGGGACTTGTAAAGAGTTTGCTTGCCAAGTTTGACAAATCAGAAGCTGCAATATCATTTTTGCCATAACCAGCACCCCCAGGGGCGAAAGTGCACAAAATTTGGCGTATATGTCAGGTGAGCTATGAAGAGTTTGCGTATGAAGTTTGATGACAAGTGAGTAAATAGAAGATGAGATATAGATTTTTCAAGAATAAATATTTTGGTTTTTCCCACGTCAGTAGGTGGCGCTATGCTGTACATGAGTGATTATGAGTTGGAAAAATAAGCGTCTACAACAGCAACGTACTATCACAAGGTAGTGGTGTGAAGGAAAAGAGGAAAGATTGGATTTTTTGCCCAAAAATAGCGCCCCCAGTGGCGAAATATCACAGAAATTGGGTAACATGTCAGAAGCCCAATGAGGGATTTGCGTGTGAAGTATGAGCAGTTTTGAGCAATTAGAAGATTTGTTATGAATTGTTAAGCATGTAAAATTTTGCATTGAAAATTGATTGACGTATAACTTCTGAACGGTTTATGCTATGTGAAACGTATTAAGTACCTTTTGGCAGCCATGTCTGTAGATGATGTGTATCAATTTTGGTGACATTCCTATGAACGGTCTAGGAGGAGTTGCGCCGTCTTCGTGGCCATGCATTTCGCACAAAAGTGAAATTACCTCACTTCCTGTTGGGCGTGGCTAATGCATTGGCATTGTCAAGTGTATGTGAGCATCAGGGTTTCCCACACTTGAAAGGGAAGGACTCAGACACAGGATTCCACTCGTCTTGTATTTTATTGGTTTTCAGTGGAACTGACGTTAGAATCAGAAGTAGAATCAGAAGTAGAAGCTGGAAGCTTGGAGCTTGAAGCCGAAGTTAGAAGGTGAAAAACCTTTAAAAACATACAAAATAAATGTATGAATAAATGCTTGTTTTTCTACAACAAAGCATGTATGAATAAATGCTTGTTTTTCTATAACAAAACCCAAGTTACTTAGGCAACAATATATAAATATTTATGTATAAGGTAAATTAGGTATATTTTAACCATTTTTAATAATTCAGGTAATATGTTGCTGAACAAATATAAATGAACAGAAAAACAGTTTTAAACTAAGAACCATTTTAACCATTAGCCCTTTCACAGGCAGTTTGTTCACTTTAACTGAAGATATTTTACTACACGCCACTGAGAAAGAAAGTTTAAACCATTAAACCAATCACAGGTAAGGAACAAACATTTCTCATGCCCACGGATTACTGCGAGCGCAGCGTTTGCATATAAAAAAGTTCAGTGAGTTTACCGGTAGCCTTTTTTGTCCTTTTTTCCCTGATGTGCTGTAAAGTTTGTGTTAGTAGTGAAGTTCTCTTTGCAACTGCTGCGCTGCTGCTTCGTTACAAACTGAATGTCAATTCTGCCTAGCGTTCTAGAACGACCGCTGCCCTGCTATTGGCTGCCCTGCTAACTAGCGTCGTGATTGGCTGCCTGTTCAGCGCAGCGTGCGTGCGCTGGTAGCGCAGCGATTCAGCATAGCAGGAAGTGGCAGAGGCAGCTGTCAATCATGTGAGCCTGCGTTTAGGCACTCCTTGTGGCAGGTCGCCGCAACACCTCCCACTCGATCTTGGTGTGGCGCAACACGGGAAGATCGCACCCATCAGGCGAGCTGGTCTCTGCTGACTTGTTCCTCCACTGGGAGGAGGACAATGAGGCGTCGCACATCCCGATGCAGTGTGGTACCCTGTGGGTCCCAGGACTTTTCGGTTGGCTTTGGAGTCTTCACTCGAGCACGTCCACCTAGGGGGACTTTCACATGGACATCCCGGACAATGCCTTTGGAGTCTGCATTCACGCTGACCACTCTTGCAAGCTTGAATTGCCCCCTCAGTGTGTTTTGGTCGCAGAGCCACACTATGTCTCCGACGGCAACATTCCTTTTTGTAGTGTGCCACTTGCTGCGGATGAACAGGTTCGGACCTGCAAGTTGGCTCCAGGACCTCCAGAAGTGGCTAACTTGTGTTTGCATTTCTCGCAGTCTCTTGAAGGGGTAGGTGGTGTAGTCTACTGTTTTGAAGTCTCCAGTTTGTGTGGCTCGGCCAAGCAGCAGTGTGTTTGGGGTTACGTAGTTGATGCGGTCCTCACGGCTCTGAACTCTGGCATCGATTGGCCTTTCGTTGGCAAGGTTAGCAGCTAGCTTAAGCACTGTCAGGAACTCACTGAAGGTAAGGCCTCCTCCGCCACCGAGGCTTTGCAGAGCTCTTTTCTTCTTGCAGATGATGCAGTTGTTGACAACTTTTTGGGCCAGAATTCTTCCTCTGATCACCCAGGCTCTCTTTCGCATCCGCAGGAGAGTTCCTGCCACTCCGTCATGTCCCTCACTGTGTGCTTCACGGGCCAGGAGAGTGGAGACCCAGGCTTGGTATGGTAGCAGGGGAACAGCATTATGGTCCTCTTTGAAGGCCTGTATCCGCCCTCCACACATCAGGATCCCAGTTACTTGGTCTTTGTATACAACAAGCCTGTCAGTAGTTGTATTTGGGAAGTTCACACCTTCTTGCGCTGCCAGACATAGTTTCAGGAACACGTTTTTCCTTTCGCTGACAGTGATGACGCCAGATGAAGGTATTGCCTCCCACTTTGCTTCATCTCCCCTCTTGGCACGCAAGAACTTCTTAGCCGCCCTCCAAATCCATGCAACCGTCCCGACCAGCCGTCTTAGACTGCTGAAGCACCTTTCGTCCAATAGATTTTGGACTGCTGCTCCTGTTGGTGGCGGGTTTCTGGACTTGGATTGTGCTTCGTCCTGGACTGCAATTGGGCTTTGTGTCTTCAGCTGACTTCGGGTGAGTACAGCAGTGAATGTTTTCTTCTGCATTTTTGTGACGTTGTCTCTTGCCTGTGCAGCAACATCTTTCACTGACTTTTTTGGCCACTCACTCTCAGGAAGCTGAAGGAACTGCGGACCTGACTGCCACTTGGATTTCTCGATTAGGTCATCAGGACTGGCCCCTCGGGTGATAATATCTGCAATGTTCTCGGCACCTGGAATCCACCACCAATCTCGGATGTCGGTGCTGCTCTGGATCTCACCAACTCTGTTTGCGTAGAAGGTTTGGTATCCATAACTTTCACGCTGTATGGCACCCAAGATGGTCTGGCTGTCGACTAGATGATACCACCTCTTGACCTCGATTCGGCAGTGCTTTTGGAAGTAATTCTTCAGCCGTGCTGCAAAGACTGCTCCGCACATTTCTGCTTTCACAGGGTCACCTTTATGGTCAAGGGGGGTTTGTTCTCTCACTTGTTCTTTCAACAAGTCCTGGCCGAGGCACATTTTCTTCTTCTTCTTCTTGGAGAAGTTCACTGCAACCATGACATGTAACTTGTCATCGTCGACGGTGTAGCCGAGGCCCAGGGCTTTGTTATCCTCTTCGGTGAGTTGGTTTGGCAGGATCATGGTGTTTGACTCGATCTTCTCACCTCTCGACTCGCTCCTCCCACTTTGATCCGAGTAGATCCAGGGCTTCATGAAGAACCCTCCTGCTTGAAGGATCTGCTCAATGTTGGATGTAAGGCGTTTCAGGTGGTCGAGGTTGTTGTGGGAAGTCAATATGTCATCGACATAGGCATCCTCTTCGAGGACACGTCTCTCCTCTTTGGAGTGGTTGAATGAAGGCAGGCTGGCTGTCTCTCGCATGGCAACTTGGGCTATGCAACCAGCAGGCTTGTCTCCAATGACAGCTGCAGTGCGCATGGATCTTGCAAAATGAGTCTTGGAGTTGTGGGCCATTAAGGTGACTTCTTCAAAGAGGTCCGGGTGTGTGCCTCCAATGGTTTTGCCAAGCGGGCCATCCCAGAGCACCAAGTCACCGACGGAACGAACCTTCTGGGGTACCAGCTGCCCTTCTTTGTGGCTGATGAGGAGTTGGATCTCCTTTGGTCTTGCCAGATCTTCCAGGGAGATGTCTGAGAAGATTTTCTGCAGTTTTTTCGCCGGGACATGTCTGTGGACTTCCGCTATTTTGTCAAGTCCATAGCAGATGAGTTGGTGTGCTTTGAGTGTCCCTCTTGGGGTGCTGACTCGTATCTTCAGCAAATAACGCTTGGTTGCAACAGACACCTTCATCCCTCCAACGCCATGAACCTCCAGCGTAACGTCTTCACTTCTCAGGTTCAACTTGCTTGCAGCTTTGTGCGTTATGTAGTTTGTGTCTGATGCCAAGTCGATGAGGGTCCCGACACTCTGTCCGTCATTAGCAGTGACATTGAGGAGCATTAGGATGACTGGGTACTCGGTGAGGCAGTGTTCATCTAGAAGACCTCTCTCAGCAGCACTGGAGTTGAATGCCCTGGACGCTATGTTGCAGAAGGCATCTCGACACTGTTGTGCCAGCTCTGGTGTGAGTTTGGAGAGGAACTGCTCCTGGGTTTCAGTGAGTCTTCTGCCCTCAGCCCTCACTGGACTGAACTTGGGTGTTCTTTGGGACTGGGGTCTGGTAACTGGACAGAGGAGGAAGTGGTGTTGATCTTTGCATTCTGGATTCCCGCACAGGTAGGTGGTTTTCTTGCAGCTTTCACCAGTGTGGACTTCGAGGCATCTTTTGCAGGCACCGAGTTGTTGTGCTGCATCCCTCTTCTCCGATGGCTTTAGGTTGGTTCTAAACTTTCTGCAGAAGTACAGTTTTCTTCTGTGCTTTGGATCACCACAGACGATGCAGCCTGCTGCGTCACCGTTGGATGACACTGCCGGACTGTTGGTTGCTTTTGTTCTGGCTTGCTTCAGGAACTTGGTCTTGTCCTTGGCGGGTTCAACGCCATCTTTCAGCTGGTCAAGTTGCTCATATATGGCTTCCTGTGACTTTAGGTAAGCCAGCAGCTTGTCAAAGCGGTTGTGATGGTCCACAGCGTTACTCACGTCAGCAGCATAGGTGAGCCAGTCTTTCTTTAAAGTTTCTGGAAATTTGCCCTCAATGGATTTGGTCACAATGGGGTTCTTTATGGCCTCGGCATTGTCCAGTTCATTTAAGTCGTAGAGAGCTTTTTCCACTGTTTGGATGAGCTCGATGACTCTTCTTGGCTGGCTGGCTTTGACTGCAGGAGTTGCTTGTAGATCTTCAATGATCTCGAGAGCAATTTTGGCTTGGTTCCCAAACCGGTTATCCAGGACTCTGAAGATTTCGTTTGAGGAGCTGTAGGTCGACAGGTGTAGGTTTTCGGCCACCTTTTCATCGATGCTGTCGAGCAGCTGGAATTTCTTGACCTCTCTAGACCCTGTCGGTTCACCCTGCTTCTGTAGAGCTTCCCACTCCTTCTTCCACCTGTAGTAACTTCGCTGGTTGCCAGCAAACTTTGGAAGGGCTGTGGCTTTCAGCTTTATTGCTGGCACTGGAGCTGTACGGTGGACAGAGGGCTCATCAGATTCTGTCTTGATTTTTGCAGCTTTGATGAAGGTGGCCTTGCGTGACACCAGCTGGGGAAGTTGCACTTCAAGCTCTGTCATGCGTTGATCAAAGTCTCTTTGCTCTGCAGCGGGAGCCCAGCGGTTCCAGTCGCGGTGCGCTTCTTTTGCCTTCAGCACCAACATCTCAAAGTGCTTCAGCATGAACTCATATGCCTCCAGAGTCACGTCGAGCTGGGCAGAGGAGACATTCTTGCAGTCAGCTTCAGCGATGTATAGAGCAAGGGGCAGCTCTTTCTCCCCATACGATTCCCAGAGTGTTTGTTGAATTAGGAGCTTTGCTTCTTTAGTCCTCTGCTTACAGTATGCCTCTATCTTCTCCAGGTCGGCTTTCTTCTCGGCGCCCAGGTCCTCTACAGCGGCTGCGGCTGCTTCTGCCATGTAGGCGGCCTCAATCTCTTCGTTCGCCTCCATGAGTCTCGAGCTTTCTGCTGTAAGCTTGTTGAAGTTTTGCTTTAGCTCCTCCACAGTCATCTCCGAGTGTGTTCTTGCAATGCAGTTAGCAAGACGGGAGAAAAGTCTTTTGGCTGTGGTTCGCTCTGTTTTCAGTTCTTCTAATGACTTCGCCATTTCGTTTCTTTTTTCCAGATGACTTTAAGCTTTATCCTCCAGGCCCCCAGGTGAAGTGTCTTCCCTCTCTGTTGGGTTGTGGCACGAATGGAGTCTTGCTTCTTGGTCACTGGTTTCGGTTTGATGCACTGGTGCAGCGGTGATTCACTGGCAGTTGTCTGGCAGTCGTCAGTTTCCACTGGTGCATCGGTTTTTCACTGTCAAGTGTATGTGAGCATCAGGGTTTCCCACACTTGAAAGGGAAGGACTCAGACACAGGATTCCACTCGTCTTGTATTTTATTGGTTTTCAGTGGAACTGACGTTAGAATCAGAAGTAGAATCAGAAGTAGAAGCTAGAAGCTTGGAGCTTGAAGCCGAAGTTAGAAGGTGAAAAACCTTTAAAAACATACAAACAAAATAAATGTATGAATAAATGCTTGTTTTTCTACAACAAAGCATGTATGAATAAATGCTTGTTTTTCTATAACAAAACCCAAGTTAATTAGGCAACAATACATAAATATTTATGTATAAGGTAAATTAGGTATATTTTAACCATTTTTAATAATTCAGGTAATATGTTGCTGAACAAATATAAATGAACAGAAAAACAGTTTTAAACTAAGAACCATTTTAACCATTAGCCCTTTCACAGGCAGTTTGTTCACTTTAACTGAAGATATTTTACTACACGCCACTGAGAAAGAAAGTTTAAACCATTAAACCAATCACAGGTAAGGAACAAACATTTCTCATGCCCACGGATTACTGCGAGCGCAGCGTTTGCATATAAAAAAGTTCAGTGAGTTTACCGGTAGCCTTTTTTGTCCTTTTTTCCCTGATGTGCTGTAAAGTTTGTGTTAGTAGTGAAGTTCTCTTTGCAACTGCTGCGCTGCTGCTTCGTTACAAACTGAATGTCAATTCTGCCTAGCGTTCTAGAACGACCGCTGCCCTGCTATTGGCTGCCCTGCTAACTAGCGTCGTGATTGGCTGCCTGTTCAGCGCAGCGTGTGTGCGCTGGTAGCGCAGCGTTTCAGCATAGCAGGAAGTGGCGGAGGCAGCTGTCAATCATGTGAGCCTGCGTTTAGGCACTCCTTGTGGCAGGTCGCCGCAACAGGCATTACATTTTTGTCCGGCTTAGTGAGATACATATGCGTCCCAAATGACATGCCACTACTACAAACTACATGGGAACCAGGCACCTTAATGCGGGAGGCCAAAATCACAACGAGTTAGGGGGCGCTATAGAGGCCCTGAGGCCCGCCTGGATCTGGTCTTCTGGTTCTCAGTAGCGGTGGCAGTCTAAGAAAAAGGAGCCAAATTTCGTGCGTTGTCGACCATGGCAAGCGCCCCAATAAGGGTCTTGTAAAGAGTTTGCTTGCCAAGTTTGACAAATCAGAAGCTGCAATATCATTTCTGCCATAACCAGCACCCCCAGGGGCGAAAGTGCACAAAATTTGGCGTACATGTCAGGTGAGCTATGAAGAGTTTGCGTATGAAGTTTGATGACAATTGAGTAAATAGAAGATGAGATATAGATTTTTGAAGAATAAATTTTTTGGTTTTTCCCATGTCAGAAGGTGGCGCTATGCTGTACATGAGCGATTATGAGTTGGAAAAATAAGCGTCTACAACAGCAACGTACTATCACAAGGTAGTGGTGTGAAGGAAAAGCATTATGGAATTATTTACCAAAAACCCGTTTTGGAGCAATTGAGTCGGCCAAAAACAGCGCCCCCCATGGACGAAAATTCTCAAAATGTGGTATACATGACATGGGAGGTAGTAAGAGGGTGGCCGTGAAGTTTGACCAAATTTGAGGAAAGATTGGATTTTTTGCCCAAAAATAGCGCCCCCAGTGGCGAAATATCACAGATATTGGGTAACATGTCAGAAGCCCAATGAGTGATTTGCGTGTGAAGTATGAGCAGTTTTGAGCAATCAGAAGATTTGTTATGAATTTTTAAGTATGTAAAATTTTGCATCGAAAATTGATTGACGTATAACTTCTGAACGGTTTATCCTACGTGAAACGTATTTAGTAACTTTTGTCAGCCATGTCTGTAGATGATGTGTATCAATTTTGGTGACATTCCTATGAACGGTCTAGGAGGAGTTGCGCCGTCTTCGTGGCCATGCATTTCGCACAAAAGTGAAATTACCTCACTTCCTGTTGGGCGTGGCTAATGCATTGGCATTACATTTTTGTCCGGCTTAGTGAGATACATATGCGTACCAAATGGCATGCCACTACTACTAACTACATGGCAACCAGGCACCTTAATGCGGGAGACCAAAATCACAATGACTTAGGGGGCGCTATAGAGGCCCTGAGCCCCGGCCAAGTTTGGGCTTTTGGGTCTGAGTAGCGGTGGCAATTCTCGGAACTGGTGCCAAATTTCGTGCGTTTTCGCCCATGGCAAGTGCCCCGAAAATGGCCCAACAGCGGAGAAAAATAAAGAAGACGGAAGAATAATTAAAGCCGCTAGCGGCCTTGACGGGCCCTCGCCCATGTGGTTCCGCAACCCAGGACATTCCGCCACCCAACAAAACAGTCACATGTCATATATTCATCAAATGTTCAAAGGTGATGTGCATGTTGCAAATGCCATGACTGCTTGACGGATGAGAGACAGACAGACAAACACTAAAGAGTGTGTGTGTGTGTGTGTGTGTGTGTTTCTGTGGTGTGAAAATGTACATTTATATATGTACAAAACTATACATGTGTCTCCTCCTTATCTCCATCTCATGCTGTAATCTTAAGTCATCTTAGCTTCCCTGTGTCTGCAGTGTGTGTGTGTGTTGCTAGGACAACTATCATGATTCATGTCATTTTTGTACTGATCTAAGGGTTCTGAGTAAGGTTCTGGCCATAAGTTCTGAAGAGATTTGTTTCAATTAGGGGGCGCTATGAAGTCCCTGGGCCACGCCCGGGGCCAAACGTCTGTGGCTGAGAAGAGGCTACAATGACTGATGTGTGTATCAAATTTCATGAGTTTTCGTGCATGGGGAAATGCCTCAAATAAGGTCAAATGCGACAGAAAAATAATAAAAATAACCCCCAGGGGCGAAAGTGCACAAAATTTGGCGTACATGTCAGGTGAGCTATGAAGAGTTTGCGTATGAAGTTTGATGACAATTGAGTAAATAGAAGATGAGATATAGATTTTTGAAGAATAAATTTTTTGGTTTTTCCCATGTCAGTAGGTGGCGCTATGCTGTACATGAGCGATTATGAGTTGGAGAAATAAGTGTCTACAACAGCAACGCACTATCACAAGGAAGTGGTGTGAAGGAAAAGCATTATGGAATTATTTACCAAAAACCCGTTTTGGAGCAATTGCGTCGGCCAAAAACAGCGCCCCCCATGGACGAAAATTCCCAAAATGTGGTATACATGACATGGGAGGCAGTAAGAGGGTGGCCGCGAAGTTTGACCAAATTTGAGGAAAGATTGGATTTTTTGCCCAAAAATAGCGCCCCCAGTGGCGAAAAATGACAGAAATTGGGTAAGATGTCAGAAGCCCAATGAGTGATTTGCGTGTGAAGAATGAGCAGTTTTGAGCAATCAGAAGATTTGTTATGAATTTTTAAGCATGTAAAATTTTGAAGTGAAAATTGATTGACGTATAACTTATGAACGGTTTAACCTACGTGAAACGTATTTAGCAACATTTGTCAGCCATGTCTGTAGATGATGTGTATCAATTTTGGTGATGTTCCTATGAACGGTCTAGGAGGAGTTGCGCCGTCTTCGTGGCCATGCATTTCGCACAAAAGTGAAATTACCTCACTTCCTGTTGGGCGTGGCTAATGCATTGGCATTACATTTTTGTCCGGCTTAGTGAGATACATGTGCTTACCAAAAGGCATGCCACTACTACAAATTACATGGCAACCAGGCACCTTAAAGCGAGAGGCAAAAATCACAACACATTAGGGGGCGCTATAGAGGCCCCGAGGCCGCCTGGATCTGGGCTTCTGGTTCTCAGTAGCGGTGGCAGTCCAAGAAAAAGGGGCAAAATTTCGAGCGTTGTCGCCCATGGCAAGCGCCCCAATAAGGGTCTTGTAAAGAGTTTGCCTGCCAAGTTTGACAAATCAGAAGCTGCAATATCATTTTTGCCATAATCAGCACCCCCAGTGGCGAAAGTGCACAACATTTGGCGGATATGTCAGGTGAGCTATGAAGAGTTTGCGTATGAAGTTTGATGACAATTGAGCAAATAGAAGATGAGATATAGATTTTTGAAGAATAAATTTTTTGGTTTTTCCCATGTCAGTAGGTGGCGCTATGGTGTGCATGAGCGATTATGAGATGGAAAAATAAGTGTTCACAACAGCAACGTACTATCACAAGGTAGTGGTGTGAAGGAAAAGCATTATGGAATTATTTACCAAAAACCCGTTTTGGAGAAATTGCGTCGGCAAAAAACAGCACCCCCCATGGACGAAAATTCCCAAAATGTGGTATACATGACATGGGAGGTAGTAAGAGGGTGGCCGTGAAGTTTGACCAAATATGAGGAAAGATTGGATTTTTTGCCCAAAAATAGCGCCCCCAGTGGCGAAATATCACAGAAATTGGGTCACATGTCAGAAGCCCAATGACTGATTAGCGTGTGAAGTATGAGCAGTGTTGAGCAATTAGAAGATTTGTTATGAATTTTTTAGCATGTAAAATTTTGAAGTGAAAATTGATTGACGTATAACTTCTGAACGGTTTATGCTACGTGAAACGTATTTAGTAACTTTTGTCAGCCATGTCTGTAGATGATGTGTATCAATGTTGGTGACATTCCCATGAACGGTCTAGGAGGAGTTGCGCCATCTTCGTGGCCATGCATTTCGCACAAAAGTGAAATTACCTCACTTCCTGTTGGGCGTGGCTAATGCATTGGCATTACATTTTTGTCCGGCTTAGTGAGATACATATGCGTACCAAATGGCATGCCACTACTACAAACTATATGGCAACCAGGCACCTTAATGCGGGAGGCCAAAATCACAACGACTTAGGGGGCGCTATAGAGGCCCTGAGCCCCGGCCAAGTTTGGGCTTGTGGTTCTGAGTAGCGGTGGCAATTCTCGGAACTGGCGCCAAATTTCGTGCGTTTTCGCCCATGGCAAGCGCCCCGAAAATGGCCCAACAGCGGAGAAAAATAAAGAAGAAGAAGAAGAAGAAGACGGAAGAATAATAATAGTGAACTCTTACAAGAACAATAGGGCCTTCGCCCTATAGGGCTCGGGCCCTAATTAAAGCCGCAAGCGGCCTCGACGGGCCCTCGCGCCAGCGGCCAAGGGGGGCGGGGGCATGCGTCCCTGCGAAATACCTTCCACAGCTTCTTCGGCAAGAGACATTACTCCCACAATGGCGACAAAGCACAGAATCGGACACAGAGTACACGGTGCTCTGAGATGTTGTCATGGACAGAAAATTTTATGCCATGGTTTCCCAACCAAATTAATGTATTTACCTCATCAGTCACCAAGCTATAGCTACATAGGCTTGTCTTCTGTTAGACATCTATTAGTCTGTATGTAACGCTACAACACTTGCTCCCGACTGCCTACCCATTCCCCACAAGTCATGTGTGTTTAAGGCAACCAAAACAACATACACCTGGTGCCTCATGATTGTAAACACTTCTCCTGCAACTGATACAGCGCAATGAGCGCCCCCAGTGGTGAAAGTTCACCAAATTTGGTATATATGTCAAGGGACCTATGAAGAGTTGTTGTGTCAAGTTTGATCAAGTTTGACCAATGAGAAGCCGAGATATAAAATGTTGCCTGAAAACAGCGCCCCCAGTGGCAAAAGTTTACAAAATTTGGGAGATATGTCAGGTGACCTGTTAAGAGTGTGCATATCAAGTTTGATCAAGATTGAGTAAATAGAAGATGAGATATTGATTTTTGAAGAAAAAATGTTTTGGTTTTTCCCATGTCAGTAGGTGGCGCTATGCTGTACATGAGCGATTATGAGTTGGAAAAATAAGTGTCTACAACAGCAACGTACGATCACAAGGTAGTGGTGTGAAGGAAAAGCATTAAGGAATTATTTACCAAAAACCCGTTTTGGAGCAATTGCGTTGGCCAAAAACAGCGCCCCCCATGGACGAAAATTCCCAAAATGGGGTATACATGACATGGGAGGTAGTAAGAGGGTGGCCGTGAAGTTTGACCAAATTTGAGGAAAGATTGGATTTTTTGCCCAAAAATAGCGCCCCCAGTGGCGAAATATCACAGAATTTGGGTAGCATGTCAGAAGCCCAATGAGTGATTTGCGTGTGAAGTATGAGCAGTTTTGAGCAATTAGAAGATTTGTTATGAATTTTTAAGCATGTAAAATTTTGCATTGAAAATTGATTGACGTATAACTTCTGAACGGCTTATCCTACGTGAAACGTATTTAGGAACTTTTGTCAGCCATGTCTGTAGATGATGTCTATCAATTTTGGTGACATTGCTATGAACGGCCTAGGAGGAGTTGCGCCATCTTCGTGGCCATGCATTTCGCAAAAAAGTGAAATTACCTCACTTCCTGTTGGGCGTGGCTAATGCATTGGCATTACATTTTTGTCCGGCTTAGTGAGATACATATGCGTACCAAATGGCATGCCACTACTACAAACTACATGGCAACCAGGCACCTTTATGCGGGAGGCCAAAATCACAACGACTTAGGGGGCGCTAAAGAGGCCCTGAGGCCCGCCTGGAGCTGGGCTTCTGGTTCTCAGTAGCGGTGGCAGTCTAAGAAAAAGGAGCCAAATTTCGTCCGTAGTCGACCATGGCAAGCGCCCCAAAAAGGGTCTTGTAAAGAGTTTGCTTGCCAAGTTTGACAAATCAGAAGCTGCAATATCATTTTTGCCATAACCAGCACCCCCAGGGGCGAAAGTGCACAAAATTTGGCGTATATGTCAGGCGAGCTATGAAGAGTTTGCGTATGAAGTTTGATGACAATTGAGTAAATAGAAGATGAGATATAGATTTTTGAAGAATAAATTTATTGGTTTTTCCCATGTCAGTAGGTGGCGCTATGCTGTACATGAGCGATTATGAGTTGGAAAAATAAGTGTCTACAACAGCAACGTACTATCACAAGGTAGTGGTGTGAAGGGAAAGCATTATGGAATAATTTACCAAAAACCCGTTTTGGAGCAATTGCGTCGGCCAAAAACAGCGCCCCCCATGGACGAAAATTCCCAAAATGTGGTATACATGACATGGGAGGTAGGAAGAGGGTGGCCGTGAAGTTTGATCAAATTTGAGGAAAGATTGGATTTTTTGCCCAAAAATAGCGCCCCCAGTGGCGAAATATCACAGAAATTGGGTAACATGTCAGAAGCCTAATGAGTGATGTGCGTGTGAAGTATGAGCAGTTTTGAGCAACTAGAAGATTTGTTATGAATTTTTAAGCATGTAAAATTTTGCATCGAAAATTGATTGACGTATAACTTCCGAACGGTTTATCCTACGTGAAACGTATTTAGTAACTTTTGTCAGCCATGTCTGTAGATGATGTGTATCAATTTTGGTGACATTCCTATGAATGGTCTAGGAGGAGTTGCGCCGTCTTCGTGGCCATGCATTTAGCACAAAAGTGAAATTACCTCACTTCCTGTTGGGCGTGGCTAATGCATTGGCATTACATTTTTGTCCGGCTTAGTGAGATACATAGGCGTACCAAATGGCATGCCACTACTACAAACTACATGGCAACCAGGCACCTTAATGCGGGAGACCAAAATCACAACGACTTAGGGGGCGCTATAGAGGCCCTGAGCCCCGGCCAAGTGTGGGCTTTTGGTTCTGAGTAGCGGTGGCAATTCTCGGAACTGGCGCCAAATTTCGTGCGTTTTCGCCCATGGCAAGTGCCCCGAAAATGGCCCAACAGCGGAGAAAAATAAAGAAGAAGAAGAAGAAGAAGAAGACGGAAGAATAATAATAGTGAACTCTTACAAGAACAATAGGGCCTTCGCCCTATAGGGCTCGGGCCCTAATTAAAGCCGCAAGCGGCCTCGACGGGCCCTCGCGCCAGCGGCCAAGGGGGGGCGGGGGCATGCGTCCCCGCGAAATACCTTCCACAGCTTCTTCGGCAAGAGACATTACTCCCGCAATGGCGACAAAGCACAGAATTGGACACATGGCAACGATAGGGTCTCGCACTGTACGGTGCTCGGGCCCTAATAATAATAGCGCCCCAATAAGGGTCTTGTAAAGAGTTTGCTTGGCAAGTTTGACAAATCAGAAGCTGCAATATCATTTCTGCCATAACCAGCACCCACAGGGGCGAAAGTACACAAAATTTGGCGTACAGGTCAGGGGAGCTATGAAGAGTTAGCGTATGAAGTTTGATGACAATTGAGTAAATAGAAGATGAGATATAGATTTTTGAAGAATAAAATTTTAGGTTTTTCCCATGTCAGTAGGTGGCGCTGTGCTGTACATGAGCGATTATGAGTTGGAAAAATAAGTGTCTACAACAGCAACGCACTATCACAAGGTAGTGGTGTGAAGGAAAAGCATTATGGAATTATTTACCAAAAACCCGTTTTGGAGCAATTGCGTCGGCCAAAAACAGCGCCCCCCATGGACAAAAATTCCCAAAATGTGGTATACATGACATGGGAGGTAGAAAGAGGGTGGCCGTGAAGTTTGACCAAATTTGAGGAAAGATTGGAAATTTTGCCCAAAAATAGCGCCCCCAGTGGCGAAATATCACAGAAAGTCTGTAACATGTCAGAAGCCCAATGAGTGATCTGCGTGTGAAGTATGAGCAGTTTTGAGGAAGTAGAAGATTTGCTATGAATTTTTAAGCATGTAAAATTTTGCATTGAAAATTGACTGACGTATAACTTCTGAACGGTTTATGCTACGTGAAAGGTACTTAGAAACTTCTGTCAGCCATGTCTGTAGATGATGTGTATCAATTTTGGTGACATTCCTATGAACGGTCTAGGAGGAGTTGCGCCGTCTTCGTGGCCATGCATTTCGCACAAAAGTGAAATTACCTCACTTCCTGTTGGGCGTGGCTAATGCATTGGCATTACATTTTTGTCCGGCTTAGTGAGATACACAAGCGTACCAAATGGCATGCCACTACTACAAACTACATGGCAACCAGGCACCTTAATGCGGGAGGCCAAAATCACAACGAGTTAGGGGGCGCTATAGAGGCCCTGAGGCCCGCCTGGATCTGGGATTCTGGTTCTCAGTAGCGGTGGCAGTCTAAGAAAAAGGTGCCAAATTTCGTGCGTTGTCGACCATGGCAAGCGCCCCAATAAGGGTCTTGTATAGAGTTTGCTTGGCAAGTTTGACAAATCAGAAGCTGCAATATCATTTTTGCCATAACCAGCACCCCCAGGGGCGAAAGTGCACAAAATTTGGCGTAGCCGTCAGGTGAGCTATGAAGAGTTTGCGTATGAAGTTTGATGACAATTGAGGAAATAGAAGATGAGATATAGATTTTTGAAGAATAAATTTTTTGGTTTTTCCCATGTCAGTAGGTGGCGCTATGCTGTACATGAGCGATTATGAGTTGGAAAAATAAGTGTCTACAACAGCAACGTACTATCACAAGGTAGTGGTGTGAAGGAAAAGCATTATGGAATTATTTACCAAAAACCCGTTTTGGAGCAATTGCGTCGGCCAAAAACAGCGCCCCCCATAGACGAAAATTTCCAAAACGTGGTATACATGACATGCGAGGTAGTAAGAGGGTGGCCGTGAAGTTTGACCAAATTCGAGGAAAGATTGGAATTTTTGCCCAAAAATAGCGCCCCCAGTGGCGAAATATCACAGAAATTGGGTAACATGTCAGAAGCCCAATGAGTGATTTGCGTGTGAAGTATGAGCAGTTTTGAGCAATCAGAAGATTTGTTATGAATTTTTAAGCATGTAAAATTTTGCATCGAAAATTGATTGACGTATAACTTCTGAACGGTTTATCCTACGTGAAACGTATTTAGTAACTTTTGTAAGACATGTCTGTAGATGATGTGTATCAATTTTGGTGACATTCCTATGAACGGTCTAGGAGGAGTTGCGCCGTCTTCGGGGCCATGCATTTCGCACAAAAGTGAAATTACCTCACTTCCTGTTGGGCGTGGCTAATGCATTGGCATTACATTTTTGTCCGGCTTAGTGAGATACATATGCGTACCAAATGGCATGCCACTACTACAAACTACACGGCACCCAGGCACCTTAAAGCGGGAGGCCAAAATCACAACGACTTAGGGGGCGCTATAGAGGCCCTGAGCCCCGGCCAAGATTGGGCTTTTGGTTCTGAGTAGCGGTGGCAATTCTCGGAACTGGTGCCAAATTTGGTGCGTTTTCGCCCATGGCAAGCGCCCCGAAAATGGCCCAACAGCGGAGAAAAATAAAGAAGAAGAAGAAGACGGAAGAATAATTAAAGCCGCAAGCGGCCTCGACGGGCCCTCGCGCCAGCTGCCAAGGGGGGCAGGGGCATGCGTCCCCGCGAAATACCTTCCACAGCTTCTTCGGCAAGAGACATTACTCCCACAATGGCGACAAAGCACAGAATCGGACACAGAGTACACGGTGCGCTGAGATGTTGTCATGGACAGAAAATTTAATGCCATGGCTTCCCAACCAAATTAATGTATTTACCTCATCAGTCACCAAGCTATAGCTACATAGGATTGTCTTCTGTTAGACATCTATTAGTCTGTATGTAACGCTACAACACTTGCTCCCGACTGCCTACCCATTCCCCACAAGTCATGTGTGTTTAAGGCAACCAAAACAACATACTCCTGGTGCCTCATGATTGTAAACACCTCTCCTGCAACTGATACAGCGCAATGAGCGCCCCCAGTGGTCAAAGTTCACCAAATTTGGTATACATGTCAAGGGACCTATGAAGAGTTGTTGTGTCAAGTTTGATCAAGTTTGACCAATCAGAAGCCGAGATATAAAATGTTGCCTGAAAACAGCACCCCCAGTGGCAAAAGTTCACAAAATTTGGGAGATATGTCAGGTGACCTGTTAAGAGTGTGCGTATGAAGTTTGATCAAGATTGAGTAAATAGAAGATGAGATATTGATTTTTGAAGAAAAAATGTTTTGGTTTTTCCCATGTCAGTAGGTGGCGCTATGCTGTACATGAGCGATAATGAGTTGGAAAAATAAGTGTCTACAACAGCAACGCACTATCACAAGGTAGTGGTGTGAAGGAAAAGCATTATGGAATTATTTACCAAAAACCCGTTTTGGAGCAATTGCGTCGGCCAAAAACAGCGCCCCCCATGGACAAAAATTCCCAAAATGTGGTATACATGACATGGGAGGTAGTAAGAGGGTGGCCGTGAAGTTTGACCAAATTTGAGGAAAGGTTGGATTTTTTGCCCAAAAATAGCGCCCCCAGTGGTGAAATATCACAGAATTTGGGTAGCATGTCAGAAGCCCAATGAATGATATGCGTGTGAAGTATGAGCAGTTTTGAGCAAGTAGAAGATTTGTTATGAATTTTTAAGCATGTAAAATTTTGCATTGAAAATTGATTGACGTATAACTTCTGAACGGCTTATCCTACGTGAAACCTATTTAGAAACTTTTGTCAGCCATGTCTGTCGATGATGTCTATCAATTTTGGTGACATTCCTATGAACGGCCTAGGAGGAGGTGCGCCGTCTTCGTGGCCATGCATTTCGCACAAAAGTGAAAATACCTCACGTCCTGTTGGGCGTGGCTAATGCATTGGCATTACATTTTTGTCCGGCTTAGTGAGATACATAAGCGTACCAAATGGCATGCCACTACTACAAACTACATGGCAACCAGGCACCTTTATGCGGGAGGCCAAAATCACAACGACTTAGGGGGCGCTATAGAGGCCCTGAGGCCCGCCTGGATCAGGGCTTCTGGTTCTCAGTAGCGGTGGCAGTCTAAGAAAAAGGAGCCAAATTTCGTGCGTTGTCGACCATGGCAAGCGCCCCAATAAGGGTCTTGGAAAGAGTTTGCTTGCCAAGTTTGACAAATCAGAAGCTGCAATATCATTTTTGCCATAACCAGCACCCCCAGGGGCGAAAGTGCACAAAATTTGGCGTAGACGTCAGGTGAGCTATGAAGAGTTTGCGTATGAAGTTTGATGACAATTGAGTAAATAGAAGATGAGATATAGATTTTTGAAGAATAAATTTTTTGGTTTTTCCCATGTCAGTAGGTGGCGCTATGCTGTACATGAGCGATTATGAGTTGGAAAAATAAGTGTCTACAACAGCAACGTACTATCACAAGGAAGTGGTGTGAAGGAAAAGCATTATGGAATTATTTACCAAAAACCCGTTTTGGAGCAATAGCGTCGGCCAAAAACAGCGCCCCCCATGGACGAAAATTTCAAAAACGTGGTATACATGACATGGGAGGTAGTAAGAGGGTGGACGTGAAGTTTGACCAAAATTGAGGAAAGATTGGAATTTTTGCCCAAAAATAGCGCCCCCAGTGGCGAAATATCACAGAAATTGGGTAACATGTCAGAAGCCCAATGAGTGATTTGCGTGTGAAGTATGAGCAGTTTTGAGCAATCAGAAGATTTGTTATGAATTTTTAAGCATGTAAAATTTTGCATCGAAAATTGATTGACGTATAACTTCTGAACGGTTAATCCTACGTGAAACGTATTTAGTAACTTTTGTCAGCCATGTCTGTAGATGATGTGTATCAATTTTGGTGACATTCCTATGAACGGTCTAGGAGGAGTTGCGCCGTCTTCGTGGCCATGCATTTCGCACAAAAGTGAAATTACCTCACTTCCTGTTGGGCGTGGCTAATGCATTGGCATGACATTTTTGTCCGGCTTAGTGAGATACATATGCGTACCAAATTGCAAGCCACTACTACAAACGATATGGCAACCAGGCACCTTAATGCGGGAGGCCAAAATCACAACGACTTAGGGGGCGCTATGGAGGCCCTGAGCCCCGGCCAAGTTTGGGCTTCTGGTTCTGAGTAGCGGTGGCAATTCTCGGAACTGGTGCCAAATTTCGTGCGTTTTCGCCCATGGCAAGCGCCCCGAAAATGGCCCAACAGCGGAGAAAAATAAAGAAGAAGAAGAAGACGGAAGAATAATTAAAGCCGCAAGCGGCCTCGACGGGCCCTCGCGCCAGCGGCCAAGGGGGGCGGGGGCATGCGTCCCCGCGAAAGACCTTCCACAGCTTCTTCGGCAAGAGACATAACTCCCACAATGGCGACAAAGCACAGAATCGGACACAGAGTACACGGTGCGCTGAGATGTTGTCATGGACAGAAAATTTTATGCCATGGCTTCCCAACCAAATTAATGTATTTACCTCATCAGTCACCAAGCTATAGCTACATAGGATTGTCTTCTGTTAGACATCTATTAGTCTGTATGTAACGCTACAACACTTGCTCCCGACTGCCTACCCATTCCCCACAAGTCATGTGTGTTTAAGGCAACCAAAACAACATACTCCTGGTGCCTCATGATTGTAAACACCTCTCCTGCAACTGATACAGCGCAATGAGCGCCCCCAGTGGTGAAAGTTCACCAAATTTGGTATACATGTCAAGGGACCTATGAAGAGTTGTTTTGTCAAGTTTGATCAAGTTTGACCAATCAGAAGCCGAGATATAAAATGTTGCCTGAAAACAGCACCCCCAGTGGCAAAAGTTTACAAAATTTGGGAGATATGTCAGGTGACCTGTTACGAGTGTGCGTATCAAGTTTGATCAAGATTGAGTAAATAGAAGATGAGATATTGATTTTTGAAGAAAAAATGTTTTGGTTTTTCCCATGTCAGTAGGTGGCGCTATGCTGTACATGAGCGATTATGAGTTCGAAAAATAAGTGTCTGCAACAGCAACGTACTATCACAAGGTAGTGGTGTGAAGGAAAAGCATTAAGGAATGATTTACCAAAAACCCGTTTTGGAGCAATTGCGTCGGCCAAAAACAGCGCCCCCCATGGACGAAAATTCCCAAAATGTGGTATACATGACATGGGAGGTAGTAAGAGGGTGGCCGTGAAGTTTGACCAAATTTGAGGAAAGATTGGCTTTTTTGCCCAAAAATAGCGCCCCCAGTGGCGAAATATCACAGAATTTGGGTAGCATGTCAGAAGCCCAATGAGTGATTTGCCTGTGAAGTATGAGCAGTTTTGAGCAATTAGAAGATTTGTTATGAATTTTTAAGCATGTAAAATTTTGCATTGAAAATTGATTTACGTATAACTTCTGAACGGCTTATCCTACGTGAAACCTATTTAGGAATTTTTGTCAGCCATGTCTGTAGATGATGTGGATCAATTTTGGAGACATTCCTATGAACGGCCTAGGAGGAGTTGCGCCGTCTTCGTGGCCATGCATTTCGCACAAAAGTGAAATTACCTCACTTCCTGTTGGGCGTGGCTAATGCATTGGCATTACATTTTTGTCCGGCTTGGTGAGCTACATATGCGTACCAAATGGCATGCCACTAGTACAAACTACATGGCAACCAGGCACCTTTATGCGGGAGGCCAAAATCACAACGACTTAGGGGGCGCTAAAGAGGCCCTGAGGCCCGCCTGGATATGGGCTTCTGGTTCTCAGTAGCGGTGGCAGTCTAAGAAAAAGGAGCCAAATTTCGTGCGTCGTCGACCATGGCAAGCGCCCCAAAAAGGGTCTTGTAAAGAGTTTGCTTGCCAAGTTTGACAAATCAGAAGCAGCAATATCATTTTTGCCATAACCAGCACCCCCAGGGGCGAAAGTGCACAAAATTTGGCGTATATGTCAGGTGAGCTATTAAGAGTTTCCGTATGAAGTTTGATGACAATTGAGTAAATAGAAGATGAGATATAGATTTTTGAAGAATAAATTTTTTGGTTTTTCCCATGTCAGTAGGTGGCGCTATGCTATACATGAGCGATTATGAGTTGGAAAAATAAGTGTCTACAACAGCAACGTACTATCACAAGGTAGTGGTGTGAAGGGAAAGCATTATGGAATAATTTACCAAAAACCCGTTTTGGAGCAATTGCGTCGGCCAAAAACAGCGCCCCCCATGGACGAAAATTCCCAAAATGTGGTATACATGACATGGGAGGTAGTAAGAGGGTGGCCGTGAAGTTTGACCAAATTTGAGGAAAGATTGGATTTTTTGCCCAAAAATAGCGCCCCCAGTGGCGAAATATCACAGAAATTGGGTAACATGTCAGAAGCCCAATGAGTGATTTGCGTGTGAAGTATGAGCAGTTTTGAGCAATCAGAAGATTTGTTATGAATTTTTAAGCATGTAAAATTTTGCATTGAAAATTGATTGACGTATAACTTCTGAACGGTTAATCCTATGTGAAATGTATTTAGTAACTTTTGTCAGCCATGTCTGTAGATGATGTGTATCAATTTTGGCGACATTCCTATGAACGGTCTAGGAGGAGTTGCGCCGTCTTCGTGGCCATGCATTTCGCACAAAAGTGAAATTACCTCACTTCCTGTTGGGCGTGGCTAATGCATTGGCATTACATTTTTGTCCGGCTTAGTGAGATACATATGCGTACCAAATGGCATGCCACTACTCCTAACTATATGGCAACCAGGCACCTTAATGCGGGAGACCAAAATCACAATGACTTAGGGGGCGCTATAGAGGCCCTGAGCCCCGGCCAAGTTTGGGCTTTTGCGTCTGAGTAGCGGTGGCAATTCTCGGAACTGGTGCCAAATTTCGTGCGTTTTCGCCCATGGCAAGTGCCCCGAAAATGGCCCAACAGCGGAGAAAAATAAAGAAGAAGACGGAAGAATAATAATAGTGAACTCTTACAAGAACAATAGGGCCTTCGCCCATAGGGCTCGGGCCCTAATAATAGTGAACTCTTACAAGAACAATAGGGCCTTCGCCCATAGGGCTCGGGCCCTAATTAAAGCCGCAAGCGGCCTCGACGGGCCCTCGCGCCAGCGGCCAAGGGGGGCGGGGGCATGCGTCCCTGCGAAAAACCTTCCACAGCTTCTTCGGCAAGAGACATTACTCCCACAATGGCGACAAAGCACAGAATTGGACACAGAGTACACGGTGCGCTGAGATGTTGTCATGGACAGAACATTTTATGCCATGGCTTTCCAACCAAATTAATGTATTTACCTCATCAGTCACCAAGCTATAGCTACATAGGATTGTCTTCTGTTAGACATCTATTAGTCTGTATGTAACGCTACAACACTTGCTCCCGACTGCCTACCCATTCCCCACAAGTCATGTGTGTTAAAGGCAACCAAAACAACATACTCCTGGTGCCTCATGATTGTAAACACCTCTCCTGCAACTGCTACAGCGCAATGAGCGCCCCCAGTGGTGAAAGTTCACCAAATTTGGTACACATGTCAAGGGACCTATGAAGAGTTGTTGTGTCAAGTTTGATCAAGTTTGACCAATCAGAAGCCGAGATATAAATTGTTGCCTGAACACAGCGCCCCCAGTGGCAAAAGGTCACAAAATTTGGGAGATATGTCAGGTGACCTGTTAAGAGTGTGCGTATCAAGTTTGATCAAGATTGAGTAAATAGAAGATGAGATATTGATTTTTGAAGAATAAATGTTTTGGTTTTTCCCATGTCAGTAGGTGGCGCTATGCTGTACATGAGCGATTATGAGTTGGAAAAATAAGTGTCTACAACAGCAACGTACTATCACAAGGTAGTGGTGTGAAGGAAAAGCATTATGGAATTATTTACCAAAAACCCGTTTTGGAGCAATTGCGTTGGCCAAAAACAACACCCCCCATGGACGAAAATTCCCAAAATGTGGTATACATGACATGGGAGGTAGTAAGAGGGTGGCCGTGAAGTTTGACCAAATTTGAGGAAAGATTGGATTTTTTGCCCAAAAATAGCGCCCCCAGTGGCGAAATATCACAGAAATTGGGTAGCATGTCAGAAGCCCAATGTGTGATTGGCATGTGAAGTATGAGCAGTTTTGAGCAATTAGAAGATTTGTTATGAATTTTTAAGCATGTAAAATTTTGCATTGAAAATTGATTGATGTATAACTTCTGAACGGTTTATGCTACGTGAAACGTATTTAGTAACTTTTGTCAGCCATGCCTGTAGATGATGTGTGTCAATTTTGGAGACATTCCTATGAAGGGTCTAGGAGGAGTTGCGCCGTCTTCGTGGCCATGCATTTCGCACAAAAGTGAAATTACCTCACTTCCTGTTGGGCGCGGCTAATGCATTGGCATTACATTTTTGTCCGGCTTGGTGAGATACATATGCGTACCAAAGGGCATGCCACTACTACAAACTACATGGCAACCAGGCACCTTTATGCGAGAGGCAAAAATCACAACACGTTAGGGGGCGCTATAGAGGCCCTGAGGCCCGCCTGGATCTGGGCTTCTGGTTCTCAGTAGCGGTGGCAGTCTAAGAAAAAGGAGCCAAATTTCGAGCGTTGTCGACCATGGCAAGCGCCCCAACAAGGGTCTTGTAAAGAGTTTGCTTGCCAAGGTTGACAAATCAGAAGCTGCAATACCATTTCAGCCATAACCAGCACCCCCAGGGGCGAAAGTGCACGAAATTTGGCGTATATGTCAGGTGACCTATGAAGAGTTTGCGTATGAAGTGTGATGAAAATTGAGTAAATAGAAGATGAGATATAGATTTTTGAAGAATAAATTTTTTGGTTTTTCCCATGTCAGTAGGTGGCGCTATGCTGTACATGAGCGATTATGAGTTGGAAAAATAAGTGTCTACAACAGCAACGTACTATCACAAGGTAGTGGTGTGAAGGAAAAGCATTATGGAATTATTCACCAAAAACCCATTTTGGAGAAATTGCGTCGGCCAAAAACAGCGCCCCCCATGGACGAAAATTCCCAAAATGTGGTATACATGACATGGGAGGTAGTAAGAGGGTGGCCGTGATGTTTGACCAAATTTGAGGAAAGATTGGATTTTTTGCCCCAAAATAGCGGCCCCAGTGGCGAAATGTGACAGAAATTGGGTAACATGTCAGAAGCCCCATGAGTGATCTGCGTGTGAAGTATGAGCAGTTTTGAGCAATTAGAAGATTTGTTATGAATTTTTAAGCATGTAAAATTTTGAAGTGAAAATTGATTGACGTATAACTTCTGAACGGTTGATCCTACGTGAAACGTATTTAGTAACTTTTGTCAGCCATGTCTGTAGATGATGTGTATCAATTTTGGTGACATTCCTATGAACGGTCTAGGAGGAGTTGCGCCGTCTTCGTGGCCATGCATTTCGCACAAAAGTGAAATTACCTCACTTCCTGTTGGGCGTGGCTAATGCATTGGCATTACATTTTTGTCCGGCTTAGTGAGCTACATATGTGTACCAAATGGCATGCCAGTAATACAAACTATATGGCAACCAGGCACCGTAATGCGGGAGGCCAAAATCACAACGACTTAGGGGGCGCTATAGAGGCCCTGAGCCCCGGCCAAGTTTGGGCTTTTGGTTCTGAGTAGCGGTGGAAATTCTCGGAACTGGTGCCAAATTTCGTGCGTTTTCGCCCATGGCAAGCGCCCCGAAAATGGCCCAACAGCGGAGAAAAATAAAGAAGAAGACGGAAGAAGAATAATAATAGTGAACTCTTACAAGAACAATAGGGCCTTCGCCCATAGGGCTCGGGCCCTAATAATAATAATAATAATTAAAGCCGCAAGCGGCCTCGACGGGCCCTCGCGCCAGCGGCCAAGGGGGGCGGGGGCATGCGTCCCCGCGAAATACCTTCCACAGCTTCTTTGGCAAGAGACATTACTCCCACAATGGTGACAAAGCACAGAATTGGACACAGAGTACACGGTGCGCTGAGATGTTGTCATGGACAGAACATTTTATGCCATGGCTTCCCAACCAAATTAATGTATTTACCTCATCAGTCACCAAGCTATAGCTACATAGGATTGTCTTCTGTTAGACATCTATTAGTCTGTATGTAACGCTACAACACTTGCTCCCGACTGCCTACCCATTCCCCACAAGTCATGTGTGTTTAAGGCAACCAAAACAACATACTCCTGGTGCCTCATGATTGTAAACACCTCTCCTGCAACTGCTACAGTGCAATGAGTGCCCCCAGTGGTCTACAAGTCATGTGTGTTTAAGGCAACCAAAACAACATACTCCTGGTGCCTCATGATTGTAAACACCTCTCCTGCAACTGCTACAGCGCAATGAGCGCCCCCAGTGGTGAAAGTTCACCAAATTTGGTATACATGTCAAGGGACCTATGAAGAGTTGTTTTGTAAAGTTTGATCAAGTTTGACCAATCAGAAGCCGAGATATAAATTGTTGCCTGAAAACAGCGCCCCCAGTGGCAAAAGTTCACAAAATTTGGCACATATGTCAGGTGACCTGTTAAGAGTGTGCGTATCAAGTTTGATCAAGATTGAGAAAATAGAAGATGAGATATTGATTTTTGAAGAATAAATTTTTTGGTTTCTCCCATGTCAGTAGGTGGCGCTATGCTGCACATGAGCGATTATGAGTTGGAAAAATAAGTGTCTACAACAGCAACGTACTATCACAAGGTAGTGGTGTGAAGGAGAAGCATTATGGAATTATTTACCAAAAACCTGTTTTGGAGCAATTGCGTTGGCCAAAAACAGCGCCCCCCATGGACGAAAATTCCCAAAATGAGGTGTACATGACATGGGAGGTAGTAAGAGGGTGGCCGTGAAGTTTGACCAAATTTGAGGAAAGATTGGATTTTTTGCCCAGAAATAGCGCCCCCAGTGGCGAAATATCACAGAAATTGGGTAACATGTCAGATGCCCAATGAGTGATTTGCGTGTGAAGTATGAGCAGTTTTGAGCAATTTGAAGATATGTTATGAATTTTTAAGCATGTAAAATTTTGCATTGAAAATTGATTGACGTATAACTTCTGAACGGTTTATTCTACGTGAAACGTATTTAGGAACTTTTGTCAGCCATGTCTGTAGATGATGTATATCAATTTTGGTGACATTCCTATGAACTGTCTAGGAGGAGTTGCGCCGTTTTCGTGGCCATGCATTTCGCACAAAAGTGAAATTACCTTACTTCCTGTTGGGCGTGGCTAATGCATTGGCATTACATTTTTGTCCGGCTTAGTGAGATACATATGCGTACCAAATGGCATGCCACTACTACAAACTACATGGCAACCAGGCACCTTAATGCGGGAGGCCAAAATCACAATGAGTTAGGGGGCGCTATAGAGGCCCTGAGGCCCGCCTGGATCTGGGCTTCTGGTTCTCAGTAGCGGTGGGAGTCTAAGAAAAAGGAGCCAAATTTCGTGCGATGTCGACCATGGCAAGCGCCCCAAAAAGGGTCTTGTAAAGAGTTTGCTTGCCAATTTTGACAAATCAGAAGCTGCAATATCATTTCTGCCATAACCCGCACCCCCAGGGGCGAAAGTGCACAAAATTTGGCGTACATGTCAGGTGAGCTATGAAGAGTTTGCGTATGAAGTTTGATGACAATTGAGTAAATAGAAGATGAGATATAGATTTTTGAAGAATAAATTTTTTGGTTTTTCCCATGTCAGTAGGTGGCGCTATGCCGTACATGAGCGATTATGAGATGGAAAAATAAGTATCTACTACAGCAACATACTATCACAAGGTAGTGGTGTGAAGGGAAAGCATTATGGAATTATTTACCAAAAACCCGTCTTGGAGCAATTGCGTCGGCCAAAAACAGCGCCCCCCATGGACGAAAATTCCCAAAATGTGGTATACATGACATGGGAGGTAGTAAGAGGGTGGCCGTGAAGTTTGACCAAATTTGAGGAAAGATTGGAATTTTTGCCCAAAAATAGCGCCCCCAGTGGCGAAATATCACAGAAATTGGGTAACATGTCAGAAGCCCTATGAGAGATTTGCGTGTGAAGTATGAGCAGTTTTGAGCAATCAGAAGATTTGTTATGAATTTTTAAGCATGTAAAATTTTGCATCGAAAATTGATTGACGTATAACTTCTGAACGGTTTATCCTACGTGAAACGTATTTAGTAACTTTTGTCAGCCATGTCTGTAGATGATGTGCATCAATTTTGGTGACATTCCTGTGAACGGTCTAGGAGGAGTTGCGCCGTCTTCGTGGCCATGCATTTCGCACAAAAGTGAAATTACCTCACTTCCTGTTGGGCGTGGCTAATGCATTGGCATTACATTTTTGTCCGGCTTAGTGAGATACATATGCATACCAAATGGCATGCCACTACTACAAACAACATGGCAACCAGGCACCTTAATGCGGGAGACCAAAATCACAACGACTTAGGGGGCGCTATAGAGGCCCTGAGCCCCGGCCAAGTTTGGGCTTTTGGTTCTGAGTAGCGGTGGCAATTCTCGGAACTGGTGCCAAATTTCGTGCGTTTTCGCCCATGGCAAGCGCCCCGAAAATGGCCCAACAGCGGAGAAAAATAAAGAAGAAGAAGAAGACGGAAGAATAATAATAGTGAACTCTTACAAGAACAATAGGGCCTTCGCCCTATAGGGCTCGGGCCCTAATTAAAGCCGCAAGCGGCCTCGACGGGCCCTCGCGCCAGCGGCCAAGGGGGGCGGGGGCATGCGTCCCCGCAAAAAACCTTCCACAGCTTCTTTGGCAAGAGACATTACTCCCGCAATGGCGAGAAAGCACAGAATTGGACGCATGGCCACAATAGGGTCTCGCACTGTACGGTGCTCGGGGCCTAATAATAATAATAATTAAAGCCGCAAGCGGCCTCGACGGGCCCTCGCGCCAGCGGCCAAGGGGGGCGGGGGCATGCGTCCCCGCGGAATAACTTCCACAGCTTCTTTGGCAAGAGACATTACTCCCACAATGGCGACAAAGCACAGAATTGGACACACGGTAACAATAGGGTCTCGCACTGTACGGTGCTCGGGGGGCGCTATAGAGGCCCTGAGGCCCGCCTGGATCTGGGCTTCTGGTTCTCAGTAGTGGTGGCAGTCTAAGAAAAAGGAGCCAAATTTCGTGCGTTGTCGACCATGGCAAGAGCCCCAATAAGGGTCTTGTAAAGAGTTTGCTTGCCAAGATTGACAAATCAGAAGCTGCAATATCATTTTTGCCATAACCAGCACCCCCAGGGGCGAAAGTGCACAAAATCTGGCGTAAATGTCAGGTGAGCTATGAAGAGTTTGCGTATGAAGTTTGATGACAATTGAGTAAATAGAAGATGAGATATAGATTTTTGAAGAAATTTTGTGGTTTTTCCCATGTCAGTAGGTGGCGCTATGCTGTACATGAGCGATTATGAGTTGGAAAAATAAGTGTCTACAACAGCAACGTACTATCACAAGGTAGTGGTGTGAAGGAAAAGCATTATGGAATTATTTACCAAAAACCCGTTTTGGAGCAATTGCGTCGGCCAAAAACAGCGCCGCCCATGGATGAAAATTCCCAAAATGTGGTATACATGACATGGGAGGTAGTAAGAGGGTGGCCGTGAAGTTTGACCAAATTTGAGGAAAGATTGGATTGTTTGCCCAAAAATAGCGCCCCCAGTGGCGAAAGTGCACAAAATTTGGCGTATATGTCAGGTGAGCTATGAAGAGTTTGCGTATGAAGTTTGATGACAATTGAGTAAATAGAAGATGAGATATAGATTTTTGAAGAAAAAATGTTTTGGCTTTTCCCATGTCAGTAGGTGGCGCTATGCTGTACATGAGCGATTATGAGTTTGAAAAATAAGTGTCTACAACAGCAACGTACTATCACAAGGTAGTGGTGTGAAGGAAAAGCATTATGGAATTATTTACCAAAAACCCGTTTTGGAGCAATTGCGTCGGCCAAAAACAGCGCCCCCCCATGGACGAAAATTCCCAAAATGGGGTATACATGACGTGGGAGGTAGTAAGAGGGTGGCCGTGAAGTTTGACCAAATTTGAGGAAAGATTGGATTTTTTGCCCAAAAATCGCGCCCCCAGTGGCGAAATATCACAGAATTTGGGTAGCATGTCAGAAGCCCAATGAGTGATTTGCGTGTGAAGTATGAGCAGTTTTGAGCAATTAGAAGATTTGTTATGAATTTTTAAGCATGTAAAATTTTGCATTGAAAATTGATTGACGTATAACTTCTGAACGGCTTATCCTACGTGAAACGTATTTAGTAACTTTTGTCAGCCATGTCTGTAGATGATGTCGATCAATTTTGGTGACATTCCTATGAACGGTCTAGGAGGAGTTGCGCCGTCTTCGTGGCCATGCATTTCGCACAAAAGTGAAATTACCTCACTTCCTGTTGGGCGTGGCTAATGCATTGGCATGACATTTTTGACCGGCTTAGTGAGATACATATGCGTACCAAATGGCATGCCACTACTACAAACTACATGGCAACCAGGCACCTTTATGCGGGAGGCCAAAATCACAACGACTTAGGGGGCGCTAAAGAGGCCCTGAGGCCCGCCTGGATCTGGGCTTCTGGTTCTCAGTAGCGGTGGCAGTCTAAGAAAAAGGAGCCAAATTTCGTGCGTTGTCGACCATGGCAAGCGCCCCAAAAAGGGTCTTGTAAAGAGTTTGCTTGCCAAGTTTGACAAATCAGAAGCTGCAATATCATTTTTGCCATAACCAGCACCCCCAGGGGCGAAAGTGCACAAAATTTGGCGTATATGTCAGGTGAGCTATGAAGAGTTTGCGTATGAAGTGTGATGAAAATTGAGTAAATAGAAGATGAGATATAGATTTTTGAAGAATAAATTTTTTGGTTTTTCCCATGTCAGTAGGTGGCGCTATGCTGTACATGAGCGATTATGAGTTGGAAAAATAAGTGTCTACAACAGCAACGTACTGTCACAAGGTAGTGGTGTGAAGGAAAAGCATTATGGAATTATTAACCAAAAACCCATTTTGCAGAAATTGCGGCGGCCAAAAACAGCGCCCCCCATGGACGAAAATTCCCAAAATGTGGTATACATGACATGGGAGGTAGTAAGAGGGTGGCCGTGAAGTTTGACCAAATTTGAGGAAAGATTGGATTTTTTGCCCAAAAATAGCGCCCCCAGTGGCGAAATATCACAGAAATTGGGTGACATGTCAGAAGCCCAATGAGTGATTTGCGTGTGAAGTATGAGCAGTTTTGAGCAATTAGAAGATTTGTTATGAATTTTTTAGCATGTAAAATTTTGAAGTGAAAATTGATTGACGTATAACTTCTGAACGGTTTATCCTACGTGAAACGTATTTAGTAACTTTTGTCAGCCATGTCTGTAGATGATGTGTATCAATTTTGGAGACATTCCTATGAACGGTCTAGGAGGAGTTGCGCCGTCTTCGTGGCCATGCATTTCGCACAAAAGTGAAATTACCTCACTTCCTGTTGGGCGTGGCTAATGCATTGGCATTACATTTTTGTCCGGCTTAGTGAGATACATATGCGTACCAAATGGCATGCCAGTACTACAAACTATATGGCAACCAGGCACCTTAATGCGGGAGGCCAAAATCACAACGACTTAGGGGGCGCTATAGAGGCCCTGAGCCCCGGCCAAGTTTGGGCTTTTGGTTCTGAGTAGCGGTGGCAATTCTCGGAAGTGGTGCCAAATTTCGTGCGTTTTCGCCCATGGCAAGCGCCCCGAAAATGGCCCAACAGCGGAGAAAAGTAAAGAAGAAGAAGAAGAAGAAGACGGAAGAATAATTAAAGCCGCAAGCGGCCTCGACGGGCCCTCGCGCCAGCGGCCAAGGGGGGCGGGGGCATGCGTCCCCGCGAAATACCTTCCACAGCTTCTTCGGCAAGAAACATTACTCCCACAATGGCGACAAAGCACAGAATTGGACACATGGCAACAATAGGGTCTCGCACTGTACGGTGCTCGGGGGGCGCTATAGAGGCCCTGAGGCCCGCCTGGATCTGGGCTTCTGGTTCTCAGTAGCGGTGGCAGTCTAAGAAAAAGGAGCCAAATTTCGTGCGTTGTCGACCATGGCAAGCGCCCCAATAAGGGTCTTGTAAAGAGTTTGCTTGCCAAGTTTGACAAATCAGAAGCTGCAATATCATTTTTGCCATAACCAGCACCCCCAGGGGCGAAAGTGCACAAAATTTGGCGTATACGTCAGGTGAGCTATGAAGAGTTTGCGTATCAAGTTTGATGACAATTGAGTAAATAGAAGATGAGATATAGATTTTTGAAGAATACATTTTTTGGTTTTTCCCATGTCAGTAGGTGGCGCTATGCTGTACATGAGCGATCATGAGTTGGAAAAATAAGTGTCTACAACAGCAACGTACTATCACAAGGTAGTGGTGTGAAGGAAAAGCATTAAGGAAGTATTTACCCAAAACCCGTTTTGGAGCAATTGCGTCGGCCAAAAACAGCGCCCCCCATGGACGAAAATTCCCAAAATGTGGTATACATGACATGGGAGGTAGTAAGAGGGTGGCCGTGAAGTGTGACCAAATTTGAGGAAAGATTGGATTTTTTGCCCAAAAATAGCGCCCCCAGTGGCGAAAGTGGACAAAATTTGGCGTATATGTCAGGTGAGCTATGAAGAGTTTGCGTATGAAGTTTGATGACAATTGAGTAAATAGAAGATGAGATATAGATTTTTGAAGAATAAATTTTTTGGTTTTTCCCATGTCAGTAGGTGGCGCAAGGCTGTACATGAGCGATAATGAGTTGGAAAAATAAGTGTCTACAACAGCATCGTACTATCACAAGGTAGTGGTGTGAAGGAAAAGCATTATGGAATTATTAACAAAAAACCCGTTTTGGAGCAATTGCGGCGGCCAAAAACAGCGCCCCCCATGGACGAAAATTCCCAAAATGTGGTATACATGACGTGGGAGGTAGTAAGAGGGTGGCCGTGAAGTTTGACCAAATTTGATGAAAGTTTGGATTTTTTGCCCAAAAATAGCGCCCCCAGTGGCGAAATATCACAGAAATTGGGTAACATGTCAGAAGCCCAATGAGTGATCTGCGTGTGAAGTATGAGCAGTTTTGACCAATCAGAAGATTTGTTATGAATTTTTAAGCATGTAAAATTTTGCATCGAAAATTGATTGACGTATAACTTCTGAACGGTTTATCCTACGTGAAACGTATTTAGTAACTTTTGTCAGCCATGTCTGTAGATGATGTGTATCAATTTTGGTGACATTCCCATGAACGGTCTAGGAGGAGTTGCGCCGTCTTCGTGGCAATGCATTTCGCACAAAAGTGAAATTACCTCACTTCCTGTTGGGCGTGGCTAATGCATTGGCATTACATTTTTGTCCGGCTTAGTGAGATACATATGCGTACCAAATGGCATGCCACTACTACAAACTACATGGCACCCAGGCACCTTAATGCGGGAGGCCAAAATCACAACGACTTAGGGGGCGCTATAGAGGCCCTGAGCCCCGGCCAAGTTTGGGCTTCTGGTTCTGAGTAGCGGTGGCAATTCTCGGAACTGGTGCCAAATTTCGTGCGTTTTCGCCCATGGCAAGCGCCCCGAAAATGGCCCAACAGCGGAGAAAAATAAAGAAGAAGAAGACGGAAGAAGAAGAAGAAGAAGACGGAAGAATAATAATAGTGAACTCTTACAAGAACAATAGGGCCTTCGCCCATAGGGCTCGGGCCCTAATAATAGTGAACTCTTACAAGAACAATAGGGCCTTCGCCCTATAGGGCTCGGGCCCTAATAATAGTGAACTCTTACAAGAACAATAGGGCCTTCGCCCTATAGGGCTCGGGCCCTAATAATAGTGAACTCTTACAAGAACAATAGGGCCTTCGCCCTATAGGGCTCGGGCCCTAAATATATCAAATGTTGAAAGTGAGACATTTTGAAATTTCATGCCAAATATTGGCTCATTTGAAATTTCATGACAGCAACACATCTCAAAAAAGTTGGGACAGGGGCAATAAGAGGCTGGAAAAGTTAAAGGTACAAAAAAGGAACAGCTGGAGGACCAAATTGCAACTCGTTAGGTCAATTGGCAATAGGTCATTAACATGACTGGGTATAAAAAGAGCATCTTGGAGTGGCAGCGGCTCTCAGAAGTAAAGATGGGAAGAGGATCACCAATCCCCCTAATTCTGCGCCGACAAACAGTGGAGCAATATCAGAAAGGAGTTCGACAGTGTAAAATTGCAAAGAGTTTGAACATATCATCATCTACAGTGCATAATATCATCAAAAGATTCAGAGAATCTGGAAGAATCTCTGTGCGTAAGGGTCAAGGCTGGAAAACCATACTGGGTGCCCGTGATCTTCGGGCCCTTAGACGGCACTGCATCACATACAGGCATGCTTCTGTATTGGCAATCACAAAATGGGCTCAGGAATATTTCCAGAGAACATTATCTGTGAACACAATTCACTGTGCCATCCACCGTTGCCAGCTAAAACTCTATAGTTCAAAGAAGAAGCCGTATCTAAACATGATCCAGAAGCACAGACGTCTTCTCTGGGCCAAGGCTCATTTAAAATGGACTGTGGCAAAGTGGAAAACTGTTCTGTGGTCAGACGAATCAAAATTTGAAGTTCTTTATGGAAATCAGGGACGCCGTGTCATTCGGACTAAAGAGGAGAAGGACGACCCAAGTTGTTATCAGCGCTCAGTTCAGAAGCCTGCATCTCTGATGGTATGGGGTTGCATTAATGCGTGTGGCATGGGCAGCTTACACATCTGGAAAGACACCATCAATGCTGAAAGGTATATCCAGGTTCTAGAGCAACATATGCTCCCATCCAGACGACGTCTCTTTCAGGGAAGACCTTGCATTTTCCAACATGACAATGCCAAACCACATACTGCATCAATTACAGCATCATGGCTGCGTAGAAGAAGGGTCCGGGTACTGAACTGGCCAGCCTGCAGTCCAGATCTTTCACCCATAGAAAACATTTGGCGCATCATAAAACGGAAGATACGACAAAAAAGACCTAAGACAGTTGAGCAACTAGAATCCTGCATTAGACAAGAATGGGTTAACATTCCTATCCCTAAACTTGAGCAACTTGTCTCCTCAGTCCCCAGACGTTTACAGACTGTTGTAAAGAGAAAAGGGGATGTCTCACAGTGGTAAACATGGCCTTGTCCCAACTTTTTTGAGATGTGTTGTTGTCATGAAATTTAAAATCACCTAATTTTTCTCTTTAAATGATACATTTTCTCAGTTTAAACATTTGATATGTCATCTATGTTCTATTCTGAATAAAATATGGAATTTTGAAACTTCCACATCACTGCATTCCGTTTTTATTTACAATTTGTACTTTGTCCCAACTTCTTTGGAATCGGGGTTGTACTTGAAACAACCCATCTGAGATGTGGATCCCTCCAGCTTCTTCGGAATTACCCTTGGCCTTATTTTTGCCTCCTTACAACAGGGCCTATTGAGATAAATCTTGTTTCAGCTCTTAGCCTGTTGTCTGCTAGGCTTTACAACATATTCTGTTTTGTGTCTAACAATACTTAAGCATTTTCGAACCACCTTTAGTCAATTATGGCTGTGTTTCCAGTGGTATAAAAGGCCGATTATGAATTTATACCCCATGCGTGACAGCTGTCCTTAATTCAGCGTGTGACTAACCATTTGTATGTCTTGACAGAAAATAGTGGCCACCGGTGACAAGAACAGCGACGGTGTGCTTGACTTCACTGAGTTTGCCAAATATCTGAAAGAACATGAGAAAAGGCTGTGGCTCACATTCAAGAGCTTGGACAAGAATAATGATGGTAATAGGTTTGACATTCTTCAGGCTTACAGTAAGGCTGAGTTCCTAAATGCTGTGTGATCGTAATAAAGTGTTAATGCAGCACCTTGGTGTCACCGGAATGGAAATCAATTTATATCGGGTGCTCATAGCTTGCTATTTAGTCAAAACTGACCAAAGAATTGGAAATTAAATACACGGAAACCTTGTTGCGTTCATGGTACAGTACAAACGACATCAAAGTGCAATCGCACAGTATCTGTGTTTACAAGCAATATTATAATAGATAGCTGAAGTCACAGTTGGATTTGCTCCATGTTTTCATTGCTCTACAGTGTTTTATTGCATTAAGCGCTGCAACTCTTAATTAGAGTGCATTACTGAAGGGTGCAGAGCTGGTGTAATTCTCTTTATCTGCTGTTAGGTCGTCTGGATGCCTGTGAGATCAAACAGTCTCTGGCTGAACTGGGAATGGACGTATCCACAGAAGCAGCACAGAAAATCCTACAGAGGTCAGATATTCAAGATCTCTTCAATGAAAATACATGAACATGTTACATACATGTCTTGTCTGGGAACACAATAAGTTTGCGAGGTCAGTTTTTTTCCACTGGCTGTATAATATTTTCAAAATATAATAAGCAGAGCTGCGCTTGTATTTTTCCTGTGAATCATGCATTTCATAGTAAAGTGCGTTGAAGCTGTACATTATATACAGTGCTGAGCGTAAATGAGTCCACCCCCTTTGAAAAGTAACATTTTAAACAATATCTCAATGAACACAAACAATTTCCAAAATGTTGACAAGACAAAGTTTAATATAACATCTGTTTAACTTATAACGTGAAAGTAAGGTTAATAATATAACTTAGATTACACATTTTTCAGTTTTACTCAAATTAAGGTGGTGCAAAAATGAGTACACCCCACAACAAAAACTACTACATCTAGTACTTTGTATGGCCGCCATGATTTTTAATGACAGCGCCAAGTCTTCTTGGCATGGAATGAACAAGTTGGTGACATTTTGCAACATCAGTCTTTTTCCATTCTTCAACAATGACCTCTTTTAGTGACTGGATGCTGGATGGAGAGTGATGCTCAACTTGTCTCTTCAGAATTCCCCAAAGAAAATTTCTTTATACCACAAAGGTGAAGGCTACAAGAAGATCAGCAAAGCTTTACTTGTCAGTCAGAATACTGTAGCAAAAGTGGTACAAAAATTTAAGAGAGATGGAACTGCAACCATCTCACAGAGACGTCCAGGTCGTCCACGGAAGTTAACACCTCGACAGGAGCGTCTTCTGATGAGAAGGGTTGAAGAAAATCGGCATGCAAGTTCACTGCAGTTATCTAAAGAAGTAGAAAGCCAAACTGGGGTGACTATTTCCCGTGACACAATACGGCGTACACTGCAGAGGAATGGCATGCATGGAAAGAAGCCTCTCCTAAAGCCCAGGCACAAAAAAGCCCGCCTAGAGTTTGCCAGGGCCCATGCTGACAAAGATGAAGACTACTGGGACTCTATACTCTGGAGTGATGAGACCAAGATAAATGGTTTTGGAGCTGATGGCTTCAAAACTGTATGGCGTCGCAAAGGTGAGGAATACAAAGAAAAATGCATGGTGCCTACAGTGAAACATGGTGGTGGCAGTGTCCTTATGTGGGGCTGCATGAGTGCTGCTGGTGTCGGGGAGCTGCATTTCATTGATGGCATCATGAATTCACAGATGTATTGCTCTATACTGAAAGAGAAGATGCTACCATCACTCTGTGCCCTTGGTCGTCGTGCACTTTTCCAACATGAGTAAACACACATCTAAGGCCACTGTTGGATTTCTGAAGAGAACAGGGTGAAAGTGATTCAGTGGCCAAGTATGTCTCCTGATCTGAACCCAATAGAACACCTATGGGGAATTCTGAAGAGACAAGTTGAGCATCACTCTCCATCCAGCATCCAGTCACTAAAAGAGGTCATTGTTGAAGAATGGAAAAAGATTGATGTTGCAAAATGTCGCCAACTTGTTCATTCCATGCCTAGAAGACTTGGTGCTGTCATTAAAAATCATGGAGGCCATACAAAGTACTAGATGTAGTAGTTTTTGTTGTGGGGTGTACTCATTTTTGCACCACCCTAATTTGAGTAAAACTGAAAAATGTGTAATCTAAGTTATATTATTAACCTTACTTTCACGTTATAAGTTAAACAGATGTTATATTAAACTTTGTCTTTTCAACATTTTGGAAATTGTTTGTGTTCATTGAGATATTGTTTAAAATGTTACTTTTCAAAGAGGGTGCACTCATTTACGCTCAGCACTGTAGAAGCAGAGATGGACAGTAATGAAGTAGATTTACTTGAGTACTGTACTTACAGTAAGTACACGTTTTGAGTATCTGTACTTTACTTGAGTATTTTTTTTTTGGAAACTTCTGACTTTATCTTCACTACATTTGAAAGACAAATATCGTACTTTTCACTCCACTACATTTCTGTCAAGGTCCTCGTTACTCGTTACTATGAAGCAGCTTTGAAAGTGGATGGTTTTTTTCTTTTCTAAAACGTGATTGGTTTTTTCGCAGGTGACACTGAGACGGCCGATCAGTAATCACTAGGGTCGCGTCACGTCCATAGACTGTATAAAATCAAGTTTAATGATTTCTCAGCAGCGTTATTTGAACACGATCAGTTGATGGCAGAATGGAAGGAGGCGGTTCTTCTGCGGAATGCACACACCCAGGGCCCATGAACCCATGTTTCAGTTTTCCGAAAGGATTAAAGATTCATTTCGTTTTAAATATTTGCTTTGTTTGCCTAAAACGAACCACATCACGGCCTACAAAAACTCGCCGTCCGACCTGCAGAAGCATATTGAAGTCTATAAACGTTTTATTCCAAGAGAAAGCTTGCAACGAAGTTGTCTGTGCTTTTAGAGCTAGCGATAACGTTGAAATAGCTATGCAGTCTGGTTCATCAAATGACTTTCTATGGATTTGCCCACCAGCATGCCATAGCCTTGTCCACGGCTAACGTTTACACATAGCTAGTTAACTTGGACACTGTTAGTTAGCATGTAAAAACGGAGTTACGCTAACATGAATAACGTTAACTTATCTGAAGTCCTTTCAGAAATATGTTTTAGCAGAATCTTGCCAAATAAACAGAATGTAGAAATCTTTCTTTTCTAGTTGCGTTAGCTACCCAATATGATTTCAAGTTTGAAAAGAGTTTGCTAGCATGTCAGGTGAAGCTTCACTGACTAGCTAGTTTAACGTTAAACCACCATGATGGCACGGCATGCGTTCATTTTCTGAATTCACATTTCTGTCTTTGGTAACGGCATTAGGTTTTGTAAGCAATGTGGCAATAATACAACGATGCGTTGAGAGAAAATGTACTTTTAATACTCAAGTATTTTTGAAAGCAAGTACTTCAGTACTTTTAACTTAAGTAGAAATTTGACTGGACAACTTTCACTTGTATTGGAGTAACATTTGACCAGTGGGATCTGTACTTTGACTTAAGTAATGAAGTTGGGTACTTTGTCCACCTCTGTATAGAAGGCACACTTTATACCATGTTTCATGACAATGCTGTAAGGGTACAAAATGGCGAAAATGGCATTGAAGTATTTGAAGCAACGTTTCCTTTTAATAAAAGGGTTCCTCAAGGTTTATTTGGAGAGTTTCGAACATTCTTTGTTAACTAAAAGAGTTTGAAATGGAAGGACTCTGTTGTAGGGCTATACATAGCACATGTATGTGTGGACAAACCAGTCAACCTTTAAAACTAGATGGACTTTCGATTTCATAAAATCGGTGAAATTTAGTTCACTCTAAAAACTGGTCATTGCGATATATGTTTCTTTCTGTAATATCTAAAAAAAAAAAAAAAAGGCCATTCTGTGGCTGGGAAGTTATTTAATTTGAGCGGATTTCTGAGCAAATAATGTGCATGAAATCGCTTGCTTTGTGCAGTCAAACAAACAGAGGAAGTCCGTGTGCGCATGCGCAGGTTTACCTTAACCGTGCACTGACAGTTCCATCATTCTGTTGCTAAACAAACAGCTGGTCACACCAAGGTGCTAGCTGACCGCCGATATTTATTAGTTTGGTCCTGCCAAACGCGCAGCTTGTGAACAGGCAAGGCAGGCAACTGCTTGGGGCCCCCTGGCCCAGGGGCCCCCCCCCGAGAGTTGGGGCCCGAGGGCTTATTTATTTTGTTTTTTATGGTTTTTATTGTTCTTTACCATTGTATTTTCACATTTGGAATTTAAAAAACTTTGGTTCCATACATTTTTTGTTGGTGTCAGATTATTTATAACATATTGGTGATGAACACTGGTCAGAAGGGCCCCCTGGAAATTCTTGCTTGGGGCCACAACAGACTCTAGAATCGCCTCTGGGTCCTGCGTTTCCTTTCCTTCGCAACATAACGTCTTTTCTTCTCGCTTTCTGTTACTGTAGTCGGTCTTTCATGTTTCATTCACGTCCTCCATTGTTCTCTCCTGTTTCAAATTTGTATCCCACAATGCCTTGAGCGAACGGGGAAAACCCACCACGTGATGCATGACATAGTATCTTGTATTGCATCATGGTGAAGCAAGAAAAAATAGTGGAGAATTTAGGGCCATGTGGCCTTAAATTCATTAATTGTTCTATTTTTAAAAAACTAATAAAATTGGAAGTCTGTGATTCGAATTCAGGGGGCGGCACGGTGGTGTAGTGGTTAGCGCTGTTGCCTCACAGCAAGAAGGTCCGGGTTCGAGCCCCGTGGCCGACCAGGGCCTTTCTGTGCGGAGTTTGCATGTTCTCCCCGTGTCCGCGTGGGTTTCCTCCGGGTGCTCCGGTTTCCCCCACAGTCCAAAGACATGCAGGTTAGGTTAACTGGTGACTCTAAATTGACCATAGGTGTGAGTGTGAATGGTTGTCTGTGTCTATGTGTCAGCCCTGTGATGACCTGGCGACTTGTCCAGGGTGTACCCCGCCTTTCGCCCGTAGTCAGCTGGGATAGGCTCCAGCTTGCCTGCGACCCTGTAGAACAGGATAAAGCGGCTAGAGATAATGAGATGAGATGATTCGAATTCAGTAGCTTTCGGTCCACGAAACAAAAATAATTGGGTGTCGGGGAAAATTCTTTTTATGACCTACACTTGAAAAATCTGAAAGGCGGTCTACCTTTAATGATTCCATTTTGAATCATTCAGTATAAGATTTTATTTTAACATCAAATTAGTCACTAACAATGAATTTATAAAAGTACTGTTGTTATCACAATACTCTGCAAAGTATATCAGTGCAGTTTATCACGATATCAGGTATGCCGTGTCAAATAAAGGAATAAATATGTATTTGTAATTGTAATGCGAATCTCATTATTGGTATCACTGTTACAAGACAGTGCAGCAGTTTATTGACGTGAAATACAGTACATTACACAATTTGACTTATTGAGGTACTGATTAGGTGATCATCTGAACCAAATCTTAATTAATGAATAAAAGTATAAAACCCACTGCTGTGGTCGTCACTATCCTTGTGCAATAGGACCAGTTTGGATGGCAAAAACAGTGCTAGTAGTACCTTACATTTAATTGGAATACAAAAATATCTATTCATCATGCCAAAAGAGTGAAAAAGAAAAGTTTTGAGTGAGAAAAAAAGGGTTCAATTTTAGCTTTACTGGCAGAGGGATACAGTGAGCGTCAGTTTGTTTTTATCCTCAAAATTTCAAAGACGTCAGTTCGTAAGAACAAGGTCAAGCAGAAGACATTGAGGAACAACAAAGTTACAGACTGGCTGAGGGCGAAAACGATTCTCCACTGACCGGGATGATCGTCAACTCCGAACGTCACTCAACAACCACAGGATGATGTCAAGTGACCTACAAAAAGAATGGGAAATGGCAGCTTGGGTTAAGTGCACGGCAAGGATGGTTTGAAACAGGCTCTTCTGGGTGGGTTGAAGTCATGCAAAACGAGAAATAAGCCCTTCATCAATGAGAAGCAAAGAAGAGCCAGGCTGAGGTGTATTAAAGACCATAAGGATTGGACTGTAGAGGACTGGAGTAAAGTCATCTTCTCTGATGAGTCCAATTTTCAGCTTTTCCCAACACCTGCTCATCTAATGGTTAGATGGAGACCTGGAGAGGCCTACAAGCCACAGTGTCTCGCACCCATTGTGAAATTTGCTGGATGATCTGGGGGTGCTTCAGCAAGGCTGGAATGGGGCAGCTTTTTGTTTGTGAAGGACACATGAATCAAGCCATGTACAAGGTTATCCTGGAAGAAAACTTGTTTCCTTCTGCACTGACAATGTTCCCGAACTCTGAGGATCGGGTTTTCCAGCAGGACAGTGCTCAAAGCCACACAGTCAATCAAGGTGTGGATGGAGGACCACAAGATCAAGACCCTGTCATGGCCAGCCCAATCTCCAGACCTGAACCCCATTGAAAATCTCTGGTGTGTGATCAAGAGGAAGATGGATGGTCACAAGCCATCAAAGAAAGTTGAGCTGATTGAATTTTTGCGCCAGGAGTGGCATAAAGTCACCCAAGAGCAACGTAAAAGACTGGTGGAGAGCATGCCAAGACACATGGAAGCTGTGACTAAATGTCAGGGTTATTCAACCAAATATTGATTTCTGAACTCATCCCAAGTTCAAACATTAGTATTGTGTTGTTTAAAATTGAATATGATCTTGATTTCTGAAAACACTTCATCTTTTTTGCTATTTTGACCAGTTGTCATTTCTGCAATGAAATGCTTGAAGTGACAATAGTTTTATGTGTAAATTGGGGGAAACGTTGTCAGTAGTTTGTGGAATAAAACAGAAATATTCTTGTTCCTCGAACACGTACCTATAAATAGTAAAACCAGAGAAACTGATCATTTTGCAGTGGTCTCGTAATTTTTTTTTCAGAGCTGTATATAAGGTGTCTTAGAACAGTGAAAAAACTAAAACTGTACAATGCAGTCTTAACGTGTATTGCTAACATTCTGGATACAGGCTCTTTGTTTTTGTGATGTTGTAAATATTTGAGAATACGATCCTTACATGACTTTGATATGTTCCGCAGCATTGACATTGACGGCACCATGACTGTGGACTGGAACGAGTGGAGGGAGCACTTCATGTTCAAGTCGACCACTGATCTGGAAGAAATTATTCGATACTGGAAACACTCCTCGGTCAGATAACGTTCCAGAGCAAATTCACTTTCTGTGCTGTTAAAGTGTTAAAATACACTGAAACAATTTTAACGGGACCAAAGGAAAGACATGGTTTGGTTGGAAGTGAAAGTTAAAAGGAGCTGAATTATGTTTAAGTGATTTATCGTCATTGAAAATGCATTATTTTTTCTGTAGAGGTTGTTACTGTGAAGTTAATCATTTGAGCTGACGCTGGTGTTTCAGCAGCAGATATAGTCCACTCAGCAAAACTGCTAGATTTTACATAGACCATGTCTCCAGGCGATATCAATTTCCTGCTTGGTTTTATGATGCCGTGTCCCACATATTTAATCAAGCTTTTTAAAAAGTTCTTACCTTTTTTCAGAAATACAATATTTAGTCGCTTGGTATCATGAATTCATTTATCGCATACATTTTGAAATGGAGCATGAAAAGAAATGCTAATCAAATGACATTGCATATTATATTCATTTTATACAGTTTTACAACATCAATCATTTTGTTGTACCTGCAGGTAGTAAAATATTAGCATGAATAGCAATAATATGGTATCCTTCACTTTTATTTTTGCATGATTGTACGACTATGCCTCTATTGTGATTCCTTACGCCATTTGAATCTCATGACTCATTTTATTCCCACAAGATTTCAAGCATTGCGTTATATATGTAGCTGTACACCGATCAGCCGTAACATTAAAACCACTGACAGGTAAAAGGAGGGCGGCACGGTGGTGTAGTGGTTAGCGCTGTCGCCTCACAGCAAGAAGGTCCGGGTTCGAGCCCCGTGGCCGGCGAGGGCCTTTCTGTGTGGAGTTTGCATGTTCTCCCCGTGTCCGCGTGGGTTTCCTCCGGGTGCTCCGGTTTCCCCCACAGTCCAAAGACATGCAGGTTAGGTTAACTGGTGACTCTAAATTGACCGTAGGTGTGAATGTGAGTGTGAATGGTTGTCTGTGTCTATGTGTCAGCCCTGTGATGACCTGGCGACTTGTCCAGGGTGTAACCCGCCTTTCGCCCGTAGTCAGCTGGGATAGGCTCCAGCTTGCCTGCGACCCTGTAGAACAGGATAAGCGGCTAGAGATAATGAGATGAGATGAGAATGAGGTAAAAGGAATTACATTGATTGTTGTTACAACGGCATGTATAAGACAGTAGTGAGACCAGCTGTGATGTATGGATTGGAGACCGTACCCTTAACGAAGAGACAGGAGGCAAAGTTGGAGGTGGCGGAGTTGAGGATGTTAAGGTTTGCGATGGGAGTGACGAGGTTGGACAGGATAAGGAACGAGCACATCAGAGGGACAGCACATGTGGAGAGCTTGGGAATTAAGCTAAGAGAGATGAGACTGAGATGGTATGGGCACATCCTGAGAAGAGATGCAGAGCATGTGGGAACGAGAATGTTGAGGATGGAGCTGCCAGGCACACGAAAACAAGGAAGGCCAAAGAGGAGATACATGGATGTGGTGAGAGAGGACATGAAAGTGGCAGGTGTGGTAGAGAAGGATGCGGAAGACAGGGACCAATGGAAACGAAAGATCCGCTGTGGCGACCCCTAATTGGGAGCAGCCAAAAGAAGAAGAAGATGTTGTTACAATGGCACCTATCAAGGGGTGGGATATATTAGGCAGCAAGAGAGCAGTCAGTTCTCAAAGTTGATGTGTTGGAAGCAGGAAAAATGGGCAAACTTAAGGCCCCCGTTACACTTATTTGGAATTAGCAGGAATCAAGCAGAACCAGCTGGAATGAAATTTTCAAAATTCGTGCCACATTCGGGCGGGAATTTCAAACTGACCAACATTCTTACAGCTTTGTAAGAATGCCGTTTGAATACTTAGAATGCGTTTCAAACCTGCCTCGAATGATTCTTGCACATTCCAGGTGTATTAGCTTTCGAATGCAGTTCAAATGTAGTTGGAACACAGTAGGAATATCTAGAATGCTGTGCGAATGCTGTAAGAATATTAAGAATGCACTTCGAATGCCGTATGAGTGCGGTTCGATTGCTGCCCGAATACCACCCGAGGTCTGGTCAGAAGGTGCCTTGAATGCTGTACGAATTCACCTCAAATGCAGTCAGAACGCTCCCGGAATAGCCGCTGAATATGTTTCGAACGTCTAAGAATTCAAAGAGAATGCAGCTCGAATACTTAGAATGTACTTCGAATATCCCGGAATATACGAAGAATTTTCATTCCGACGGCATTCCGGCTCATTCGAGGCACATTCGGGACATTCTGGCAGGATTTGAAGTGGCTTGCCATTTTGATTTTTCCCTCAAACACGATCAGAATGTTTCGAATGCTGTTGGAATGCCGTAAGAATATTTAGAATGCAGTCAGAATGCAGTTAGAATACACTTCGAGTGCCGTTCGATATTTCTCCTCTTCGAATGCACCTTGAATGTTTTGAGCATAAGCTAAACATTCAGGCCGGCCACAAGAGTGGGCCCGAATGTTTGGAATGCACTCAGAATGCAGTCAGAATTTTTATAATGCACTTCAAATATCCCGGAATATATGAAGAATTTTCATTCCGACGGCATTCCGGTTCATTCCACCTCTAGTGCGACTACCCTATAAAGCTATACTGCCTTTCAGATTTTTCATGTTTAGGTCATAAAAAGAATTTTCCCTGACACCCAATTATTTTTATTTAGTGGACCGAAAGCTACTGAATTTGAATCACAGACATCCAATTTTATTACTTTTTTCCCCTAAAAGAACAATTCATGAATTTAGAGTCATGCGGCCCTAAATTCTCCGCCATTTTTTTCCTGCTTCACCGTGACCTCATTCAAGATACTACGTCACACATCACATGGTGGGCTTTCCCCGTTCGCGCAAGGCATTGTGGGATACAAATTTGAAACAGGAGAAAAAAATGACGTGAGTGTGCGAATGAAACGTGAAAGACCGACGACAGTAACAGAAAGCGAGAAGAAAAAACGTCATGTTGCGAAGGAAAGGAAACGCAGGACCAAACTAATAAATATCGGCGGTCAGCGAGCACCTCGGTGTGATCAGCTGTTCATTTAGCGACAGAATGATGTAACTGTCAGTGCATGGTCAAAGGTAAACCTGTAGATGGCAGTAATGCAACACTGGATGCCAGCTGCCGTAAAACCCAAAAGATGAAGACGACGACTCAGGTAAACCTGCGCATGCGCACACGGACTTCCTCTGTCTGCTTGACTGCGCAAAGCAAGTGATTTCATGCACATTATTTGCTAGGGAATCCCCTCAAATTAAATAACTTCCCAGCCACAGAATGGCTGGGTTTTTTAAGATATTACAAGAATAAACATATATCACAATGACGAAATTTCAGAGGGAACTAAATTTCACTGATTTTATGAAATCGAAAGGCCGTCTACTTTTAAGGATCTCAGTGACTTTGACAAGGGCCAAATTGTGATGGCTAGATAACTAGGTCTGAGCATCTCCAAAATGGCACCTCTTGTGGGGTGTTCCTGGTATGCTACCAAAAGTGGTCCAAGGAAGGACAACCAGTGAACTGGTGACAGGGTCATGGGTGTCGAAGGTTCATTGATTGGCATGAGGCATGAAGGCTAGCCCATATAGTCCAGTCTCACAGAAGAGCTACTGTAGCACAGACTGCTGAAAAAGTTAACGCTGACACCTTTCTGTTTTAGCCAGCATTAACTTTTTCAGTAGTTTGTGCTACAGTAGCTCTTCTGTAGGATTGGACCATATGGGCTAGCCTTAGACACCCATGACCCTATCACCAGTTCACTGGTTGTCCTTCCTTGGACCACTTTTGGTAGGTACTAACCACCGCACACTGGGAACACCCCACAAGATGTGCCATTTTGGAGATGCTCAGACCCAGTCATCTAGCCATCACAATTTGCCCTTGTCAAAGTCACTCAGATCCTTACGCTTGCCCATTTTTCCTGCTTCCAACACATCAACTTCAAGAACAGATTGTTCTCTTGCTGCCGAATATATCCCACCCCTTGACAGGTGCCATTGTAACAACATAATCTATGTAATGAACTTTACCTGTCAGTGGTTTTAATGTGATGGCCGATCAGTGTATATGATAGTTAAAGGTCCAAGTTTTAGAAAGTGTTTTACACCTACAATAATCATTTAAATTTCAAAGCTGCCTTAAAATTATTTCTTAAAATTACAATTCACAATACTGCCATGCATTGAATCTTATTAGTCTATTAAGTTCAGACTTCCAGTCCAGTCTCCACCAGTTCCTTCACTTGGCTCTAAATGGCAACCCAAATACCAGTTATCGTATTATTATTAGCATTATACTCTATGCCTCTCCAAGTTAGCAGCTGGATATTGGTGATAATCTCGTCATTCCCGATGAGTTCACCAACGAGGAGAAGATCTCCGGCGTATGGTGGAGACAGCTAGTTGCTGGGGCAACAGCGGGGGCAGTTTCTCGAACAGGCACTGCACCTTTGGACAGGATAAAGGTTTTTATGCAGGTATGCAGAGTTCAGTTCTTATTTGTAGTTCACATGATGCAGTTTTAAGATATTCCATCTAAATGAGAATGGATTTACAGTATTTCCTGAACAGATTTGAGCAAGAATGTACATTTTAATATTTTTTTAACCTTTCATGACGGACAGAAAATGAACACTGCCATTCAGGAAAGGTCTTACTGAATGTATTGCTATGAAACATGCCTTGGTGTTTCACAGATTTGTTTTGTTTTAGGTTCATGCATCCAGGTCAAACCAGATCAGTCTGGTTGGGGGGTTCAGACGGATGCTGAATGAAGGAGGAGTGACGTCTCTGTGGAGGGGAAATGGCCTCAATGTGTTAAAGATTGCTCCCGAGACCGCAATCAAATTTATGGCCTATGAACAGGTGGGCTGTCATAAAGTCTTTGACTCTGTATTTTTCCCTGCACTGCACTACCCAATTAAACTCCTCAAGTAATTACAGAGTTCTTCATGAGATTAATTATCTGGGAATGGGAAAAAAAAATGTGAAGTGGATTTTATACTGCCTGCTGGTTCTTTATTACATTGTAGTATCACACTGATGTACAGTTCAGCTTTCTCTTCTTCCAGTGATGACTGGATCACACCATTCTGAAAATGCCTTTCAGACTATGCTAAATACTATTTATGGTTATAAATAACCATGTTTCTATAAGATCTGCGTTCACGTTTCAACGTGTGGAATAAAAACGTTAGTATTTTATTGTATCGACTATAAGGTACAGTGGTGCTTGAAAGTTTGTGAAGCCTTTCGAATTTTCTATAGTTCTGCATAAATATGACCTAAAACATCATCAGATTTTCACACAAGTCCTAAAAGTAGATAAAGAGAACCCAGTTAAACAAATGAGAAAAAAAAATTATACTTGGTCATTTATTTATTGAGGAAAATGATCCAATATTACATATCTGTGAGTGGCAAAAGTATATGAACCTTTGCTTTCAGTATTTGGTGTGACCCCCTTGTGCAGCAAAAACTGCAACTAAATGTTTCCGGTAACTGTTGATCAGTCCTGCACACCGGCTTGGAGGGATTTTAGCTCATTCCTCCGTACAGAACAGCTTCAACTCTGGGATGTTGATGGGTTTCCTCACATGAACTGCTCACTTCTGGTCCTTCCACAACATTTCGACTGGATGAAGGTCAGGACTTTGACTTGGCCATTCCAAAACATTAACTTTATTCTTCTTTAACCATTCTTTGGTAGAATGACTTGTGTGCTTAGGGTCATTGTCTTGCTGCATGACCCACCTTCTCTTGAGATTCAGTTCATGGACAGATGTCCTGACATTGTCAACACCTTGTCAGCCAATCAGATTACATCTTAGTGACAGCACACGGCAGCATCATGGCTGCCTCTATTTCCTATGGATGTGTTAGTATTTGGCCATTATTGTAGAAACTTTCTGGATGTGGGTGGAGCACAGAAGTACGGCAGGCTGTTATTTGCTTCTGAGTTATTTTTATTTTTGCTTTTCAGCACAACTCTGTCCGTTGGGGACACACTCAAACACACACTCATACACACAGACTACTAGTGTTCTCCTCTGATCTCTCCTCCTCTCACTCCTTTTATAGGGCGCCGTCAGTGTAAGAGACACGCAAATACACGTTAATTGACAACAAGTGTAGCGATACGACCACTCACCTTCCCTGACTCCACCCTCCATTCACAGACTGACGCTCGGCCACGCCCCCGCTGCCACATACCCCCACCGCCTGACTAAGGCCGGGGAGCCGTCTGGAAGTCCGCCACCACCATCTGCGCCACCATGATGGCCTGTGGACCACCTTGAATTTGATTGGCTGGAGGGCAAGATACCAATGGGTGATCTGCGTGTGGGCATCCTTCATGCAGTGGAGCCACTGGAGGGGCACGTGGTCCGAACAGAGGGTGAAAGGGCGTCCCAGTAGGTAGTACCAGAGGGCGAGGACCGCCCACTTGATGGCTAGGCACTCTTTCTCTATCGTGCTGTAACTGCCTTCCTGCATTGACAGCTTCCAGCTAATGTACAGCACAGGACGTTCCTCCCCCTCCACCTTCTGGGACAGAACGGCCTCCAGCCCTCTGTCCGATGCATCCGTCTGTAAAATAAAAGGGAGAGAAAAGTCAGGGGAATGTAACAGTGGTCCCCCACACAGTGCAGCCTTTACCCTAGAGACAGCTTGTTGGCATTGTTCCATCCACTGGACCAGATCTGGTGCTCCCTTTTTAGTGAGATCAGTCAGCGGGCTGGTGACGTCCAAATAATTAGGAATGAACCTACGATAGTAGCCAGCCAGCCCCAGGAACTGTCTCACCCCCTTTTTGGTCTTGGGCCTTGGGCAGGCCTCAATCGCTGCCGTCTTATTAATTTGGGGATGCACCTGCCCATGGCCTAAGTGGAAACCCAGATACTGTACTTCCACCCGCCCAATTGCACACTTCTTTGGGTTAGCTGTGAGACTCGCACGCCTCAGCGACTTTAGGTCGGCCCTAAGGTGTTCGAGTTGCCGCGACCAGTCATTGCTATAGATGATAATATCATCGAGATACGCAGCTGCGTAGGTGGTGTGGGGGCAGAGAACCCTGTCCATGAGCCGCTGGAATGTCATGGGAGCCTCAAATAACCCAAAAGGAAGTGTGATGAATTGGTGTAAGCCAAACGGTGTGGAAAAGGCTGTTTTCTCTCGGGATAGAGGAGTCAAGGGGATCTGCCAATATCCCTTCATTAAATCCAGTGTCGAATAAAAATGAGCAGTGCCTAATCGATCGAGCAGCTCGTCAATGCGAGGCATTGGGTAAGTGTCAAATTTAGACACCGCGTTGACTTTTCTATAGTCCACACAGAACTGGACCGACCCATTGGTCTTGGGGACCAGGACCACTGGGCTGCTCCAGTCACTGTAGGACTCCTCGATTATGCCTATATCAAGCATGGCCTCGAGTTCATCCCAGACCATCTTTTTTTTGTGTTCAGGCAGGTGGTAAGGGCAGCTGCGCACTACCACCCCCAGGGGCATCTCAGTGTGGTGTTCTATGAGGTGAGTGCGGCCGGGCAGGGGCAAAAACACGTCGGAAAATTCCTTCTGCAACTGGGCTACCTCCGTGAGCTGGGCCAGGGAGAGGTGGTCTCCACAAGGGACCGGAGTGGTTGGCGATGTCAGTTTTCTTTTTTGAACCTCTGGCCCCAGCTCCGCCTTCTCTGGGATTACTGACACCAACACCACGGGGACCTCCTCATTCCAACGTTTTAACAGATTGAGGTGGTAAATTTGCAATGCCCCACCCCTGTCCGTTCGCCTCACCTCATAGTCGACGTGCCCGACTCGCCGTGTGACCTTGAAGGGCCCTTGCCACTTGGCGATCAATTTGGAGCTCGACGTGGGCAATAATAGAAGTACTTTGTCTCCCGGTGTGAACTCTTTAAGGCACGTGCCCCTGTTGTACAGTTGGATTTGACGTTCTTGTGCCTGCCGCAAATTCTCCTGGGTTAAGTGCGTGAGTGTGTGGAGTTTGGCACGCAGGTCAAGAACATATTGAATTTCGTTCTTACTAGATGAAGGTCCCTCCTCCCAATTTTCATGTAGCACGTCCAAAATGCCACGTGGCTTACACCCATATAATAATTCAAATGGTGAAAAATCTGTGGAGGCTTGCGGTACCTCTCGTACTGCAAATAACAGGGGCTCGAGCCACTTATCCCAATTACATGCATCTTTGCTTACGAACTTCCGAATTATGTTTTTGAGAGTTCGAATAAAAGGTTCCACTAAGCCATCAGTTTGTGGGTGATAGACACTGGTGCGGATAGGCTTAATCCCCAGTAACCCATACAGTTCGTGCAGTGTGCGTGACATAAATGTAGTGCCTTGGTCTGTCAGGATTTCTTTCGGAATTCCGACCTGGGAGATAAAGCGGAAGAGCGCTTCTGCAATACTGCGTGCTGAGATATTGCGGAGAGGCACTGCTTCCAGATATTGCGTTGCATAGTCCACCAGAACTAAAATAAAGCGATATCCCTGTGCTGACCGATCTAATGGCCTGACGAGATCCTTCCCAATTCTTTCAAAAGGGGTCTTGATTAAAGGGAGAGGGCACAGAGGTGCTTTTGGAGTGGCCGCGGGATTTACTAATTGGCATTCGCGGCACGCCGCACACCACCGACAGACATCCCCGCGAATCCCTGGCCAATAGAACCGGGCCATTATTCGGGCTAGTGTTTTATCCTGCCCTAAGTGTCCAGCCATGAGATTAAAGTGAGCCATCTGGAATATGAGTTCCCGATGGCTCTTTGGAATTAATAACTGTGTTATCTTTTCGCCAGTTTGAGTGTCCCGCATCACTCAGTATAACCTATCCTTAATAATAGAAACGTAGGGGAAGGCCGGCGTCGCATTTGGCTGGAGAATTTGACCATCGATTACTCTCACTTGGTCAAATGCATGCTGCAGAGTCCTGTCTCGCGACTGCTCTAATGGGAAATTCCCAAGGGAATTCCCGAAAGAGGGAGGAGGGGCGGGCTGCTCCTCACTCCACGTATCGCCCTGACGCGGTGCTGATGTAGACGGCTCTGTGACATCTTCTCCCGCCAATGCTAGTCCGGGGTCTTCCCCAGACGGATTACTGCAGGACCCACTCCTTACTATGTGTGTCATTGACGCCTTAAAACTCAGCCAATCAGTCCCCAAAATCAGTGAGTGGGTGAGACAAGGGTTAACCGCTGCCCTTCCACTTTGCTTTTCACCCCGAAATAGAATGTGGACGGACACTAAAGGGTAGTTGTGAACAACCCTGTGCACACAACACCTTCACCATTCGTGCTGTCCCCAATGCCTCACCTTGCACCAGGCTTTGGTGGATTGAGGTCTGGTTACAGCCAGAATCCACCAAAGCCTGGTACGTATCCCCTTGGACACTTACTGGTATAAAATACGCTCCGGCCTGATCGAGGACGGTTTCTGGCGCGTCGGGGACCCGGACCACCGTGCCCACCTCCATCGTGGAGCACTGATTTTGGAGATGTCCCAGCTCCCCACAGCGCCAGCACACCGGCCCAGGCTCTTCCTCTGCACGGGTGTTATGGACATCACTCACCTGGGGGGGAGAAGACACAGACAAGGAAGGGGAAAATGGGAGGACACCACGGGTGCGCCGGGCCGGCTGGGGGGCAGCCGGCCCCCGCCTCCGCAGTGGGGGAATGGGGAGAGGACAGGAAGGAGAGGGAGAGAGAGAGGAAAGAGGAGAAGAGGAAACATGTCTTCCTGCTGTCGGAACTGACGCCATGTGGTCCTCTGCCAGCTCGATAGCTTGATCCAGCAACGCCGGGCGATGACACTGGACCCACTCTGCCGTTCCTTCCAGAAGTCACACGATGAATTGTTCCAGTGTAACCAGGTCAATAATTCCCTTGGCGTCGCAGTCATCTGCCCTCAGCCACCGCCGGCAGGCGTCCCAGAGTTGTTGCCCAAACGCGAACGGTCGGCTGACCTCCTCCAAGCGCAGCGAGCGGAAGCACTGCCGCTGTTGCTCTGGGGAGTGGCCGACACAGTGGAGGATGGCTCTTCGGAGGTCCACGTACACGAGCCGGCTGTCGGCGGGAAGCTGCAGCGCGGCAAGCTGCGCCTCGCCCGTCAGCAGGGGTAGTAGGTGTGCTGCACGCTGTTCGACCGGCCAACCCCATGCCTCCGCTGCTTGCTCAAAGAGCATGAGGAAGGTTTCTGGATCGTCATGCGGACCCATCTTTGTTAGGGTGAGGTGGGGAGGGTCCGCTCTGGTGGCGGTCATGGACGCCACCGACGCAAGCAGGTGCTGGAATGCCTGGCGGTCTTCTTGTTGGGCTAGCACCAAGGCTTGAAACCGTTGTTCCTGCTCCTTTTGGAGGGCGATCAGCGCTTGATGCTGGTTCTGCTGTGCTGTAGCAAGGGCATGGATAAGCTCTTTAAACAGCGAGGACTCCATGGGGCTGTTCCCTTCTGCACTCCCAGGTTTTGGCACCACTGTAGAAACGTTCCGGATGTGGGTGGAGCACAGAAGTACGGCAGGCTGTTATTTGCTTCTGAGTTATTTTTATTTTTGCTTTTCAGCACAACTCTGTCCGTTGGGAACACACTCATACACACAGACTACTATCGTGTTCTCCTCTGATCTCGCCTCCTCTCACTCCTTTTATAGGGCGCCGTCACTGTAAGAGACACACAAACACACGTTAATTGACAACAGGTGTAGCGATACGACCACTCACCTTCCCTGACTCCGCCCTCCATTCACAGACTGACGCTCGGCCATGCCCCCTCTGCCACAATTATTTAGTTGAATAAAACTTAGTTTCACATTGCACGCTGCTCAGTTTTGTACAAAAATATTTTTGTTACTCAGTGAAAAATAGACAGTGGCAAATCCTACTACACATGGTGATTTGCTGCTGCTGACCAGTGTAATGGAAATTTCTAATAAACACTTCAGAACGCTTAACAGTTGTCTTTTCAGTCATTTATTATAGTAGATCATATAAAAGATATATAAAATAGGAAAGGAAAGAGAAGAATAGAAGAAGACATCACTTCTGATGATGCCGAGAGTACGCGCACTCTGAGTTGTGTTTTAGGAATGTTATCTATTATACTCTGGAAGCATTCGCTCACTGCTTGCATCTTCACGTGATTGGCTCAAGATTTTCTATGAAGCTTTGTTAGAGCGTGCACCTGGCGTGCGGGCGGATGCGTAGTTATGAGAACTCAGGCACCCTGCTTATCACCACCAAGGTCAGGAAAGGTGGTTACATCATGAGAAGATGCAAGCTAGGATGAACTCAAGCACCCTGCTCATTACCACCAAGGCCACAGAAAAGCGATTACAACATGTGGAAAAACATCTCAGTAACTAAGCCACTTTAGTTCAACATACAGAAACACAGAGAGTAATAATATTCATCCATTAAAAATTCCCTCACACCAGCTACTTTTGAGACCTCTGCAGTATCAGGCAACATGAACCAGCAACCTTTTGTTCCCAAAGCTGCTTCTCTAACGATTAGGCCATGGCTTCCCCATTCAAAACTATCATTGACCTTGTCCTCATCCATTCGTGTTTTTTTTCTTGCCCATCCTCTTTTTACCATACTCCATAGACATTGGAACCAGCACACTTCCAGTTTCCTCATTTGTTGCTCATTGGGCAGCCAGGCCTGCACTGCGTGCCATATATTAGTCATGATCTTATGCATGCGTCCACAAGTTTTCTTCTTGTACGTAGATTAACATTGTTATCTGTCAGCATGTTCTGAAGTCCACTAAACTTTGCAGTAGCACTAGCCACAAGGCCATAACTGTTCCCTAGGAACTACAGTGTGAAAAACAAAAACGTTTGTCAGGAGATATAAATATTACTTGATAAGAGTTTAGAGAGAGGTACGTGTGTGGTTTCACAGATTTTATGAAGATGGCAGCATTAATGGAGCTTCAGCAAAATACTGACTTACTTAACCTTTGGAAGATTAATAATTAAAAAGCAATCGACCATAAACACCTGCTGTTAGGACTGTTTTAGCTCACATACACTTGAATGAAATAGATGACAGCTAAATTTTCACCAGTGTGAAGTGGAGGAATCTCCTGCAACTCAATGTCGCAAACAATCATGTTTGTTTATTATATCTGATATGCACAGTAGTGTAATGACTAGATATTTGCTTACAACTTTTTTCTTTTTTTTTTGAGTGACTCACTAAGGTCAGTGAATGGAAGAGGCTCAGTAGTTAATCTGCTGTTCTCTTCATTGCTGTGCACAGCAGTAAGTGATGCAGTGTTTCCATAACCTGTGAAGCTTGCTTCCTGTGTCGCTAACAGCTTTATGCTTCAGTCAGCGCAGGGCTTTCTAATGCTGTGTTCACACTTATACCGGTACAAAAGTGGTATAACTGTATCGATACAAAGTATACCGGTACAGTTCAGTGCATCTGTCCACACTAGCAAGAAATGTTTGCGGTTTTCTTTCACGGAAGTCAAAATGCGCGTGCGCGAAATGTTTCTGTGGTTACCGAGTAACTTCCTTCCGAGAATATGGCGGATGAAACAACGTCTCGTCTTCTTCCGCTTATCCAGGACCGGGTCGCGGAGGCAGCAGTCTAAGCATGGAAGCCCAAACTTCCCTTTCCCCAGACACCTCGGCCAGCTCCTCGGGAAGAACACCGAGGCGTTCCCAGGCCAGCCGAGAGACATAGTCCCTCCAGCGTGTCCTGGGTCTTCCCCGGGGCCTCCTCCCGGGGGGACATGCCTGGAACACCTCCCCAGGGAAACAACGTGTGTGTGCTTTTTGTTGTCAATGTACAGTCTGTATTTCTGGTGGTCATTTATTCAGTCGAATCGTATAAAACGCGTGAGGCAGTTGAGAAAGAAGCAAAGAAAACGAATCTCCCTTTCTCCCCCCTCACTTTCTCCCTCTTCCCTTCTCTTCCCCTCCCTTTCTCCCTCTTCCCTTCTCTTCCCCTCCCTTTCTCCCTCTTTCCTTCTCTTCCCCTCCCTTTCTCCCTCTTCCCTTCTCTTCCCCTCCCTTTCTCCCTCTTCCCTTCTCTTCCCCTCCCTTTCTCCCTCTTCCCTTCTCTTCCCCTCCCTTTCTCCCTCTTCCCTTCTCTTCCCCTCCCTTTCTCCCTCTTTCCTTCTCTTCCCCTCCCTTTCTCTCCCTTTTCCCCTCTTCCTCCTTTCTTCCTCCCTCTTTCCCCCTCCCTCCCCCTCTCTCCCCCCTTTCTTTGCTCCATGTAGCTTCACGGTCGTTTTGAGCCATTTTGACGTTTTATTTACAGCTGGAAAGCGCGTGCGTATTGTATTGTATGAATAACCCGGAAGACGTAGGAATGGTTCATTGCGCTTGCGCATTATATTTGTATCAATACAGAGCTGCTTCATCTGTCCACACTACAGCGAAGCGCTACAGTACCGATACTGTACCGGTACGAAACCCATACATTTGTGGGTTTCGTACCGATACAGTTATACCACTACAGTACCGGTATAGTTGCTAGTGTGGACAGGTGTTGCGGTACGAAAGTAGTTTCGTATCGGTCAAAATCCCTAGTGTGGACAGGGTATAAATGTTTGCTGCAAATGTTCGGATCCCAAACAGTTTAGGTATTGATCAAGTCCAATTCCCTCTGAGCCTGGCAGAACAAACAACTCGCTACTCTGCCCTGGAGGAAACCCATGCAGGCACGAGGAGAACCTGCAAACTCCACACAGAAAGACCCCAGTCGGTCACGGTACTCAAACCCATAATCTTCTTGCTGTGAGACGACAGTGTTAACCACTACACCAACATGTCGCCCAGTCAATAAGAGTGAAAATCGTAATATTAGATGAGAATATCCTCCTCCCACGGCCATATTAACAACAATTCATACTTTTCAAGCGCTGTAATCATCATCTCGTATCCACGTCCCTGACTGCATGAGAACGGGAAAGAGGATGAAGGAAGTGTGATGTAGTGGGGACCTTTTATAGGCAACTCATTTGAAGTCCTGGACACAATGTGATGCCTTTTCTGTTGGTATTGACCAAGGAAATGAGCAGTTCAGAAGGAACCACGATGTCAGTCCAGAACAAAAGGCACCATGTATTAAATAAGCAAGCCCATTCAGTGAATAAGGAAATATAAAACACAAATTCTTATTCCTTTCAATAAAACTGCAGTACTGTCCATCACGAATTTCAGACTAAGAATCTAAAAGTGGAGTAAGTTATGATGAACAGTCTATCAACTAATTAAATATATACAGTGCTGTGCAAAAAGCTGAGGCACATGGAAAGAAATGCTGTCGACCAAAAATAGCTTAAAATAGTGAAATTAAATGTTTCAACATTAAATAAATACTATAAACAATAATCAGTAAGCCATAACAAATGAAACAAAGTCAGTATTTGGTGTGAGACGACCCTTTGCTTTAAAAAAACAATAGTAGTCCCAGGTACAGTGAGTGCAGTTTTATGCGGAAATGAGCTGTAGGTTTTACTGAGCATCTTACAGAACCAGCCCCAGTTCTTCAGGACACTTTGACTGTCACACTCGCTTCTTCATTTTGCACCAAAACCCAGTAGACTTTATTATGTTTTCTTTTTTCATCTGAAAAGTGCTCTCTTATGTAATATGCTGCTCAGATACAAACTGTTTTTTTTTTCTGTAACATTTAATTTTCTCCTGGGAAACGAACGTTTGGACTCTAAAATGTTTTTGTACTGTCTCGATAATGTAGAAGTCATAAAATAGAAATCTATAACAAAGTTTGTATGAAGAAGAAATAGGGGGCCTAAGACTTTTGCACAGTACTCTGTGTGTGTGTGTGTGTCTTGCAGAAGTGTTCATCCCCCCTGGTGTTTATCCCATTTTGTCACATTACAAGCTGGAAGTAAAATGGATTTTGGGATTTGAGTTACACAACGTGCCTACCACTTTAAAGGTGCAAATTGGTTTTTTTTGGGTTTTTTTTGTGTGACACAAACAATAATTAAGATGAAAAAAACAGAAATCTGGAGTGTGCATAGGTGTTCACCTCCCCAAAAGTCAAAACTTTTGTAGAGCCATCTTTTGCTGCAATTACAGCTGCAAGTCTCTTGGGGTTTGTCTCTATTAGCTTAGCACATCTAGCCACTGGAATATTTCAAGTTAGATGGGTTGCGTTGGTGGACAGCAATCTTCAAGTTATGCCACAGATTCTCAATTGGATTGAGGTCTGGGCTTTGATTAGGCCATTCCAAGACATTTAAATGTTTCCCTTTAAACCACTCCAGTGTAGCTTTAGCAGTATGTTTAGGGTCATTGTCCTGCTGGAATCTGAACCTTCATCCCAGTCTCAAACCTCTGGCCGACTCAAACAGGTTTTCCTCCAGAATTGCCCTGTATTTAGTGCCATCCATCTTTCCTTCAGTCCTGACCGGCTTTCCTGTCCCTGCAGATGAAAATATCCCCACAGCATGATGCTGCCACCACCATGCTTCACTGTAGAAATGGTGTTCTCAGGGTGTTGGGTTTACACCACACATGGCGTTTCCCATGATGGCCAAAAAGACCAATTTTAGTCTCATTTGACCAGAGAATCTTCTTCCATGTGTTTGGGAAGTCTGCTACATGCTGTTGGGCCAACTCCAAACATGTTTTCTTATTTTGTCTTAAAGCAATTACTTTTTTCTGGCCACTCTTCCAAAAAGCCCCGCTCTGTGGAGTGTATGGCTTAAAATGGTCCTGTGTACGGCTTAAAATGGTCCTATGGACAGATATTCCCATGTCCGCTGTGGGTCTTTGCAGCTCCTTCAGTGTTATCTTTGGTGTCTTTGTTGCATCTCTGATTAATGCTCTCCTTGCCCGGTTTGTGAGTTTTGGTGGGCGGCCTTCTCTTGTCAGGTTTGTAGTGGTGCCATATTCTTTCCATTTTGCTATAATGGATTTAATGGTGCTCCATGGGATATTCAAAGTTTGGGATATTTTTTATAACCCAGCCCTGAGCTTCACAACTTTGTCTCTGACCTGTTTGGAGGCTCCTTGGTTTTCATGTTGCTTGCTTAAGCCTAGGTCACAACCGGACGTACGATTTTTTGGCTGTGCGATTCTTGGCGTTTCCCAAATCGCTGCGTTTTTTTTGTTCGTGGAGAAAGACGCACGTTGGCCGTAAGTTTGTCTTGCAACCTGAAAAAAACGTAAGCGCCCATTGAGTTTGTTTGACATGACAAAGAACCTCTGCGGCCAGTCTACGGCTCGAAAATCAGCACGTCACACGCGCGCCCTCCGTGCATTTCACGCGCACCCTCCGTGCGTTTCTTGCGTTTTTTGCACGTAGACTGGCCGTAGGAGCACGTACAACCGGTTGTGACCGAGGCATTAGTAGTGTTGCAGAGTCAGGGTCCTTCCAGAACAGGTTGATTTATACAGACATCATGTGACAGATCATGTGACACTTTGGTTGCACACAGGTGGATCTTAATCAACTAATTATATGACTTATGAAGTGAATTGGTTGGACCAGCTCTTATTTAGGGGTTTGTGTCACAATCAAACAACAATTTTCACCTTTAAAGTGGTAGGCATGTTGTGTAAATCAAATGGCGCTAACTCACCAAAAATCCTTTTTAATTCCAGCTTGTAATGCGACAAGACAGGACAAACACCAAAGGGGATGAATACTTTTGCAAGACACTATAATATATATAATTTCGATATGAAACGCTTTGCCACATGTACACAAGGTTTATTTTAATTTGCTGGTTTTGTATTGTCCATGATTGTATGACTGTGAAAGACTATGAGCCAGGATTGTGGCTCATCTTTTTTCATTGTGCAGTGTAACTTTTATGATGACCACTTTTAAATTCTGTGTACCCATCCGTGCTCATTGACAATAAATTTTCCTTTCAGTATAAGAAGTATCTGTCATCCGAGGGTGATAAAATAGAGACAGCACAGAGATTCATGGCTGGCTCTTTAGCTGGTGCAACAGCACAAACTTCCATTTACCCCATGGAGGTGAGCATTTCTGATGTTTATTGATCTGTACTTTTTCCACTTTCAGGCATAAATCTCAGGATGTAATGATGTCGATGACTTCCTCAATTAATTTATTCTTTGTTGAGCATTAATATTGAACTATACTGTCGTTCAGTTAGTAGTTTCATCAAATGTATGGTGTATGGGTGTATCAGGAGGGATAGTACCTCTGGCCGGGAGGGCATGTCACGTCCTTTCAGGACGGCTCGTCCGCCTTTGGTTCCCACTGTCACCCAGCTCTCACCTGTGGCTCCAAGAAGCTGTTAGCATGTGACAGTGGCCACACCCCGGCAAACGGCTTCGGCAGGCTGGCTAAACCAGGTAAGGGTAGCTGATGGGTCTGAAACCCTTGGTCAGTTAGGGCTTGCCTACTCTAGCATGTGAAGCCTGGACTCGGCGGACTGTGCAGAGGAAACCACCTATTGGTTCAATGGGCAGAAAGGCGTTTACCAGCTAGGCACCGTGGGGTGCCCAGAACACGTCAAGGCACGGAAGGTGACGTGGTCACCCACTGCATTCTGGTCTATTTCCAGCCATCTTGACTCTGTCTTGCCACTGGACCCAGGCAGACAGGGACGAGAGAGTGAGGCCGACGACATGACGCAACTTCCCTTCGCTTTAAATAAATTCTAGCACCAGTCATGACTTCATCTATCATTCCTATTGACAGCAACGTGCCTTACAGGATAGCCAGGGCCAGTGCGGTCTTCGGCAGACTTCAGGACAGGGTATGGGACAGGAGAGGCGTCAGCTTGGAGACCAAAATAAAAGTCTACCGGGCATTGGTCCTCCCGTCCCTTCTATACACTTGTGAGACATGGACAGTGTACAGCCGTCACACCAAGCAGCTCAATGCTTTCCACATGAGGTGCTTCAGGAAGCTCAAATGGCAGGACAAAGTGCCAGACACTGAGGTGCTCAAAATCACAAACCTGGAGAGCATTCACACAATCGTCATGCGCTCCCAACTGAGATGGGCCGGTCATGTCTGCCACATGGACGACTCTCGACTACCAAAAAGACTGTTGTCTGGCGAGTTGACCACAGGAAAACGCTCCCACGGATGCCAGAAAAAAAACGATTCAAAGACACTCTGAAAGCCTCCCTGAAAGCCTGCAACATAAACACTGACACCTGGGAGGAAGAGGCTCAAAGCCGCAGCAGTTGGCACGCCTTAGTACGCTCGGGCACCTTTGCCTATGAAACAAGGCGCACAGAGGAGCGAGAGCGCAAATGCCAGCGGCGAAAAAGCAGATCCAGCTCCAGCTGTCAGACCGGCTCACCCTCAGCCTCATTTCCCTGTCCCCACTGTAACAGACACTTCAAAGCGAGGATCGGTCTCTTCAGCCATCTTTGCACCCAGTGATACCCGAAGTCAAGGTCCTCTTCGCCAGCGAAGGACGAACATCAGTTTCATCAAAGATGGCTTTGCACTCAGACATTTCTGGACCATATTCACTATTGTTCACATAATTTCTGAACAGTAACCATAAATTCATATGTAGAAATATAGAAATATGTACTATTTCTTTCTTTTTTTTTTCACCAGGTAGTGAAGACTAGACTGACCCTGAGGAGAACCGGACAGTATTCTGGGATGATCGACTGTGCCAGGTCAATTCTGAAAAGAGAGGGCATTAAGGCTTTCTATAAAGGTTATGTCCCCAACATGCTGGGCATTATCCCATACGCGGGCATCGACCTTGCTGTTTATGAGGTACATACAGTTACAGCTACACACTGTCATTTTCAAGTCTGTTAACTTTGAATACAGTCAGATTGCTATTTAATCCTTGGAACACTCTGATAATCAATTTCAAGATGTCATGTACTTGAGTTGTTTATAATTTCAATTATATGCACTGAAGCAGAGTGTCACACAACCTTACGATGTCGCGTCTCTATCCTTCTCTGGAACATACATATTCAATTTCATGTTGATGTTTTTTTGCCCCATTTATTTGTATAACTTTTATAAGAATTTCAAAAAAGCCATGTTGCTACTGACAGGACTTGGGAGTACAGTGGTGCTTGAAAGTTTATGAACCCGTTAGAATTTTCTATATTTCTGCATAAATATGACCGAAAACATCATCAGATTTTCACACAAGTCCTAAAAGTAGATAAAGAGAACCCAGTTAAACAAATGAGACAAAAAATATTATATTTGCTCATTTATTTATTGAGGAAAATGATCCAATATTACATATCTGTGAGTGGCAAAAGTATGTGAACCTCTAGGATTAGCAGTTAATTTGAAGGTGAAATTAGAGTCAGGTGTTTTCAATCAATGGGATGACAATCAGGTGTGAGTGGGCACCCTGTTTTATTTAAAGAACAGGGATCTATCAAAGTCTGATCTTCACAACACATGTTTGTGGAAGTGTATCATGGCACGAACAAAGGAGATTTCTGAGGACCTCAGAAAAAGCATTGTTGATGCTCATCAGGCTGGAAAAGGTTACAAAGCCATCTCTAAAGAGTTTGGACTCCACCAATCCACAGTCAGACAGATTGTGTACAAATGGAGGAAATTCAAGACCATTGTTACGCTCCCCAGGAGTGGTCGACCAACAAAGATCACTCCAAGAGCAAGGCGTGTAATAGTCGGCAAGGTCACAAAGGAGCCCAGGTTAACTTCTAAGCAACTGAAGGCCTCTCTCACATTGGCTAATGTTAATGTTCATGAGTCCACCATCAGGAGAACACTGAACAACAATGGTGTGCATGGCAGGGTTGCAAGGAGAAAGCCACTGCTCTCCAAAAACAACATTGCTGCTTGTCTGCAGTTTGCTAAAGATCACGTGGACAAGCCAGAAGGCTATTGGAAAAATGTTTTGTGGACGGATGAGACCAAAATAGAACTTTTTGTTTGTGTTTGTTTGGGCCTGTTTTGCTGCATCTGGGCCAGGACCACTTGCCATCATTGATGGAACAACGAATTCTGTATTATACCAGCGAATTCTAAAGGAAAATGTCAGGACATCTGTCCATGAACTGAATCTCAAGAGAAGGTGGGTCATGCAGCAACACAACGACCCTAAGCACACAAGTCGTTCTACCAAAGAATGGTTAAAGAAGAATAAAGTTAATGTTTTGGAATGGCCAAGTCAAAGTCCTGACCTTCATCCAATCGAAATGTTGTGGAAGGACCTGAAGTGAGTAGTTCATGTGAGGAAACCCACCAACATCTCAGAGTTGAAGCTGTTCTGTACGGAGATATGGGCTAAAATTCCTCCAAGCCGGTGTGCAGGACTGATCAACAGTTACCGCAAACATTTAGTCGCGGTTATTGCTGCACAAGGGGGTCACACCAGATACTGAAAGCAAAAGTTCACATACTTTTGCCACTTACAGATATGTAATATTGGATCATTTTCCTCAATAAATAAATGACCAAGTATAATATTTTTGTCTCATTTGTTTAACTGGGTTCTCTTTATCTACTTTTAGGACTTGTGTGAAAATCTGATGTTTTAGGTCATATTTATGCAGAAATATAGAAAATTCTAAAGGGTTGACAAACTTTCAAGCACCACTGTTTGTTGATGATCCATGTGTATGAGGTTTATTAATACACTGCAACCCTGCCATAACAAACTCCTTGAGAGACGTTCAAATAGTTCGTTATACCAAAAAATTCGTAATACTGAAATAGATCAATTTGTCACACCAAACACTCACGCATATGTAAAATAAGACCATAAGACCAGGTGTGTTTCATTTATGTTTACGCTTAATTCACCTACATATTTACAAAGTAATGGAGCGAGATGGAGTAAATGTGCGTGAATGATGGTGAGGACAGTGGAATGGTACAGCTGCAAGGAATAGAGGTGGTCAAAGCACATGAGTTCAAATGTCTGGGGTCAACCATACAAAGTAATGGTGATTGTGGAGGAGAAGTGAAGAAGAGCGTGCAAGCAAGTTGGAATGGATGGAGGAGAGGAGGACGTCAGGAGTGATTTGTGACAGAAGGTTGCCAGCAAAAGTGAAAGGGAAAATGAACAAGACAGTAGTCAGAGCAGCAATGTTGTACGGTTTAGAGACAGTGGCACTGACAGAAAGACAGGAAGCTGAACTGAACTGGAGGTAGCAGAGCTGAAGATGCTGAGATTCTCAATGAGAGTGAGAAAGTTGGACAAGGACACATAGGATGGCTTGGAGACAAAGCGAGAGAGGTGAGATTGAGATGGTTTGGATACATACAGAGGAGAGATCCAGGGTATATTGGGAAAAGAGTGCTGGAGATGGAGTTGCCAGGTAGAAGGAAAAGAGGAAGAGCAAAGATGAGATTTATGGGTGTGGTGAAGGAGGACATGAGGATGGTTGGTGTGGCAGAAGAAGATATGGAGGACAGGAGGAGATGGGGGACATTATCCACTGTGGCAACCCCTAACGGTAACAGCCAGAAGAAAAAGAAGATTTATGAAGTAAAGGAAATAAGTCATTCTTTACAGTGTCATAAAAATAATGCGAATATTTTTGAAAGTGGTGAGTCTCAGGTCCAGGAGGACTTGAGTATTGGGGAAAGTGGAGTTACCCCTTAATCACCATTGCTCCCAGGTCTGCTCTGACCTGGAGTGGGAGCACCTGCCTGGGTTCCAGCTATGGGTTAAATAGTACATCACCAATAAGGCGTTGGCAGCAGGGCGCTTTTCGTTGCAGTGTGGCAGATGAACCCAACAGGGTCAATGGCACACCACTAGATGGAATGCAGAAGAGCCACTCAAATGGCCAATGGATGGCATCACTCAGCAAGTCAGTTGTCACTGCGGGGCAACTTCCATACCCATCAGGTCTGTGGTGCTTTTGTGCACCACTTGACAGGTCCAGAGAGACAACATGATGGGAGCATGACATCTTTTGTCTTACCTTACCGTGCAAGGCACTTCGTTAGGAGAGGAGAATAGTATGCGGGAGCTCACAGAGCTAGACGTTCCGTAGCGGCTCGGCCGGGCCTTTCGTGCCGCCGCTGCAGACGGCTCTGTCACTCTGGTGTATCTGCATTTCTGCGCACCCTAATGAAGCAGTCATCATCGCTAATGATGGACAGCCAATGACGATGGCAAATATTGTAAACTTTCAATTCGTAAAAATACATGTGACAGCAAGGGTGTGAACGAAGAGGAGTTGGGTTGAACCAGAGGGTAACGTCATGAGTTACACCTCTGTCTAATCGCTGACTGTCTGTTTACATGTCTCTGTGTGTCTTTCAGATGGTCAGTAACAAGAGAGAGCTGTGTTCTCCAATATGTGTATATGCGTGTGTACGCACGAGCGAAACCTAAAATCCCTGAAAAGTGAAAATAAAGATAAATAATAAAACACACCTTGACCTGTCGCGCCTGTCTCCCAGTTCCTCATTGCCCCAGCATGCAAGCTGTTACAGTACGATACTAGCGTCCCATCAGTTTTACTCGCCAAAGAAACTTGTCATCCTGGACTACTTTTTCTTCGATGACTTAAATGTCCGAGTCACTATGCACTATCGGAGGCGAAGATTTCTTCGTCTGTTATGGAAATTATGAAGATTACCGTTGTATCGTTGTCAATGCCCACCCACTGACTCGCTATGTTTTCTAAATCTTCACCATTCAGTTCATTCATGTGTTGCAAATCACCGATGATGTCAGCAGTCATTTCGTCCTTTCATCGATCTTTTGATCACCGCTCTGGATAATTGTTAGTGATCGACGCCTAAGCGAGGCGAGTTAAGCCTTTGTTTATGGTGTTAACACGCATTGTTAACTTGACTGCGGACTTGATTACTTATTGTTTGTCTCTCGGTGATGTGGGGTTTTTTTTTTTGAAGACTCCAACTCATTGTCATTAAAGGCAAGGGGACACGAGCCTTAAGGCCCGGTCCCACAGTACCGATAACTCTAACTATAAATATAACTATAACTATAAATAAATCGGCCCCCTCCAGTTTATGTGGCTGGTGGTCACACCAGTATGATAACGATACCTCTATAGCCCAGGCCTGGGTTTATCCGTATCGGTGAAGTTGCTTCTGGAGTGATTTTTCCAGGCCTGGACCTGATCCGATAAAACATCTGACCAATGTGACGTTGTCTGAGCATGTGTTATTTTTCCCAGGCGTCTTTGTACATCCTTGTTGCATCATAAAGTCATGGAATACGGATTCACGGAAACTAAAAAATATATATAATATAAAGCACGAATCTTTTATTCACGGATATGTGATTTTCCGTGAAATATCAATAGTAATTTAACAAGCATATAAATGCAGGTAAAGTATTTAAATTATGAACTTCGGCAGTCCAAACATTTTAGACTTCTTCATTTTTTATCCGTGATGCATCATCTGTATGAAATCAGTAACCAATCTGTAATACGTCCGTAAATTATTAGCATCCATGATGCATCCGTATTAAAATCCGTAACCACCTTGTATTTTGTATCTTTTTTTATTATATTTCCATAGTCCGTGACCTATCCGTATTTTGTCAACCACCGGAGTGTGTGCATGGGTTGTTTTGAACTCCAGGCTGTACGGTATGACCCGGAATAATGTCCTACTACTTGGAAAAAACTTCCATGACTCTTCCTAAGTTGCATGCATTTATTTCCCTGAGTGGCAGGACCAAGCGAGATTATAGTCGGGATTATAGTTGTGGTGTGACTGCTTCAGACTGGAACTAAATTCAAGCAGAGGTATAGTCATAGTTGGAGTTATAGGTATAGTTATAGTTATCGGTGTTGTGGGACCGGGCCCTTAGTTCATTATCTATGAAAGTTCGTAGTAAAAGCGTTTGTTAAAGCGGGGTTGCAGTGTAATTCCAAAACGTAATCCAAAGTAACAGTCAAGGGTTCAACCCAAATCTTCATCCAATCCAACAAGGTCAAAACAGTAATCCAAAGAATAATCCAAATACACAAGCAAAGGGCGGCACGGTGGTGTAGTGGTTAGCGCTGTCGCCTCACAGCAAGAAGGTCCTGGGTTCGAGCCCCGGGGCTGGCGAGGGCCTTTCTGTGCGGAGTTTGCATGTTCTCCCCGTGTCCGCGTGGGTTTCCTCCGGGTGCTCCGGTTTCCCCCACAGTCCAAAGACATGCAGGTTAGGTTGACTGGTGACTCTAAATTGACCGTAGGTGTGAATGTGAGTGTGAATGGTTGTCTGTGTCTATGTGTCAGCCCTGTGATGACCTGGCGACTTGTCCAGGGTGTAGCCCGCCTTTCGCCCGTAGTCAGCTGGGATAGGCTCCAGCTTGCCTGCGACCCTGTAGAAGGATAAAGCGGCTAGAGATAATGAGATGAGATGAGATGAGACACAAGCAAAGGTCAACGGTACAGTAAAGCAGTCTGAACAACAACAAGGCTCAGAACTAGTTAGTTGACAAAACATCCCAATGAGCTTGACGAAGAAGAGTCCTTGGTTCTGTATTTAGGAGACAGAGACCTCTGCTGGCGTTGAAGTATAGTGTCATGGGTATGTGTGAAACACATCCTGTTACATTCACTACCTAGTATGTCATGTCCCGTGGCCATGGACACATTTTTTTTTTTCTTGATGCCCAACATACCACATTTTCATCTCTATTATTATGTACAACAATTTTCGGAGTTACAAACATACAAAACCTTATTCCTGTGCTTAGGGTTAGTCAAATACACAGAAAATGCATTTTGTAATAAAAATACACACATCAAAAGCGACCAGAGGTTATAGTTTTGTACTCTGCGGTGTATTTAATAAGAGTGCAATGTATGATATGATATGATATATGATATGACGTACGATTTTGATTCTTAAGGCAAGACTTTGAGGGGTTGAAATCAAGTCACTTTGGTCTTGGTCTTGACCTGATCTGATATTTGACAGCACCACTAAATCTGCTGGAATATGATATAAGAATACAATTTCAATTTATGAGCCAATGATTCACACATGGAAAACACAATCCAATCTGCTGTAATATAATACTTAGTAACCTCATATCTAGTGTTGTAGTACTTGAGATTGGTCTTGGTCTTGAGTCCAGTCTTATCTTGGAATCGACTTCATTTTTACCCAGTCTCGTCTCAGTCTCAGACATAGAGGACTGAGGATTTTATTTCAAGGCCGCTCAAGACCACAACTGTGGGGATTTCTAAACTAAACTAAATTGCCTGTGCGTCGTCGGATTTATTTGTTAACATCATTGCTGTGATTGGATGCAAAATTTCCTGCTTCAGATGCGACTAATAATGTGATTCCTTGCTAATTTGAAAATTTTCTTCCTGTTAATGGCTGCCACCCCTCCCTCACCCCCCTTGACACACACCGGTCTGGTTTTGGGCTTGGCTCGGTCTCGCCCTGTCTCGATCATGACTTGATCTCAACCCTTCAAAGTCTTGGTCTTGATACACTTTGGTCTTGGTAATTACTTGATTTCAACCCCTCAAAGTCTTGGTCTTGTCTTGGTCTCGATACAAGTTGGTCTTGGTCATGACTTGATCTCAACCCCTCAAAGTCTTGGTCTTGTCTTGGTCTCGATACACTTTGGTCTTGGTCTTGACCTGATCTCAACCCCTCAGAGTCTTGGTCTTATCTTGGTCTCGATACACTTTGGTCTTGGTCATGACTTAGGCTCAGTTTAGGTGGTCTTGAATACAACACTCTTCTTCTTCTGGCTGTTCCTGTTAGGGGTCACCACAGCGGATAATGTCCCTCCATCTCCTCCTGTCCTCCGTATCTTCTTCTGTTACACCAACCGTCCTCATGTCCTCCACCACATTCATAAATCTCATCTTTGCTCTTCCTCTTTTCCTTCTACCTGGCAACTCCATCTCCAACACTCTTTTCCCAGTATACCCTGGATCTCTTCTCTGTACATGTCCAAACCATCTCAATCTCGCCTCCCTCACTTTGTCTCCAAGCTGTCCTACGTGTCCTGTCCCTCTAATATTCTCGTTTTTCATCCTGTCCCACTTTGTCACTCCCAATAAGAATCTCAGCATCTTCACCTCCGCTACTTCTAGTTCAGTTCGGCCTCCTGTTTTTTTGTCAGTGCCGCTGTCTCCAAACCATACAACGTCGCTGCTCTGACTACTGTCTTGATTACAACACTACTCCTATCAATATGTAACAAAGCTTGCTTCAACTCTGGGGTAAATCTGCCTTTAATTTGTGAATGATGACGATGTAGAAAAGTACACCAGTTACAGGCAAATTACCGTGCTAGCCTGTTTACACATTAGTGTAAAATGTGAATTATTTTTACACAAATGATCCAATTATTACATTCACACTATTTAGTCTAGCTGTCAAGAATTAGTACGCTAGTTTGCATCCATCATTGTTGCACATAAACGTGAGCTAACAGAGCAGTGCACGGTGACATTACAAACAGGTTTGACTCTTTAACTTGGTACTCACTAACTGTCACACTGATGTGCACAATTAATTATTTCATGATATCCTCAGAGTCACAAACACTTGTGCAGCATCCCAAACTGCTTACTACTGTCTGACATTGCATTTCATAATCTCAAGGCTAGTTCCTATATTAGAGCAGCGGCTACAATTATCGACACCTTAACGATGTTTTGGCCGTTGCAAAAGTAGAAAAGACTTTCATTACGTAAATTGTGTATGAACAATTACTCAAACTTCCACTGGAACAAAAACGAGTTGATTCTCGATTAAGCCTCGGTCACAACCGGCCGTACGTGCTCCTACGGCCGGTCTACGTGCAAAAAAACGCAAGAAACGCACGGAGGGCGCGCGTGTGATGTGCTGATTTTCAAGCCGTAGACTGGCCGCAGACCGGCTGCAGAGGTTCTTTGTCATGTCAAACAAACTCTACGGGCGCTTACGTTTTTTTCAGGTTGCAAAACAAACTTACGGCCAACGTGTGTCTTTCTCCACGAACAAAAAAAATGCAGCGATTTGGGAAATGCCAAAAATCGCACGTCCGGTTGTGACCTAGGCTTTACTTAGCGTATCAGATCGCGTGACACCATTCCACAATTATCGACAGCTTTGTCCACAGTTATCGACACCGTTCGACAGTTATCGACACCAGATGATTATTTATTTTTTTAAAAATCAGTATGTGGTATTAAGTTAACAAAACATACTTTTTATTTAAAATGTGTTTGACATAGACTTATATTTAGTACAAAATATCTTTTATATAAATATATCCATGTCAGTGTTTACGTAAATGAGGAAGTAATTCTAATGTTTATAAACAAATGAACTGATAATGTTTAACCTGTCAGAAAATCTTTTTGTTCCCCTTTCTACTTTCGAAGTATTTTCGTAAATCACATTTTGCTAATCATTCGTTGTTGTTTGTATTAATTTCTAGTTTTGTCGTTTATCAATAAATGTCAACAGACAGTGTAACCGTATGAAAATCCAGGTCAAAGGTCACATGTCATTCCTCGAACCAAAATATAAAATGTCGACTGATATTGTAATATGTGGTAGATATTTATAAGAAACTGCAAAAAAAAAAAATTTATATGCTAGGAATTTAATTCTGGTCTAATTCTATTTATTGCAATCGGATTCCAAATACTCTATAAACATTCCATTCTATTATGGATCAGAAAAAAATATATAAATCACAGCACTTTTATATTTTTAAAGTATTTCATCTACTTCAACAATGTTCCACAAAGATGGCTCCATTACAGCTGTAAACGCCACTTAATTCCACAGCGTGTCGATAATGGTGGACACCGGTGAAAGTGATCACTATTATCGACACCTCACGTGACTTCTCAAACGCGCGTTTCGATACAAAATGGCGGCTGTCAAATGAAAGAGTAAGAAACAAAGTCGGTTTCGACAAGTAGATCATGAAATATCGGTGAATTTGATCAGTAAAACCACGTCCATGATCTTTCCACCACGCTTACCTACGATGATAACGTCCGGATTTTCCTCAAATTGCTGATCGTGCTGAAAAAAATTCCATCTCAGGTAACGAGCTGTGTCATCAGACAACAAGGTTAAAGGGCGAGGCGGGTCTTCCGGTTGATTAATTAACCAATAATAACTGTTGTAACTGAAACTCGGCTTTGTAAAATTGTTTTTATTGGTAAATCTGAAAAGGTGTCGATAATTATGGACTGTCGCTGCTCTACTACTTATTATGAAGTGTAGGAAATTCCAGAATCATGCATCCTGTAGCGATAAGGTTGTTTTTTTTTTTTAAATTTACATACACTAGTGTTCAAAAGTTTGGGGTCACCCAGACAATTTTGTGTTTTCCATGAAAAGTCACACTTTTGTTTCCCACCATAAGTTGTAAAATGAATAGAAAATATAGTCGAGACGTTTTTCTGGCCATTTTGAGCATTTAATCGACCCCACAAATGTGATGCTCCAGAAACTCAATCTGCTCAAAGGAAGGTCAGTTTTATAGCTTCTCTAAAGAGCTCAACTGTTTTCAGCTGTGCTAACATGATTGTACAAGGGTTTTCTAATCATCCATTAGCCTTCTGAGGCAATGAGCAAACACATTGTACCATTAGAACACTGGAGTGAGAGTTGCTGGAAATGGGCCTCTATACACCTATGGAGATATTGCACCAAAAACCACACATTTGCAGCTAGAATAGTCATTTAGCACATTAGCAATGTATAGAGTGGATTTCTGATTCGTTTAAAGTGATCTTCATTGAAAAGAACAGTGCTTTTCTTTCAAAAATAAGGACATTTCAAAGTGACCCCAAACTTTTGAACGGTAGTGTACATTGGTATTAAAGGTATTCTGTTTTTGCATTCTGCCACTTCTAGAGCCTAAAGAATGCCTGGCTTGCACACTATGCCAGAGACACAGCCAACCCCGGTGTTCTGGTCTTGCTGGGCTGTGGTACTGTCTCCAGCACATGTGGGCAGCTGGCCAGCTACCCTCTGGCCCTGGTACGCACTCGTATGCAGGCACAAGGTAGGTACTGTGTCCATTTCAAAGGCCCAAAGAGCTCAGAGAGCCACTCTTGAATACTCGATGGACGACAGATGTGTCACCGTGCTGTTTGTGCATGAGGGAGAGCTGAAGTGAATACAGAGACTACTGGCATTTTAGGAGGCATTAGAGAGCTGGTACTTGGCAGTAAGCAAAAGGGGCACATTGTTTACAAAAGTACTTGATGGCTTAAGGGTTAGGAATAATTAAGCTTCATGAAGGAGTTCATGTTCATGTAGAGAATCCAAAAGAACCAAGCTCATTTTTTTAATATAAAGAGATTTAGGAAATCCAATACAACATGATAAAAATGTGTTAATAACTGGTGTCAGTCTGTGTTGTGGTTTCAGCATCGCTCGATAACTCGGAGCAGCCCTCGATGCGCTTGCTGATTAAGAGCATCGTGGCGAAAGAAGGCTTTTTCGGTCTCTATCGGGGGATCCTACCCAACTTCATGAAGGTCATTCCAGCTGTCAGCATCAGCTACGTAGTGTACGAGTACACAAAATCATCGCTGGGTATCTCAAAGTGAACATCACAGGGCCGTGTTCCCAAATCGCAGCACAGGAGTGCTGTTCCTGGATCCGTTTATCTTCTTCGACGCAAGAAAAACGTATTCATCACATGGATCAGCCACAATCTGATCCCAGATCAGCATTCCTGTGTTCAAAAGCTTTGTGAGTCCAGGCTGTTGTTGCTGTTTTGCAGCACTTTTATGAATTTCATGAATGTCCCGTCTGCACTAAACACCACTGAATTTTCAACTTTTGAAACCCAGAGAAGTGCATCAATAGTGTCTGAGAGACAAGGCTGAAGCAGTGGGATGGACTCATGGACTGTAGAATTAACTACATGATTTAATTACTGTATATAGGTATTTTGTCATTGGTTTATTTCGATTTGTAGCAATAGGAAAGGCCAGTCACTGCACCGAATAATATGGCAAATAAGATTTACCTGATGGCATGCTATGACCGCTTTAATGTGTCTATTCATGCGAATGTCTGATGTCTGTGAATGTTGCTTTTATTTCTATTACAACCTCAATTCCAAAAAAGTTAAGTCTGAAGATTTGCGAATCATGGAAACCCTGTATTTCATTGAAAATAGTTCAAAGACAACATATCAAATACTGAAACTGATAAATTTTTATTGTTTTTTGAAAAATACATGCTCATTTTTTAATTTGATGTCAGCAACACATTTCAGAAAAGTTGGGACAGGTGAATTGGCAACAGGTCAGTAACATGATTGGGTATAAAAAGAGCATCCCAGAGAGGCAGAGTCGCTCAGAAGTAAAGACGGGGAGGGGTTCACCGCTCTGTGAAAGACTGTGTGGGCAAACAGTGCAACAATTTTAGAATAATGTAAAATTGCAAAGAATTTGTGGATCACATCAACGATGGTACAGAATATCATTAAAAGATTCAGAGAATCTGGGGAAATCTCTGTATGCAAGAGACAAGGCTGAAAACTGACACTGGACGCCTGTGATCTTCAGGCCCTCAGGCGACACTGCATTAAAAGTAGACACGTGTCTGTAGTGGGAATCACTGTATGGGCTCAGGAACACTTCAGAAAACCATTGTCTGTGAAAACAGTTCATTACTGCATCCACTAATGCAACTCAAAACCAGATATAAACAATATCCAGAAACACCGCCACCTTCTCTGGGCCCGAGCTCTTTTACGATGGACTGAGGCAAAGTGGAAAATTGTCCCAAGGTTTGACGAACCAAAAGTAGGAATTCTTTTTCGGAATCATGGACACCACGTCCTCCAGGCTAAAGAGGAGAGCGACCATCCGGCTTGTTATCAGTGCACAGTTCAAAAGCCAGCATCTGTGATGGTATGAGGGTGTATTAGTACTAATGACATGGGTAGCTTGTACATCTGGGAAGGCATCATTAATGCTGAATGATATATACACGTTTCAGAGCAATATGCTGCCATCCGGACAAAATCTTTTTCAGTGAAGGCCTTCCTTCTTTCAGCAAGACGATGCCAAACCGCTTTCTGCACATATTAAAACTGCATGGCTCTGCAGTAAGAGAGTCCAGGTGCTAAACTGGCCTGCCAGCAGTTCAGACCTGTCTCCCATTTAAAACATTTGGTGCATTATGAAACGCAAAATAATCTGACAAAGGAGACCCCGAACTGTTGAGCAACTGAAATCGTATATCAGGCAAGAATGGGACAACATTTCTCTTTCAAAACTACAGCAATTGGTCTCCTCAGTTCCCAAACGTTTACAGAGTGTTGTTAAAAGTAGAGCTGATACAACACAGTGGTAAACACGCCCCTGTCCCAACTGTTTTTTGAAACGTGTTGCTGACATCAAATTCAAAATGAACATATTTAAAAAAAAAACCCTCAATAAAATTTCTGTTTCAACCTTTGATATGCCGTCTTTGTACTATTTTCAATGAAATACAGGGTTTCCATGATTTGCAAATTATCACATTCTGTTTTTATTTACAGTTGACACAGCGTCCCAACTTTTTTGGAATTGGGGTTGTACATCACTTGTATATTTTTATATTTTATTATAAATTTGTACAACGTAGACCGTAAGCTACCACTTCACAACTCAACAGATAACACCAGTGCACCACTGAGAAAGGTACTAAAATGGGTAGTTTATCCAAATTCTAAATAATAAAAACGTGTTCCATATCTGAGCCCTTACTGGCTCGCTGCCCTAAACTCCAAATGGGAGGAATTTCCGTCAACATCATAAGGGCTCCTGCGTGATGTTATCAGTTATTGCGAAAATTCTTGGCCTTTTTAAGGTCTGTGGGATTGACTTCACCAGAATTTGCCCAGAAGGCACTGCAGTCTGATGTCATTTCCTTTTCCAAACAGCAAAAAGCTGTGGATGAAGCTATTCATAAATGTAAACAGAAGCAATAAAAGACCTGTGGGATAAAAGCCGCAAAGGCGTTTACTCCTTAGCAAGCTGAATAATTCTGTACGTAGTTCAAAACAAATAGACGATTGAAATCACCAAAGAAATCGCTTTCATCCTTTCACGCACTTTTTTTTAATTACTGTAATTTTCTCATTTGCTAATAAGTTAGTATAATAGTTTATTAACAAGGCAATGTGACAATTTAGAGAAAATAGTTCAAACAATTCAATTTAAGGATATTGCTTTGAGATACCTTATGGGGAAAAAAAAAAACACATTTTGTTAGACAATATTTTTTTCCGCAAGTGAAAACGTGAGCTGATGGGAACAAGGAGAAGTCAATGAATAGTTGGACCACATACTGGAGTGGTTAGTAACATAATCTGTGAAACAAATCACATACAGTTGTGTTCAAAATAATAGCAGTGTGTTTAAAAACGTGAGTAAAGCTCAAAATCCTTATAATAGTTTTTATTTCCATGCATTGGGAACACTGCACATTATATTCTACATCAAAACATGAAGAAAAATGTATGAATATTTTAATTACTTTACAGAAAATGAAGAAAAATGAACATTGGGCTGTTCAAAAAAATAGCAGTGTCTGCATTTTTCATTACAAACTCCAAATATTTACTGTATAAACTGAAAAAATCTTAAGGATTTAGTATTCCTGTGAATCACTAAACTAATATTTAGTTGTATAACCACGGTTTCTGAGAACTTCTGGCACCTGTGAACAGGTATTCCAGCCCAGGATGATTTGACAACATTCCACAATTCCTCTGCATTTCTTGGTTTTGCCTCAGAAACAGTATTTTTGATGTCACCCCACAAGTTTTCTATCGGATTAAGGTCCGGGGATTGGGCTGGCCACTCCATAACTTTCATTTTGTTGGTCTTGAACCCTGATGCTGCTCGCTTACTGGTGTGTTTGGGGTCGTTGTCTTGTTGAAACACCCATTTCAAGGGCATTTCCTCTTCAGCATAAGGCAACATGACCTCCTCAAGTATTTTGATATATGCAAACTGATCCATGATCCCTGGTATGCGATAAATGGGCCCGACACCACAGTAAGAGAAACATTCCCATATCATGATGCTTGCACCACCATGCTTCACTGTCTTCAGAGTGTACTGTGGCTTGAATTCAGTGTTTGGGGGTCGTCTGAAAAACTGTCTGCGGCTCTTGGACCCAAAAAGAACAATTTTACTTTCATCAGTCCACAAGATGTTTTTCCATTTCTCTTTAGGCCAGTCGATGTGTTCTTTGGCAAATTGTATCCTCTTCAGCACATCTTTTTTTTAACAGTGGAACTTTGCGGGAGCTTCTTGCCGATAGATTAGCTTCACACAGGCGTCTTCTAATTGTCACAGTACTCACAGGTAACTTCAGACCGTCTTTGATCACCCTGGAGCTGATCATTGGCTGAGTCTTTGCCATTCTGGCTATTCTTCGATCCATTCGAACGATAGTCTTCTGTTTTCTTCCACGTCTCTCTGGCTTTGCTGTCCATTTTAAAGCACTGGAGATCATTTTAGCTGAGCAGCCCATCATTTTCTGCACTTCTTTACAGTATACGTTTTACCTCTCCAATCAACGTTTTAATCAAAGCACGCTGTTCTTCTGAACAATGTCTGGAACGACCCATGTTTCTCAGGTTTTCAGAGAGAAATGGATGTACAACATGTGCTGGCTTCATCCTTAAATTAGGGCCACCTGACTGACATCTGTTTTTTCACAGAATGAATGATCTCACTAATTAAACTCCACACTGCTATTATTTTGAACACGTCCCTTTCACTTAATTATTCGATTACACAGACTCAGGAGCATGCATATCATGAATGTCGGGTCTGTTGGTTTTCTATGACTCTACTACACCTACTGGTAAATTATTTGCCATGTAGTAATATAATTTCCACCAAAAACAGTGATTGATCTGGTTAGTCGTGTTGGACTGCTATTATTTTGAACACAAGTGTACTATGACCAAATACATAAAGAACATTTCTTTGTGTTAAGCATGTTTACATACGCAAGGTTTGTTAAGGTAAACTAATCATTGATTGTAGAAATGCATCCGATATGAACGATACTGCACGATTGCATCCATTGCTATCTGCCGTGTGTTAAGTAACCAACATAAAACATTTGCTGTACTGTTTGTCATTTTAATACTGAGTTCATTAACAAGTTTTGAGACTGAGACTGTAGCTGGTCAAGGCAGTTTTTATTTGTATTTTTTTTTTTAATATATATATCCGACATTTGTTCACATTTCTTCACGATGAAGCGTGTCGATACTCAGCCTTGTTTATTACTCTGTCGATCAATAAATGTAAATGTTGTCAGAGAACAAAGTTTCACAAACCCAGACGCTCTCGTAGGATATATACTAACTGGATTTAATAACCACCGCATTTCTTGTATAAATTCTTAAAAGTAGACGGCCTTTCGGTTCCGTAAAATCAGTGAAATTTAGTTCTGTCTGAAATTTGGTCATTGTGATATATGTTTATTTCTGTCATATCTAAAAAAAAAAAATAAACGTTCTGTGGCTGGGAAGTTATTTAATTTGAGGAGATTCCTGGGCAAATAATGTGCATGAAATTGCTCGCGTCAAGCAGAGAAAGGAAGTCCGTGTGCGCATGTCCAGGTTTGCCTTGACTGTGCACTGACACTAAACGAACAGCTGATCACTGACTGCCGATATTTATTAGTTTGGTCCTGCGTTTCTTTTCCTTCGTACAGTTAGGTCCATACATATTTGGACAGAGATAACATTTTTCTAATTTTGGTTCTGTACATTACCACAATGAATTTTGAACAAAACAATTCAGATGCAGTTGAAGTTCAGACTTTCAGCTTTAATTCAGTGGGTTGAACAAAATGATTGCATAAAAATGTGAGGAACTAAAGCATTTTTTAAACACAATCCCTTCATTTCAGGGACTCAAAAGTAATTGGACAAATTAAATAAATGTTCATTTCTAATACTTGGTTGAAAACCCTTTGTTGGCAATGACTGCCTGAAGTTTTGAACTCATGGACATCACCAGACGTTGTGTTTCCTCCTTTTTAATGCTCTGCCAGGGCTTTACTGCAGCGGTTTTCAGTTGCGGTTTGTTTGTGGGCCTTTCTGTCTGAAGTTTAGTCTTTAAAAAGTGAAATGCATGCTCAATTGGGTTGAGATCAGGTGACTGACTTGGCCATTCAAGAATATTCCACTTCTTTGCTTTAATAAACTCCTGGGTTGCTTTGGCTTTATGTTTTGGGTCATTGTCCATCTGTATTCATCATTCTGGTAGAGGTTGATCTTGGTTTCATCTGTCCAAAGAATGTTCTTCCAGAACTGTGCTGGCTTTTTTAGATGTTTTTTAGCAAAGTCCAATCTAGCCTTTTTATTCTTGAGGCTTATGAGTTGCTTGCACCGTGCAGTGAACCCTCTGTATTTACTTTCATGCAGTCTTCTCTTTATGGTAGATTTGGATATTGATACGCCTACCTCCTGGAGAGTGTTGTTCACTTGGCTGGCTGTTGTGAAGGGGTTTCTCTTCACCATGGAAATTATTCTGCGATCATCCACCACTGTTGTCTTCTGTGGGCGTCCAGGTCTTTTTGCATTGATGAGTTCACCAGTGCTTTCTTTCTTTCTTTCTCAGGATGTACAAACTGTAGATTTTGCCACTCCTAATATTGTAGCAATTTCTCGGATGTTTTTTTTCTGTTTTCGCAGCTTAAGGATGGCTTGTTGCACCTGCATGGAGAGCTCCTTTGACTGCATGTTTTCTTCACAGCAAAATCTTCCAAATGCAAGCACCACACCTCAAATCAACTCCAGGCCTTTTATCTGCTTAATTGAGAATGACATAACGAAGGAATTGCCCACACCTGCCCATGAAATAGCCTTTGAGTCAATTGTCCAATTACTTTTGGTCCCTTTAAAAACAGGGTGGCACATGTTAAGGAGCTGAAACTCCTAAACCCTTCATCCAATTTTAATGTGGATTCCCTCAAATGAAAGCTGAAAGTCTGGACTTTATGTCCATGTCCATTATATAACTATAACTTGAATATGTTTCAGTAAACAGGTAAAAAAAAACAAAATTTGTGTCTGTGTCCAAATATATATGGACCTAACTGTATATAATAACGTCTTTTCTTCTCACTTTCCGTTACTGGAGTCGGTCTTTCACGTTTCACTCGCATACTCACGTCCTCCATTTTTCTCTCGTTTCAAATTTGGATCCCACAATGCCTTGAGCGAACGGGAAAAGCCCACCACGCGATGCATGACGTACAGTAGTGTCTTGAATCGGGTCATGGTGAAGCAGGAAAAAACAGTGGAGAATTTAAGGCCACATGGCCTGAAATTAATTAATTGTTCTATATTTTTAAAAAAACTGATAAAATTGGAAGTCTGTGATTCGAATTCAGTAGCTTTCAGTCCACTAAACAAAAATAATTTGGTGGTGGTGGGGGGGTCTGAAAGTCAGTCTACCTTTAAATAGCTACCCAGTTTGATAAATGAGGCTTCTTTCTTGTCTAGACAGTTTCTGGATGTAAACTACAAAATGATCTAGAATTGCATTCAAGAACAGGACATGAGACAGTTCTAAGTTGTTCGCCGTTACAGTCCATGGCCACTTTTAGCTGGCAGGAGTGGAACCCGATGTGCTTTTCTTTTTTTAAAGATTTTTTTGGGGCTTTTTTCACCTTTATTGGATAGGACAGTGTAGAGACAGGAAATGAGCGGGAGAGAGAGACGGGGAGGGATCGGGAAATGACCTCGGGTCGGAATCGAACCCGGGTCCCCGGATTTATGGTATGGCGCCTTATCCACCTGAGCCACGACGCCCCCCCCAATGTGCTTTTCTGCTCACCATGGTTGCTACCGTATGAGTTACTGGCAGCTCGAACCAATCTGGCCATATTCCTCAGACCTCTGTTCTCAACAAGGCGTTTGTTTCCACCCACAGAACGGTCACTCGTTCAATGTTTTTTGTTTGTCGCACCATTCTGTGAGACTGTTGTTTGGGTGTGAAAACTCCAGATCATCAGCAGTTTCTGAAACACTCAAACCAGCCCACCTGGCTCAAACCAACACCCACACCACAGTGAAAGTCAGTCACACTTTGAGATCATAATTTTTTCCCATTCTGATGTTTCAAGCGAACATTAATTGAAGCTCTTGATTTGTATCTGCATCATTTTATGCCTTGTGCTGCTGTCAAGGGATCGGCTGATTGATTAGATAACTGCACAAAAGCAGGCGTGTGGGTATTCTGAATAAAGTGGCTGTTGAGTGTATATCACAAGCTTAATATCACGATTGATTGTATAATTTGCATTTTGAAAGATGTAACTAAATAGCATGCCAACAGTTAGCCTATACATTCATGTGAATAATGACAGGCTGAATTAAAAACCTAGTATTACACTGTTTATCATTGGATTATCACTGTTAAGATACAATTTTAGTGTTTATATTTGTGTTTGCTATGTATTTGAATGGATGCTAATGCTTGAATAAAGACTGTTCGTTTATCCTGTAAATAAACGTAAAGAGGCATTTGTTGTCGGGTAAAAACCTCCCTGCATGGACATATAGTATACTCTTAGAATGTCTGGAAGTCATTATTTCTTCCTCTGTGTAGTGCACTTCTCCAGGAAACACCGAGTCAAACAGGATTGTGCCAGTGTTGTCATGGTAACACTGCAACCGTGACTGGCCTTTGGACCGAAGAGCTTGTGATGTCGACAGAACAAGTTTGTTTTGTCAGCATTACTTACCAAGTCCAAGAACAAAATGTTACTTGTTTTGCCCCCTACCCCTTTTTTTTTTTTTAAATAAATCACTTTTTTTTTCTGTGATGTCACTGTTGCTAATACAGCACAAATGTCCTTGAAAGGACTCGAGTACATTCTTCAGGCTCCAGAATAATGATGGCAAAGTTGTAATTTTAACCGAGACAGGTCCACTAGTTGGTTAGTGCTGTCGCCTCACAGCAAGAAGGTCCTGGGTTCGAGCCCCGGGGCCGGCGAGGGCCTTTCTGTGCGGAGTTTGCATGTTCTCCCTGTGTCCGCGTGGGTTTCCTCCGGGTGCTCCGGTTTCCCCCACAGTCCAAAGACATGCAGGTTAGGTTAACTGGTGACTAAATTGACCGTAGGTGTGAATGTGAGTGTGAATGGTTGTCTGTGTCTATGTGTCAGCCCTGTGATGACCTGGCGACTTGTCCAGGGTGTACCCCGCCTTTCGCCCGTAGTCAGCTGGGATAGGCTCCAGCTTGCCTGCGACCCTGTAGAACAGGATAAAGCGGCTAGAGATAATGAGATGAGAGGTCCACTCGTGCTCACTTGACTCAGTCCATGAGGAACTATCAATCGTGTGTATTAAAAAGGTTGGGAATACAAACTATTAATTGAACGCATCAGTAAAAGTTAGACTCAAAATACAGTTCTGGCACAGTGGTTAGCACTGTCGCCTCGCAGCAAGAAGGGCCTGGGTTCGAGCCCAGTGTCTGTATGGGTTTCCCCTACAGTCATGCAGGTTAGGCTAATTGGTGACTCTAAATTGACCGTAGGTGTGAATGTGAGTGTAAATGGTTGTTTGTCTCTATGCGGCAGCCCTGCGATGATCTAGCGACTTGTCCAGGGTGTACCCCGCCTCTCACCCGTAGTCAGCTGGGATAGGCTCTACCTTGCCCAGGATAAGCGGTTACGGATAACGGATGGAGTACCGTCATAACTACGATGCTGATTTGCATGCCTTTAACCGGAACATCTTCACCTGACCAAAATTCACGTAGGGCCGAGTTCATCATCATACGAAGGACAATGTGATAAAGGGAAGTTGGGATACAAGCCAGCTGTTAGCACTTTGTTTTTACAGTCACATATTGGTTGCCTTTAGGTTTAAATATGTAGTTTTGCTTTACTTGAAGGTCGACAGACATTCTAACCTTGTAATGTTATAACACTGGCTGGTTTGACTCATTTATATCTTAAAGCATACAAATACTGGTTAAGTTCCAGTTGCTGTTGAAGGCTTCCTGAGCGTAGCCTACGTCATGTTATAACCTTTCAAGATTAGGCTGGGTGAAGCAAGTCAATAATTCTAAATTAAATATGGATGGATAGTGACTCATTCACCACATTTCACTTCTTAGCCTGCCAGTTTTGTTTAAGAAATATTCAAGATCAACCCAAAGGCCTGAGGTGCCGAGTTACTGATTGGACAATCAGGGATACAAGCCCCAGAGCTGCCAAGCTGCCACTGTTGGGCCCTTAGGCAAGGCCTTTATCCACATCGACGTGGCAAAAAAAAAAAAAAGATGCAGCAGAAGAAGGATCAACCTGAAAGGTTCCATTATAAGCTCAAAGCTTTCCCATTAGAGCAGGGCTCAATAGATACTTGAGTAACCTTTCAACAAAAAGTCATGAAAGAACCTACGATGCAATATCCAGTCTATGCCTCCTTCATAGTCGTCTTTTTCAACGAGCTGTTTCTGGGTTAGCACTGGTTCCAAATACAAAGTGCTTGAATTTATCCCGAAATAACCATCGGGGTATTTTCGAGTTCACTCGGAGACCAACTGTGCAATCTGAGCAAAGAGGGTGGACGTGTCCCAAATGGCCTGCTCCCTGCTGGAGGCCAGTCGTCAAAAGGGGTGTTCACACGGCAACTTTTATGCTGCGTTCATGTGCTATGGGAAGATGATATTTTCCAGTTGGGAAGTGGTATTTACCAGTGTGTTGTGTTCACATGCTTTTGTTGTTGTTGACAAGTTAAAGATGGTGGACCAGAATCAGAATCAGGCCTGTTATTTGGCTAAAACAATTATAGATTGCCTTGTTCATCAGCTGCAGCAGGAATACGAGTTATCAAAAGTCAAAAGGTAAATAATGCTGAATATTTCCTGATCATGACAAGTAGAGATTTTCTTAACACATTGAATGCCAAACAGTTTTTGGAAATTTGGCTGTAGCCACAATGAGAGTAGCCAGTCTCTAGATCATTGTTGGCGTTCTTTGGACAGCCACAGAATATTTTGTATTAGGCTATAACATACATCTCATCTCATTATCTCTAGCCGCTTTATCCTGTTCTACAGGGTCGCAGGCAAGCTGGAGCCTATCCCAGCTGACTACGGGCGAAAGGCGGGGTACACCCTGGACAAGTCGCCAGGTCATCACAGGGCTGACACATAGACACAGACAACCATTCACACTCACATTCACACCTACGCTCAATTTAGAGTCACCAGTTAACCTAACCTGCATGTCTTTGGACTGTGGGGGAAACCGGAGCACCCGGAGGAAACCCACGCGGACACGGGGAGAACATGCAAACTCCACACAGAAAGGCCCTCGCCGGCCACGGGGCTCGAACCCAGACCTTCTTGCTGTGAGGCGACAGCGCTAACCACTACACCACCGTGCCGCCCTATAATATACATATTATAATAATATAATATCCATAACATGACTCGTTTAAAAGGTGAGAGTCAGCTTTCCATAGGTGAAAACCACTTCTTTCTTGGTTCATAAGCTAGTCCTGTACCGCTCGCCGCCATGTTGAAAAGGTTAAAGTTCATCTCATCTCGGCAACTCGTGTATTAAAATTTTCTACGAGTTGCCCAGTGGAAAATACCACAAGAGGGGGCGTTCATGTGTGCTTTCCATGTCGGCGTTTGGTATTTACCATAATTCCCATAGCACATGAACGCACCATTACTCCGGTGTAGCACCGGGGCTGCCCCGGTAGTGTGTTCACACGGTACAAAGTTATACCGGTGTCGCCCCTGAAAGCTGCTTAAACCGGTGCAAATCTAACCCTGCTCGGGAGGGGGTTTAAGAAATTTACTCCGAAGTAAATGCTAGTTTGCGGGGCAGCACCGATATAAAATGGGGCGTCTGAACGCTACAGGGGTAGACTCGCTACGCGTGAGGAGAGTTGATTACATACGGGCATTGCATAATTTGCATCCTGGTATTTTGCGCTTCCAAAATGGCGAATATCAACAACAACAGAACTGCGTGTCTTCCAGTGTTGCCAGATTGGGCGGTTTTAAGTGCATTTTGGTGGATTTGAACATATTTTGGGCTGGAAAACGTCAGCAGTATCTGGCAACACTGGTGTCTTCATCCACGTTGTTTTCCCGGCGCTTGGTGATGCCATGACAACCGGGAAAAGGAAGTACATTTTCACGCATGCGCATATTTTATTTCCGCATTATTACTATCGTATAGCACGGTCGCAAAAACTGCCGTGTGAACGCAAGTGGGGCTGCACCGGTGCTAACACGCTTCTCTCTAGTAAGCAGGTTTGAGATGTGTGAACGCTCCACAAAATTTACACCGGTGTAAGAGATATCGCAACAAAATACACTGGTGCAGCATCGGTGCAAATATGTGCCGTGTGAACACCCCTTAAAAATAGCAGCATCTTGAGGTCTCTGGAGGGTCAGGGGTTCAAGGCCCAGTGCTGCCAAGCTGCCACTTGTTGGGCCGTTAGGCAAGACCTTTACCTGATATGAACTATTTACAAAGTTAGAACGAGTTAAATATTTGAACGTATACAATATGCATTTTTCTTATGTGGCTCCCATGTATTGTACTTAAGTTACTTCTTAAAATTTTATCCAAAAAGAGTCGTATGCCTAACGTAACACCTTATGTGACCTGCTGATTAGCTATAGCTCTTAGTAGCTAGCTTGTCGTCAGCTTGAGAAGTCGAGCTTGTCTTCTTACTCGCGATTATGATGAAACCAACATCACGCTATTCAAGTGTCCCAAAAGCTGTGCTTCGATCTCTCAGACGTGCCACTGCAACGACTAAAAACTCAGTTATTCTAATAAAGATTTTTATTTTTCAGTTTTAAATAGGCCAACAAACCATAAAAATACATACAGGTCAGTAAAATGATCAGCCACATACTCACGTGTGCACATCAGCATTAAGGTTTAAGATTGTAAACCGCCTTCAAAAAACAGAATTGAATTGATAGACTGGTTAAACTGCTGTTCGCAAGAACGTCGGTGGTGCTGTGGGATTTTTTATTTTTTTTTCCGTTTGCTTTATCCTGAGAGAGAGTCAATCAAAACGAGCTCACATTGAATTAATTCAACTGGTCAATGCTGATGTTAAAAGCCCTCTCCAGTCCAGAAATGCTCAAAAGGCGTGAAATTAAATTAATGCTGACAGGGCTATCATTTTACTGAATGAGAAATCCAAAAAAAAAAAAAAAAAACCCAAAACACATTATCATTCATAAGTCCAGGAGAGAAGAAAAAAAAAAAAAAAATCACCCCAGTCGCCCCAAATGAAGGAATTTATGTTGCCGTCATGAAAAAAATACATTCTCTATTAATAAAAACCTAGTTGTACATTAAATGTAATTCGTGAGGGAGTGATACAATATTGGCGTCACGAAAACAAAAAAACAAAAAGGGAGAGAGACCCTCCTACCATTTGAACATCACGTTCACACCCTTGATGATTGGATGCACACTATCACAGGACAAAGAAACGTGTGATTACAATCCGAGGTTAAAACACTACCATCTTAAAATAATGCACGGAATCTCACATAGTGGTAGTCGGGGTTTAGGCCTCTCCCTCAAACCAAAAGATTAAATCATTCCCTTAACATCGATGAATCTTTCGACAAGCATTCAAACCAGACGGAGGTCATCTATCCACAGTTCGGTGGGTTTTCCCCCTGCTCAAGCACATCTGCACATAAAATGAAATGTGTTAGAGCAGGAAAAACACTGGTGTAAACACAAAATGTCAGGATAAAAGACAATTCTGATGTATTCAGTTCCTACGTCTCGTCTCTGGAGCAGAGAAGTATGCAAAATGTATTTTATTGCTGAACTGGTTGGACTCGGAGATGATCCGTAATTAGAGGAATTTTCAGAAAGGAAAAAAATAAAAAATAATAAAATTGGTGGATGAAGGGAGCAGCACTGTGTCAAAAAAAAAAAAAACAACACCACAATGCCAACATGCACAGTACAGCAGGAAAAAAAAAAACCCTCCATTTCACCCATTCATAGTCCTATTATTTAGCTGTTTGACAACGTGGAAATGTTTGGATTTTTATAGCGCAAGAAAATGAGAAGTGTTTAAAAAAAAAAAAAGTCAAAGAAATGAAGAGGGAACAAAAAGGAAAACAATCCAAAAAAGAGACCAGAGAGAAAACAAACAAACAATGCTTTCATTTTCCAACTAGGGGGAAGGAAAAAAAAAAAACGAACCTAAAAACATCTTTTATAGCATTTTCAAAAGGAAAAGTAAATACAAGGTGCATGCGACAGCTTTTCAACGGTTCAGGGTAAAGATGATGGTGATGAAAAGGATAATGATTGTGATGGTGGGGTCACGATTCCTCGTTTCCTGAGTCGTCTTCGTCGTAGCAACAGTCCTCATCGTTATTGTCCTCCAAGTCCTCGTCGTCATAGTAATCATCGTAAAACAAGTCAGAGCCTTCATCTGTAGGGGGAGCGCGTGTGCGCACACAGTACTCAGCCAGAGTAGTGGGAACTTTAACACCGTCTCGCTCTGCTTCTGCTTTAGTGGCCAGAACCTGCTTCCTGTAAAACAAACACACACACAAAGATGATTCAGCAGTGAGCTACTGCTCACGTACGTATCCCCCCTCGCGAATATCAGAACGCAAGCAATCGAAGGAATAGGACGCTTATTATGAATGTTGACTTCTACAAATAATCCTGAAACAAGGTCAGTGTTCTTCACAGGGATTTCAAATAGCATCAAAATCATTAAAGGTCAGTAAACAGGAAGTTTACACGGTATAGAACCCCAACCTGAAGCACAGTACCGAGTATTTGTGGTTGCTGAGAAAAAGGGTGTTTCGGACGGACGGAAACCAGTATACCCCTGCTCTGAAGGACGAAGGTAGGGCTGTGCGATATGGGAAAAAAATGAATATCCCGATACATTTTCTCCGTTTCACGAGATACGATATATATCTCGATATATTTAAATCTCCTCTAAAGGACCCCATGAAATCTAACTTTTACTCTCTACTGTTTTCACTACAATCCCTGCAGATTAAATAACATTCTTGGTTAACTTTACAGGTGGTTTTTCAACAACACGTTTTACATTGTCATGTTAGTGATTAGGGGCGGCACGGTGGTGTAGTGGTTAGCGCTGTCGCCTCACAGCAAGAAGGTCCTGGGTTCGAGCCCCGGGGCCGGCGAGCGCCTTTCTGTGCGGAGTTTGCATGTTCTCCCCGTGTCCGCGTGGGTTTCCTCCGGGTGCTCCGGTTTCCCCCACAGTCCAAAGACATGCAGGTTAGGTTAACTGGTGACTCTAAATTGACCGTAGGTGTGAATGTGAGTGTGAATGGTTGTCTGTGTCTATGTGTCAGCCCTGTGATGACCTGGCGACTTGTCCAGGGTGTACCCCGCCTTTCGCCCGTAGTCAGCTGGGATAGGCTCCAGCTTGCCTGCGACCTTGTAGAAGGATAAAGCGGCTACAGATAATGAGATGAGATGTTAGTGATTAATCACAATTGAGTTGAAATAAGACTATTTTTATTCAACAAAGATGTGGCACAAACTGCAAAAACAATCTTGAAAATTGCAACAAAGGGGCAACACAATACAGAGCTGCTCAGAGCTCAAACCAATAAAGTGCAGCTCAACACTGAGAAAGACATTTAGCTTAAATAAGAAAAAAAAGTGTTCCTTCATTAAATTATTTAAAAAAAATAGATCTCCAAGCTATTAACCTGACTACTGAGAACCACTGGAACATTCACAATAGAGAGAGAGATTGAGGGAGAGAAGAGAGAGCTCTGCAAAACATCATTTTTCTCTTTGCACACTTTTGAACTGAGTGTTTTCTGGCGCTGCCTCTCAGATGTGTAGAATTCCGGTTTTGCCTTCTCTGTAAAATGTCTGCGACCAGGCAACTCATGTTTGGGATCGAGTGTGTTTAGTAAGTTTTGGAAGCCTGGTTTTTCCACTATACTAATTGGGATCATGTCTTCGGCAATGAAGTTAGTGATTGCATCCATTATAGCTCTCCATCTCGGACTCGTTTTCTCATATGGCATGGCTTTGGAGAACGAGGCCGCTATGGTCATTTGTTTAGCTCGTGGTGGGTTTTAGCTCGTGGGCAAGTAGTTCGGAGTTTAAGAGACTCTTCATACTGTACCGGGTGAGTTTCAGGTGATGGAACATATTTGTAGTGCTGCTGCCTTTCGTAATGACAGGTTTTTTTGCACACTTTACAAACTGGCATTTGCTGTTCCACGTCCTCCTCGCGATATCCAAAAAAATGCCAGTTGACTGACCCCTTACTAGTTCTTTTAGGAAGTAATTTGTCACTGAAATTGCCAGAGCTTACACGGTAGCCTATGCAACACCAGCGATTGCACGAACTGAGTCAGCGCTGTAAACCGGAACCAGGAAATCTTCCCGCCGGCAGTGTTGCCAGATACTGCTGACGTTTTCCAGCTCAAAATATGTTCAAAACCCGCCAAAATACACTTAAAACCGCCCAATCTGGCAACACAACCGAAACTAGAAAATCTTCCCGGAAGTTCCTTTCAGCACCGAGATGTCGCCCGGGATTGGTTGGCGAGTGCGTGACGTTATTGTTTTCTTTACCCTTAGGCAGCCTCTCACGTTACTGCCTGAGGGACAGGGAGAAAACCACCGGGAAAGGTTTTAAACAAACGCAAGTCGGAAGATGACCATAAAAAATACTCGATAGTTACGATATAATTTTATGTATCACACACAGAATTTTCGCGATATATTGAGTATATTCGATATATCGCACAGCCCTAGACGAAGGTAGCCTGGGAAATCCCATGCTGCTTTGCACAATCGTTCCGATCTGAAAAGACAGCATGGAAACTATGGTCTCAAGGCTCGCCTGAGTTAGGGAGCCAATCAGAGAGTGGGGAGGGGTGGAAAGACGGTGACGCGTACTACTCGACAAACGGAAGCTTGTAGTTTATTTGGGACTGTTTACGGATCACATTTAACATGGCGGCGAGCGATACGAACCAAACTTTCGATCAAGCTTTAGACACTGTTCTGAATTAGTCTGGTTAACACCAGACCATATCACAAGTGAAATAAGTTCGGTGCCATTGTTTTCCTATTTTTGTTTTGCCTTCTCTTCGTCGCTCTAACTACGTCACCGGGTACAACTGCCATGATTGGCCATGGGTTACGTATACGCCAAATGATAGACATTCACAACGTCCAATAAACGGCCGTTGACAATCGTAAACCACACCTCCCCTACGAGAAATTCAATAGGCGGATTCCAGACCATATTTCACTTGTGATATGGTCTGGTGTTAACCAAACTAAGACGAAGGTATACTGATGTGGATCACTGATCCACATCCTGGAGAACGATGCAGGACAACAAGCGTTAAAGATTCTCGCAATAATATTTTCCGACCAGAGAGAGAAATTCCAAAACCTTAGATCCTGCACAAATGCAACGATCATCACAGCAATCTCAAACCCTTACAGTCCGGCCTAAAATGCCACTATAGCCAATGAAGACTAGAAATCTGTTTCATTTGGTATTGTCGGTAAAAAATATTTGCAGGTATTGTACAATGAATATACACTGCATCACACTTCCTGTCATGATAAATATTTCTACCAACATTCTCCCAAGATGTCCTTTTTCTTATTTACACATCAGGCCTCATCAGGGTTGAGGAATAAAGTAAGAAACAGGAGGAAATTAGACAAAGCGTGCTCCCAAAAGTCAAATGGAACTCGTGGTTACAAGTCATGTACATGAAATACTCAGTGCTCAAGTGGTGTCATAAGAACACTGCTGCGAGGCAACAGAAAGATGGACGCCGAAAGACTCCTTGTTCAGGTTAGGGTTGTTTTACAATCAGGGTACGCAAGCTAAAAAGCACATTTAACACTTAACTTCAATATCAAAAGGCTTGACTAAATAAACTTGGTTGTTTATTGTAGCCCTGTGATAGCTCTATTTACCATGCAAAAAAAAATTGAGAGAACGTTATTTTTGGTGACTGTATGGCAATATACAGTGGGGCAAAAAAGTATTTAGTCAGTCACCAATTGTGCAAGTTCTCCCACTTAAAAAGATGAGAGAGGCCTGTAATTTTCATCATAGGTATACCTCAACTATGAGAGACAAAATAAGAAAAAAAAAATCCAGAATCACATTGTCTGATTTTTAAAGAATTTATTTGCAAATTATGGTGGAAAATAAGTATTTGGTCAATAACAAAAGTTCATCTCAATACTTTGTTATATACCCTTTGTTGGCAATGACAGAGGTCAAACGTTTTCTGTAAGTCTTCACAAGGTTTTCACACACTGTTGCTGGTATTTTGGCCCATTCCTCCATGCAGATCTCCTCTAGAGCAGTGATGTTTTGGGGCTGTCGCTGGGCAACACGGACTTTCAACTCCCTCCAAAGATTTTCTATGGGGTTGAGATCTGGAGACTGGCTAGGCCACTCCAGGACCTTGAAATGCTTCTTACAAAGCCACTCCTTCGTTGCCCGGGCGGTGTGTTTGGGATCATTGTCATGCTGAAAGACCCAGCCACGTTTCATCTTCAATGCCCTTGCTGATGGAAGGAGGTTTTCACTCAAAATCTCATGATACATGGCCCCATTCATTCTTTCCCTTACACGGATCAGTCGTCCTGGTCCCTTTGCAGAAAAACAGCCCCAAAGCATGATGTTTCCACCCCCATGCTTCACAGTAGGTATGGTGTTCTTTGGATGCAACTCAGCATTCTTTCTCCTCCAAACACGACAAGTTGAGTTTTTACCAAAAAGTTCTATTTTGGTTTCATCTGACCATATGACATTCTCCCAATCCTCTTCTGGATCATCCAAATGCTCTCTAGCAAACTTCAGACGGGCCTGGACGTGTACTGGCTTAAGCAGGGGGACACGTCTGGCACTGCAGGATTTGAGTCCCTGGCGGCGTAGTGCGTTACTGATGGTAGCCTTTGTTACTTTGGTCCCAGCTCTCTGCAGGTCATTCACTAGGTCCCCCCGTGTGGTTCTGGGATTTTTGCTCACCGTTCTTGTGATCATTTTGACCCCACGGGGTGAGATCTTGCGTGGAGCCCCAGATCAAGGGAGATTATCAGTGGTCTTGTATGTCTTCCATTTTCTAATAATTGCTCCCACAGTTGATTTCTTCACACCAAGCTGCTTACCTATTGCAGATTCAGTCTTCCCAGCCTGGTGCAGGTCTACAATTTTGTTTCTGGTGTCCTTTGACAGCTCTTTGGTCTTGGCCATAGTGGAGTTTGGAGTGTGACTGTTTGAGGTTGTGGACAGGTGTCTTTTATACTGATAACGAGTTCAAACAGGTGCCATTAATCCAGGTAACGAGTGGAGGACAGAGGAGCCTCTTAAAGAAGTTGTTGCAGGTCTGTGAGAGCCAGAAATCTTGCTTGTTTGTAGGTGACCAAATACTTATTTTACCGAGGAATTTACCAATTAATTCATTAAAAATCCTACAGTGTGACTTCCTGGATTCTTTCCCCCCATTCTGTCTCTCATAGTTGAAGTGTACCCATGATGAAAATTACAGGCCTCGCTCATCTTTTTAAGTGGGAGAACTTGCACAATTGGTGGCTGACTAAATACTTTTTTGCCCCACTGTATGTCATATTTAGCAAAATTACTCGTGTCATTTAGAAAAAGTGCTTTTTTGACCACAGGTAGCTCCAAACGGGATGCACTTAAATCATTCTTTATACCATAAAACAAATATTTGGTTCCATATCATTGGAAACAGTTAAGTTTTAATTAACCCTACTGCTGCAATTCTGGCCAAGTCAAACAAGCATGGTTTGCCTCAAGCCCGGATCAGGTTCAGCAGCGACAAGGACGAATGTCACAGGAAATGCAAAGGCAGAATGAAAAGATGAGGCTGTTGGGAATATCGACGCTCTCCTCAGACATATTATAAAATCACCCAAAAAACACCCTCTATATATGACTAACTACAATTTATTAACTTTTCACCCACTGACAAAATGTACTTCCATGGCTGCTACCATTCGTGAAAACACATCAGAAAATTTCCACTTCTGAAGACGTGAATACCACAAGAAGGGGGAATTCATATGAACTGTTCTCAAAGACACTCATTTGAAGGCACTGATAGTCCAGGGTTTGCCTCGCTCCAATCCTGGTGGGCTGCAGTCAAACACCGTTTGGTGAGAGAGTTCCCGAGTTAACTGCTTGTTTTAATAGCCATGTTGGAGCAGAAGGAAAAGAGTGCGCTGAAAGCACAATAACCTCCGCTGATAACTCAGCCATAACTCTGGTAAAATGTGACTGAATTGAACAAAACTGCAACATGCTCCTATCAGGAGTACAGTGTAGGAGCATTTAAAAAACTCCGCACAAGCACACAATAACACAAGTACACTTTAAAACATGGGACTTGAGGGGGGGAAAGAGGTAGAGGTAACCCAGCGCAAGCAACCAGCCGTCCACTCATGCAGTCATGCAAACGGCGCTGGTTACGCACCCGCTTGTCACACTGGGGGTGAAAAACGGCGACCGCGGAAAATTGGGGAAGGAATGCGAAGAATGCAAGTGTGTCTCCCAGCAGTGACCTTCTGGGGGAAATGTTACCCCAGCAACGGCCTTGAACTCTGCTAAAACTTGCCCAAATTAAATGAAATTTCAATCTGTGTATTACAGTCATATAACAAAGCCTTTTGCCAAGTTTGGTGAAATTCCTCCAAAAATTGTGAGAGGGAGTTGATTTCAGAAGGCAAGTACCCTTCCCAGGACGGACACTGCCACGACATAATCCCCCTTCAGCCCTTTCGGCCAGCGGGGGATAATAAAAATTGTAGGGGAAGTTGATTTCAGAAAGCAAGCACACCTTGATGAAATTATTAACAAACTTGTACTTTGGCAATTTCATCAAGGTGTGCTTGCTTTCTGAAATCAACTCCTCTCACAATCTTGGGACGAATTTCACATAAGGCCTTTTTTGCCAAGTTTGATGTCGGTACTACGCATATTATTTTGTTCAATTCGGTTGCATTTTACCAGAGTTGTGGCGCTTGATTAACAACCTTGTACTTTGACAATTTCATGAAGGTGTGCTCGCCTTCTGACATCAACAACTCCCACAATTTGTGGAGGAATTTCACCAAACTTGGCAAAAGGCCTTGTTATATATGACCATAATACATAGAGTGAAACTTCATTTAATTTGGTAAAATTTGTACCAGAGTTATGCCTTTGATTATTAACATACTTGTATTTTGGCAATCAAGGGCATAACTCTGGTAATATTTGCCCAAATTAAACGAAATTTCACTCTGTATTACTGTCATATAACAAAGCCTTTTGCCAAGTTTGGTGAAAGTTTGGTGAGAGGAGTTGATTTCAGAAGGCGAGCACACCTTCATGAAACTGTCCAAGTATAATTTTGTTAATCACGGGCTGTAACTCTGGTAAAATGTGACCCAATTTAACAAAATTGCAAAACGCATATTACTTACATATAACAAAGACTCCTGCCAAGTTTTGTGAAATTCCTCCAAAAATTGTGAGAGGAGTTGATTTCAGATGGTGAGCACCCTTCAAGGGACGGACATCGCCACGACACAATCCCCCTTTGGGCCTTTCGGCCAGCAGGGGATAAAAAGTGCACAATTCTGCACACTGAACCAAGATGATAAACTATCAGCAAAGTTTTCAGTATGCAGTCTAACCACAAGAGGGCAGCGCTATTCAAAAGCATTGCAGCAGCTTTGTGACTCAAACTTCACACTTAAAGGGGAACTGAAGGCAAATTTATCAAAATTCTATTTCTCTCATTTTATTAAATATCGGAATGCATTTTTGATCGCTATTGGTGTCGCTGCTATAGCAGGTTATGAGTGTTTGAAATACGCTCTGTAATATATCAGTCCATATGTCAAAGCGATGGCCGTAAACGAGATTCGCTGAGACCTGTGCGAGACATCGTAGGACGGAAGTAAAACGTACAGCGGAAATCAAAGTGACCGACATCTGCCAACGTTCTCAAAAGATCCATGCGCCCTCTTTCGGATGCTGACGTCATCAAGCCGGAAGTTTTCCCTGTGTCCGAAATCGCTCCCTAATCACTATATAGTAGGGACGCCATTTTGTCGTGCTGTCCGAAACCTTCGTGAGGATTATATGGGAAATGCGCTCAGTATAATATGGATTTATCACAAAAACACACGCATGTATTTATCATTTTGGAAACCCACCAGCCGCCTGATCTGGCACGTTTTAATTGTAGGACGGTAATGACGTAAATACCAGCGCGACGGACTCGTCCTTATCCCGTCGTCTTTCCAACTCTACTCCACGTTGGTTCGGAGTCGTATGGAGTAATCTCCATCACTGATGAAGCTGGCAAATCTCAAAATGAATCTAAATTGGAACGATATGGCTGCTGTCTAAACAGTTTTCAAAATGGCGGCGCTGGACACTTCACGTTTGAAGTCTCGCGAAGATTGCGCGGATAAGCGACGCCTGCCGTGGACCAAACGAACTCCATTTGACGTGGCTAAAAACCGAAAAGGCCGATAAGTGTAATATAATCTGCCAATACGAGTCACGATATAATGTTACGAAAATGTAATGGAATAACACGTTAATTAAGAAATAAAGCAAGTTTAAAAATAACTTCAGTTCCCCTTTAAAGTCTATATCACGGGTAAATTCAGGAGCAAGATCAGTGCAATTCTCCTATTTTATATTAAACTTTGGTCAAATATGTGTCACGTTTTGCATTTTGTGCAATTTTTGTACCTTGCGCAATACCAGAAAAATCAGTCGAAATCGAGCCGTTTGAGGCGAATTGGTCCGCCTCTGAAAAAACCTGGCATTTGGATTTCCCGGGAAACATTGATTTTCGTGACGTCACGTGCGGGACGCCTCCTTCTGAATCCTACGTGAGCGCTGGTTTGTTTATGAGAAAACGACCTGGTGGTTTTCTGCAAATTTCTTCAACATTATCACGTAATTATTAAAATGGCTAACAGATGTATCGTAGGACGGTGTAGCAACACCAATCTTGATTCTTGATGGGATTAGTACTCATCGTTTCCCACATTGCGCTCAGGTGACGATTCCATATTTCAGTCTAAAATCGCTTGCTGCTAAACTTGGTCTACACAGGCTGTGCACTGAAACTGCGCAAGCTCTTGCAGCCTGCTGGCGCTTCCGCACGTGACGTCACGAATCTCGCTCCAGACTCCCTTGGGATTTTTCCAGACGCGTTTTGTTATTTTTTTTCTGCTGTAGACAGATGGCCTTGGGCAAAATTACCCTTCTGGAGGAGTGTGTAAAGGGACATTCTTTCATATAAAAACAAACAAATTTGGTCCAGGATATGCACTTTAACATCTTTAAAAGCTGCCACTCAGTCACTTTGAAAAGCGAGTACACGACACATCACGTCATCCTTCACCATATTCTCAACATGGAGGCGTGTGCACTGTATGCCAAGAGATTGCTCCAGTCCTGCATGCTTGAAACCTACACCGAGACTCTTATACCGCAGGTGGCGTTTTACTGGGACGTTTCACGCCCACTTGCCCCCATAGAGTGAAGGGCCACGACAAATCAGTCCGAAGTTCATCTAACGGATCGCCTTTATCCTATTCTAAACTGAAAGGGAAAGGACAAGACCCGACTGAATTGTTTGATGAGGATGAAAATGGTACTTGGTGGCCTTCTCGCTCACCAGATCTCGATCTGTCTGAACACTTAGGGGAGATTACGGACTGACGCCTCTCTCTCGCACCACCATCAAAACACTTACTGGGAGCATCTTTCAGGAAGCATGTTCATCCCTCCAGGAGAGTTCCAGAAGCCACGCCACGGTGGCACCTGATGGTTTGTCAGTGATGTGCTAACGCGACGAAACCTTTCGAGAGATGAGAATCTTACCGAATGATCTCTGCGTACTCTCTGTCCTTTCCTTTGCTGTCTCTCCACTTGCGGTACATCACAGAGGCATCCACGTTCGCAGGAGAGAAAGTGTTGGGCTCGTTCAGCAAGGATATGACGCTCAGCAGGATGGTTCTGAAAAAAAGAAAAACACACCACACACACCCGCGCATGAACAATACGCCAAGGTAACCAGAAGGCTTGACAAAATTTTAAAATAGATCCACCCATTGCGACTGATTAGGATGCGACAATCCTCCTGCCTACTGAGCAGCGTGTACAGATGATTTGCCAGAAAAATAACGAGACAAAAATCACGCCAATCTGAAAAATCAGCTTCATTGAGGACAGACTGTTGATGTTTCACATATATTGGGGGGTGAAAAAAAAAAAAAACCCTCAGTGCTCAGTAACAGCTGCTCCACACACACACACACGTATTCTTCCAGGAAGATGCAAGGCTTTCCTCCAACGCTAGAGACGTGAAACTCAATATTGGACGTCGGGACCGAACACAAGCATACAAACGAACAAAAAAAAAAAAACAATCCGCAAACCTAGGACAGGAAAGGACTGAGTCACTTCCTACGATGTGACAAATACATCAACACACCGTTCTACATACCAACAAGAGAACAAAGAAATCCAGGCTGAGAGAGGAAAAAAAAGCTTTCAGATCAAAAAGCCCAAAAAAATTGCTTTTATTTTATAATGCTCTCTTTTCTGACAGACAAAGGATGGCACGAGAAGTGTTTGTCCTGTAATTTCACCTGACGTTCTGTGTTGGGTTCCACCTCTCCGAGGGCAGCTCTCCGCTCTGTGGGTCGTCTACTGGAGGGTGGAGGATAGAGATGCACACGTCGCCGTTCTGAAAGACAGACACACCGTTCATTTACAAGGCTAAATCATTATGTCCTTCGAGGTGGGGTGTGTGTGTGTGTGTGTGTGTGTGTGTGTGTAAAGTGTATACACGCGGGCTGCACGAGATTTTGTTAACATAATACACCGCTACTTCTGCCGGGATCCTCCTCTCTGGAAGTTCATACATTCATCAGACTCGATAGATATCAAGCGCTACATTGCTGACTCGAACTAAAAATAAATAAATAAAAAACCAATCAGTTTTTGGCAGAGCAGCACTGCACACCACCGCGCAAATTATACGGATCAGCACGTCGGCTTCTTTATGAAATGATACGAATGAGAGAGGTTTTATAGGGAGAGGAGGAAAAGTCACCAATAATATTTTAAAGAAAAAAAAAAAAAATTAGGGCATTTGAGCTTGTTTCAATTCAGTTTTTGTAACGTGTTAAACATCATAATATTCAAGTTTTGCAACTGGCAAAAATATTGGCACTGAATAACAGTGCGAGTGTGAAACCATGATATTTTTAGACGAGGCTGTCACGCCGTGAAATGTCACACTTGAGCAACCCCACTGTGAGCTAATAAATAAATAAATCCCACTTTTGTCAAATTAATGCAAGCCAGTCTTTCAAAAAAATATTGTTTTTTTAAATCAACAAGTTTCATTTCAACTCCTGTACTACTTCTGCAACATTTAAACACCACAATCATTCTAATACAGACCTGAGCATTTTACGGCCCGCGGGCCGCATCCGGCCCTTTGGTTCATTCTGACCGGCCTGCGTAAGGTTAATTAGAAATTACAAAAACGTATTTTCTAATTTTACCTCATGCATGGACTGAATGTGCATTGCTTTTATTTTGAAGTTGTGTTCAACAAAAACGCAATGCGCGCGACATGAAAATGACATGAAATCCCACGAAACCTAATCCCGCGATAACTACTTCCGTAATTTGTCCAGACCAACCACAAACTTGTACGTCATCCTTCAAACGGTCCAGCCAATCACATAGTGTGACATCACCAGCAGGCGCCGGAGCCGATCTGTTCGCATCTCCACCTCAGACATTCAACCTGACTTTGATGCTAGATTTGCTAGATTGATGCTTTGAGACTAGATTTCTCTCACTGAACAAATAAACTGAAAAACACCAAATGAGGTGATTACCGTATTTTCTAGACTATAAGCCGCTACTTTTTTCCTAGGTTTTGAACCATGCGGCTTATACAAAGGTGCGGCTATTCTGTGGATTTTTCTTCCACCGCTAGGGGCGCTCTAACCGGAAGTAGAATCAAAAATAAGATAGACGAAAAATCAATGCAAAGAAGAATTAGCAGATCTTTAGCAGATGGAACACGCACGACAAATTACTAACTGGTAATTATTTTCAAATCCAGCGAAGATGATTAAAGTGACTTGTGGTTTCAAACACAGGAGAAATGAAGGTAAATAAATACCGGTTATTTTCTCTTGGTTCTGTTCCGTTTTAATCAGCAAAGTTGCTGCCGTGTTAAAAGGCACTGTTCGGAAAGAATCTGTTCAGGTACATACATGTACATTTACAGTACAAAATCGTTCTGTACATGCAGTAAATATCTAATTTTTCACCAAAGATATCTGCGGCTTATAGCCCGGTGCGGCTTGTATATCTTTTTTTAAATTTTTTTTAAAAAATAGAGCGGATGCGGCTTATATACAGGTGCGCTCTATAGTCCAGAAAATACGGTAGACTACAAACGTGAGCATCATTATTATAATATGATGTATCTTGCTTGATATTTGGAGTAGAAAGACAATATTGTGATGTCTTTATTGTGTTTTGGTGTGAATGTGACTGGAAAAAAAAAAAGGTACAAACGTTGACATTTTGTTAACCATTGTTTTGGGAAATTTGATTGAATAAATGACATTTTTTGTAAGGCAACCTCATTTTTTTCCAGACTCTTACCAGTCTTAGCAGCTTGCAAAAACAATGTTATTTACTGCTTTAGATAAAGAAATACAATTAATATTATGTAGAATTTAGTTCAGCCTTTTGGTCTGGCCCTCCACAAAATTCTGTTTCTCATGTGGCCCCATGGAAAAAATAATTGCCCACCCCTGTTCTAATACATGCTGCATACCTTTTATACAGAGACACTTGCGTGATATTTTTGCAACTTATTAGGTGCTTTCGGACCAAACAGTTCTTGGGATTTGTTGTGAGGAACTGCAGACCTTCTCGGGACTTTTCTCCCACTGCCAGTAGAAACACTTAAATGCCGTAAGCCGGGTTTCTAACACGCGGTAGGAAACGCGAGCGAAGATTTTAATATTATTTTGCTTAGGTGCGTCAAAATTGCGCTGTATTTCCTCCTTCGCATATACTCTCAATAAAACCTGGACTTCATTAGTTCATTTCTCTCTCTTTTTTTTTTTCCTCCTCTCCTTCAGGTGTTAACGCTAACACTAATACCCCTTTTCCACCAAATCAGCTCCAGGGCTGGTTCGGGGCCAGTGCTGGTGCACAACTCGTTCAACTTGCGAGCCAGCTGAGAACCAGTTTGCTTTTCCATCGCTCGCGGTGCTAAGGGAAGCCACGTCATTACGTCGCTGTATACGTCAGTTACGTATCTACGTTTGCATAAACCTTGGCGCAAATATCAAAGCAAAAAGAACACGTAAGAAGCAGCAGCAGCAACAATAATAAATGACTTCGCGTTTGTACAGCTGCTGCTTCTTGTCGCTTAAAAATGGCGATCTTTCGCGGTCTTGTTATTGCTGTTGGTCTTAACAACTCCGCTCCCCCCGCTGACGTAAGCGGTTCTTTCCTCTGGCCCAGCAGAGAGTTGGTGCTAGCCTGGAACCGGTTTTTCTGGCCCCAGAGCCAGTTCTTTGTCAGTGGAAACAGAAAACCCGGTTCCAAACTAAGCACTGGCCCTGAACCAGCCCTGGAACTGCTTTGGTGGAAAAGGGGCATAAGAGCTGTTTACACAGCGAATGCCTTCCATGACGGTTGCCAGTGTTGCACTGGCTTGTGTTCGACACATCAAGGTAAAGTTACACCCGGACCAAACACTTTTTTAGGGCACTTTAAAAAAAAAAAAAAAGGCCCTAAAAACAGCGTTACAGGAACTAAATCAATCTTAGTTCCGGCAGTGCAGACACAAAAAAGGGGCGCTTCCTCCAAGTTCTAAGAACTATGAAACCGCTCCTCCAGTCCAAAAGCGTCTCGTAAGAGTCCGAGGTAAAGCAATAACTTGTTCAACACAGAAAATGTCAAGCTGAAGGGATCTGCAGTTCCCCTGTAACATTCCAATCTGCATTTTTTTTCCGTCTTAACTTGAAAAGAGAAGGCGAGATCACAAAAACAACTCTCAATGAAACAAAAGCAAGGTGTGGTATTCACTGGAAGCTCCACATGTAATAATTCACCCAGTTCACTATTCGATTCGTGATATCGGCTTCACCATTTGATTTTCCCATTAAATGTTTGGGGGGGGATTAATTTAAGAAAATGCTATAACCAAAAATAAGTAAATAAATAAATAAAATACATATTTAAAAAAAAAAAATCCACTCACACCTGTTTCGCTTTCTTCATAACCAATAATAATCCCACATTTGTAAGGACTGAAGCAAAATACACTAGCCTCATTAACTAAAATTTTCCTTTTATTAAAAATAAGCTCGCTTCAACTGATAAGCATTTGTAGGTCTTTATTTGCTTCCCTTTTCGTCATCTTTCAGTAGTCTATAAAAAGAGCGCTCCAATTTCTTGTGAAATCTATTTGTCCAGTCAGTCAGAAAACATCTCTTTCCCATTTTAGATCGGTTTGTGTTTTCGCGCAGCGTTGTAGTTGAGTCACTAAACCTCGAGTCCCCGGTGTTCAAGTCTGCGTCAAGTCCCAGTCATTTAAAAAAAAAAAAAAAAAAGTCTGAGGACAAGACTCCAACCGCACCATGTGAGAGCGGCTGTTTCAGCGCTGTTTGTTATTGAACAGGACATATGAACAGGTGAATGTGCTTCTCTTTATCAGGGAGTACGAAGTATTCGGTCAGAGATGGTTGGGAGACGGATGTGAGTACAGAAGGTGTGTTTATTAATACAAGAGAAGACAAGTAAACAATCCAGAACGGTAGGCAAAATAGTAAAACGGGCAATAGGTCAAGCGAGGCACAAACAGGCTATCGTAAACTCTGCACAAAGACCAGAAACAGGAAATCAGGAAACCAAACAAGGAAATAAGGCGTTGCTGACACATTACCGAGCAACTCAATACTTTGCAAAATAAGCGCGTTTTCACAGGCGTCCTGATTTGGGCCTTAATCCTGTGCAGGTGTGAGTCGTTCATGGCGTGTGCGAGTCCGCTTGGCGTGCGCCCGAGAGTCTATGCCAAATTATGGCATGTTACAAAAATAAATTAAAAAAATGAGTCCTCATCTTCAATTTACGAGTCATTAGTGCTCAAGTCCAAGTCAAGTCACGAGTCCTTAAAATTAAGGAACGAGTCAGACTCGAGTACTGCAAGCATGTTTCTGCGGTATTCGAGCTGTGTTACTTCCACCTACTGTAAAGTCATGTTCTAAGTTGCTGTCTAAACTACACAATTACAGCTCAGAAAAACAGATTATGCAGCCTGATTATAATCATGGCTCATTTATTTCATCGACTCAAATCTGTATCACGATTAGGGCTGGGTTCAAAAGATCGATCCGCGATCTGATATCGATTCATGTTCAAAAAATACGAGATCGATTCAAAAATGTGTGGATCGATCTCTTCCAGGTGGCTATAGGCACTATTTTCTCGACCGTGCAAGGACGGCTATAAAAAGCGGGTGCCGGCAAACGAAACCGAAACTTAAGAACGCGAGATGGCTGAAGCTGCACAGCTAAAATCACCGCCTGGCCTGAAAGCTGATGTATGGCATTACTTTGGATTCAAACGTTACGAGGACAGAGACGAACTTGACAGAACAAAAGCAGTGTGCAAACTGTGCCACATAGAGGTAAAATATAGTGGCAATACAACCAATCTCCGCAACCACTTATCCAGGCACCATGCCGACACAGTTTCAGCTAAACCTGCGGCGAATCAAACTGCACTGGAGAAGGCAATTGGTGTTAAATTTCCTTCAAATTCTCAGCGCGCCTTGAGCATAACCGAGGGTGTCGGAATATTTATTAGTAAAGACCTACGCCCCTATAGTGTCGTAGAAAATGCTGGATTCAAACTACTGGTGAAGAGACAGGAACCACGCTATGTCCTGCCCAGTCGCAAACATTTGAGCGAAACCGTTATCCCAAAAATGTATGCGAAAACATATGGGGCTGTTCCTGTCAATAGACCTCTTGCAGTCACGTGACCGAATCCCGGCTGGAATGTAAACAGCCGCCATCTTGTCAGTCAACAACACAGCTGAATATTGTTGCACTCGTATACAAAATGGATCAATTTCAACCGACGGACTACACGGCTCATTTTTCTAATGAACAGATAACTAGATACATGTCTAAAATAAACGACCTACAGATTAGTGACCCTTATCGATTACCGGACGTAGTTTTCACGACCGTGTCCGTGGATATTGAACTGCCAGAGGTGGAATACCCAGATGTGTATAATTACCTCATTAAAGGAACAGTCCACCGTACTTCCATAATGAAATATGCTCTTATCTGAATTGAGACGAGCTGCTCAGTACCTCTCCGAGCTTTGCACGACCTCCCAGTCAGTCAGACGCAGTCAGACGCGCTGTCACTCCTGTTAGCAATGTAGCTAGGCTCAGTATGGCCAATGGTATTTTTTGGGGCTGTAGTTAGATGCGACCAAACTCTTCCGCGTTTTTCCTGTTTACATAGGTTTATATGACCAGTGATATGAAACAAGTTCAGTTACACAAATTGAAACATAGCGATTTTCTATGCTATGGAAAGTCTGCATTATAATGACAGGCGTACTAACACCTTCTGCGCGCTTCGGCAGCGCATTGATATCTGAGCCTAGCTACATTGCTAACAGGAGTGACAGCGCGTCTGACTGACTGGGAGGTCGCGCAAAGCTCGGACAGGTACGGAGCAGCTCGTCTCAATTCAGATAAGAGCATATTTCATTATGGAAGTACGGTGGACTTTCCCTCGCTGTTCAGTGGTGAAGCACTGCGTGCTTATAAATCTCTGGACAGTTATCTTTACAGAAATTCAGGATTTGTCAGCCCCCCTCAGATGTGGCATCTTGTAAACAAGAAAATAACAATCCTCATTGGACGGGTAAGTCACTTAAGTATTGAGTACTAGTACTGATACCACATGGATATACTGGAATAAATACATGGCGAACCTGAGATGAAATGGTCACTGTACAGGCGCCAGTGATCGTTCTTTCCAGTTGGTACCCATGCCTTGTTGTTGTTTGGATTGGCCCGGCTGATAGCAGCAATCCATTTTGCGCGCCTGTCAGGGTCCCGTGGCAGCCTATGAAACTTTCTTCCCGATTTCTGACCTCTCCTGTTGCGCCATTTATATGCCATACAACTCTCCGGCATTGTGGCACGGTAATATTTGCAGATTTGGGCGAAAAACAACAAAAGTCAGTGTCAGTAAATTGCGATGGCGGAAATATGGCGCTTGACCGACAAGATGGCGTCTGTTTACAATCTGGATCGGCTGTGACGTCACATGCAAGTGGACTATAGGGACAGTTTTTACTTGAAAGTGACAATCCAGCAATATCTAAGTAGATTGATATCGGATCGAATCGGAATCGAATCGATCCAGGAAATCTGGATCGATTCCCAGCCCTAATCACGATTCATCATTGTATGCCTACTGGAAAGCCTGACTGGTTATACGGGCTTTTGTCAACATTCCTGCCCTTATTTATTGTTGTAGCTTGGATCTTCATGAATTTTCCTCTTCTTTGTTGCTATAAAGCTAGTTTACTTGAGAATTGCCCAGAAGGGGTTGCTGAAGGTTTTGAAAGAAAGACTTTGTGTGAGCACCTTGGGCTTTCTTTGTTCAGAAATTTGTTTTGGTTAAACCCATTCTCAGGAGTGAAGGATGGCTTCAGCAGAAATGCACAAATGGGTCCTCCCCGCCGAAGGCACATATTTCAGAGCCTAGAAATGCTACTGAGTTATCTAGGAGCGGTTTGTCTGGTTCATACACTCGCGCTGTGCTAGATTAGATTAGATAAAACTTTATTGATCCCTTTGGGCAGGTTCCCTCAGGGAAATTAAGATATGAGCGAGAGAGAGAGAGATTCCAATGAACTTCTCTTACCTCATCATTTACAACAGGAAAGGAAGAGTCATGTCAATCCAAATAAACAAATGGAGGTTAACACTCAACTGAGCAAGCAGTTTGTATTATTAAACATGGTGTTACTTTGCCCCGTGATGTCTGCATAATTTCCAAACAGGCTGAGAAGGGTTTAATAGCCTAGTAAGATTTTCCAACACCGATCACATGACTGAGGGAAAAAACAAAACAAAACAAAGGCATGCTCTTACCTCGTAAATGTTCGGGTGCCACATTTTCGTCAGGAATCTGAAGGCTGGAGGAGAGTAAGGGTAGTCGATAGGGAACTTGATACGTGCCTTGGGTAAAAAGGGGGAAAAAAAAAAAAGACGACACACATTAGTTCACCAAACAAATGCACAATGAAAATAAACAGGCGTGTAGGTTCTCAACCTCAGACCTAATCAAAGTCTGATTTTACACTCGACACGACCAAACAACTTGGCCTGACTGTACTGAGGTTCAGGAGGATTCGGAACCCATTAAAGCACCATCGTAAATCATACTTGGCCCACCAAAACACACCGTCTCCCTCAGTCAGCAGGGCAAGGAGACACTGGGACAACTGCTGATAATTGGATTGGAGATGCATTAAAGCTCAAGGATAAAGCACAGACATGCCGATGAGGAACATACCAAACAAAAACGGACTGAATACCAGGAGGCGCTGCACATTTTGTGCACTAAAAACCAACTTGGATTCTGATTACGCAAGACCTGTGCACTCTCGAACTCCATCCAGCCCCTTAACAAAAATGCAGCGAAGATCAAGTAGCTGCCCCTGAAACCCAACACACTCGTCATTTCCATGCCAGAGACACACGAGTCGTCAGGGAGCTGGGAACAGTGTGTAAAATATTGAAAATGTTTGCATGGTACCAAAGGTGAGCGAGACATAAAAAAACAGTCCAGATGGAATTAAATTTCATTTAAAACTGTGCAGAATTTGCTCATCAGCTCGATTAGCACTCTAATGAGTCCCATTAGCACCGGGATCAGCGACTGGTAGACATGATCCAGGCACCAATTATTCATACTTTGCACTGCACATCATGTGCTCACAGGACTGACATTAACCTACTTAAAAAGCCATCAGCGAGTTCGATTCCCTGAGGCTTAAAAACCGTGCTCTGTATTTTTCTAATGATCTCAAAGATGAGAAATTCTTTCCATCTTTCCAAAAAATAAATAAAATCATTTTTATTGCCATTTAACCCGGTGCTCAGCGTGTGTAAAAACTTCCGAGTCTGCAGAAAGAGCTCACACGCAACTGGTTTGATCAAGAAACTGCTGAGAAAACCACAAGTGTGCAAAGCTGTCAAAAGCTCTGAGCAAAGTTTCATTTATCTTTACCATCATCAGATGAGTTAGGACTATGTTTTTCAGATGCACACGCCGAAAAACAGAAGTGGGTTATACAGAAACCTATTTCCAAAAATTCTGAACAACGATACATCATGGCATTCAATATTTCCAAGCTAAGAGTGGAAATTATAGCCAACAACGGACATCAGAGAATAATTTAACATTAACACCATCAGCGTATTCCACAGCAAAATGATCTGCAGAAGGAGGACCTTACTTACTGACCAATCTCTGGGGATTCTTTCCATGCATACATCATCCACTAAACTGAACTTCGAAATTATTTAGTCCTGTAAAACCAAACCTGGATTTATGCAAGACATGGTATATACGGGTCCGTCTCAGAAACTGCTCTCTCATTTGGGACATTATGGTCAAAAAAATTAATTTTCTAAATTTTACTATTTTTTTTGCATTTACCCAAAACTCAATGTTTCTCTTGTCATGTTTAATAAGAATAAAGATCGCATCTTGCTTTATCTGGCCTCCACTGTGGAAAAGTTTTTTTTTATTACAATTCAAATGCTTTTGGCGGCACGGTGGTGTAGTGGTTAGCGCTGTCGCCTCACAGCAAGAAGGTCCTGGGTTCGAGCCCCGGGGCCGGCGAGGGCCTTTCTGTGCGGAGTTTGCATGTTCTCCCCGTGTCCGCGTGGGTTTCCTCCGGGTGCTCCGGTTTCCCCCACAGTCCAAAGACATGCAGGTTAGGTTAACTGGTGACTCTAAATTGACCGTAGGTGTGAATGGTTGTCTGTGTCTATGTGTCAGCCCTGTGATGACCTGGCGACTTGTCCAGGGTGTACCCCGCCTTTCGCCCATAGTAAGCTGGGATAGGCTCCAGCTTGCCTGCGACCCTGTAGAAGGATAAAGCGGCTAGAGATAATGAGATGAGATGCTCAAATGCTTTTGTAAAATTGATTTCCATATAAAATAACTCCATCATGAAGAATTAAAGCCCCTCCTTCACATACGAGTGAAAATATTGAATAAATTTCCTCTGATTGCTTGGGTTAAAAATGCCAAGTTATGATGACTGAATTGATTATTCACTTAAATATGAATAATATGGTACAGTTTGGGTATTTGATATGGCGAAATAGGACACAATGGAAAAATCAAGAACACACCGGAAAGATGAGAATAACGGCGCTGGTAAAAGAACAGCGACTGTACCGGCTGAAGGTCGCGCAGGTCTCTGCTGTGGCACGCAAGCAACGGGACATCGCTACCGCACCAGATGGAGCGCGAGGCGGGGGCGGGGCAAAATGACTGGCTGTAGATTCTATCAAAAGCTCGATCTAAATTGACCATGGTTGCAAAATATCGGCCAAAAATACGCAGACACTATGAAATATGAAAGTAAGATGAAAAAGAAACATTCCATTGCCTTATACTGCAAGACTAAAACAAAATAAAACTGTCAAACTCACCTTTTCAGTGATAACGTCCGAACAGATCACCCGCGTAACAAAGACCGCAAATGGAAGCACGACCAGCTTCTACCTGTTGGAGTGGAAAATTCCATTCTACACATGCAAATTGTTAATGTGTGTCCTTCCCCGCACACAACACGCTACGGTAAAAAATAGACCACAACTCATTTTATAGCTCAGAAATTCATACAAGACCAGCTACCTCATCTCATCTCATTATCTCTAGCCGCTTTATCCTGTTCTACAGGGTCGCAGGCAAGCTGGAGCCTATCCCGGCTGACTACGGGCGAAAGGCGGGGTACACCCTGGACAAGTCGCCAGGTCATCACAGGGCTGACACATAGACACAGACAACCATTCACACTCACATTCACACCTACGCTCAATTTAGAGTCACCAGTTAACCTAACCTGCATGTCTTTGGACTGTGGGGGAAACCGGAGCACCCGGAGGAAACCCACGCAGAGACCAGCTACCATCGTAACATATTCTGTAAGAAACATATTCTATACCTAACTTGCAGCTTTCGTTTTAAAAAACAAAAATCGCAGATTTATAACTAAATTTTTATATGCTGTAGTGATTTTTAAAGTTACTACTTTTGGTGAGGTAGTGACCTTGACCCTGAGGCTTTCCGTTTAGATCAAAACACACGATCGTATTGGTTTTGGGTATGTGGAAAATGGAGTTACGACGGTGATCAAATATTTTGCATGATGTTTTATTACGGTTATGATTATTCTGTGAGCGCACCGATCCTTAGGTGGATAAAGTTACAACTTTAAAATACAATTAGTGATAACTGTGGACTTTTCAATGGACTACAACCTGCGATGTAGTCAACCGTTTATCATGTCCCAGATCAAGCCGCCATTTTTCCACAAATCTGCAGAATTTTTGCCAAATTCTGAATAGAGTATTCACATCAAAGATTTAGTTTTATCTGTATTATTTCTTTCATCATTTTATTTCAAATTAAAACCAACATCACCATTCAAAACCGTACAGTTTATTGACTGAGTATATTTAGTGGGGTACCCCCACAGTACCCAGTTTGAGACAGACCCATACACACACACACTTCTAAATGAATACAAGCATCTTCCTGAACCACACTGTTTATAATATTATAAAAATACAAAATGATTCATTTTTTGGCTTTAGACACCAGTACATATATAAGAACTGACAGAGTGACGATCTTCCTGGCCTTCAGTGCAGACAGGGAGCTCGGACTACACGTTTATTTTCCCATCAGCACAAAATGTGTTTCTCTGTAACACATCAAGTTGATTACTGACTGACCAGGGGAGGCACTTTGGATGCGAGAGCAGCCGAGTCAGGATCTTTTGAGAAAGTCAGGAACGGGTTTGTGGAAGCGCTGACAAACCCGAATAATTGAAAGTGCAAGTACGTCTTCTCAGAGCAACAGAAAATAAAAGACGCAAGCCAGGTTTAAATGAGTTGTATGTGCGACGCAATGACAGAACACTGCAGCTTGTACAAGCAAAATACACTTTTTTTTTTTGGCAGGGCCACAATCACAATGTGCTCCTCGTGTGCTCGCTAATGAGTTTATGATTTGTCCACCCATGCAGAGTTATGTAATGTCGCCTGCAAGTTGTTTACAACTGGGATATAATTTATTTTCCGCAATCAGAGGCTGAGTTAGTGTTAAGCTCACCACTTTAAAAAAAAAAACAACCCACCACACAACCCCAACCACACCTTTTCAGTGACTGAGACTCTTGCTCAGATCTTTTCGAGTTATAACCAAATCACATGCAACGACGAACAACTGCCAACACAATCATGCTGCCACTGAGCACCTGACTTGAACACCGTTGTCATTTGTTCACAAGTCTGAAGTATTTCCCCCCCTAAACCGCAATTTATTTAAAAAAAAAAAAAAAACCACCACCCACACCCACATATACTAATGAAGGTCAAAACATTCACAGGAACACCGAGACAAAAACTGAACTGTGAACAGTCCGTTTGCATCCTACAAGCACTCGAGAATGTGTGCAAATTGACATAGGACACTTACGTGAGCCAAATAACCAGCCCAAGTTACTTCCATTTTTTTTTTAAATAAATGAACAAGCTTAAAATCACCAATTTATTTCAACTGCACATACACACAAAAACCAAAAGAACGAAGCCATAAATTAAGGCTAAACAAGGCGAACCACTCAGTTCGAACAAACTAAGGCTACATCCACACGACAACGAGATTTTTTTTTTTTTTTAAATATCGCGTCCACATGGGCAACGGATCAGTAAAATTTCAGGTTCATATGGCAACGCAACGCTTGCTGAAAATGATGCAATACACATGCCACACCACTACGTGCGCTGTAAGACGGTCCCATCGGAGACACCAGAACAATAGAAGTAGACGCATGCGCATAAACCCCTTCTTCTGTAGCATTAGCCTTCTTCAGGAATGTATTGTCAGACTTAAACCAACATCTGAAAAGGTGAAATCGCTCCTTTTTTTTTTTCCCCTATTTTTGCTGGCGGGATTGTTTTTGTTTTTGGAAAGCGCACGGGTGGTGCGCGGTTTTGGTTATACTGCTTCCACAGTGTTTGGACTAAAGACTCTGCCCTAAGGGCTATTCTCTCACTCACTCTGCACCATTACACAATAAATATTCACAGTGAAAATATTTTGTAAGCACGTTTCATGAACCAAGTTATAGGATTTGTTGACAACTCGCATCGAGTTCGTTACACTTCTACCCGGCGTGAAGCACTGACAGTCATGTGGTTGTGACGTCATCGTAAACAAATCCGTTCTACTCATCCAGACGACTTCGCAACGGCGCCGTTGCCAGATTTTTTCACTCTGGAACCCGTTCTCAAAAGATTTCGTTTTGGGGCACCCAAAACGCCGGTGCCGTGTGGACGCCAGGCCGAAACAATAAGCAATTTTATCAGATTCACCTGAATCCGTTGCCAGGTGGACAGGGCCTAAAAGACACCCTATAAAAGGAAGAAGAGGAGCTAGCTGTAATGGCTGAGCTGCATTATTGGAACATTTAGCTCATGCTGAGTCTTTCATCATTTATACTGTGTGCACATTACACAACCTTTAAAATCTCAGTCTCTGACCTTTTCATTCGACAACTTTAATTGCTTGCCATCAGTTGAGAGACGGATTAGTTGTTTCGGGGATGGGGGTTGCTCGCAGAAGAGGCTTGCTCTCTCTCACACAAACAAGACATAAACTTCCACCTGGAGAGCACGTTGAATCCCCAAATTCTACTGAGTCAAAAAAAAAAAAAAAAAAAAGACATGACATGACAGCAGTCTACCATGTGACAGTCAGGCTTTTTTTGTTTGGAAACATGAACAGGGATGCAAATGGTGCGCCTTTTGGCGGATGCCGCCTTTTTCACGGCTGAATCGTGCAGTTAGTTCTGATTTTTTTTTTTTTTTAGGGGGGGCGTTGGAGTGTCTGATTATAATTATCAAAGTAAATTCTGTATATAAGCAAATGCCATTACAGTCCATGAAACATAGGAAGTATAAGAACAGTAAATCAGAAAGCTGCGCACGTTTGCGCAGCTTTCGCGCAAACGTGCGCAGCTTTCTGATTTACTGTTTTCTTCTCATACTTATACTTCCTATGTTTCATGGACTGTAATGGCATTTGCTTATATACAGAATTTACTTTGATGAAATTATAATCAGACACTCCAACACCCCCCCCTTAAAAAAAAAAAAAAAAAAATCAGAACTGCGCGATTCAGCCGTGAAAAAGGCGGCATCTGCCAAACGGCGCATCGTTTGCATCCCTGCATGAAAAAGAGAAAGACGTTGAGGAAATATTGGTTGGGGAGCTGCAAACAGTGAATCTGGTCTGTTCTGCCAAGAGAACTGGAGGTATGGGGGGGGGGGGGGGGAGCGCCATTTTTATACCGTGTGCAACCAGGAATGTCAGGTTTGTTTTTATTTTGGCTGTTCCAAATAGCAATTTTGGAATGACTCAACAAAATCTCTTACAGAAGCAATATTACTAATGCATCTCCAAAAATTTGAATATTGTGGAAGTTCAATATTTTATCCAACATTTAATATATTCGACTCATTACACGTAAACTAAAACGTTAAGCATTTTTAAATTTTATGGCCAACAGCGCAAAAATAAAGGCACCACAATAAACCAATATTAAAAAAAAAAAAAAAAAGTGCAATTCTTGGTCTAGTTCAGTACACACAACCACAACTATGGGGAAAACTGCTGACTTGACAGTTGTCCAGAAGACAACCAGACACCCTCTACAAGGATGGTAAAGCCAGTATCTCACTGGGCTGCGACAGCTTGCAAACATCATTCGCGAGAGAGTTTCAAAAAAAGTGTCTTGAAACATTCGCAGGGCTTCTCAATTTCCTTGCATGAGTCGCAAAGTGTCGCTCCTTCGTCGCTGAACTTTTGAACATGTTCAAAAAAAATTTGCGCGACAAAATCTCTCAAAATAGCCGCAAATGTGTCGCTGGTGTCGCAAAGCCATCACTAACCCTTCTCAAGTCAGTTTCCGTGAGACAGGAAATGTGAGTGTCTCTCACTGGGCTGCAACAGCCTGTGACTAGTTGGAGACAACAATTGTGAGAAAATATGCAAATAGCAATTGTGTGATTCCAAGTGAAAATTGTCGCCAATTCGCATATATTTTCTTGCAATTGTTGTCTTCCCAACTAGTCACAGGCTGTCGCAGCCCAGTGAGATACTACCTAAAGCCACAGGTGGTCACTGCTGAAAAGGTGCACAAGCAACAGGGATGACCACAGCCTTGAGAGGACTGTTAAGAAAAAGTCGATTCAAGAACTTGTAAGAGCTTCACAAGGAGTGGACGGAGGCTGTTGTCAGTGCATCAAGAGCCACCACACACAGACGTCTAAAGGAAAGGGGTTACAACTGTCGCATTCCTAATGTCAAAGCACTCCTGAACCAGAGACAACGTCCGAAACGTCTTACCTGGGCTAAGGAGAGAAAGAACTGGACTGTTGCTCAGTGGTCCAAAGTCTTCTTTTCAGATGAAAGTAAATTTTGCATTTCATTTGAAATTCAAGGTCCTGGAGGAAGAGTGGAGAGGCACAGAATCCAAGGTGGTTGAAGTTCAGTGTGAAGTTTCCACAGTCTGATGATTTGGGGTGCCATGTCATCTGCTGGTGGTCCACTGTGTTTTATCAAGTCCAAAGTCAACGCAGCCATCTCCCAGGAGATTTTAGAGCACTTCATGTTTCCATCTGCTGACAAGCTTTATGGGGATGCCAATTTCCTTTTCCAGCTGGACTTAGCACCTACCCACAGTGCCAAAACTACTACCAAATGATTTGCTGACCATGATATTACTGTGCTTGATTGGCCAGCTAACTTGCTTGACTTGAACCCGAGAGAGAGAGAGAATCTATGGGGTATTGTCAAGAGGAAGATGAAAACGCCCGACCCCAAAAATACAGACGAGCTAAAGGTCACCATCAAAGCAACCTGGGCTTCAATAACCTCAGCAGTGCCACAGACTGATCACCTCCATGGCACACTGCATTGACACAGTAATTCATGGTAAAGGAGCCCCAACCAAGTACTGAGTGTATAAATGCACACTTTTCAGAAGTTGGACATTTCTGTATTGCAAATCCTTTTTTGACTGATCTTCAGAAATATTCTAATAATAGACACATCAGATTTCTGACTGTCATGAGCTATAAGCCATAATCAAAATTAAAACAAAAAAGGCTTGAAATATTGAACATGTAATGAAAATAGAATATATGAAAAGTTTACCTTTTTGAATTAAATTTTTAAAAAATCAACTTTCACCATATTCTAATTTTTAGAGATGCACTCATTGTGCTTCCATATTGCTCTCAGGCCATCCTTAAAAAAAATCCGTTTCCTGTCCACCGGGTGAGCAAAAAAATTCAGTCGGGAGGGAGGGATTTTTTTTTTTTTTTTACTATATGGATGGATAAGAAATCACAATGCTGTGTTTGCTTTTTCTTTCAGTGCTTTATTACAAAAGCAGACACATTTAATAAAATATGACAGTTAAATCAACTGAAACTTGTACAAAAACTTGCAAGTTAGCATTTTAAATGCTGACTGCAACATTTGCAAAACTTTTCCAAAGGTAATTAAAATGTCCGACACACGGACTTTTTGTAGTTCTAAATCGAGCGTTAGGCCTAGTTCGGATGAAACTACACTATTAAAATGATCACCGAATGATTTGTTTTTCTGAATCTTTACTATTTTCTTGTTTGCTAGAATACCATTTTGCGATTTCACACTTAAGCAAATGTTTGAAAACTCCGGATCTCATCCACGGCCCCGACATGGTGCGCGCGCGCACTCGGCGGAGGCAGTAGTGTGTCGGGGCCGTCGGAGGGAACAGAAGCAGAGATGACGCTTATTTTGTCTCCGGTAAACCAGTCTTCTCTCATTCAATTACGTGCTGGCATCAAAAGACACCGTTGGTTGTAAATGAAGCCAAACTGAGTGGTTGGAGTGTATTTTCATACACAAATGGAGAAATGTTCACTGAGTGTGTAATTGTGTAGCCCCACTGCAGACCGTTGTTGTTAATTCATAGCATGCTCAGCTGCGTGAATGTGTCATGCACCGAAAATAAGAGATTTACAAGCCAGGAACGCCTCATGATGCAATACGCAAGAAAAGAAAGATGATTTACTGCCATTTTACTTTGCATTTGAGTAAAGTGAATAAATAAATGGTCTGTGGAAAATACATTTAATCCTGGGAACTGCGTGCACAGGAGTTTATTTTGTGTTTACCCCCCGGCTGGCTACTTATTTGTCATGGCTGGCTAGTATGAGCCTTCGCGGAAAGCCCTGGGAATGCGGAAATGTCAAGTTCGATTTTAAAGTTACGAACCCGAAAAAAATGTTGAAAAACCTGGGGGCATCATGGCTCAGGTGGATAAGGCGCCACACCATAAATCCAGGGACCCGGGTTCGATTCCGACCCGAGGTCATTTCCCGATCCCTCCCCGTCTCTCTCTCTCTCTCTCATTTCCTGTCTCTACACTGTCCTAAAGGTGAAAAAAGCCCAAAAAATATATGTCGAAAAACTGGCGTTAAAAAAAATTTAAACTGCACAAACGGCACTCACCCGCCTGGTGGACCGGAAACAGAACATTTTTTAATAATGGCCTCATCCTCGAACACAATGAAACAGAGGAACAATCTGGATTCTGGGTTCTGCTGCGCATGCAAGTAGATGAACTTCATTTCCTGTGGGACTCTCACTGGCTGTTTTTCATTGCTGCACTCGCAACTATTTGCATAGAGAGCCTCACAGTAAGTGACATCATGATAAAATCAAACATGCTTTAAGTACACGATATGGCCCGATGTGGACATCTCGCCATGGAAATTTCGGAAAACTGAAATCAAAAGATGAAGGTGTTGCAGAAAAGTAGACTTTTATTAAACCAAATAAAAGTCGAGTCAGTCTGCAAAGGAATCCAAACATTAATCATGGGGTTTTCCCTTTTTATTCAGCTCTAACACACAGTTACACCTTTTCTGCAACGCAACAGTTTTCCACCAATATTTTCCATTGGGCAATACATCGCATACTTTTCACACTTGGTTTCCGCTGACAGTTAGAAACCCTCACCAGAATGACGTGCAAAACCAAACACATGCTAAAAAGTAATACATGATGCAGAAACACCGAGCAAAAAGTTATATTAAGCAATAAAAGGAAAGAAAAATATATATATAAAAAACATTCCAATGAAATCAATTTCAGCTGCTTTTCTGTATTTGAGTGCAGTCGCAAACTTATAAAAAATTTAATTATTGCTTTTAATAAAACCAACTTCATTGTTGTTTTAATGCGAGTGTGATCTCACCATCACATCCATGCATGTTTTTCTCAACGTCCTGGTCCTGATTTACCCCCCTTTTACTGGTAATAACCCCCACTCTTCTGGCAAGGCTTTCCACCAGATCTTGATGCGTGGCTGCTGGAATCTGTGCTCATCCCGCCACAAAAAACATTCATGAAGCAGGGTTCTTCAGAAAATCCGAAGTAGCCGGATTTATTTAAAAAAAAAAAATAAAAAAAAAGGTAGTTGGTGGCTCTGGAACTTGCAGTGGTGAAGCACTAATGCCAGGAGGATCTGTGGACATACCCTCCAGAAAATATTGATATTCACATGCCTTCTTGTGCACTCTCAACGAATAAATTAACCATTTCCATGTAAAATATGCATGAAATTTCCCTCCAGATGTATACGTGCTTGGCTCTCACTTAGCCTCTGTAGTACGCTGCCTGGCTCTGTAACCTACCTCCATTACCCCTTTTCCACCAAATCAGTTCCAGGGCTGGTTCGGGGCCAGTGCTGGTTCACAACTCGTTCAACTTGCGAGCCAGCTGAGAACCAGTTTGCTTTTCCATAGCACGTGGTGCTAAGCGGAGCCACGTCATTACGTCGCTGTATACGTCAGTTACGGTGCTACGTTTACATAAACCTTGGCGCGAATATCAAAGCAAAAACACGGAAGAAGCAGCAGCAACAAGAATAATAATAATGGATGACTTCGCGTTTGTACAGCTGCTGCTTCTCGTCGCTTAAAAATGGCAACCTTTCGCGGTCTTGCTATTGTTGTTGGTCTTAACAACTCCGCCCCCCCGCTGACGTAAGCGGTTCTTTCCTCTGGCCCAGCAGAGAGTTGGTGCTAGCCTGGAACCGGTTTTTCTGGCCCCAGAGCCAGTTCTTTGTCAGTGGAAACAGAAAACCCGGTTCCAAACTAAGCACTGGCCCTGAACCAGCCCTGGAACTGCTTTGGTGGAAAAGGGGCACATGGTGAGCTTATTTGGTGCATGTGTAATGTACTTGATGTGCTTCTGATGTGGTATTGCATCGTTTTAATTTCAGCATAAACATTTGCACACAGTTATTTGCATTTTATAAAGTATGACGCCTTAGCGAAGGGACCAGACATCTTCATGGGAATTTAGGCACTCCTGGTGGCTTCTGGATAGAAAAATACTCTCAGAAATGAAAGTATGATTTATACGTACAAACCTGCAGAAGACATGGACTTTATTTGGGCCATGGAAGGTTTGAGTTTCTTCGTCGGTGGCATTTTGGGAAAACCGAGTGAAATCGTCTGCAACAACCACCAACCGCGTTTTTACCATCTGCTACGGTGGTCACATGGTCCGGCTCAGCCGATCAGAGCGCAAGAATCAATCAGCAAATATGGAATCACTTCCGGTCATGCTAGACCCGAATCAAAGACAATTTCATGGTGGGATAATTGGATTTGCAGCAAAGACAATATAAATCGCTTGAACACTGAAAGGCAAGTTTTTTTTTTTTTCCTTGTATCGAGTAGCCAGTGCAGACCATCCGTGTAAGCGGAGAAAACCACCGGTCACTGGTGCTTGTAGACATCTCTGGTGAGGAGTCCTGGGGTGCCATCAGCATTACAGTTTATCCCAAAGGTCTTCAGTGGAGTTGAGGTCCAGGCCACTCAAGTTCTTCCACATCAACCTTTGAAAACCATGCCTTTTCAGACCTAGTTTTGTGCGCAGGGGCACTGTCATGCTGGAACATGTCGAGACCCGTTAGTTCCAGCGCCGTGAAAGTGTAAATCTACCGAATACAAAGACATTCGATACAATTGTGTGCTGCTGACTGTGTGGCAACAGTTTGGGGAAGACTCACATACGAGTTAGATGGTCAGGTGTCCACAAACTTTAGCCAAATGGTGTAGCTGAGCCTCTGCTGTTGAATGCGCACGGAGAAAAAATGGCACCTTTGAACCATTTCACGCTACATGAGTAATCAGCGTGGGAGCCCCAAAATCTGGCTAAAATCACGTAGCCTGTGCCAGGCTTTAGTCACCTTTTTGTTATTTTGTTTTCGGCTCAGTTTTGCGAGCCTTGTTTGGACTTTTACAAGCATCACTAAATGTAACTCAGCTGTGCCATAAACACATTTGGTAATTTATGACTAACACAAAGCCTTACTGAAAGATTGAGATAAATGAGGCCCGTTCTTTTTAAAGGGGAACTGAAATCATATTTAAACTTGCTTTATTTCTTAACGTGTTATTCCATTACATTTTCGGTTTTAGTAACCTTATATCGTGACTCATATTGGCAGATTATATTACACTTATCGGCCTTTTCGGTTTTTAGCCATGCTGAAGGTGGTTCGTTTGGTCCACGGCAGGCGTCGCTTATCCGTGCGATCTTCACGAGACTCGTGCGAGACTTCAAACGTGACGTGTCAGTGCTGCCATTTCGAAAACTGTTTACACAGCGGCCAGATCACCATATCGTTCCAATTTAGATTCATTTTGAGATTTGCCAGCTTCATCAGTGATGGAGATTACTGCATACGACTTCAAACCAATGGTTAAATGAAAAAAAACCCGCTTTCAGACACTACGCCGCCGCGCTGGTATTTACATCATTACTGTCGCATAATTAAAACGTGCCAGATCAGTCGGCTGGTGGGTTTTCAAAATAATAAATACATGCATGTGTTTTTGTGATAAATCCATATTATACTGAGCGCATTTCCCACAATCAATACAAAGTACCTGCATCTTTCAGTTTTTAAGTCAAGGCTGAAGACTTTCTTCTTTGCTGCCGCCTTTTATTAAATCAAATTTCAGGCTTTTAATTTGATTTCTTTCAGTGCAACCGCAATGCATGATGGGATATATTGCTTTGGTTAGTCACCATCAGTTGTGCATGACCTTTTCTGATGCACTGTGGGATACTTTGAGCGCACTCTATAGTGTGTAAATAATCCTCACTCGGGTTTCAGACAGCACTACAAAATGGCGTAGAGAGAGATTTCGGACTAGGGATGGCGAAAACTAAAAAAAATCTTGACCGACCACCGAGCCTCATTAGCTGGTTAAAGTCGGTTAACCTAGGAGTTTAACAGGGATGCAAACGGCGCGTCTTTTTCACGGCTCGTGCAGATCCGATTTTTTTTTTTTTTTTTTGGGGGGGGGGGGGGGGGGCGTTGGAGTGTCTGAATAATTTCATTAGAGTAAATCGTGTATTAAAATTACTACATAAGCAAATGCCGTTACAGTCCATGAAAAAGCCGTGAAAAAGTCGGCATCTGCGCCTTTAGTTTGTGTGGAGAGATATGATCTGCAATAACATGCATTGTTGGCTACAGACCGAAACATACTTTCAGAATGCACCGGCCAAGGCAGGACTAAACTCCATGTGCCTTCTAATAATAATTTAAAAAAAAAAAAAAAAACAATAATAATTTGTAAGCTAAAAAGCCTGTGTCTACACTTCTTTCGCCGAGTGGCAGCCAATGTTGCCAGATATTGCTGACGTTTTCCAGCCCAAAATATGTTCAAAACCCGCCAAAATCCACTTAAAACCGCCCAATCTGGCAACACTGGTGGCAGCTGTGTTCAACTGGGGCGGGACATGACTGAATGGGTGCTTCTGATTTGTCAGCTGTCTTTAACTGGGACGGGAGGGCGGGACATGACTGAATGGGTGTTTATGATTTGTCAGCTGTCGTCCTTACACCGCATGGCATGCCCCTAGCGTTTACAAACACAGAATTCCAGGTTCTCCGTTCCAAAATCGGCAGCTTCAAAACGATTGATTTTTTTTTTCACCGACAACCAAAAAAAAATCAACCGGTTAACGTTGATTCGGTCAACCACCGATCAAACGGTCATCGGTTAACATCCCTATTTCGGACACAGGGACACAGAAAACTTCCGGCTTGATTACATCAGCATTCGAAAGAGGACACGCGCGTCTTTTGAAAACGTTGGCAGATGTTGGTCACTTTGATTTCCGCCCTACGATGTCTCGCACAGGTCTCAACAAAATCTCGTTTACGGCCATTGCTTTGACATATGGACTGATATATTACATAGGATATTTCAAAACACTCATAACTTGCTATAGCAGTGACAAAATGGCTATCAAAAATGCATTGCTATATTTAATAAAATGAGATAAATAGAATTTTTTTTTTACACCACTTGCACCACCACGCGCCCTCTTTTGGGCGGCACAGTGGTGTCGTGGTTAGCACTGTTGCCTCACAGCAAGGTGGTTCTGGATTCGAGCCTAGCAGCTGGCGGGGCCTTTCTGTGTGGAGTTTACATGTTCTCCCCGTGTGCGTGCGCATGGGTTTCCTCCAGGTGCTCCGGTTTCCCCTACAGCCCAAAGACATGCAGTTAGGTTAACATGGGACGTCCTTGGGCTGAAGTGCCCAAGAGTGGCGGCGTCACGCACGTATCATCTATGATGAACTAAGTTTCGTTGTACATTTGTGTAGAGACAATAAAGGCATTCTATTCTTTCATTTAAAAAAAAATTGCTTTCAGTTCTCCTTTCACCCCTTAATGACGACCCTGTGTACATCCCATAATGACGACATATGACGCCTTGTCTGAAACCTTGTCTTTAGACTTTTTTCTTGTAAATACGTTCTAAGGGTGAACAGCATATACATATACAAGGGTGGCTCTAGCAACTGCCTTAAAGTCTATATCACAGGTAAATTCAGGAGCAAGATCAATATAATTCTCTTTTATATTCAACTTTGGTCAAATATCTGTTACATTCTGCATTCTCTGCATTTTTTTTTTTTTTACCTTGCGCAATATCAGAAAAATTCAGTTGAAATCGAGCCATTTGAAGCGAATTGGTCCGCCTCTGAAAAAACTTGCCATTTTGATTTCCCAGCAAACATTGATTTTCGTGACGTCGCGTGCGGGACGCCTCCTTCTGAATCCTACGTCAGCGCTGGTTTGTTTATGAGAAAACGACCTGGTGGTTTTCTGCAAATTTCTTCAACGTTATCGCGTAATAATTAAAATGGTTAACAGATGTATCGTAGGAGGGTGTAGCAACACCAATCTTGACGGGATTAGTACTCGTCGTTTCCCAAAAGACCAGACAATGAGAGAGAAATGGGAGCGCTTGGTCTACACAGGCTGTGCACTGAAACCGTGCAAAGCTCGCACAGCCTGCTGGTGCTTCCGCACGTGACGTCACGAATCTGGCTCCCGACTCTCTTGGGATTTTTCCAGACGCGTTTTGTTATTTTATTATTTTTGTCTGCTGTAGACAGATGGCCTTGTGCAAAATTACCCTTCTGGATGTGTATGTAAATGGACATTCTTTCAAATAAGGCGAAAATGGTTAATGTAGAACTCTCTCGAACTGATGATCAATGGATTTTCCTGTCAGTTTGATTAAAGTTCAGGCTGTTATGAACAGTTGCGAAGCAGCATGACTGGTTCTGGGACGGCATGCCAGGAGCCCTGCAGGTTCTCTCTCTCTCACACACACACAGGGAGCAGCTCACACTCCCAGCTCTGGCACTGCTCAAGTCTGAACACAGCCGCAGAAGGTAACGACGCCAGAGTTTCGGCCAAACCCAGATCGCTTCGTCAGTGTAAACAAAGACGATAGATGAACTTGTATCGGTGTGACATTAATGGGTTGATAAATTCCTTCACGACGCATTTTACTCACTCACCCGGTGCGTCTAACTGCGTTTTGATCTCCATTCTCTCGACAATGAGCATATAGTCATTCGCATCACTACTGCGTCTCTGAACAGGAACCGAAACTTGGGTCATTTCCTATTTGTGCTGCTTGACTGATCAACTATATGGTAGTGGTGGTGGGGTGGAAACAAAAAACACACACCCTGAGTTAGAAAAAAAAACTTTCTGCTCAACACACTATTGTTCTTGCTGAAATATTTTCATCCAAACCTCAGACAGACATGAACACACTGCTCTTCAAAACACTATGATCTGACATTTTCTGGCCAGATTTACCCACCTACACAAAGCTCATTAGTTTGTTGCCTACTTCATGTGATTAAAAAGACCACAGAGGAGGAAAAAAAAACCCTCTCTCTGTCTACATGTATAAAACCACATCGTTCTTTTTAAATCCCAGGACATCTGACGGGCAGAAACTCGTCTCAGAACTCCCTGCTCGTGTGTCACAGTTGACAAAAGAGGAACAAAGAAGGAAAGCCATTCTCTTCTTCTTCTGACTGAAATATATGTTTTATAGCTTCTCAATAATAATAATAACCGAGCTGACCAGGAAAATAAACCTGTCAGGCTGGACAAGCTGTTGATTGTTCTTTTAAAAACAAAAAAAAAACAAGAAGAAAAAGAGCGCTGTGGCTAAACAACCACAAAGCTACTAGCATGAGGAATGCTAGTTTTATTTCATGGGGATAAATATAGAGCTCGGGGGCTGCTATATATAGCCAGTGAAACATCCAGAGACTGAAATAATATCTCACACAAGACAGAATAAAGAAAAATTAACTCGTCTTACCTTAAAGTAACCCCCTTCATAGAGTGTATTTGGGGGTCCAAAAATGGCTACTTCCCAGTTATAGAGGTCTGCTTCATCCACCAGGGTGATTTTAAAGCCCTCGACTGGCTCCTCTTGAAGGCTTTTCATTTCGAGCATTAACGCTTTCTGTGAACTTGCTACGTGAGAACTGCTGTTCTGAGCCATTTCTGAGGAAAAAGGTCACGAAATAAACGGGTTTGCGACAACGCCTGGGTAGTGTGTGTGTGTTTTCTCTCAGGCTAACTCAAGCTAAGCTAAGCTAGGCTAGGCTAAGCTAAGCTAAGCTTTGTGTGAAAGCTCGCGAGCTCTTGCCAGCTCCACAAAAACGCCTATTGTTTAGTCGGAGTTACCTCACGCTCAGCTTGACATGCGACAAGTTTAATTCCCGTTCAAAAACCACCCTCCTTACAGCAAAATAAACTAAAAAATAATATATTTACACACTTTTTATTTAACCGTCTAACATTATAAATCGTTTCCTGTAGAAATACCACACTTGTTTTCCTAGCAACAAAGCTAAACTATCCGACCGTTCACGATGGAGGTTTCCAAACAAGCTACTCTTGTCTTTTTTTTTCTTTCCTTGTTCCAAAGTTCTCCTGAGAGGAAAAAAATAACTCTCCACAACGACTTACAAGAAAATGGAGTAAACAACTGAGATAGTTGACTGTCGCAGCTGGTCGAATCTCTCTCTTTTTTTTTTTTTTAACACCAGTTCCACTCGTCAATAAATTCGCAATGCATTGTGGGTATTGAAGTTCACAAGGCCAACCATATAACTCGGTATTTAAAGGTTCTGAAAAGTTTTTTTTTTCTTTTTTCAGCCACGGACCGACTTTCTTGTAATTCCAGGACAAAAATTCAAATTATATCATGGACATAATCAAAACCGTCTGTCATAACACCAACAATCATGAGGTCCGTCTGGGGCAGTTAAAGATGGCGTCGAGGGCTGTTTATGAACATCAGTACTGCGTAATTATTGCGCAAAGGAATGAGTTTACTTCTGGATGTGATCATATCCGCAGTGGTATTTAAAGGTTCTGAAAGTGTTTTTCAGCCACGGAACGACTTTCTTGTGATCCCAGGGCAAATATACTAAACTTCAAATTAGATCATGGACATAATCAAAAACGTCTGTCATAATAACAACAATCATGAGGTCCGTCTGGGGCAGTTAAAGATGGCGTCGAGGGCTGTTTATGAACATCAGTACTGCGTAATTATTGCGCAAAGGAATGAGTTTACTTCTGGATGTGATCATATCCGCAGTGGTATTTAAAGGTTCTGAAAGTGTTTTTCAGCCACGGAACGACTTTCTTGTGATCCCAGGGCAAATATACTAAACTTCAAATTAGATCATGGACATAATCAAAAACGTCTGTCATAATAACAACAATCATGAGGTCCGTCTGGGGCAGTTAAAGATGGCGTCGTGGGCTGTTTATGAACATCCGTACGGCGTAAATATTGCGCAAAGGAATGAGTTTACTTCTGGATGTGATCATATGCGCAGTGTGGGTGTCAGTGCTTATTTGATTTACCACAAATAAGCATCAGGGACTGAAATAAAGTACGTCAGGGGACTTTTAAACTGAGAATTTTTATTTGTATGTGGTGGAGGGACAATAAATAAACAAACAAACAAAAACCCTGAGGTAGAAATACCAGCACTGTCAACATAGACTGAATTAATTTCCTCAACCCCAGCTACATCATTCAAGTTTATCCATCTCATTATCTGTAGCCGCTTTATCCTGTTCTACAGGGTCGCAGGCAAGCTGGAGCCTATCCCAGCTGAATATAGCCAAGTCGCCAGATCATCACAGGGCTGATACACAGAGACAAACAACCATTCACATTCACACCTACGGTCAATTTCGAGCCACCAGTTAACCCTAACCTGCATGTCTTTGGACGAAACCCACGCGGATACAGGAAGAACATGCAAACTCTACATAGAAAGGCCTCCCTGTTGGCCACTAGGCTCGAACCCAGAACCTTCTTGCTGTGAGGCAACAGTGCTAACCACTACACCACCGTGCCGCCTGCAAAGTTGAATTCTGGGCAAATTGTTCTAGAGCAGGTGACACGGTGGTGTTGTGGTTAGCACTGTCGCCTCACAGCAAGAAGGTCCTGGGTTTGAGCCCAGCGGCTGGTGAGGGCCTTTCTGTGTGGAGTTTGCATGTTCTCCGGGTGCTCTGGTTTCCCCAACAGTCCAAAGACATGCAGGTTAGGTTAACTGGTGACTCTAAATTGACCGTAGGTGTGAATGTGAGTGTGAATGGTTGTCTGTGTCTATGTGTCAGCCCTGCGATGACCTGGCGACTTGTCCAGGGTGTACCCCGCCTTTCGCCCGTAGTCAGCTGGGATAGGCTCCAGCTTGCCTGCGACCCTGTAGAACAGGATAAGCAGCTGCAGATAATGGATGGATGTTCTACAATTATCGACACCTTAACGATCTTTTGGCCATTGCAGAAGTAGAAAAGACTTTCAATATGTCAATTGTGCATGAATAATTACTCAAACTTCCACTAGGGGAAAAAAATGAGTTGATTCCCGATTACTTAGTGTATCAGATCACGTGACACCGTTTTACGGTTATCGACACCCAGATCCATCCATCCATCATCTGTAGCTACTTATCTTGTTCTACAGGGTCACAGGCAAGCTGGAGCCTGTCCCAGCTTACTATGGGTGAGAGGTGGGGTACACCCTGGACAAGTCGCCAGGTTATCGCAGGGCTGACACATAGACAACCATTCACACTCATGGTCAATTTAGAGCCACCAATTAGCCTAACCTGCATGTCTTTGGATTGTCAGGGAAACCGGAGCACCCGGAGGAAACCCATGCAGAGAACATGCAAACTCCACATAGAAAGGCCCTCGTCTGCTGCTGGGCTCAAACCCAGAACCTTCTTGCTGTGAGGCGACAGTGCTAACCACTACACCACCGTACCACCCCAAGTGGCAACCTCCGGTCCTGAAAAGTGAAGCCAATTCAGAAGGATGAAAATCTGCAGTTCCTCAAATGGCCACTTGAGGCAGGCTCCAAAAGTGAGTCAATTCCCATAGACCCCCATGTTAAAATGTCCAACTTTACAGCAAAAACAGACATGTTTACAGCCTGGTACCAAAAAAAAAAAGTTTTGGTCTCTATAGCTAGTGTCCCCCTTCATGACAACTGTATGAGGGTGAATTTTTATCCCCCCGGCATATAATGCGGAGGGATATACAACCCCGATTCCAAAAAAGTTGGGACAAAGTACAAATTGTAAATAAAAATGGAATGCAATGATGTGGAAGTTTCAAAATTCCATATTTTATTCAGAATAGAACATAGATGACATATCAAATGTTTAAACTGAGAAAATGTATCATTTAAAGAGAAAAATTAGGTGATTTTAAATTTCATGACAACAACACATCTCAAAAAAGTTGGGACAAGGCCATGTTTACCACTGTGAGACATCCCCTTTTCTCTTTACAACAGTCTGGAAACGTCTGGGGACTGAGGAGACAAGTTGCTCAAGTTTAGGGATAGGAATGTTAACCCATTCTTGTCTAATGTAGGATTCTAGTTGCTCAACTGTCTTAGGTCTTTTTGGTCGTATCTTCTGTTTTATGATGCGCCAAATGTTTTCTATGGGTGAAAGATCTGGACTGCAGGCTGGCCAGATCAGTACCCGGACCCTTCTTCTATGCAGCCATGATGCTGTAATTGATGCAGTATGTGGTTTGGCATTGTCATGCTGGAAAATGCAAGGTCTTCCCTGAAAGAGACGTCGTCTGGATGGGAGCATATGTTGCTCTAGAACCTGGATATACCTTTCAGCATTGATGGTGTCTTTCCAGATGTGTAAGCTGCCCATGCCACACGCACTAATGCAACCCCATACCATCAGAGATGCAGGCTTCTGAACTGAGCGCTGATAACAACTTGGGTCGTCCTTCTCCTCTTTAGTCCGAATGACACGGCGTCCCTGATTTCCATAAAGAACTTCAAATTTTGATTCGTCTGACCACAGAACAGTTTTCCACTTTGCCACAGTCCATTTTAAATGAGCCTTGGCCCAGAGAAGACGTCTGCGCTTCTGGATCATGTTTAGATACGGCTTCTTCTTTGAACTATAGAGTTTTAGCTGGCAACAGCGGATGGCACGGTGAATTGTGTTCACAGATAATGTTCTCTGGAAATATTCCTGAGCCCATTTTGTGATTTCCAATACAGAAGCATGCCTGTATGTGATGCGGTGCCGTCTAAGGGCCCGAAGATCACGGGCACCCAGTATGGTTTTCCGGCCTTGACCCTTACGCACAGAGATTCTTCCAGATTCTCTGAATCTTTTGATGATATTATGCACTGTAGATGATGATATGTTCAAACTCTTTGCAATTTTACACTGTCAAACTCCTTTCTGATATTGCTCCACTATTTGTCGGCGCAGAATTAGGGGGATTGGTGATCCTCTTCCCATCTTTACTTCTGAGAGCCGCTGCCACTCCAAGATGCTCTTTTTATACCCAGTCATGTTAATGACCTATTGCCAATTGACCTAATGAGTTGCAATTTGGTCCTCCAGCTGTTCCTTTTTTGTACCTTTAACTTTTCCAGCCTCTTATTGCCCCTGTCCCAACTTTTTTGAGATGTGTTGCTGTCATGAAATTTCAAATGAGCCAATATTTGGCATGAAATTTCAAAATGTCTCACTTTCGACATTTGATATGTTGTCTATGTTCTATCATGAATACAATATCAGTTTTTGAGATTTGTAAATTATTGCATTCCGTTTTTATTTACAATTTGTACTTTTTCCCAACTTTTTTGGAATCGGGGTTGTAGCTATCGCTCTGGGGTGGGTTTCCCAAAAGCCTCTTAATGCTAAGACCATCTTAACTAGGAGAAAGAGTGTTCATTGTGATGCTCGCGCTACCATTTAACGATGATCTTTGTGCTATGATGCTTTTGGGAAACCAACCCCTGTCCATCTGTCCATCCATCTGTAAACATTTTAGTTTCCGGAGCATAACTCAAAAACTATTAGGAATTTTTTCACGAACCCTGAGAGTTATATTAAGTAACTAGAGGAGTTGTGCCTTTTGACATTTCTGTGATTTTTAATTTTTCCGTATTTCCATGGCAACCAATTCAACTTAGGAAAATTTGAAGTGGGGTTTCGTGTGAGGGCCGGGAGGGATATTTAATCTCCTGATGACTCTTGTTATATAATTCAACAGTTTAAATTATACTGAGCCATAAATTTATGTATAATTAGGGGCGGGGCTGATTTGAGTGACAACTGGGTTTGTGTCATCTTGTTAGCCGCTAGCTGGTGTTACCTCAGAATTCGAGCCAAATTCACCGCAGGTGATGGATTTATGTAGATAATTCATGGGGCCTTGCTTGTTTTTGTCTCAGAGCTTTTCCATGCGAACACAATTTTTACACACTATTACACTTTAATTTGCTTCATTGGATTGTACTTACCTTGAAGTTTATCGGGTTCTCCCCTTCAGTAAATTAGGCTCAATCTGACAGCTTGAGCGATGAAAAAAAATTTACATTTTGGAGTTTGACATAGAAATAATATCTATTCAGCATGAAGATTTGCATAGCAACAATCAACTTTTCACTAAGAGGCACATATCATAACTAAATTGCAGGTTTGGTCAATTGTTTCATACCAAATACATTGTGCGATGTGACCATTATACTGTAGACTGATCATCTAACAGTAGCTGCTATTGACCTCAGCTACACCTAGCTAGCTATTAACCAAGTTAACGCTCGTTATCAAAGCTATCAGGGGAAAATATTATCGCTAATGTTGCTTTTATTAACAATTATTAAGATTGAAAAGACGACACTCCCTGATCAAATATGTTTAGTAGATGATTAGATCACACGCCCAGTGATTTGATTTTTTTTATTTTTTGTTTTTTTGTAAACCAGACATTTGAGTTTATATTCTGTATCTTATGGAGCGGCTTCTTTTAGTTTAGCCAGTAGCTTGTTGGATAGCTTGCATAGCTAGCTTGTTAGCTTTGTGGTTAGTATGTGGCTTCACTATCCCCGCCCCTTTCTCCATTTATGGACTAGCCGGGAGTTACGTGGAGTCAGGTATCGCCAAGATAGCGACGCTTGTAGCCTCCTTATTTGAGCTTAAGACCTGCTCTTCAGAAATCCTATAAGTGATGTCACAGAGGCTTTGTACATTATGTTTGCAGTCTATGGTTTGTATTTGCATCTATTTACTTACAACCCTTTCCCCCTTCATTCTGAATAACGTATTTGGTTACATCCCATATAAAGAAAATTTCCATATATATATTAAAATGACACCTAAATTGACACATTGATCAGGAAGCAAGCTTTTCAGAGATGTCCAAGACGCTTAACATAACATAACACATGACACAATTTCAACCCATTTACCAGTGTGCAACTGAATGTAGAACAGTGTTAATGTGCAATACCTGTCCCTGTTCACTCTGTGCAGTAATAATAATAGATGTTTTAACTTTTGCAAGTTTATACTTGTTGCACCATGGCATGGATGATTTGGGCACTGACGATGGCATCTACATCCACTACCGCACTGATGGCAGCCTGTTTAACCTGAGACGCCTACAGGCTCACACCAAGACGATGGAGTAGCAAATTCGGGAACTTCTGTTCGCTGCTGCTGCTGCTCTTGTTGCCCATACTGAGTCAGCCATGCAACGCTTAGTGACCTGCTTTGCGGAAGCTGCCCAACTCTTCGGCTTAGAAGTCAGCCTAAAAAAGACCGAAGTAGAGCCCTGCACTCCCGCGGGAGTCCCGCAGGACTCGCGGGACCCGCCGCAAAGCAGTGCGGCGAGGGACAAATTTTGAAAGCTCATTGCGGGCACGGGCGGGACCCGAAGTGCACATATGCGGGCGCAGGCGGGAGCGGGAGTGCACATATGCGGCGCAGGCGGGAGCAGTGATAAGCTGCAGTCCCGCTAACTAAAAACATGTTTGAAATAAAACTTATAAATTATTAATTTATGTCTATCATATATAATTTGTGCTGGATATTTTATTTGGCATTAATAAAAACATTTTAAGATGCCTAAATTTGCAGAGAGAGTCAGATTGCCAGATTGAGTGAGGAATAGCATCTTAAATTTGCCATTGATCATCCTAATGGGAAATCCTTTGATCACTCTAATGACTCGCCGTTCACACCCAGCTAGCAAGAGAACCATGAGTGAAGTGATTTACTGCTTGAGTTAGTCTACAACTCTAATCAGAGAGACAGGTTACACAGTGACGGTAGGCTTGACTCAATGCTATCCCAGAAATTCTTCCTCATCTCATCTCATTATCTCTAGCCGCTTTATCCTTCTACAGGGTTGCAGGCAAGCTGGAGCCTATCCCAGCTGACTACGGGCGAAAGGCGGGGTACACCCTGGACAAGTCGCCAGGTCATCACAGGGCTGACACATAGACACAGACAACCATTCACATTCACACCTACGGTCAATTTAGAGTCACCAGTTAACCTAACCTGCATGTCTTTGGACTGTGGGGGAAACCGGAGCACCCGGAGGAAACCCACGCGGACACGGGGAGAACATGCAAACTCTGCACAGAAAGGCCCTCGCCGGCCACGGGGATCGAACCCGGACCTTCTTGCTGTGAGGCGACAGCGCTAACCACTACACCACCGTGCCACCAGAAATTCTTCCTGTAATATGAAAATTTGGCTGTCCAATCAGAGGCGGCCACATTTGCATATTACAGGAAGGATTTCTGGGATAGCATTGAGTCAAGCCTACCGTCACTGTGTAACCTGTCTCTCTGATTAGAGTTGTTCACTCATGGTTCTCTTGCTAGCTCTGCTTTGCAATAAAAAAAAAATAAAATTGGTACAAAGCAAGCCCATTCACTTTTTTATCCTGATCAGAGAATTACAATGGTTTCTCATGTGACAAAAATGTGCGATTCGCTATTAAATATTTTAATCGCTTGACAGCACTAATTATTATTACTAGAGACACTACATGTTGAATTCAGAAACAAGGTAAATAATAACAAACGTGAACGTGAGCTGTAGATATTTATGCTCAAATCCACTCAAAGTAGGGGGCGGGGCACCATCAAGACAAGAACTTTCCTGAGAAATAACGCGAACGTCTGCATCATGCGGGATTTGCGGGCAGGAGCGGGACAAAATATGGCAGGCGCGGGCGGGAGAGGGACTGAAAATCATAATTCTTTGTGGGCGCAGGCGGGAGCGGGACTGAAAATCATAATTCTTTGCGGGCGCGGGCGGGAGTGGGACTGCACAATGCGGGCGCGAGCGGGAGCGGGACTGAAAAATCCGACCCGCGCAGACCTCTAGACCGAAGTCCTCCATCAGCCTGCACCAAATCAACAGTACCAACCACCCCACATTACCATCAACAAGTCTGAGCTGAAAGCTGTTCAGCAGTTCACCTACCTTGGATGCACGATCTCTGCGGACGCAAAGATCGACAAAGAAATTGACAACAGACTGGCAAAAGCGAACAGCGCCTTCGGCTGGCTCTACAAACGAGTCTGGAACAACAAGGACCTGAAGAAGAACACCAAAGTTAGTGTCTACCGTGCTGCCGAGCTGATTACACTGCTGTACGGCTCGGAGTCATGGGTCACCTATCGGCGACATATACATCTCCTTGAGCGTTTTCACCAGCGCTGCCTCCGTTCCATCCTTAACATCCACTGGAGTAACTTCATCACCAACATTGAAGTCCTTCAGGAGGCAGGTCTCACCAGCATTGAATCCATGCTTCTGAAGTCCAGGCTTAGTTGGGCAGGCCATGTGTCCAGGATGGAGGACCACCACCTGCCCAAGATCGTCCTTTACAGTAAGCTATCATCAGGTTACAGAAACATAGGAGCCCCCAAGAAGTGGTTTAAAGACTTACTCAAGGCTTCCCTCCAGGACTGCAACATAAGCCCCACTCACTGGTCCTCCCTAGCCGCCTACCGAGACTGGTGGAGAAGTACTGTGTATAACACAATTGCATCCTTTGAGAACACCCATCATGCCAGCCTCGAGGACAAGCAAGCAAGGAGGAAAGCCAGGCAATCCACAGCTCCTATTCCTGACCAGACCCTACCCTGCAGCCTGTGTGGTCGTGCCTGTTTATCTCGCATAGGACACTTTAGCCACGAGCGCGCCTGTAGGAGACGGGGACAGCCCCTATCATAAATCTTCATTTGCGAAGCCAAGGCATGATGATGAAGTTTATACTTGCATTTATATATCTTTTTATACTTCTTATATATATTTTTATACTACTTATATATAAAAGAAGATATGTTACAGATGGGGTGGCATGGTGGTGTAGTGGTTAGCACTGTCGCCTCACAGCAAGAAGGTCTGGGTTTGAGCCCCGTGGCTGGTGAGGGCCTTTCTGTGCGGAGTTTGCATGTTCTCCCCGTGTCCAAGTGGGTTTCCTCCAGGTGCTCCGGTTTCCCCCACAGTCCAAAGACATGCAGGTTAGGTTAACTGGTGACTCTAAATTGACCGGAGGTGTGAATGTGAGTGTGAATGGTTGTCTGTGTCTATGTGTCAGCCCTGTGATGACCTGGCGACTTGTCCAGGGTGTACCCCGCCTTTCGCCCGTAGTCAGCTGGGATAGGCTCCAGTTTGCCTGCGACCCTGTAGAACAGGATAAAGCGGCTAGAGATGATGAGATGAGATGTTACAGATGCAATTTGTACAAAAATCTGAAAAACAATTGCCATGACCAAAATTATTTCTGTGTGTAGTGTCTTGAATTTAGGTCTTTTACCTTAAACATCTGCATTCTCAGGTTTATGAGTAAAAGCTTGATAAGACACCAACCCATTAATTATGATGTGGTGTGGTTGAAACTTGCTCACCTCAAAAAGAGCCAAAGGTCAAGGAGTCATGGGACTCCTTTATAGACTCAAACAAAAGCCGGATCAGTTTACAGAGTGATCTAATCAGGAATGACAGAATTTCTCATTTATTACAGTTCGAAAGCATCATACTTCACACCCATTTTGATATCGCCAGTAATCTTAATGGGTGACATTTCACATCCACTTTTGCCAGATTTCCACCATTGTTTTCTACTGGTCAGTACGTTTAACAGTTATTCCACAAAATCATCTCGTACATGAGCTGACAGCCTGACAAGGCGCATAGCACCGAGTTAGCTATAAGCCATATACAACGAGATTGAGTAGTTTTATTTTTATTCTATTCACATTCACTGGATTTTGAGAAACAGAGCATTTTAATCTTTTGCAAATTTGATAAATCAAAACTTTATACGAGCAGCACGGTGGTGTAGTGGTTAGCGCTGTCGCCTCACAGCAAGAAGGTCTGGGTTCGAGCCCTGTGGCCGACGAGGGCCTTTCTGTGCGGAGTTTGCATGTTCTGTCCGTGTGGGTTTCCTCTGTGTGCTCCAGTTTCCCCCAAAGACATGCAGGTTAGGTTAACTGGTGACTCTGAATTGACCGTAAATGTGAGTGTGAATGGTTGTCTGTGTCTATGTGTCAGCCCTGTGATGACCTGGCGACTTGTCCAGGGTGTACCCCGCCTTTCGCCCGTAGTCAGCTGGGATAGGCTCCAGCTTGCCTGCGACCCTGTAGAACAGGATAAAGCGGCATGAGATGAGAAAAACTTTATACAAAACGTGCAACAAAATAATTTTTGCTTAGAATGTAAACAAACCGGCGATATGACAGTAGCAATTTGTGAAAAATGCTATAATAATTCTTGAAAAATAAAAAAGACGCTCTTACCATCAAATACTTTCATTCCATATTTTCTTGCATTTTTTGGGGTTTTGTTTTCGAGTAGAGTTTTTACTGTATTTAGTCCTCGGTTGGTTCAGCAACACCCTCTGCCATTTTGTTTTTCTCTACTCATGGTATATGAGCTGATAGCCTAGTAGTAGTGTCGCCAATCAGAGCACACGATTGCTCATATCCAGTGAATCTGGATTGAATAATTAAATAATATTGGCTGGCTTTGAGTGTTATATCAGATATATTCCATTCAGCTAGCATGATATTGAATGAGTCGAAGACGAGTTCAATATCATGCTAGCTGAATGGAATATATCTGATATACCACTCAAATTCAGCCAATATTATTATTATTATTATTATTATTATTATTATACATACACATTAGATGGAACAATGATAGATTTTACAAAAAGTTAAGAACAGGGCGGTAACAACAATATTGAATGCTGATTCTGATCGAATGTAATTCAATGTTCTGTCAATCCAATGCACATGTACAAAGTTCTAACAATAAAAATGGTACAAGTCCAAAAAGCCTGAACAACAACCCAACTTATATACAAGCTACATACGGGTTTACAGTTCAAGTTCAAAGTTATTTTTGGTCGTAGTTAATTGTTCCATTGCAGTTGTTCAAAACAAAAGGGCTTTGCTGAGTGAAGTCCACAAGTGAAGTCCTCTTGTAAAAGTCTCTGTCACGTTTCCTCACCTCCAAGTAGAACTTTGACAATATTTCTGCTGTTGCTCTCTTTTCCAGTTTTTCGATGTCCGTTGGTCTGTTTTTCTCTTGTAAATATGCGTGAAGAATATCCAGTGATGTTTTTGTCGCCTTTCAGGTGTTCAGCGCGTCTTTCTCTTTAAATCTTCCGCTTTTAACGAAGCAAACCTTGCGGCCATGTTTGTGTACAAATTGTCACAGTCACTCGCTAGCGCGGAAGTTTTACATCTCCGACATGTCTCTTTTCCAGTTTTTCAATGTCCGTTGGTCTGTTTTTCTCTTATAAAACACATGTGAAGAATATCCAGTGAAGTTTTGGTAGCCTTTCGGGTGTTCAGCGCATCTTTCACTTTCAAAATTCTCTCTAAATCTTCCACTTTTAATGAAGCAAATCTTGTGGCCATTTTTGTGAACAAACTGTCAGTCATTCACCAGCACAGAAGTTTTACATTTTCGACGTGTCTCTTTTCCAGTTTTTCGATGTCCATTGGTATGTTTTTCTCTTGTAAATATGCGTGAAGAATATATAATGAAGTTTTGGTAGCCTTTCGGGTGTTCAGCGCGTCTTTAGTTTTCAGTTTATTTATTTAATGCTTAATCCGAGCACTGAATTAACCCCGTCTTCTCTCTTTCCCGGCCAACAAAGAAATGCTTGTGCACATGCGCAGCAGAAAAGTTTTGTTATTGGATCTTCGCATGAGCTCCGAAGTGTGACGTTGTGTTGTCTTGACATTGTGCAATATTGTAACAATATTGCACGCTCATTCTCCATTGGGTAGAGTGGCGTAATACACTCTATCTAATACATTTATTGATTGCTATCAATAAACCCACTAGAAGGGAATAGAATACATGTTTTTATTCCATGGAAAAAGTGGCCTGTATGTATAATATTTCTCATTACCCATACAACATAACCACCAGTATTCCAAGCCACTGACAACAAGATTTAAAAAAAACGTTTTTTAATAGTACATAATTCATGATACTTGGCAAAAACAGTCGTCAACTTTTAATTTATTTTACTTGCTGGCTTTAATATAATCATTCTTAATTGATTACTTGATCAGAATCAACTTCATTTATTCTGAATAAAATCAACATCATAAATCAACATGTCCCAACAACTCCCTTTCCTCACTTTCTCATACTTTCTTGTCGACTGTATCGACCAAACACTCCAGTGCATGAATGCTTGATCGAGAATGAACAATACGCAACTTAGGATACTTCTTGATAATCTGTAATACATTAAGTTGCAAGACCAGCACAACACATAATTCAAGTAAGACATAATACAGAGTGGATAATTCCTTAATTCAGAATGCACATTACTTGATTCAGCATGGTCTTGGAGAGGTCATTATGACATATCAAGAATGCAGATGCAGGAGTTAGAACAATACACAATTCATCAGGAAGCAGAACAGGATGACGGAGCAGAAACCAACCTTTCAGTAACATCACCCTCAACTTCATTTGAAAGAAATAAGTAGGCCAGTATAAAACCTGATTTTGGATGTGATTACACGTGAAATATTTCATAGTGGCTATATAATTAGCCTTCATTACTCGCTGTACATGAGCAAACCACAAGTGTGTTGGGCAACAACAACAAAAAAAACCCCCAGAAAATTGTTGAGAATGTATCTCTGGGAAATTACAATATTGTAGCCAGAAAAATAACTTTAAGGGTGCCTGGCTGTAGCGAAACAAGATGTTCCAGAACCAAAGTGCAATGTTACATGTTTACTGAAGCCTAAGAGAGATTTCACCTAATCCATAGTTTCTGTGAGCTCTTCTTTCAAATAAAACAAGTGTTAAATTGTTCACATAGTTGTTCTCCTGCTTTTTTTTTTTCGATCAGGTATAATATACAACCCCAAATATATACACATTTCAGAGCAATATGCTGCCATCCAGACAAAATCTTTTTCAGGGAAGGCCTTCCTTCTTTCAGCAAGACAATGCCAAACCGCTTTCTGCACACATTAAAACTGCATGGCTCTGTAGTAAAAGAGTCCAGGTGCTAAACTGGCCTGCCTGCAGTCCAGACCTGTCTCCCATTTAACACATCTGGTGTATTATGAAGCACAAAAATATGACAAAGGAGACCTGAAATGTTAAGCAACTAAAATTGTATCTCAGGCAAGAATGGGACAACATTTCTCTTTCAAAATTACAGCAATTGGTCTCCTCAGTTCCCAAAACATTTACAGAGAGTTGTTAAAAGTAGAGGTGATGCAACACAGTGGTAAACATGCCCCTGTCCCAACTTTTTTGAAACGTGTTGCTGACATCAAATTCAAAACGAGCATATATTTTTAAAAAAATAATAATAATGAATAAATAAAATTTCTCAGCAGCCCTGTGATGATCTGGCAACTTGTCCAGGGTGTACCCCGCCTCTCGCCCATAGTCAGCTGGGATAGGCTCCAGTTTGCCTGCGACCCTGTACAGGATAAGTGGCTACAGATAATGGATGGATGGATGGAAGGAATTTCTCAGCTTCAACATTTGATGGGTTGTCCTTGTACTATTTTCAAAGAAATATAGAGTTTCCATGATTTGCAAATTATCGCATTCTATTTTTATTTACAGTTTACACAGCATCCCAACTTTTTTGGAATTGGGTTTGTATAAAACTGTCGCTAGTATTTTCCATAAAATGTGTTCGCAAACAATCCCACGTTATTTTTTAAAAAGCAAATTAAAAATAAGCGCTGGATAAAAACCCATCTATCTTGTGTAAATAAAGATACAAATTTCGTTGTCCAGTGGTCAGGTGTTTATGAGATACGTTGCCTTGCACTTACGATCAGGTTCCCTGTGGTGGTACTACACGTGTGTTGTTCGGTCAAAAACCATCAAAAATCATGTTGATGCATTTCTCTTAAATAATGGGGCTCCACTCTGCTAATATTGTGCATATGGTAAATCATTCATCTACTGTAATTACTGTATCCTTATCGGAGTGGTGGATGATGTCAGAAACAATGGATGGGATGCAGGAATACAGCCTAATCCATTGCACACTTTCACATGTAGGAACAATTTATAGTCGCCAATTCAGCATTTTTGTAAGGTGGGAGGAAACAGAAGAACTCAGTGGAAACCAGCATGGACATGGGGTAGGGTTCAATACTTGAAAACATAATGTTCAGGTTCTGCTGTAAGCGGCCCGAGGGATACTGTAACAGTAGTTCAGTCGTATACATGTCACATCACTGAGCCTGAATGTCGTATCGCTGAAAACCCACCCCCAAATTTCTGGTATATATTAATAAGAGAAAAGCCTTTCCCCTTTAACTGTATTTTAGCCAGATAGTTCATGTTAATCAGCCTCAAGGACACACAGACAGGGACAGGCCTTGTATGGAGTGAGATGGCTTGGTACTACTGACTCTTTTGCTGTGTTCATAATGTCGAATTGACAAAATGATACTCGGCACCATTCAGTGATTCATAAACATAATGCGAACCATCAACTCGGGCCAGCTTCAATCGTTTCCAACAATGCCAAATGAAGATCATCATTCATCTTTGGTTGGGAGCGTCGTCTCTTGAGTTTATCCAAGTTATTCTGATGGTCATGCCTGATCCCTTGATGGAGGCAAGCACGTCATCTATGCCCATCATGAGGAGTACTGGTCCAGCTGGTGGGTTCTATCTTGAAGTCCTTCAGATCGCACTTCAGCACATCCATATAGCGAAGACGTGGACGCCCTATAGGACGGGTACCCTCCTCCAGTAAACTGTGTAGTACACCATGGGGGAACCTGGTCTTTGGCATCCTTTCAACATGACCTGCCCACCAATAGACGAGTATAGATGATCTTCAAGCCAGGACAATTTAAGCTTCCTTGCACAGTCCTTAACACTTATCGACAGTTTCTCTCGTCCCCAGCTCATCTAAACCAGAGGAAAGGCAGGGCCAGTACATCTGAGATTCACTGGGGGTGCATGAGTTGCCATAAGAGTCAGCAGCACTGAGTTTGAATGCCTTCATGGGATTCCAGATCTATTTGGCAGATGGCCGTTGAGTCCTTGCAATCAAGAGAGTTCTTCCACCCTTAAAGGATATACGCAGAACCTTTATTTTCAAATACATTTCTGAGTGGATAGTATCTCCACCCTTGACTCTTGTATGCTGCATAAATGGGAATAAAAAAATATATTTTTGAGAGTTAAAATCGACCGCAAAGTTGGCATTCGAGCCACCTTGCTGAGCCAACCAGCCCTGAGTGCGTGACGTCACAGCAGGAACCAGTTTTAAGGCCGAGGCCTTTGACAGCTATAGACTAAAGTCATATTAAATAAAAATTTATGGTGAAAGTAAGAAATCCCGTTACCGACTTGCTCAACTAAGACTGATTTGACTTCATTGATTGTGGGTTGACTCTCATTAAAACAGGATGGGTGTTATAACTTATACAACATACATGTACATGCATGCATTTTCACTGATAAAACGTAAAAGGCTAATTAAATAATTAGTTGAACTGAGACAATCACATTTGGAAGCAAATTAAATAATCTTATACCGGTAACTTAAACACACAATACAAGTTACATGTATTAATCTAAATGCAGGTAAACAACGGGTTGTTTTTGTTGTTTTGTATCCAAATGAGAGTCGGAGCTTACCCATCTGTGTTATCACTTCTCAAAGGCCGATCTTGTGGCCGATTGTTTTGAAGCAATCTGACTTTCAGTTGTTTGTTCAGTTCTCCGTTCATTCACTTTTTCCATGTAAGGGTGAGATGGCAGCAATATCCAGTGAAGAAATCAGACGGCTGCTCCACTCATTCTCCATTTTCTCCATACTGAGTACTCCACCATTACTGCTCAGCTCAGGCAATTACTAAAACCTGGGACGGAACAGAACATCACCATTTTTAGCAACAACCACGGGGGGGGGGGTCACTGCCCGAGCGATAATATGTCATGTCCCATTCTATCTCGGGTTTTACCAACAACCCTCAGCTCACACTCCGGGAGAACTGGTGCAACTAAACTTACTTTCCTTTTAAAAAATAAATAAAATAAATACTTTCCTTTTCTTGTTTTATTTTCCTTTAATTGTTGGTACTGCACCCTCTTTCAATACGGGCTTATAGCCAACGCTCCTCAACAGATCAGAGGTTTCGTACGAGTCTTCAGTAAAATGTGCAGAGCAGAGGAGAGACCACTTCGTAGCCGGCCAATGTGCCCGTGAACTTCTCACAAAACGCATCCAAATCTTTGCAGTTTGAACATTCTTGGGCCATGAATGCAATGTAAATCCACCTTCTGTCGTGTTGCTATACCGGCCAGCAACACATCTACGTGGCATGGCGATAAATTAGCTCAGAATAGAGGATCGGAGTTGCAGTCAGCTCTGTGTTTCAGTATAGCGGAAATGGTGATGAGACCGATAGACTTCCTGCTGTGACGTTACGGATGTCAAGGCCATTCACTCAGACCGCTACCTATATGAATCACTTTAATCATAAAAATTACTATATTAGATTTATTGTTAATGCTTAAAACTATTCCTGTGCCATTCTTGAGGTCTCAAGGTATTTATAAATGAAAGTGAGGCCATGGCTCTGCGTATATGCTTTAAGTAGACAGGTCTTATTTTTGTCCTGCCAGGGTGTCCACCCACCCTCCTCACACCTAGGTGTGGGGTTGCCAATTTAGTCACCAGCATTTTGACCATGACACAGGTAGTATCGGATTTACATGGTTACCGATAGCAAGTCCAAAACCTGACCTGACAAAAATATCAGGTCAGGATCACCATACAGCACAAAACAGCCAATGCTAACAAGCTGGCCTGCTCATGTTAGCTTCCTACCTAAAAAAAAAAACAAGTTCTTGTTACTAGGCTCTTTGACCCTGTACTAATCCACAGAGGAGAAGGGCTTGTTACAAAATGCTCTTATGTAAGTAGCTTACAATACTATTCTTCGACTAGAGACAGTGATACTCCAAAATCTTACCTCCTTTTTCATTTCCTGATGCTGTGCTTCATCCAGTTGTGTGGTGTAAATTAAAGGTACCATTTGCAATGTTTAAAGTCAAACAAAGCCCCAAAATAAATGCTGTTTGCCGATTACGGCAAGTGCCCTGATGTGCCCTCCGCATGTTTAAATTAAAGCTAGACTGCCTTTCAGATTTTTCAAGTGTAGATCATAAAAAGAATTTTCCCGACACCAGTGTTGTTTTTGGCAGCCATTTTTTATTTAGTTTTAGTCTTAGTCTTTTGGATGAAATGCTTATTAGTTTTAGTCACATTTTAGTCAATTCTATCCTTGATAGTTTTGGTCTAGTTTTAGTCGACGAAAACTAAAAGGGTTTTAGTCCAGTTTTAGTCATTCATTTTAGTCAAAAAAATAATTACTTTAAAACATTAAATTAGGCCAGGGGTGGGCAATTATTTTTTCCCTGGGGCCACATGAGAAACAGAAAATTTTGTGGAGGGCCGGACCAAAAGGCTGAACTAAATTCTGCATAATATTAATTGTATTTCTTTATATAAAGCAATAAATAACATTGTTTTTACAAGCTGCTAAGACTGGTAAGAGTATGGAAAAAATGAGGTTGCCTTACAAAAAAATGTCATTTATTCAATCAAATTTCCCAAAACAATGGTTAACAAAATGTGAACGTTTGTACCATTTTTTTTCAGTCACATTCACTCCAAAACACAATAAAGACATCACAATATTGTCTTTCTACTCCAAATATCAAGCAAGATACATCATATTATAATAATGATGCCCACATTTGTAGTCTAATTACCTCATTTGGTGTTTTTCAGTTTTCCGGATCTGCTCTCTGCAAACTAAACACACGGCTTTATCTCTGACTTCAGTAAATAAATATTTAGCAGTCCATGTTTTGTTGAAAGCCCTGCATTCGGCATCTACCTTTCTTCTTTTTGCGGACATTTTGGGGGCTAAAGTCTTCTTGTGACCTGCTCGCAACAACGTCGATTCGGTGTAGGAATCAGATCTATAGATCGGCTCGGGCGCCTGCTGGTGACGTCACACTATGTGATTGGCTGGACCGTTTGAAGAATGACGTACAAGTTTGTGGTTGGTCTGGACAAATTACGGAAGTAGTTATCGCGGGATTAGGTTTCGTGGGATTTCATGTCATGTTCATGTCGCGCGCATTGCGTTTTTGTTGAACACAACTTCAAAATAAAAGCAATGCACATTCAGAAAAGAAAAAAAAAGAAGAAACCGGTTGTACGAATTTCGATTCAGTCCATGCATGAGGTAAAATTAGAAAATACGTTTATTTTGTAATTTCTAATTAACCTTACACGGGCCAGTCAGAATGAACCAAAGGGCTGGATGAGGCCCGCGGGCCGTAAAATGCCCAGGTCTGAATTAGGCCAATACAGAGATAGGAAATTGTAATCGAGGTTGACAGGTTGTGCATAACATGCTCTCTACATAAACGCTGTCTAGTGTGCATGCTCTCTACATAAACGCTGTCTAGTGTGCATGCTCTCTACATAAACGCTGTGTAGTGTGCATGCTCTCTACATAAACGCTGTCTAGTGTGCATACTCTCTACATCAACGCTGTCTAGTGTGCATACTCCATTGTTCACAGACTCGTTTCTTCCTCCGTTTAACATGTCGCAATGTGCTGATAGAGCACAAACATGTCATGATGAACACACAACTAGAAGATGACCACGCTGTCTGTTAATGTAAATATGATGGCTAAACGTGCTGCTAACGTTAGAGTAGCCAGGTGTGCTGCTGCTCATTTAGACATATTAAGGCACAGCAACAGGTCTGAAAAGCTACATTTCCCCCCGTATGTTTCACAGTAACTCAAATATGGGTCAATATATGACAAAGCATTCAGTTGCTGTCCCACCAATAAGCCCTGCAGGACAAGTTTTACTCATGACATGTTAATTGAATTTAAGTTAGCTTAACCAAGCCAACTTTAGCATGAAGCTAGCGGTCCCATTCATTTTCACCAGGTCACGGTGTTTTGGAAAACTTCATAGGAAATTCATCACATTGTTGAGTGACATTAACCAAAGCTAGCAAAAGTATACATGATCTGTTAAGGACTTCTTGTAACGTTAACTTACCTTCGCAGAAATAGCAGCATGGTGAGCCTTTAGATGTCTCTTGAGGTCGGTCGTATTCTTGCCACGTAGTTTATAGCCACAGCGTGTACCTCTGTCTCCCACTACAAGGCATTCCGTTTTATTTTCTGCTGGATTATGTGTAAAGTATATCCATAAATCATCGCATCTTTTCCGCCCACCAAGCCCTTGTGCTGGCGTTGCCGCCGCCATGGTCCATGAACTGTGCACTGTGCCCGGACATGCCTGGTGGTGGGCGTGACCAAACAAGGACAGGATGCAGGTGCATTGCTGATATTTTCAATATTTGGCAGACAGGTTGCATGCACTGTTGGAGGAAATCCCATGCATTTTGATAGTCCTATAGCCAACCCACTAACATTTTCGTCTCATCAACGAAAACAACAGATACGTCTCGTCATATTTTCGTGATCAAAGAGTTATGTTTAGCTCGTCACTGTCTCATTTCAGTCATGAAAAAAGGTGTGTTAACGAAATCATTTCATCATCGTCATCGTTAACGAAAACAACACTGCCTGACACCCAATTAGAGTAGAGTGGGGTAATACGCCCCCGTGGGGTAATATGCCCCCGGCCTGTTTTACCCAAAATAACCACCAGATGGCGCAAAGTAACATTTCTATTGTTGCTATGGACTGGCTTGACAACGGGGATATACAAATATCCACTGTGGATCGCATGTCAGCAACGCAGCGGAGAGAAATCAAATTTCATGGTAAGTGATATAACTTTCAGATATCAGTAAAACTGTATTTAGATAGCTGCTATTTCGTCAGATATCACAGCTGTGTATGTGGTATGAGTAGACAAGTCAGTACGTTAAAAAAAACACATTAGGTATAAAAAGTTGAATCACATTTTGAAAGTAAGACCTTTTTTTGTAAAAGTGTAGTCTGTGGGGTAAAACGCCCCCTTAATGGCGGGGTAAATGGCCCCCAGGGGGCATCGTTTCCTTTTATCATAATTACTGTATTTCATACATTTCTGAATAGCAGATACATAGTTTTTAATAACATCTCGCTTACCTGGTTGAGTAAAGCAAGTAATTTGAACTTAATATTAAAAATAATTGAAATTTAAAAAAAAATTGAAATTAAAATGCGAAATATAATAAAATAATGCATCTATTCATTAATTCAGGGATATTTTCTTGTTTCTTTCACATTATAGGCTTAAGTAAACACTTTTGCTATCCAAACAGCTTTTTTTGAGTGAGGGGGCCTATTGCCCCACCTCAGGGGGCCTTTTACCCCACTGGGGGGGGGGGGGGGGGGTAAAAGGCCCCCTTGGCACAATGTTTGTTTTTGTTCAAAAAAAAAATTAAGTATTAACTTTAAGCAAACTTTAGGTGGCATTATTGTTCATGTCACTGTTGTCAAAAACTATGATTAAAACTAAACACATGGTTCATTTCAACTTGGAGAAAAACTGAATTTTTCTTAAGGGGGGCTTTTCCCCCCACTCTATTTTTGTTTCGTGGACTGAAAGCTACTGAATCCGAATTACAGATTTCCAATTTTATTAGTTTTTTTAAAATAAAACAATTAATGAATTTAGGGCCACGTGGTCCGAAAGACTCTGCTATTTTTTTCTGCTTCACCATGACCCAATTCAAGATACTATGTCATGCATGACGTGATGGGCTTTCCCCGTTCGTGCAAGGCATTGTGGGATACAAATTTGAAACAGGAAAGAAAAATGGAGGACATGAGTATGCAAATGAAATGTGAAAGACTGACTACAGTAATGGAAAGCGAGAAGAAAAGATGTTATGTTGCGAAGGAAAGGAAACGCAGGACCAAACTAATAAATATCGGCGGTCAGCGAGCACCTCGGTGTGATCAGCTGTTCGTTTAGTGGCAGAATGATGGAACTGTCAGTGCACAGTCAAAGATGAACCTGCGCATGCGCACACCGGACTTCCTCTGTCTGCTTGACTGTGCAAAGCAAGCGATTTCATGCACATTATTTGCTTTAATCCCCTCAAATTAAATAACTTCCCAGCTACAGAATGGTCTGATATTTTGTGAGATATTACAGAAATAAACATATATCACAATGACCAAATTTCCGAGGGAACTAAACTTCACCGATTTTATGAAATCAAAAGGCCGTCTCGCTTTAAAACTTAATAACAACAATTGAACCATTTTAAAAGTTCTGGTATTGCTAAAAATAAACTTACCTGGACACAGCCTTTGCACTGAAACCAGATATCCGCCTGTGATGTTAACGGCACACGAGAATGTTGTTCACCTTCGTGACACAGAGCCATCAAATAAGGGCTTCTAATCTCATCTCATCTCATTATCTCTAGCCGCTTTATCCTTCTACAGGGTCGCAGGCGAGCTGGAGCCTATCCCAGCTGACTACGGGCGAAAGGCGGGGTACACCCTGGACAAGTCGCCAGGTCATCACAGGGCTGACACATAGACACAGACAACCATTCACACTCACATTCACACCTACGCTCAATTTAGAGTCACCAGTTAACCTAACCTGCATGTCTTTGGACTGTGGGGGAAACCGGAGCACCCGGAGGAAACCCACGCAGACACGGGGAGAACATGCAAACTCCACACAGAAAGGCCCTTGCCGGCCACAGGGCTCGAACCCGGACCTTCTTGCTGTGAGGCGACAGCGCTAACCACTACACCACCGTGCCGCCCGGCTTCTAATCTAATTCTAAAAAAAAAAATCACCAGGCGCCACTGCTCTCTCTCTCTCTCTCTCTCTCCCCGTTTGTATGTGTGTGTGTGCACGCACGTGTGTGTTCACTGCTTCAGGTGGGTTAAATACAGAGAAAGAAATTCACTGTGCTGTAATGTGTATTCTGTCTGTAATGTGTAACATACTTCACTTTTATCAAGTTTAAATCTCACTTGGCAAGATAACACAGACGCAGTACTGACTCAGATACCAATAAACAATCCCATTGCCATAGCAACCCAGTTCTTGTCATCTAAAAAGATTGCTTTTCTTAGTGAATAAAAACAAAAAGCATGTCACATAAAATGAGGCCTTCTGCTTAATGAGCGTGGTCACTCCACTGATCTTCCCGGTCATTGCGGCGGCTCCGTCCGAACACACCCCCACACAACGGGTCCAGTCCAATCCGTTAGACTCGATGTAATCGTCCAAAACTTGAAAAATGTCTTTCCCAGTAGTTCTTCTTTCAAATGTTTTACAAAATAGTATTTCCTCCACAAATCTTTCCTGTGAAATAAATCTGATGTACACAAGCAGTTGGGCCTCATTGGATAAACCTGTGCTCTCATCCAGCTGAAGTGCGAAGTATTCGCTGGCTCTGACCTGCTCCAACAGCTGAGCAGATACATCTTGAGCCATGTCACCAATCCGTTGGCTCACGGTGTGATCAGAGAGTGGGACAGCATCGAATTTTTTGGCAGCATCCTCACCAAGCAATTCTCGGACAATGTCTTTGGTGGCTGGTAAAATCAAATCTTCTCCAATGGAGTGAGGTTTTTTCGGCATCTGTCGGATGTTTTTGTACCAAGTGATACTGAAGTTTCGAAGGTTTTAAGCACTCGTTTGACAGGGTCTCCAGACAGAGGACGCATTTCGGGCAATCATGGCCATTTTTCTGTATGGCTGTAAAGCCATACTTAATGTATGCTGCCTCATATTTTCGGATTTTAGTTGGCCAGGACTTCTTAGTTTTTTTCGCAGCAGTGTCCTCCACAGCAGGGCTGTTGGTTTGTTCCTTCGGTCTCTTCTTCAAAAACCTGTCCATTTTGCGCTAGCAATACGCTAGCTTGAGGAGCAAAGCAGCTTGATAAATGGCGCAAACCGCAACGTCACAGGCAATCGGAGAGATGAGCATGGCAAACAACATTTCGATATGATGTATTAACAATTATATTTTATAATAATGATTAAAAAACTAATTACAATATATTTAATAATAATTATTTTTAAAAAGTTTTTTTTTGGCAATTTTTTTGTTATCGTCCCTCCAACTTTCTGAGGCCCCCCTAGCGCCCCCTGGTGGCCCCCCAGGGGGCCGCGGCCCCCACTTTGAAAACCACTGGCCTAATCAAAGCCCAGACCTCAATCCAATTGAAAATCTGTGGCATAACTTGAAGATTGCTGCACACCAATACAACCCATCTAACTTGACGGAGTTGGAGCAGTTTTGCCTTGAGGAATGGGCAAAAATCCCAGTGGCTAGATGTGCTAAGCTAATAGAGACAAACCCCAAGAGACTTGCAGCTGTAATTGCTGCATAAGGTGGCTCTACAAAGTATTGACTTCAGGGGGTGAATACCTACGCACACTCCAGATTTCTGTTTTTTCATCTTAATTATTGTTTGTGTCACAATAAAACAACAATTTTCACCTTTAAAGTGATGGGCATGTTGTGTAAATCAAATGGTGCTAACCCTCCAAAAATCCATTTTAATTCCAGCTTGTAATGCGACAAAACAGGACAAACACCAAGGGGAATGAATACTTTTGCAAGACACTGTATGAAGCACTGAAACTACTGTACCTGCTACATTACTATTGTGTCTGAAGAGTTTTCGTCCCTTGGGTGATCAGATCACAAATGGAAAGCACTAAGTGTGAACAAACACCAAGATGAGCTCAAGACGCATTTATTCAAACCACTTGCTGAGGTGGTGTTGGACTCATTAGACCACATTCAGTGTCTTTTATAGTGTAAAAACGAATGCGTCCCAGACAAGGACCTAACAGGAAAAGTGATGGAGGCAGAAAGAAAATCTGAACACAAGTGGTCAGCTGGACACCTTGGATACGCATAATAGACACAAGTATGTGGTGTTTTTATGCATATGCAACCATACACACATATTTAGATACAATCACGCACATACACTGATTCATCTTATGCTGATTTTATATTGATTCAAAGCCAAGTATGTTGATTTCTGGCAAAGAGTAAATGAAGTTGATTCAATGAAAAGTAATAATAAATTGATTTATGAATGATCATAATTACAGTCCCCTCCTCCTTCTTAAGCTCATGCCATAATGGCGTTGAGTCCACCAGTGCCACCAAAGTCCACCATCTCTCACAGTCTTGGCTGAGAGCCGGGACATCCTCCAGCCTCAAATTAATCTACTGGAGGTCTTGACGAAAGACATCGTTCCAACAGGTGCGTGGTTGGCCACGAGGGTGTCTCAATCCTACTGTTGGCAGATCAAACTTGTAAATGGCTCTTGTGTCATGGTCGTCTGTGCAGTACAGGATGCATCCGAGCCAACGAACACGGTGCTGTGCGATGGTGCGAAGGATATTTGGTTGGTTAGTCCTCTGGCGGAGCTCCTTGTTGGAGACATGGTTATACCAATGCACCCCCTCAATGGTCCTGAGGGCACGGGTCTCAAAGCCAAGAACACGGGTGGCCAAGGTGTTGCTGAGAGGCCAGGCCTCAGCACCGTAGAGCAGCACAGACAAAACTAGACCCGTAGCTTGGTGCGCCAGGAGATGTCACGTCATCTCCAGAGTGGTCTCATGATGCCTGCCACCAGTCCACGTCATCTATAGAGGATGTGCAGTCACGTGACCCGTCCGTGTTTACTCCGCCATATTGGACGGCTTCAGGATTGTTTACCTTGCGTGAGCGTAATGGATCCAGGGAATAATCCCCAAGAAAATTTGGAAAATACCCCATCTACATCGCGCGATTACTTGTCTAAGTTTGTTCAGCATCTTGAAGGTGACGTGAGGCAGCGTTACGTGGAAAAGTGTTCCAGGTTGGGGATTGCAGATCCGTACAACTTGCCACAATCCTTGTTCAGGGAAATTCAGAGCTGCGGTGCCAGCGATTTGCCCGATCTGGCCTACCACGACATTTACAATTTTCTTGTTAATCGTGAATCGTGTTACACTGGCAAAGCCCTCAAAGCTTACAAGAGCCTGGAAGCTTATAAATATTTTGTTGCAGGATGGGTATCCCAGCTATACCTCTGGAAGGTTCCGAAGTAGAATGTCTACTTGATAACCTCACGGGTAAGTGGCATTAAGACGTTTATCATAAAGAGACTATGCAGGACGTTTTATCGTAAGAATGTTCGAAATCTAAACTCAGTTCCAGATAATGACAGGGTTGTAAATATGTATGTTTTTGTCTGGAAAAAAAAAATCACAAATCACCGCTATCTTTATCTGTGCAGAATTATTATTCAATATCAGATATAAATGTATTAGAAGATTACACCTACCTGATATGAAGTGTTCACTACAAATTCAGCTGGTAGAACTGGGGTACCAGTTTTCTCTTCGCACAGCGGACACCCATTTTGCGCGTCTCTCCTCGTCTGCGGGGAATCTATAAAATGACAGGCCCTCCTTTTGGCCCTGTCTATTGGTACAACCAAATGCTGAACAAGATATAACCATTCTCGAAAGATCTACTCCCACACACTTGATAATTAGAATGGGTTCATCTAAGTTCTATGCGCGGCCATGCCGTCCAAGATGGCAGATAAACAAATATCACGTGACCTTGTGACGTCACGTGCACGCTCTCTATAGATCTCAATGAGAAGGTCATCATTGTTGGTGACTTCCAATCCCAGGTAAACAAATGAGGTGACAAACTCGATGTGATTGGTGCCAGTGATGATGGGTAGTAGGTCAGGACCATCACCTACATGCATCAGCCTGGTCTTGGACCAGTTGACATGTAGCCCAAGCCTGGATGCCTCCTCATCGAAAGCATGAAGTGCTCCCTTATACAGGATATGAAGAATTACAGTGAACAAGTAAAATACAGTAAAGACAGTGAGATGGCCGATACTGAAACGTTGTTTTCTGCTAAATCTCAGGCCTATTTAGAATGGGCATTATTCTAACTTCTGCATCTGCATTTGTTTTTTTTTTTTTATCATATGCTGTAATGAGCTGGCCAAGGCCATGCTGAATCAAGCACCTGTTCATTCTGAATCATGCGATTCATGTGCCAGAGTGTTTTGCACATGATTGTGATACAGGCAAAAATAGTGGAGTCATTCTGAATCGGGTATTGTTACAGCACAAGCTCCACAGCTGCTTTATGCATCTTTTTTTTAATCCTATGTTGTGGTAAACCGGCCAAGGCCACTACTGTACCCTAACAAGTGATGTGCTCGTTTGTACCTGCAACCTGTGTCAATCTTTAAAGCTAGACTGCCTTTCAGATTTTTCAGGTTGAGGTCATAAAAATAATTTTCCCTGACACCCAATTATTTTTGTTTTGTGGACCAAAAGCTACTCAATTCAAATCACAGACTTCCAATTTTATTATTCTTTTAAATAGAACGATTAATGAATTTAGGGCCACATGGCCCTAAATTCTCCGCTATTTTTTCCTGCTTCACCATGACCCAATTCAAGATACTACCGTACATCATGCATCACATGGTGGGCTTTCCCCGTTCACGCAAGGCATTGTGGGATACAAATTTGAAACAGGAGAGAACAATGGCGGACGTGAGTGTGCGAATGAAACGTGAAAGACCGACTACACTAACAGAAAGCGAGAAGAAAAGACGTTATGTTATATATGAAGGAAAGGAAACGCAGGACCAAAGTAATAAATATCGGCGGTCAGCGAGCACCTCGGTGTAATCAGGTGTTTGTTTAGCGACAGAATGATGGAGCTGTCAGTGCATGGTCAAAGGTAAACCTGTAGATGGCAGAAATGCAACACTGGATATCAGCTGCCGTAAAACCCAAAAGAAGAAGAAAAAGAAAACGCAGGTAAACCTGCACATGCGCATGCGATCTTCCTCTGTCTGCTTGACTGTGCAAAGCACGTGATTTCATGCATATTATTTGCTCGGGAATCCCCTCAAATTAAATAACTTCCCAGCCACAGAATGGCCTGTTTTTGGGGGTTTTTTTTAGATATTACAGAAATAAACATATATCACAATGACCAAATTTCAGAGAGAACTAAATTTCACCAATTTTATAAAATTGAAAGGCCGTCTAGTTTTAAACTGACATGACTCGAGTCATTTTGAATCATGTATTATTCTGTCCACATTCACTGGATATGGGCAATTGCGCGTTCTTGGCAACTCTACAACTAGGATATCAGCTCATATACCATGAGTAGAGAAAAACAAAATGGTGGAGCATGTTGCTGAACCAACCGAGGATGAAATCACAACTCTACTCGAAAACAAAACCCCCCAAAATACAAAAAAGCAACAAAATATGGAATGAAAGTATTTGATGGTAAGAACGTATGCTTTTTATTTTTCAAGAATTATCGCATTTTTTCACAAACTGCTCCTGTCATTTCGCCAGTTTGTTTACATTCTAAGCGGAAATGATTTTGTTGGACGTTTTGTATCAAGTGTTTATTTATTGAATTTGCAAAAAATAAACATAAAAATGCTCTGTTTCTCAAAATCCAGTGAATGTGGGTAGAATAAAACAGTTGTTCCACTCAATCTCGTCGTACACGGCTAATAGGCGACTCAGCGCTATGCACCTCATCAGTGATCAGCTCATGTATGACTAGATTTCGTGGAATAACTGTTAATTGTATGGTCTGATTACTGTGTTGTTCACGACGTATCACTTCTTATCATATGTTTTGATTCTTCCTGAGCTGACCATTCACACTGGAAAATTTGGCTCAGTTGGTTCAAAATATGAGAAATGTGAGATGTAGAAAATGTTGAAGAGGTATGACGTGACATGTTAAGTAATGAGATTATTTGTATACATATATGGTATGTTATTTACCAGCTGGGAGGCCCGTATAGTGAAATACCATGACCGAGGTCTTGAAAGTACTGAGCGAGGCCCTCTGGGCCGAGGTCAGTATTCAAGGCCAAGGTCATGGTATTTCACCATACAGACCGACCTTAAGCTAGTAAATAATATATTTATTTTTTTCTTGACAAAATTCTAGCAGAAAACGGGAGTGCCTGAAAGGGAAAACTGAGCCGAGCCGCCATTTTGAATCCTCATTCACGGCTGTAATGCAAATGGCTTCCTCCTCGGTATACAAGTGCACTTCCATGGCAGGAAAAAAACTACATTGTACCGCTTATGTAGTCCCCTATTTATACAAAATTGAGTCATTCAGGATTCAGCCATGTTTTTGCTCGGCGTTAGCAAGTTGCAGGTTTTTATCTTTCTCCTGAAATGTTTTCTTTTATTTCTTCTTCCTCAGGGTAGTAAAACTAGCTTTCACTGTGAACACTGTCGTTATCGCTATCCATGCTGTAAAATTAATGCTATTCTCCTGAGAAATGCTGGCAAAAATTTATAAGATTTTTGATCATCTTATAAATAAATCTTATAAAAAAAAGATAAATGTTGACGACAAATTCTACTATGTTGTTTGTTGTTGTGAACGAGTGAGTTGCCAGAGGTCCATAACTGGGGGCCGTACCGTAGGATACAGACCTGCTCGACAGCCAATCAGAGTGCAGGATTTGATGGAAACCGCACCGCGAAAAAAATAAACTGTTATTTTGAAACTGTGTAAAACTAGAACTTTGTGACGTTGAGTCGGATCACTCTGCAGACTGACTCAGACTTTTCTTGATTGATTTAATAAACGTCTAAACTTTTCTGCAAACTCTTTGAGAGAGTTTCCACGATGTAAACGGCGATGTGTCACGGCTGTTCACTTATGAACCATTCGAACAAATGTAAACAGTCGAGTCAAGTCATTTTAGTCAATGAAAGCTAAATATTTTAGTCTCTGGGAATCTGTAGGAACTTCAGTATGACCTTAGTGATATTACAGTTTCTTCAGGGGAGCATTGAATAACATTCCTCTAGCATAGTTAATAACAGAGATGGACAAAGTACCCAACTTCATTACTTAAGTCAAAGTACAGATCCCACTGGTCAAATGTTACTCCGATACAAGTGAAAGTTGTCCAGTTAATTTTTTACTTAAGTTAAAGTGCTGAAGTACTTGCTTTTAAAAATACTTCAGGAGGAAAAGTAAATTTTCTGTCAACGCATCGTTGTATTATTGCCACAATGCTTACAAAACTTAATGCCGTTACCAAAGACAGAAATGTGAATTCAGAAAATGAACGCATGCTGTGCCATCATGGTGGTTTAACGTTAAGCTAGCTAGTCAGTGACGCTCCACCTGACATCCTAGCCAACTCTTTTCAAACTCAAAATCATATTGGGGAGCTAACACTACTAGAAAAGAAAGATTTCTACATTCTGTTTATTTGGCAAGATTATGCTCAAACATATTTCTGAAAGGACTTCAGATAAGTTAACATTATTCATGTTAGCGTAACTCCGTTTTTACATGCTAACTAACAGTGTCCAAGTTAACTAGCTATGTGTAAACGTTAGCCGTGGACAAGGCAATGGCAACTTGGCGGCCAAAGCCATAGAAAGTCATTTGACTAACCAGACTGCATAGCTATTGCAACGTTATCACTAGCTCTAAAAGCACAGACAACTTTGTTGCAAGCTTTCTTTTGGAATAAAATGTTTATATACCTCAATATGCTTCTGTAGGTTGGATGGTGAGTTTTTGTAGGCCGTGATGTGGTTCATTTTCAGCAAACAAAGCAAACATTTAAAACGAAATGAATCTTTAATCCTTTCAGAAAACTGAAACATGGGTTCTAGGTATGACCATGAGTGTGTGTGTGTGTGTGCGTGCGTGCGTTCCCCAGAAGAACCGCCTTCTTCCATTCTGCTATCAACTGATCGTGTTCAAATAATGCTGCTGAGAAATCACTGAACTTGATTTTATACAGTCGATGGACGTGACGCGACCCTAGTGATTACTGATCGGCTGTCTCAGGGTCACCTGCGAAAAAATCAATCATGTTTTAGAAAAGAAAAGAAAAGAAAAGAAAAACATCCACTTTGAAAGCCACTTCAGAGTAATGAGTAACTTGATAGAAATGTAGTGGGGTGATAAGTACGATATTTGTCTTTCAAATGTAGTGAAGTTAAAGTCATCCATCCATCCATTATCTGTAGCCGCTTTATCCTGTTCTACAGGGTCGCAGGCAAGCTGGAGCCTATCCCAGCTGACTACGGGCGAAAGGCGGGGTACACCCTGGACAAGTCGCCAGGTCATCACAGGGCTGACACATAGACACAGACAACCATTCACACTCACATTCACACCTACGCTCAATTTAGAGTCACCAGTTAACCTAACCTGCATGTCTTTGGACTGTGGGGGAAACCGGAGCACCCGGAGGAAACCCACGTGGACACGGGGAGAACATGCAAACTCCGCACAGAAAGGCCCTCGCCGGCCACGGGGCTCGAACCCGGACCTTCTTGCTGTGAGGTGACAGTACTAGTTAAAGTCTCATCTCATCTCATTATCTCATTCTCATTCTCATCTCATTATCTCTAGCCGCTTTATCCTTCTACAGGGTCGCAGGCAAGCTGGAGCCTATCCCAGCTGACCACGGGCGAAAGGCGGGGTACACCCTGGACAAGTCGCCAGGTCATCACAGGGCTACTAGTTAAAGTCATAAGTTTAAAATTAAATAATAATAATACTCAGGTAAAGTATAGATACTCAAAAAGTTGTCTTAAGTACAGTACTCAAGTAAATATACTGTGTGTATATATATAATTTACCAGCTGGGAGGTCCGTATCGTGAAATACCGTGACCAGGGTCTTGAAAATACTGACCGAGGCCCAGAGGCCTCAGTCACGGTATTTCATGATACGGACTGACCTTAAGCTTGTAAATAATATATTTATTTTTTTCTTTCCCAAATTCCAACAGAAAATGAAAGCGCCCAAAAGGGAAACCATATTTAGAACAAACCTGCTACAAGCTCGTCAAAAACATGCCCTGGCTGCTTGTGGACGGTTTCCCTTCACAAAAACCTCGACTAACTGCCGTTTACGGGCCACAAGGACTTCTCTTTACTTGTTGAACTCAGGGTCCATGAAGATAGTTAGTTTCAAGCCGGACTGATTCAGATAGCGCTGGATACTTCTCTGGAAAGACGTGAGCGAGGACGGCTCGTACACATCGCCATTTTTCTTTGCTGTGGACATGAAAAAGTTGCACAGCAACATGTTTAATTTTTTGCCAGGTATGTCTTCCAACTTTCAACCTTCATTTAGGTTTCGACAGAACTTCCCAAAGATATTGAGGTCATTGGTCGTCTTTTTTGTTGTATTTTCTGCCCTTTGCTCCTCAATAAACTGCTCGCCATTAGCAACAGTTACAGGTTTTCGGCTTTCTCCTGAAATGTTTGCTTTTATTTCGTCTTCATCAGGGGAGTAAAACTCGCTGTGAACACTGTCGTTATCGCTATCCATGCTGTAAAATTAATGCTTTTATACTGAGAAATGCGAAAATTAATGTTGACAAAAAATCACTACTATGTTTGTTGTTGTAGTGAACGAACGAGTTGTCAAAGGTCCGTAACCAGGGTCCGGATCGTAGGATTCCGGACTGCTTGTGAGCCAATCAGAGTGCACGATTTGATGGAAACCAGACCACGAAAAAAATAAACTTCGTGACTGTTCACCTCTGGTTAATAATGTTAGCCTAGCTTTGGTAAATGTAAATAAACAAGCTTATTATAGGCCTTGTGGCGCAATGGTAGCACGGCTGACTCCAGATCAGAAGGTTGCGTGTTCAAATCACGTCGGGGCCATTTTGGGCGGTACGGTGGTTGCCTCACGGCAAGGTTGGAGATTAGAAGGTTGCATGTCCAAATCAAGTTGGGGTCATTTTGGGTGGTGTAAAGGCCTCTGCATGCTCTTGCGACAAGGCTTTCGCAGACAGTTGTAATTTATCGTTGAGTGGGGAGTAATAGGCTTGCGTGATGTTATTCACTGCCACAACGCAAGGGGGCGCGAAGTCGCGAAATCACTCAGAGTAGTTGGTGGGTGTGGTTAGTGGAGTGTTTATCCTCCGGTTACTTATAATGACTAGAACTGGAGTCGTATAGATGTACGTACTTCCTCACTTCCTCGATCAACCGCTCTTCGTGCTGCTCCATCTTCGCTCATGTTTTTAAAAATGGCGGTCGTGAAAACAAAACAAACCGGGAAAGTAGGGAAGCGGAAGTGCGTGTACAGCGGATGTAGAGTGGACCAATCAGAGCCCTCTTGTCTGCGACGCTGTCTGCGAGGCTTCTGCGGTGGTCACAATTTTTGGGAGGTGCGCGCAGAGCGTCTGCGAAGGAGGGGGGCTACGCAGATGCCATCTGCGAGGACTGCATTGTCAGCATAAATTGGCCTTAAGTGGTCAGCATGGTTGCCTTACAACAAGGTTCTGGGTTTGAGATCAGAAGGTTGCGTGTTCAACTCAAGGGGGGGGGCGATTTTAGGCAGCATGGTGGTTTAAGTGGTTCGCATGTTTCCCTCACAGCAAGGTTCTTGGTTTGAAAGCAGATGGCTGCGTGTTCAAATCAAGTCGGGGTCATTTTGGGTGGTTTAAGTGGTTAGCAAGGTTCTTGGTTCGAGATCAGAAGGTTGTGTGTTCAAATTATGTCGGAGTCAATTTGAGCAGCATGGTTGCCTCACGGCAGGGTTCTGGGTTTGAGATGAGAAGGTTACATGCTCAAATCAAGTTGGAGTTATTTCGGGCAGCACGGTGGTTAGCATGGTTCCTTCGCAGCAAGGTTTTTGGTTCAAAAGCAGAAGGTTGCGTGTTCAAATCAAGTCAGGGTCATTTCAGGCGGCTAAGTGGTTTGCAAGGTTCTTGGTTCGAGATCAGAAGGATGTGTGTTCAAATTATGTCGGGGTCAATTTGAGCAGCACGGTTGCCTCACAGCAAGGTTCTGTGTTTGAGATCAGAAGGTTGCATAATCAAGTCAGGGTCATTTTGGGTGGCACGGTGGTTTAAGGGGTGAGCAAGGTTGCCTTCCAGCAAGGTTTTGGGTTTGAGATCAGAAGGTTGCGTGTTCAAATCAAGTGGGGGTCATTTTGGGCGGCACGGTGGTTTAAGTGGTTAGCAAGGTTCTTGGTTCGAGATCAGAAGGTTGTGTGTTCAAATTATGTCAGAGTCAATTTGAGCAGTACGGTTGCCTTACAGCAAGGTTCTGGATTTGAGATCAGAAGGTTGTGTGTTCAAATTATGTCGGGGTCAATTTGAGCAGCACGGTTGCCTCACAGCAAGGTTCTGGGTTTGAGATCAGAAGGTTGTGTGTTCAAATTATGTCGGAGTCAATTTGAGCAGCACGGTTGCCTCACAGTAAGGTTCTGTGTTTGAGATCAGAAGGTTGCATAATCAAGTCAGGGTCATTTTGGGTGGCACGGTGGTTTAAGTGGTGAGCAACCACTATGTAAGTGGTTAGCAACGTTGCCTTCCAGCAAGGTTCTAGGTTTGAGATCAGAAGGTTGTGTGTTCAAATCAAGTGGGGGTCATTTTGGGCGGCACGGTGGTTTAAGTGGTTAGCAAGGTTCTTGGTTCGAGATCAGAAGGTTGTGTGTTCAAATTATGTCAGAGTCAATTTGAGCAGTACGGTTGCCTTACAGCAAGGTTCTGGATTTGAGATCAGAAGGTTGTGTGTTCAAATTATGTCGGGGTCAATTTGAGCAGCACGGTTGCCTCACAGCAAGGTTCTGGGTTTGAGATCAGAAGGTTGTGTGTTCAAATTATGTCGGAGTCAATTTGAGCAGCACGGTTGCCTCACAGTAAGGTTCTGTGTTTGAGATCAGAAGGTTGCATAATCAAGTCAGGGTCATTTTGGGTGGCACGGTGGTTTAAGTGGTGAGCAACCACTATGTAAGTGGTTAGCAACGTTGCCTTCCAGCAAGGTTCTGGGTTTGAGATCAGAAGGTTGCGTGTTCAAATCAAGTGGGGGTCATTTTGGGCGGCACGGTGGTTTAAGTGGTTAGCAAGGTTCTTGGTTCGAGATCAGAAGGTTGTGTGTTCAAATTATGTCAGAGTCAATTTGAGCAGTACGGTTGCCTTACAGCAAGGTTCTGGATTTGAGATCAGAAGGTTGTGTGTTCAAATTATGTCGGGGTCAATTTGAGCAGCACGGTTGCCTCACAGCAAGGTTCTGGGTTTGAGATCAGAAGGTTGTGTGTTCAAATTATGTCGGAGTCAATTTGAGCAGCACGGTTGCCTCACAGTAAGGTTCTGTGTTTGAGATCAGAAGGTTGCATAATCAAGTCAGGGTCATTTTGGGTGGTTTAAGTGGTGAGCAACCACTATGTAAGTGGTTAGCAAGGTTGCCTTCCAGCAAGGTTCTGGATTTGAGATCAGAAGGTTGTGTGTTCAAATCAAGTGGGGGTCATTTTGGGTGGCACGGTGGTTTAAGTGGTTAGCAAGGTTCTTGGTTCGAGATCAGAAGGTTGTGTGTTCAAATTATGTGGGAGTCAATTTGAGCAGCAGGGTTCTGGGTTTGAGATCAAAAGGTTGCATGCTCAAAACAAGTTGGTGTTGTTTTGGGCAGCACGGTGGTTAGCACGGTTCCCTCACAGTAAGGTTCTGGGTTTGAGATCAGAAGGTTGTGTGTTCAAATTATGTCGGAGTCAATTTGAGCAGCACGGTTGCCTCACAGCAGGGTTCTGGGTTTGAGATTAGAAGGTTGCATGCTCAAATCAAGTCAGAGTTATTTTGGGTGGTACGGTGGTTTAAGTGGTTAGCATGGTTCCCTCACAACAAGGTTCTTGGTTCAAAAGCAGAAGGTTGCATGCTCAAAACAAGTAGGTGTCATTTTAGGCAGCTCGGTGGTTTAACTGGTTAGCACAGTTCCCTTACAGCAAAGTTCTGGGTTTGAGATCAGAAGGTTGTGTGTTCGAATTATGTCGGAGTCAATTTGAGCAGCACAGTTGCCTCACAGCAGGGTTCTAGGTTTGAGATTAGAAGGTTGCATGTTCAAATCAAGTTGGAGTTATTTTGGGTGGCACGGTGGTTTAAGTGGTTAGTAAGGTTCTGGGTTCGAGCCCAGTGGCTGGCAGGGGCCTTTCTGTGTGGAGTTTGCACGTCCTCCTGGTGTCTGTGTGGGTTTCCTCCACAGTCCAAAGACATGCGGTTAGGTTAATATGGGACGGCCTTGGACTGAGGTGCCCTTGAGCGACGCACCAAACTCCCAACTGCTCCCCGGGCGCTGTTAGCACGGCTGCCCACTGCTCTGGGTACGTGTGTGTGTTCACTGCTTCAGATGGGTTCGATGCAGAGAGGAATTTCACAAGTGTGTGATGAATAAAGTTGTGCTTTCTTTCTTTCTATTGAGTGACAAGAATGAAAGCTAATTTTTAACCACTTCAAATTATTTTATTGGTCACTGCTTTGAAAGTTATTGAAGAATAAGGAAGTTTATTTATTTTTTTTGGAGGAGAATTACACACAAAATGGCACACGACTTTTATTTTGGAAAAAAGGCGATACCTGAAATCTCAGCCTTCATACTGTGTGTAGCTTCTCATTACTGTTAGCAAAATAGCTTTTCCAACCGGATGACTTCCTAAGATGATTTTAGTTACACAGGAAAAAAGATTGGGAGCCGTGTTTAGTATTTTGTTATGTATAGATACATAAAGAGCTCTCAGAGATTCTGATAGTTTTCGGTAAGTTTATTATGATTATTTCAGCTGGATATCATTCCTTATCGGAGCCGAGGCCGGACTAGCCAAGTTTTTAGCTGAACTCCTAATGGCTGAATCCCAAACGGCTGTCTGTTCGTTACAGAGTGAAAAACCGTTCACATGTAGTCGCCCTCTATCTAGTGCACTTGTAAAGGAGGTGGCTGGCTTTTTAGGATACAGCCTGTAGCTTGCTGAGCTAGGCAGCTAACAGCGTCTGTGGTGATGTAGTTTAATCGTGAAATAGCGAGGTAAAACGTTTAAGACTGCTTAAAGCACCAACAATTATTGTAACCGTGCTTGTAATTTATTTAATTATCATTTTATATGTCGAGAGAAAAGCGGCTACACGGAGCAGCTCGGAGACCGGAAGCTTGCTAATGTAGCTAAGCTAATCATACTGCTGTCTTGTTAAAGATAAGAATTAGCTGTTACACGTAACGCTTGTATTGTATAAAATTTTGTAATTCAGTAAAACGTGAGGCTTAATTTTACAAGTTTTTTTAAATGGACGACTTAAAAAAAAATAAACGGTTAACTCCATAAGTATTGGCACCCGTTAAGATAAGATCATTCAGCACTCGTGTAAAATAAACAGTGCCAGCAGTGATTCACATTTTCCGTTCAAAACAGTCGGAAGCTCTGAATCACTCGTCGTCCGGGGGGAATGTGGATGTACTTGTCGTTATTTCAAGGGATTTTGTCGTTATTTCGACTTAATAACTCGTCTATTTGTTATCTTGTCATGTTGACACTCCATAATCTGTCAGTAAGAGGAATTATTGGGGGGGCGTATAATTCTGTTAGCAACATCCAAGTCTGGTTTATTTACTGTAAGAAGATTATTTTTTTTTTAATTATTATTATTTTTCTTACTTGTACAAAGAACATGATTAAAAAAAAAAAAACCGGTTTGGAAAACTGACTTCCGGTCTGATTTGGTTGGTTGTTTGGCAGGCAAAGTAGCTGGGTGACGTCACGACCTAATTTGCATACTAGTTATTCATCATAGCAAGGAAGATGTTCACTTAGAATATAATAATAGTTTTATCAAAATAAATAGATTTATTGTTTTCGCGGTCCGAATCCTGCGCTCTGATTGGCTGGCGAGCGGGTCCGTATCCTACGGTACGGCCCCCGGTTACGGACCTCTGGCGACTCGCTTGTTCACAGCAACAAACAACATAGTGGAATTTTTTGTCAACGTTTTTTTTTTTATAAGATGATCAAAAATCTTATAAATTTTTGCCAGCATTTCTCAGGAGAATAGCATTACTTTTACAGCATGGATAGCAATAACGACAGTGTTCACAGCGAGAGCGAGTTTTACTACCCTGAGGAAGAAGAAATAAAAGAAAACATTTCAGGAGAAAGATAAAACCTGTAACTGTTGCTAACGCCGAGCAAAAACATGGCTGAATCCTGAATGACTCAATTTTGTATAAATAGGGGACTACATAGGCGGCACAATGTAGTTTTTTTCCTGCCATGGAAGTGCACTTGTACACCGAGGAGGAAGCCATTTGCATTACAGCCGTGAATGAGGATTCAAAATGGCGGCTCGGCTCGGTTTTCCCTTTCGGGCGCTCTCGTTTTCTGTTAGAATTTGGTAAAGAAAAAAATAAATATATTATTTACCAGCTTAAGGTCGGTCTGTATGGTGAAATACCGTGACCTCGGCCTTGAATACTGACCTCGGCCCAGAGGGCCTCGCTCAGTACTTTCAAGACCTTGGTCACGATATTTCACGATACGGCCCTCTCAGCTGGTAAATAACATTAAATTTTTTAAATGTATACTACATGTCATTTACCAGCTTAAGGTCGGTCCGTATTGTGAAATACCGTGACAGAAAACGAGAGCGCCCGAAAGGGAAAACCGAGCCGAGCCGCCATTTTGAATCCTCATTCACGGCTGTAATTTGCCGCCTATGTAGTCGCCTATTTATACAAATAGGAGTCATTCAGGATTCAGCCATGTTTTTGCTCGGCGTTAGCAACAGTTAGAGGTTTTTAGCTTTCTCCTGAAATGTTTTCTTTTATTTCTTCTTCCTCAGGGTAGTAAAACTCGCTTTCGCTGTGAACACTGTCGTTATCGCTATCCATGCTGTAAAATTAATGCTATTCTCCTGAGAAATGCTGGCAAACATTTATAAGATTTTTGATCATCTTATAAATAAATCTTATAAAAAAAAAATGTTGACAAAAATTTCCGCTATGTTGTTTGTTGTTGTGAACAAGCGAGTCGCCAGAGGTCCGTAACCGGGGGCCGTACCGGAGGATACGGACCCGCTCGCCAGCCAATCAGAGCGCAGGATTTGATGGAAACTGCACCGCGAAAAAAATGATTGATATTTGTGTTAAACAAGCGGGCTTTTTTTTCCCCCATGTTTGTGTTGATTCTGTCAAAATAATATGTCCGCATGGTATGATGTAAACAAACTCTAATCTGTTGGCTGTGTCAAGATCACGTGTTCAAACCGTATAATAAAAATATCGAAAGAAAACGTCAGACATCCTGGAATTTTCCGATTCATTCTAAGCGATCTCATTGGCTGCCGATGTTGTCCCCCACCAGACGGACAAAACCGATTGATTTTAATCACAAAAGTTGGACTGAGCAGGGCTTAAAATTCACGGTGGTCCGGTCGCCCGAGGCGAATTAATTTGTCATTTGGCGGGTAATTCCTGTCACTAACCAACCCGGCTGGCTAGTTGAAAATAAAAAATATCTTTGAAGCGAAGATCCAGACTAGGGCTGTGCGATATATCGAGTATGCTCGATATATCTCCGAAAATTCTGTGTGAGATACATATAATTATTATATCATAACTATCGAGTATTTTATGGTCATTTGCCGACTTGTTTGTTTCGTGTTTGTTTAAAGGAACAGTCCACCGTACTTCCATAATGAAATATGCTCTTATCTGAATTGAGACGAGCTGCTCCGTACCTCTCCGAGCTTTGCGCGACCTCCCAGTCAGTCAGACGCAGTCAGACGCGCTGTCACTCCTGTTAGCAATGTAGCTAGGCTCAGTATGGCCAATGGTATTTTTTGGGGCTGTAGTTAGATGCGACCAAACTCTTCCGCGTTTTTCCTGTTTACATAGGTTTATATGACCAGTGATATGAAACAAGTTCAGTTACACAAATTGAAACGTAGCGATTTTCTATGCTATGGAAAGTCCGCACTATAATGACAGGCGTACTAACACCTTCTGCGTGCTTCGGTATGTATATCTGAGCTCCGTATCAATGCGCTGCCGAAGTGCGCAGAAGGTGTTAGTACGCCTGTCATTATAGTGCGGACTTTCCATAGCATAGAAAATCGCCACGTTTCAATTTGTGTAACTGAACTTGTTTCATATCACTGGTCATATAAACCTATGTAAACAGGAAAAACGCGGAAGAGTTTGGTCGCATCTAACTACAGCCCCAAAAAATACCATTGGCCATGCTGAGCCTAGCTACATTGCTAACAGGAGTGACAGCGCGTCTGACTGCGTCTGACTGACTGGGAGGTCGCGCAAAGCTCGGACAGGTACGGAGCAGCTCGTCTCAATTCAGATAAGAGCATATTTCATTATGGAAGTACAGTGGACTGTTCCTTTAAAGCAGAATCGACCACAAAGGAAGTGTGTTGGCACTGTTGGCACACTTCCTGTCTACTAGTTTGTGTCCCCAACCTGGCAGCAGCAGTCGTTGTCATATCGGTTTATTTTATCTTTGATGTAAACACAACACTTCGGATATGCAAATGCTTCCCGTTACACACGATTGCTATGTCAATAAACATCATTTTGCCAATATTTTAGAGACCATCCATCTTCTCCGTCGGTCAGCATCTGTCGGGATCCGATAAAATGATAAATCTTGCCTTGTGTGTTGATGGTTACTACATCCAGGTGCACAACAATATAATGGCATGATGGAAGTCTTGCTGAAAGTAAAAACTTTCTTTGATGGCTATATTCCTTTCGATGCTTTGCCGTCATTCCTCGTTGTTGGCTGCGGCAGACTACTGGTAGTTCATGTCCAAAATGGCAGCCGCATTTGTCGTGACGTCACGTGGGATGGGTCAATATCAACAACAAAAATTGTAAGGGGGGGCGCTGTTGTTTATTTGCTCCTGAGGGGGGGCTGACTCTCCCACACTTTGAAAAGCCCTGGCCTAGATCGATTCGATTTCAGTTCTTAGGGTTTTAAATTGATTAATCACGATTCGATTCGATTCAATCTGAATCAGTTCACTCTGCTCTTAAATAATGAAAATATCTCCATACAGTACGTTGCAAAATACACGTCTTTATTTTGTAAATTTGACAGTTCACACGTAACTGTAAACAAAACTGTCTTCTCTTCCTGTAATTAAAAAAGTGCAAATGAACGTTGCAGCAAATTGTATTGTTTAAGTGAAAAGATATTAACAAAAAATATTAACAAAAGTATTAATATTAACAAAACGAAGACAGTAAACTTAAACTGTCACACTTAAGAGACTGAGAGATTCTTGTTGAGGAAAAGGAGTTCTGGGGTGATGCGGCTCCTTTTGGCAGTGACGATATCACCCGCAGTGGAAAACACCCTCTCCGATAGACCCCTTCGCATGTTTTTAACCTCCTAGGGCTTAGCGGTCACATGCGTGGACAGCACTTTATGGAAATTCGGAACAAGAATCCACATATGTGGACATAGTTTTTCTCTAAAAGTACATCTTATCAAAAGATGATGCTTAGTTTTTATTCTAATCAGGTTCTAATAATCCCAAATAGCAAAGAGAAATAAAAAAATGCATGTAAAAAAACAGCTTGGGCCTTAGGAGGTTAAACAAACCGACCGTTGCCAGGATGCGCGCGCAGCCTGGACCCAGAAACAATGGCGCTGCCCATAGACCGGCATTATGAGCTGTCAGATTATGCCAAACAATTGTCGTTACAAGATCGAGAATGCTACATAAATAAGTTAACTCTAACAAGTGGACATCGCCTACCGGATCCGCATTTAATTAAAGAGTGGACGGACGATGTTAGTAAGTTCCCTGGTATACGATGGCCAGATATATACTCGTACCTTATTGACCAGACTTCAGTGTACACCCACGAAAAACTTCGTGCCTACAAGTCTTTAGAGCAGTGGTTCGCAAACTTTTTTCACCAAGTACCACCTCAGAAAATACTTGGCTCTCCAAGTACCACCATAATGATCAACATTAAAATACAGTAGCGTAGTAGGCCTAAGTATTCATTAAAAACAAGGCGGAGGTTTTATTTAACAAGTATATTTAATATTGTTGGCCACTGTAACATTACGCACAGTACTTTGAACAATAACACTGTGTTTAAATCAGGGCTTTGAACCAGAATTTTTTTCCTATTGGTTCGTTCCGAACAGAAACGGAATTTTAACGTTTCCGGTTTTGGGTTCCACCATTAAATAGACGTTCCCGAACCGGTTAGAACAAAAAAAATTTCGTTCCCGGAACGGTTAATTACGTTCCCTGTCAGCTGTTTAACAATTGGCTATAAAATTATGTCTCTGTCTCATCCAGCTTAAGCCAAATGTAGGCTAATTCTATTACAACCTTCATTAAATAAGACAAGAAATAATTCACAACAATTATTATTTCAAATGTTGGCGATTTGGATTCTCAGTATGTCTTCCCATCTACACAAACAGAAAAAGTGCCAAAAATGAAAGAGAATTCGTTTAGTGTGTTACCAAAGGCGAGTCAGGCCCTATAGAGGGCTACCGCATGACGTCACCGCGCCGCGAGATTTTGTTAGGCGCCATATTGGAAGACCAAGTACACATCTATGCAAGTACATACATACATAAAACAAACTACACCTGAAATGTAGCCAGGGCCGGTTCTGCCCTAATCTGGACCCGGGTGCAACATCGCGCACCCCCCCCCCCAAAAAAAACAGTCTAAATCAGGACAACCATCACATAACTATAACTATAAACATTTTATATCAACTATTTTAACTAAATGGGCTATAATAAATAAGCCTGCAGGCAGCCACGGCGGGCTGCCTCAGAAAAGGAACCATTCAATGACAACAACTGAAAGCCTGCAGCCACGGCGGGCTGCCTCAGAAAAGTAACCATTTGTCCTACCTTAAAACTCGTTTTGCATTTTCTGCCTCCTTTTTTGTATTTTCAACCCTCCGTTTATTTTCTTTCCTTTTCTGAAAACCCGATTTGTGTCCAGACATTTTGTTCTGCTACCAACGAACTAACTCGTCAGGTCTCGTCTCTCGAGCCCGCGATGATTCCCGTGGGAAGGGCAACAATTGATACATTTTTACAAACAGCCAATAGGGAGGTTGCAACGTTCAGGCTCTTCTTTGCTCAGACACTCAGTAATGCACTTACTCACTTTATCACGTGGAGACGTGATAGTAGTCCACCCTCCCGCTCTCTCCATTCAGTCAGCGAACGTCACACAGGAAGTGAACCCCAGCGGGTCATAGAAACTTGCGCAGGAGAAGAATGACTTTTTTATTTGTAGGCTACGGAAACTTTGAGGAACGAAATAAAAACCGGTATTAACCGGTTACCATTATTTTTAATAAGCGTTTCTGTTCCAGAACATAAAAAATAATAAAGTTTCTGGTTTCGTTTCTGTTCCATGTGAAATAGAAAAAGTTCCCGGTTTTCGTTTTCGTTCCTTGAACCGGTTCAAAGCCCTGCATTAAATATAGGAAAATAAAATACTGTACTTAAATAATGCTAATGGCAAGCACAGCAGTTCCCCGATTGTGTGCGGCTTACCGGCTCTGGCGATCAGGAGGCTGGCACGATATGAAGCTTCCTGTGCTTTGGCTGCGGGTGTACCATAGGACAGAATGGTGGACTTGGACTGCTTCAGTTCATCACGTTTTCGTAAAAAAAAAAACCCATTGGTTTGTCCTTTAGTGCTGTGTGTTTGGTTGTAAGATGCCGTTTGAGATGCGACGGTTTCATGGACTCATTGCTCAGAACGTCCCCGCATACAACACACTGCGGCCTGGGCAGCTCCTCTGTCCCGCTCCAAATGAATCCCAGTTTTATGTATTTTTCGTCATACTTCCTCCTCACTGGTTTCTGCCGTTTGCTAGCAGTTCTGGGGCTGGTTTTGCCACTGTCGTTAGCATCTGCGCTCGGCTCACACACGTCCTCTTCAGTTCTCCCTCTCTCCTGATCCACGCTCCCATTCGCGGATTTAAGCCACGACAGTAATTTTGTCGTACCCGTCATAATTAGCAAAGCCACCTCCACCTTTTCCCATCACAGCCTGGTCTACCAATGGCGGATAACCGTCTGTCAGCGGAACCGGCGGGAATGCGTACGTACGCTACGTATGGCTACCCAGAAGCACTTGCAAACTTTTTAAAATTATTAACTTAATTTGTATTTTCTTGTCATCGGTTGATAAGATATTTTACACACATGCAAACTCCTCACCTTTCGGCGAAATTCGCCGTTTTGGTCCCAAAATAGGTCACTTGTGTGAATCGTGTAGATCCGAAGAGTTTTTTTTTTTTTTTTTTTGGGGGGGAGTAGGCAGGCTACAACGTTATTGTTGCCAAACATTTCACTTACAAGGTTACAGCCACTCGAGATAAACAGTTACTAACACGCGCTTCTTTTCCATTGGAGTTCTGATCAGCTGGTGCGCAACCCACTGCTGGTTGCCAGTCCTCGCTTACGAATATTCCACAGATTCAGACCGCAAAGTCACCTTTTTATAGAGAGATCTGGCAACCTCATCTCGCGACTGGATCTGAACATACCAATGGAATAGTTTCCAGCGCGCTCGGGGGTGAATAACCATGGGCGGATCTACCGGGGTGGCATAGGGTGGCAAATGCCACTCTAAAAGAAAGCCTTGCCACCCCAGTTGGCAGCGACGAATTCAAAGAAAAATTACGGCCAATATGACATTTACGTGCGTGAATTTCCAATGTCTGACTGCGGCGAATGCAGCACGAGATAACGCCAGAGATTGGTTGTTTTGGAAAATTGAGAGGCGCGAAGCGAGGGAGCCAGGAGTCGCGAGGAAAGGAGACACGGGAGGAAAGGGGTAAAAGCTGATTAACTATCTATCAAGAAATGAAATTATAATGAATGAACAGTGCTAGTATAGTTGCGATGCTGATTTTGAGAGGATAAAAATCAGGTTGGAGGAGGTTATTTAGCTTAACTATACATGTAAGGCAAAAAAAAAGTGTGTTTCCGGTAACCCGACCGATCGAGAATTTCCGCGTTGAAATTGCCGACCGTAAAGTTTTTATTACAAATTTTCCCTCGATATTTTAGTGTAAGCGGCGTTAGTTTGTCATAATTTTTTGTTTCAACGCATTCAAGTTGTGAAAGAAACGATAAAAAGTAAAATGTTTCGCCACTTCTATCAGCCCTCCTGCACAAACATGGAAGTGCACTTAGACTGAAGGAGGAAGGCAAAACTGAGCCGAGGCGCCATTTTGAATCCTCATTCAAGGCTGTAATGCAAATTGCTTCCTCTTCAGTATACAAGTGCACTTCCATGGCAGGAAAAACACTGTGTTTTGCCGCCTATGTAGTCCCCTATTTATACAAATAGGAGTCATTCAGGATTCAGCCATGTTTTTGCTCGGTGTTTTTGCTCGATCCAAGTTCTACAGTAGGCTAGGCCGGCTGCTTTTAATGGAAGTAGCCTAGCCTAGGACGTTAAACCATATTTTCACGTTATTTCTTGATAAGGTGTTTTCACATTATCACATGAAAATATCATGAAAAACGTAATAATTTTGTATCATGAAATTACGTGATGTTATATTACATGATAGATGTATTGTAAAAACGTGATAACTTTGTTAAAATCAATACTACGTTAAAACATTAGCTGAAATTTTAGTTCTAACAGCCACAGAAAACCTATAACAGCGGGGTCACAGGGAGTCTCTTGACTCTGGAAAAAAGGGTGTTTTTCTTTCTATATTAGACTTGCTGGGTAATCATGTTGTTGTTTTTTAGTGGCTGTTCTTTTGCATATACAGTATAAAACTGTCCAGAAACGGTATAGTCCTCATCTGAGAATGTGTGTTCTTCGTGAACAATAAAAGCATGAGATTAAGTTTGTCTGTATGAGTTTGTAAATGGCAGCCCGTGCCCTTTTGTAGTGTGTACATACTATTTGTCATCAAACTGTGATAACTGTGATTAAATTCAGTATATATACACGTCTGTAATACGTTGCCACCCCTCAAAAATTCCTGCCCCCCTCTTGCCACCCCATAAATATTTTTCTAGCTCTGCCCCTGATTTCACATAGGTGATGTCTTTAAGAAAATTGACAGACAGGGATTGGCCAGGTGTGTCCTCTGGGGTAGGTCTGTTAGATAGCACAGGCAGCAATATATACCTTTTTGTAAATAGCCCACTGTGTTGTACACAGGGGTGAAAATTAACTTCACAAAATATCAAACTTTACCGGCCACTGACAAATAAATGGTACAATTTACCGGCCACTCAACAGGAACTTATTAAGACATGTTTATGGAAAGTTATCTCATCTCATTATCTGTAGCTGCTTTATCCTGTTCTACAGGGTCGCAGGCAAGCTGGAGCCTATCCCAGCTGACTACGGGCGAAAGGCGGGGTACACCCTGGACAAGTCGCCAGGTCATCACAGGGCTGACACATAGACACAGACAACCATTCACACTCACACCTACGCTCAATTTAGAGCCACCAGTTAGCCTAACCTGCATGTCTTTGGACTGTGGGGGAAACCGGAGCACCCGGAGGAAACCCACGCGGACACGGGGAGAACATGCAAACTCCACACAGAAAGGCCCTCGCCGGCCCCGGGGCTCGAACCCGGACCTTCTTGCTGTGAGGCGATGGTGCTAACCACTACACCACCGTGCCGCCCGGAAAGTTATTTTGTATTGTATTAAATTCAAGATGTCACTGGTTGCAATTTTTTTTGTAACGTAGACTACGAAATGTACTTTTGCGCGCGTGCCATGTGTCCGTGCACCCTTCTCACCTTTTTCACCCCTGACCAGTTTGCATGCCTGATTTTCATCCATTCGGATATTATGGATAGTATTGCACGTTTTATTTTATTTTTTTAATTTTATTTATACTTAATTAAGTGATTCTTTGGCGTACCACTAGAATGGAGCCCAAGTACCACAGTTTGAGAATCACTGCTTTAGACGCATATGATTGTTATGTGTGGGCATGTACAACTTCATTAACAATGGGACGTTCATATTCATTTTGTTTTAATCAAATTATGCCAGTGATGTGATGGCAATGTGGCTTTAGCTACAACAGCAAATCCCAACACTAAACAGCAATTTGCAGGAGGGAATGGCATGAAAGGAATGATAGTGTAAAGAGTGCAGCTAAGAGAAATCAGAGCTGCGTAAAAAGCGAGAGGCAGAGAGCAGAAATGAAACTGAACGGGGCGGGAGCTAGGTTAGAGCAGTCAACGCAAGTTGGCATTTAGAGCGAGGGCACACAATTTTACCTTTCCATCCTTGCTTTAAAATTGTGATTTTCGGCATACACAAATAATAGGGCTGTAACGATACACCCAACTCACGATTCGATTCGTATCGCGATTTTTGACCCACGATTCGATACGCCCACGATTTTTTTTAAAATGTTTTTTTAAAGTAGTAAATTTGACTTATTAACATTTACTTACTTACATTAACTATTTAATAACAAATAATTCAGACCACTGCAGAGAATGAGTAATATGTATGCAAACATGAACAAATGTATATCCAAAGATTGTTTTATTTCTCAAAATAATACTGTTGAGCCGGAAGCTCTGTTTTTTCGGTTCTGAAAAAGTCATTTTTCCAAATCGTGTAAATCCGTTAAGATTTTTTTTTTTGGGGGGGTGGCTCTCTCACTGTCTCACTCTCATAGGGCCAATGATTTTCTGTGATCGCGGAAAACAGATGGAAATTACGGAATTTTTATGGTGAAACATTGCTCGCGTGTCAAAATGTAACTGCCGCAGAAGGCTTCCGCCCAAGCGGACATGCCTTCAGTGTTGCCAGATATTGCTAACGTTTTCCACCCCAAAATATGTTCAAAACCAGCCAAAAAGCACCTAAACCTGCCCAATCTGGCAACACTGCATGCCTTTCTGGTCAAGTGATTGTGATTGGCTTGTGGCACACCTAGCCAGCCAATGAGCTGCTTGTTTACAGATTCGCTCCCCGCGTCGCAACCAGAATGGCGACCGCTTAAAAGAAATGAATGCTCTGCCAGTGGCGAGTGTGGACGTTGCGTGACTCGCAGAAGATTGTCGCTGGTGGGCGAAAAAACGACTTACTAATAGATATAAAAAATAAAAGTAATTTAAGTAAGTTTAAAATGTAATTTAAATAAAAAGTAAAGTATTCATAAATTGAAGTTTGGAAGCGCCTCTGTTTTTGGGCTGAGGAGAAGTTTGAAAGGGTGTACCGCGATTCTGCCTTCTTGTATCGCGATACGGATCGTGGCTCTGCGTATCGCGATTTCGATTTCGATACGCATATCGTTACAGCCCTAACAAATGATGATGGGACAAAATCTGGACTGCTCGAGTCAAGCGAGACCTCTCCTACAAACAAAACTGCATGCAAAGCTAAGTTAATATGCTAACAATATTCATTACATTGTGTAACTATGACCCAGCTAATCAGAAGTGGGCGCTGCAAACCCGCGCATTTCTGAGAGTGCTTTCATCCCAGTCTACACGTTTGATGGCTTGTAGCCATAGACGTCGGAGATTTTTTTGGAATGGGTGAGATCCTGCTGGAATTCTGAACATTTTAACCCCATCACTGCTACGATTCTGACACCCGACAGCACAACAACTAGGCATCGCTGAGTCTTTTTTTTTTTGAGTCCAGGCTGCGCGCGCAATTTCCGCTTGCGTATGAATGACGTTTACTGCGAAGGGGTCTATAGAACTGCGTTGACAGCGATGTCCAGGTGTCACACGTGATAGCGACTCTGTTTGCTGACTGCATTTTCATTCGTATCGCGTCTTTCACAGATGTATACCGTACGTCATGGGTATCACAGGTTCAGTCAGATGTTTACGTTGCACCATAACGTAGTGTGGTTCGAGTACCTGAATGAGCCGCCTGAATCCTTCATTTTCCACTACCGAGTATGGGCGTAAATCTCTGCAAACAAAAGTTGCGATGGCCTCTGTTATCTTTATGGCCCGCAGAGACTCTGATGGTAATGCTAGCAGGTCCTTCAGTTTCTTTTGTTTTGCTCCGGGCGGCTTGTCGTCGGAAGCTAAGGTTAGCGTAGTGCGGTACCCTGTCAGGTGGCTTCTGAGGTTTGTAGTATTCCTACAATAACTGAGCTCTGCTTGGCATATCTTGCAGACCACCTTGGTTTTATCAAACTCTTCGTCCTTTGCCGTTTTAAATTTGAAATGATTCCGCACGTCAGATTTCATTTGAGACGGCTTGCCGAGCGGCGTTTTCCCTGCCTCAGCCATGGCTCTGGCCTTGGCCATTTTGTGTGCATGCTTGAACGTCACGACGTACGACTGCGCAGCTGCGTCATCACGCACGAGACGGCTGAGGGAGGAAAATCACACAACACACGAGATTGTGTTGTGGAAAAAAACTCGATCTCATGCCCTGTGAATCGATAGTGCGAAATTTAAATGAAATCGATTCAAAATCGATTTTTTTTTTTTTTTTTACCCAGCCCTACTGACAAGCTTGGGGCCCGTTTACACGAGGACACTGTCGGGTAAAAACGACTAAATATTTTATCGGGAGTGCCTTTCGTTTACACGGGGACGGCGTTTCCGAGACTGAAAAACAGAAAAAATTGAAAACGCCTTCCAGAGTGGATAAGTTAAAAACAGCCCCCGTTGCATATCCGTCTAAACTACCCAATACGCCAAACTCTGCTCGGATCTGCTCACGTCGGGTACGCGTTTACGTCATACATATGTCATACTGTACATGCCAGCCCGGGAAGTAAGAAAGTAAGTAAAAAAGTAAGAGCATGTCTGATTACATCGATCCGACGGACCTTCAAGCTGCTCTGGCAGCTTTAATAAACGTCCAGGAGTCCTTCGAACATCTATACCGAATCTGCACATATACCGTTAATGAACAGAGGCGGGTATAGCATGCTCTTACTTTTTTACTTACTTTCTTACTTACCATAGCCAGAGTCGTCAAAGTTTTCGCGGCGCAGATCTGCAGATCAGACAAGACGGAAGACGTTGCGCATGCGTGCAGACATAGCGGAGGTCTTTCACAGCACCACCTAGCCGCCTGGCATGCACATCCAGTTGAATTCCACACATTTATGCGTCACCGTATAGACGCAGATTTCCTCCTTGAAAACGGTCGTGTAGACGCGGAAAAAAGTGAGAACGAAAACGGACTTTTGCGTTTTTGTTTCAGACCGTCCCCGTGTAAAGTGGGCCTTAGATCAGCCCCGTTTATGTTGGACAGCCATTGACGTCTCCACTCTGTGGACAACTCTCTTGTTTTTTTTCTCCTTGATTATTTATAAGTGCTGGAACTCGAAAGAACTTGAAATCCCCTTGTCTCGAATAGAGTTGTGTCTGCATCCAGTTACAGCACGAAGTCAGGGCTCGACATTAACTTTTAAACCCACTTGCCCTGGGGGGCAAGTGGAAATTAACCCCCATTAACCCCGATTTTGCGAGTACTACTTTTTTTTTTTTTCGGAAAACCGTAGAATAGTTGTGAACTGCAACATAAAATGAAGCTCACACATTGAGTTGACGTTTGGTTATTGATTAAGTTTATTATTAACTTTGGTTACTTTTTACTTGTAACGGACAATAACAATTTTATCCAAAATAGTTTTTCCTGCCTTAGTCGATTTATTTCCATTTCACATGCATGCAGCTGTTGTAAAGTTCAGTGTGTTTGTGTCGAACTCTCTCCGACTGTTGGTTCATTACTCGATAATGTAGAAATCAAAAAATAGAAATCTATAACAAAGTTTGTCTGAAGAAAACAATAGGGTGCCAAGACTTTTAAACAGTACGGTGTTTGAGAATATTTATGAGTACCCACGCTTATGGGTACTGAAATGGGGACATGAACTTATTTTTAAAAATTCACCTAAAACCATTTCTTTTTTTTACCATCAGGTCACAAAACATGTACCGTATTTTTCGGACTATAAGTCGCACTTTTTTTTCATGGTTCGGCTGGCCATGCGACTTATGGCCCTTTTCCACTACCCTTTTTCAGCTCGCTTCAGTTCACTTCAGCCCGACACGGCTCGTGTTTCGACTACCAAAAACCAGCACGACTCAGCTCGTTTCAGCCCTGCTTAGCCCCTAAAACTCGCACCGTTTTGGAGTGGGGCTGAAGCGAGCCAAACCGAGCTGACTGAGGCTGGGGGCGTGAGCAGACACTCCCCTGTGCACTGATTGGTGAGGAGGCGTGTCCTCACATGCCCACACGCCCCGCGAGCACGCTGGGATCTGTAAACACCGTAAACCCGGAAGAAGGAGAATTACGAATTACGAGAATTTCTGAAGCCTTATGCGCCTCGCCTCATCTATACGCTCTTGCCAGTATCTGTCCGTGTTGTCGGTGACAACAAGCCACAGCACCGAGACCAGCAACACTAACGACTCCATGTCCTCCATGTTTATTGTTTACTATCCGGGTCGTGAGACTACCGCTTAAAAGATCACTGAATCAGTGACATACAGAGCATCGTGGACGAGTTCGCGGAGCGCAAGGCTCGTCGTATGCCCTTCAAATAATGCGCGCAGTAGGCTATTGATGTTTTATTATGAGCCATGTACAGTATGTCGCCGAATGTTTTTTTGTTTCTGAGTTACATGTTCGTTTGAAGGACTTAATGTACAAAATAACATAGTTGCACCCCGTAGTGTTGAAATTGGTAAACAGTGCATTCAGTGAGGTTTGCACCGCCCTCCTTTTATTTCTGACTCTTCCTGTCACCGTTGCAACCTCTGAGCGCTCATTCGTATGCCCTTCAAATAATGTGCGCAGTATAGGCTATTGATGTTTTATTATGAGCCATGTACAGTATCCTAATGTTTTTTGTTTCTGAGTTACATGTTCGTTTGAAGGACTTGATGTACTAAATAACATAGTTGCACCCGGTAGTGTTGAAATTGGTAAACACCGCAGTTGCGGACATTTTGTAGCCTAAAATGATGTTATGATAAGCTTTAATAAAGGGCCCGGTCATTTGCCCCGCCCCCGGCCCGGCTCTGACTTGTTCCGCCACTGTCACTGATGTCACTGTTTGCGCTGCTTAACGACATCACGTGACGTCCACCCACTTTCGCTAACTCCACCCAATGTGTCCACCCACTTCCAGCCAGCACGGTTCAGCGCGGTTGTAGTCGAAATGCAACTCCAACAGCCCCGCTCAGCTCGACTCAGCTCGACTCGGCACGGCACGGCTCAGCCGCGTTTGTAGTGGAAAAGCGGCATTATACTCCGGTGCGTCGTATATATGTGTTTTTTTTTTCACCGCGAGAGGGCGCTATGTAGCTTTGCATGCAAGTATGTGCCGTGTACTCTATTAATACCACTGAAAGAAAAAAATACCGTTACAACTGACAACAAAACAAAGCATTTTTAAAAATAACTCTCCTTCCAAGATGAACTTTATTCTTCGTCTCTGATGTTATGGTGTTAATGGTCTGAATAACATTTAATGTTTTTATCTGATATGACGTTAACTGGCAGGCGCACTTTCTGCCTGTTTTTTTTCTCTGAGCGGTGGTTGTTGTTTTTTTTTTTTTTTCACTAGACGGTTGTTTTTACTACCGTACCTGTCTTTGGAGATGATATACCTATAGCCTACTTGACCTCTGATTTGATGAAATAAAATTCGACAAAAATGAAGAATGACACTCCTCGATGATGACTACAGCTTTAATAACACAGATGAAAGAGCCATGGGGCGATAATAAGCCCTACCGGTAAAAATATTCTAAAAGCAAACTGATTAATGCATCAGTAATAGGCTACTAATATTAGTTATAATAATAATATAGGCTATTAGTAATAACGATAGTGATAGTATTAAAGATAGTAGTAGATATTTAAAATAATCAGACTAGGCTACTTACAGGGCAAAGGGCGCGTTATCACTGCTCAGCTGTTCGTTTATTAAATAAACAATGCAGTCGCGCAGTAACCACGCGCCGCTTATCAGATACAATCACAGATTCTATGGATAGAATAACCCTTCAAAAAAGTGCGACTTATAGTCCGGTGCGACGTATATATGTTTTTTTCGTCTTCATAATGCATTTTTTGGCTGATGCGACTTAAACTCCAGAGCGACGTATAGTCCGGAAAATACGGTAATCTTTAATGAATGATATGTTAAAAGATAACTTTAATTTTCTGAGATGTAATAAAAACATATTTATATGCCAAAGTCAGAACGTAACAGAAGTGTTGTGGACATATAGATTCTCAATTTTAACAATGTAGAATTACTTTATAACTGTATTTTATTATGTATAGATAAAGTAATGATATATTAGAATATAACAGTGAGGGGTTTTTTTTTAATGTAGCAATCTACATCAGCTTTTTTTAATAATGTTTGACACCAATAGAATGACATTGTCTGATATAAAAATGTAAAAAGACTGGTTGGCTTTTTGAAACATAGGAAGGTGATGTTTTAGCAAATATACCGGTAATAAACATGTGTAGTAGAATAAACATACATATTCTTTCAATAAGATTAACATGGTATATAGCTAGATTGTAATTAATTTGTAACAGACGCGAGATGGACAATCGTAACAGAAGTAATGTAACAGACATCATTTTGGAACTCATAGGCTTGACTTTGGCATATAAATATGTTTTTATTACATCTCAGAAAATTAAAGTTATCTTTTAACATATCATTCATTAAAGATTACATGTTTTGTGACCTGATGGTAAAAAAAGAAATGGTTTTAGGTGAATTTTTAAAAATAAGTTCATGTCCCCATTTCAGTACCCATAAGCGTGGAATCACTCATATATTTTGTTTTTTTGTGATATTATCCACCTCTAGGTTAAAAAACAAACAAACCCTGTGCTGTGTCATGACAGACAGGATAATGTTTGAGTTTAAAATTGTTTAGTGTGTAGGTTGTGGGTGTTTTATACAGACCTGGCAACCTGTAACTGATTCAGTGCAGCCGGTCTGTCATGATGCAGTGCTGTGTTTTTTTTTTTTAAATAAACCTCGAGGTGGATGATGTAAGAAAAAAACCCAGATATATAAATATTTTACACAGGACTGTGCTCCTCTGAGAAGAGAAACAGAGCTCCAGCTCTCTCTGCTCTTAATCGGTTCTGTTCTTTCAGGATTTATCGCGCATGTCGCTCCTTGTTGAGTTTTTTATGCCCGAGTTGTCTGAAACCAATCTGGGTTTTCTGTGTTGAATAAGGAAGGAGCTTCACCTGTAAGAAAATCCAACACTTTCATGAAGGAGCTAACTCGAATGCAAACAGGAAAAAAAAAAAGATTCTTAAGCAAACTCTTCCAGACTCACTTCTGACTTTCTGTTTTTGTAAAATACATTTTAAATACAACCGTGAATTTCTCTGGAGTTTTTAGGCTGAGCTCCTCTCCTCGTATTCTTTAACCACTCACTTCCCTGTTGTTCTTGAAGCATTTGCTTCTATTTATTAACATTTTTCTTGATAGCGGGGAGACGGTAATGCCTTTTACCTATTTCTCTGTTTGAACAAGCAAAACCAGCGCGCAAATGAACCATATTGAAGACGGATTAAGCTTTGCTTGTATGAAAGACGGTGTCTGTCTGACCGCAGCTGTAATTATCACGTGATGCGTGACATCATGCACAAGGGGTCTGTAAACAGTACATGTACCATACTACAACAGCGGGGGAATATGAAATAACTTGCAAAGCAGTACATGAAACGGAGACTAAGAAAACAGCCAAGACATAATGGCGGCTACGTAGTGAGGGACGCTTTTAGGAACTGAAATAAAAGATCAAAAAGCCAAATTTTTGTGGTGCTTGTTCGTAATGTATGCTCATTCCAACTTGCCCGGTCGGGCATGTCGGGGACATATCCCACTAGCCCAAACGCATATTTCACTTGCCCCGGACAATCGGGCAGTCCTTAATGTCGAGCCCTGCAAAGAGTTGGTATAGCGAAGAAACAAAAGGAATTCTTGAGCATAACAACGTCTCGAATATATCTTCTGTAGTAAATGTGCACAGTGTCAGTATGTGTATATCCTCCAACATGGCCCACTTCTGGTTCAAAGCCTCGTGTATAGTTAGCTATGACGTCACGTGCAAATGAAGAATTCCTTCTCGAGAGCAACCTGCAAAATGTAGAGCCTGAATTTTACCGACCATCGTTGGAACTATAATTGGGGGGGTAGAAGATTGGATACAAGAAAAAGCATGTGATAGACAGAAAATATGGTGATGTATTGCTGGTACTTGAAGTATGCCTGGGACGGGACCCCCCCCCCCCCCCCCCCCCCCCAAGAAGCACCGACCAGTCCCACATACTCCCGCAGACCGTGACCTTCTGGCAAATTTAGTTGGTTTCTCAAAATATACACAGATTAATAAGGCCATTATTAAAAAATGTTCTGTTTCCGGTCCACCGGCTGGGTGAGTGCCGTTTGTGCGGTTGAAATTTTTTTTTTTAACGCCGGTTTTTCGACATTTTTTTCGGGTTCGTAAATCTAAAATCGAACTTGACATTTCCGCATTCCCAGGGCTTTCCACTAAGGCTCATACTAGCCAGCCATGACAAATAAGTAGCCGGGGGAGTAAACACAAAATAAACTCCTGTGCACGCAGTTCCCAGGATTAAATGTATTTTCCACAGACCATTTATTTATTCACTTTACTCAAATACAAAGTAAAATGGCAGTAAATCATCTTTCTTTTCTTGCGTATTGCATCATGAGGCGTTCCTGGCTTGTAAATCTCTTATTTTCGGTGCATGACACATTCACGCAGCTGAGCATGCTATGAATTAACAACGACAACGGTCTGCAGTGGGGCTACACAATTACACACTCAGCGAACATTTCTCCATTTGTGTATGAAAATACACTCCAACCACTCAGTTTGGCTTCATTTACAACCAACGGTGTCTTTTGATGCCAGCACGTAATTGAACGAGAGAAGACTGGTTTACCGGAGACAAAATAAGCGTTATCTCTGCTTCTGTTCCCTCCGACGGCCCCGACACACTACTGCCTCCGCCGAGTGCGCGCGCACACCGCATGTCGGGGCCGCGGGTGAGTTACTCTCCCTTGATCAACGAAGTCTGCGGGGAATTTGTGGTTATTATCGGTACAAACAGCGCGAATCACAACTTAAATGAGTGCGGTTCAGTTTGACATTATTGTCGGTCCGTTAGATAAACATTTAATTTTATTAAAATCAAAAATTAATATTTAGAGCCTGTGGGCTACAAAAATAATAGTCATTAAAGTAGCCGGCTGGACTTAATTGTCTGGCCGGCAGCCGGCGCTTGTGGAAAGCCCTGCATTCCGCGCAGAACATAGAATTGAATCAGCTCTGCGCATGCGCCGTGCGGCACAAAAAAATGGCAGCCACCATGAAGGAAGGAGATCCGGAGTTTTCAAACATTTGCTTAAGTGTGAAATCGCAAAATGGTATTCTAGCGAACAACAAAATAGTAAAGATTCAGAAAAACAAATCATTCAGTGATCATTTTAATAGTGTAATTTCATCCGAACTAGGCCTAACGCTCGATTTAGAACTACAAAAAGTCCGTGTGTCAGACATTTTAATTACCTTTTGGAAAAGTTTTGCAAATGTTGCAGTCAGCACTTAAAATGCTAACTTAAAGTTTTTGTACAAGTTTCAGTTGATTAAACTGTCATTTTATTAAATGTCTGCTTTTGTAATAAAAAAAAAGTACTGAAAGAAAAAGCAAACACAGCATTGCGATTTCTTATCCATCCACACACATTTTATATATATATATATATATATATATATATATATATATATATATATATATATATATATATGAGTGATTCCACGCTTATGGGTACTGAAATGGGGACATGAACTTATTCACCTAAAACCATTTCTTTTTTTACCATCAGGTCACAAAACATGTAATCTTTAATGAATGATATGTTAAAAGATAACTTTAATTTTCTGAGATGTAATAAAAACATATTTATATGCCAAAGTCAAGCCTATGAGTTCCAAAATGATGTCTGTTACATTACTTCTGTTACGATTGTCCATCTCGCGTCTGTTACAAATTAATTACAATCTAGCTATATACCATGTTAATCTTATTGAAAGAATGTGTATGTTTATTCTATTACATATGTTTATTAATTATATTTGCTAAAACATCACCTTCCTATGTTTCAAAAAGTAATTCTACATTGTTAAAATTGAGAATCTATATGTCCACAACACTTCTGTTACGTTCTGACTTTGGCATATAAATATGTTTTTATTACATCTCAGAAAATTAAAGTTATCTTTTAACATATCATTCATTAAAGATTACATGTTTTGTGACCTGATGGTAAAAAAAGAAATGGTTTTAGGTGAATTTTTAAAAATAAGTTCATGTCCCCATTTCAGTACCCATAAGTGTGGAAAAAATCCCTCCCTCCCTACTGAAAATTTTTTTGCTCACCTGGTGGACAGGAAACGGATTTTTTTTTAAGGATGGCCTGATAGTTTGGGTTTGCCTGGCTGCATCTGTCAGGAAGCTAAGACTCTGCCATAGATCAGGGGTTCTTCAGCTTTTCTCCTCTAAAGCTAGCCGCACACTACGCCGATCCACGCGGTACCGAACCGACCCATTTCAGAGCCGACTCCCGACAGGGCACGCACATATCCCCGACTAACTCACGACTGAAACAAAGCAGAGGTTAATATCTTGGGCTATTATTAAAAAATGTTCTGTTTCCGGTCCACCGGCCGGGTGAGTGCCGTTTGTGCGGGTGAAATTTTTTTAATGCCGGTTTTTCGACATTTTTTTCGGGTTCGTAAGTCTAAAATCGAACTTGACATTTCCGCATTCCCACTAGCCATCCGTGACAAATAAGTAGCCAGCCGGGGGGGGGTAAACACAAAATAAACTCCTGTGCACGCAGTTCCCAGGATTAAATGTATTTTCCACAGACCATTTATTTATTCACTTTACTCAAATACAAAGTAAAATGGCAGTAAATCTTCTTTCTTTTCTTGCGTATTGCATCATGAGGCGTTCCTGGCTTGTAAATCTCTTATTTTCGGTGCATGACACATTCACGCAGCTGAGCATGCGCCGAGTGCGCGTGCACACCGCGTGTCGGGGCGCGGATCTCCCTTGATCAACGGTTCAGTTTGACATTATTGTCAGTCCGTTCATTTTTCGAAAAGATAGAAGTCACATGATCACGAAATATCACGTGTTATATGCGAAAGATATGATTGGCTATAGAGATCTTGCATGTGACGTCACAGCCGATCCAGATTGTGACAGACGCCATCGTGTCGGTCAAACGCCATATTCCGCCTTCTACTTCTACTTCTGGTTCTACTTCTGCTTCTACTTCTACCTTTTCTTTTGGAAAACCCTACTATATACAATTCTACTACAACAGCTGCGGCTACAAGCTCTCCCTACCTGTGCATGTTTTTTATGTTTTGTGTGTGTATTTTTGCGTGTTGTTCGTCTGTACCGGACTTCAGTATCCACTACAACCGTATGGACTTACTGGACATTGGCTTCCAGCAGAAAATGACGGTTTGTAGCGATTTCCATCGCATGCACAACATTCCGGACGAGAAAAAAAAACCATTCCGGACGAGACCAGATTGCGAGACCAGCGGGGTCTCCGTGGATTGTTATCGGAAGCAAAGCGAAGGAGGCGGCGCCGGGAGCCGAAGCAAAAGCGAGGCTACAGGCAAAGCCGGCCTGTTGACTAAGCTCAGAAAGCAGCTACTCAAACCTCCACTGCCAAGCCTCTACCTCTCCAACGCCAGATCCATGTAAACAACACGGACGATTTGGAATTACCTTATTCTATAATCGGCTGGTCAGTGCTATACTCAATACTTAAGTGACTTACCCATCCAGTGAGGATCATTTTCTTGCTTACAAGATGCCACATCTGAGTCGCTGACAAATCCTGAATTTCTGTAAAGATAACTGTCCAGAGATTTATAAGCACGCAGTGCTTCACCACTGAACAGCGAGGGAAAGTTGATGAGGTAATCATACACGTCCGGGTATTCCGCTGGCAGTTCAAAATCCGGTCGTGAAAACTCCGTCCGGAAAGCCATAAGGGTCACAAATCTGTAGATCGTTTATTTTAGACATATATCTAGTTATCTGTTCATTAGAAAAATGAGCCGTGTAGTCCGTCGGTTGAAATTGATCCATTCTGTACACGAGTGCAGCAGTATTCAGCTGTGTTTTTGACCGACAAGATGGCGGTTGTGTATTTTCCGGTCACGTGACTGCAAGATCTCTATTGCTAGCGACTCTCGCCGATCAGTCTGGCTCCCGATTAGTTTTTCGAATCGGCTGTGAGATGAGTCGGTACCATCGAAAACTAGTCTTTACGCTTGACTCTCGACTTCAGTTGGCTCGGTACGCTGAAAATCGGCGTAGTGTGCGGCTAGCTTAAGACCCACCTATTCATACTTGTAACGAGTCGGGGCCCCATTAAAAAAGATCCCCAATTATTTTGGCTCATCTATTCTATTAGAATCTAATAATCTACTGTAAAGTGTATTAATGGGATGCAACATCACTCCCTGTTACAGATGGGAGCCCAGGAATTAAATAAACCTGTTTTTTATTTTTTTTTAATTGTAGGTTTCGTATTTAAAGCTGTGCCAGAAGCCAAACCATGCATGCAGGGCATTCTCAGTCAAAATGATCCAAAAGTGGAGTCTGGTCAATTAACACAAGAACTTATTGCCGTGATTGTGTTCAGAAAACAACAAAGTTATTAAACCCAAGAAGTCCACTCAGAAGAAGTGGATATTGAGACCACTCAATGGGATTAGATCCTTACACGTTAACAAAGAAAGCTTTTCCCTACGAGTTGGAAAATTATCCATCTGTCGAGTTCCCCGAGATCTCAAACTACCTGGTGCTGCAGACATCGTTCTACACGGACACGCAGATGAAAACCTGGAAGAGCATGAAGGAGAACAACTTTTTATATGCGGCTGGGTTAAAGATCTGGGGATCAGGACACTGCAAGATAGACGGCGGGAGACGGATCTAAATGCAGGAAGAAGGTTTATTAGCAGGCGTGATCTTTCCAAAAGCAGAGTATTTAAACAGTTATTAAACACGGCTGGAAACAAACGTGACCGTGATGATGATGATGATGATTATGCTTCGCAAAGCCTCTGTGAAAACAGCATCCATATCTGCACGTGCTGATTGCGCTCAAATCAGTATCAGTTGTTTCCTATAACGATCGGGTTCCAAGAGCGCGCACAAAGGCGTGACAGTCAAGTGACCCCAACTGTTAGCTCACACGTATATTGCCACCAAAATACCTCGTTTTCATCCATAACTCATGGCAAAGCATCGCAAGCTGTAGTGTGACCGTAGCTTAACGAAGCAGCTGCCAACTTTATGGAATCAATTTTGTGCCAAAATGTTCATACAATACTTTTGAAATATCAAACAAAAACGATAAATCAAAATACAAAAAAAAAAAGTCAATTTTTTTAGACTGGCAAACAAATTATTCGTGTAATCATGCAAAATATCAGTCTATTACTCTTCAGAAACCTTTTATTTTTGTTCCGCGTCTTTCTCAGTTTTGTTTGACGTCGTTTATTTTGGTTGCGATTGCAGCTTTCTCGTTTGCGCTCCCTGACTTTTTGCTTGCAGTTTTGGCACAAACTTCACGTGTGGGTGGGCTGTCCAGGAATGCATTCCCATTGGGTAACTTGTGCTTGACTGACAGCTACGCTCAGCAATTCCCCCGGAGGCTGTTGTGGCCATTTCCTACTCGGATTTTGGCAGACTGTTTGACGAGTGACCGATCCATTGACGGTAAACAAGGATAGAGTGGACTTGTGTACTACTGCAACACATACAACACATTTGTCCCGTACTTACACTTTGTTGAATTAATTCAATATCATAGTCGCCACTGAAGTCCACTCGATCCTTGTTTACCGTCAATGGCTCGGTCACTCGTCAAACAGTCCGCCAAAATCCAAGTAGGGAATGGTTGAGCGTAGCTGTCAGTCAAACACAAGTTAGCCAATGGGAATGCATTCCTGGACAGCCCACCCACACGTCAAGTTTGTGCCAAAACTGCAAGCAAAAAGTCAGGGAGCGCAAACAAGAAAGCTGGAATCGCAACCAAAATAAACGACGTCAAACAAAACTGAGAAAGACGCGGAACAAAAATAAAAGGTTTCTGAAGAGTAATAGACTGATACAGGGCTCGACATTAGCACTTGCCCGATGGCCCGGCGGTGTTTTTTTACGTCTTTCGGGCCACTAAATTTGGCCAAACAGTGGCCCGGGCAGGCCAGTACGTTTTCGATACAAATTAACAAATTTTATTACTCATATTTTACCCAGAATTGTGAAGAAATTGTTCGTAAAATGCACCTTTTCGATATGAGGTCCGCCATCTTTGTTTTCGTCACGCTCCGCTCCGCGGCAGGAGTGTGTCGTCTTCGTGCATCTTCGGAGATGCTCAGCACTGTTCGGAAGCGTCATTTTGGCAGGAAAATAGCATCTTGTAGACGAAGACGGTTGCGGCAAGGAGACCATCAGAACGGTGAAATTCAAATAGAAATATGTTCAAACTCCACGCTCCCCTACCTGACCAAAGGCCAGGTCAACAGTTTAAATACGATCGTGCATAAATTAACTATCGGGTGTTAACGAACGGCTTCATTTTGAACTCGGCAGCCAATCAGAGCACGCGACGTCACGCTCGGTTTACAACTTGCCAAATCGTAAAACAGCATTTCAACACGCGCTTTCGCTTCTGATGGTGTAAAATCGTTCAGACTTTGTATATTATTAATATCAAAATTTCAGGATACACTGCCAAGAAATATGGCTACACGTGTATCAACTTTTAGTGATTTGAAGTATAAATGTTGGTTGCTATGACTGAAATAGAAGAACATAAAATAATGTGGTAAATTGGATCTGATCCCATATATTATGTTATTCAAATATCCAAAGATGATGAAATCTATCAAAATAGCCAAACTAGGTCTACATTAGTTCATTACAACAAAAATAACTATTCTGACCCTCTCTGGTACAACCAGACCATGCTAAACCCAGTATACCCCCAGTTGCTAGGGTATCTGCTGTTGCCATGGCAACAGTTTATGCAAATGAGCTGAATTTGCAAAAATGTACTGCTAGTTCCCCCAAGGACATCTCCTGAAAATTTGGTGTTTATATCTTGTCTTATTAAAAAAAAATACAACATTTCACCCCTTTTTGGCCCACCTGAGCATACCTGTTAATTAGCTAATTAACAGGTAATTAGGGTTATAAATCACCCCCGAGCAGGTAAGGCTTTGCAGAAATCTCACTAGATTATTCCCCAAAGTCCACCCTTTCAGGAAATGTATGGTTTGTCAATGATTCTCATGATATTTTATTAATTAAGACAGGGGTTTTCAACTGGTTCTGCCCCAGGGACCACCATTCAGACTAAGCAGTAGCCTGCGGCCCCCTGTGTGTGCGTACGGGTGGCGGGGGGTTTCTTACCTGCTAATGAGATACCTGGGCATGATGATTTGCACACAGTCTGTCTATCTGGGGGGATATTGTTGTAGAAAGTGCCAGTCTCATGTCATTTTCAGGTGCCAGCCTTGCCCTGTACTTGTTCTTTATGTATGCAAGTGTTGAAAAACCACTCTCACAGAGGTACAGTGGGGCAAAAACGTATTTAGTCAGTCACCAATTGTGCAAGTTCTCCCAATTAAAAAGATGAGAGGCCTGTAATTTTCATCATAGGTACACTTCAACTATGAGAGACAGAATGAGAAAAAAAAATCCAGAAAATCACATTGTCTGATTTTTAAAGAGTTTATTTGCAAATTATGGTGGAAAATAAGTATTTGGTCAATAACAAAAGTTCATCTCAATACTTTGTTATATACCCTTTGTTGGCAATGACAGAGGTCAAACGTTTTCTGTAAGTCTTCACAAGGTTTTCACACACTGTTGCTGGTATTTTGGCCCATTCCTCCATGCAGATCTCCTCTAGAGCAGTGATGTTTTGGGGCTGTCGCTGGACAACACGGACTTTCAACTCCCTCCAAAGATTTTCTATGGGGTTGAGATCTGGAGACTGGCTAGGCCACTCCAGGACCTTGAAATGCTTCTTACGAAGCCACTCCTTCGTTGCCCGGGCGGTGTGTTTGGGATCATTGTCATGCTGAAAGACCCAGCCACATTTCATCTTCAATGCCCTTGCTGATGGAAGGAGGTTTTCACTCAAAATCTCACGATACATGGCCCCATTCATTCTTTCCTTTACACGGATCAGTCGTCCTGGTCCCTTTGCAGAAAAACAGCCCCAAAGCATGATGTTTCCACCCCCATGCTTCACAGTTGGTATGGTGTTCTTTGGATGCAACTCAGCATTCTTTCTCCTCCAAACACAAGTTAAGTTTTTACCAAAAAGTTCTATTTTGGTTTCATCTGACCATATGACATTCTCCCAATCCTCTTCTGGATCATCCAAATGCTCTCTAGCAAACTTCAGACGGGCCTGGACATGTACTGGCTTAAGCAGGGGGACACGTCTGGCACTGCAGGATTTGAGTCCCTGGCGGCGTAGTGTGTTACTGATGGTAGCCTTTGTTACTTTGGTCCCAGCTCTCTGCAGGTCATTCACTAGGTCCGCCCGTGTGGTTCTGGGATTTTTGCTCACCGTTCTTGTGATCATTTTGACCCCACGGGGTGAGATCTTGCGTGGAGCCCCAGATCGAGGGAGATTATCAGTGGTCTTGTATGTCTTCCATTTTCTAATAATTGCTCTAATTAATTACCTATTGCAGATTCAGTCTTCCCAGCCTGGTGCAGGTCTACAGTTTTGTTTCTGGTGTCCTTTGACAGCTCTTTGGTCTTGGCCATAGTGGAGTTTGGAGTGTGACTGTTTGAAGTTGTGGACAGGTGTCTTTTATACTGATAACGAGTTCAAACAGGTGTCATTAATCCAGGTAACGAGTGGAGGACAGAGGAACCTCTTAAAGAAGAAGTTACAGGTCTGTGAGAGCCAGAAATCTTGCTTGTTTGTAGGTGACCAAATACTTATTTTACCGAGGAATTTACCAATTAATTCATTAAAAATCCTACAATGTGATTTCCTGGATTCTTTCCCCCCATTCTGTCTCTCATAGTTGAAGTGTACCTATGATGAAAATTACAGGCCTCTCTCATCTTTTTAAGTGGGAGAACTTGCACAATTGATGGCTGACTAAATACTTTTTTGCCCCACTGTATATGGTTGGGAATGGTAGAAGACATCTTACTGCTTTTGTTGCAAGCTCTGGAAATTCTACCTGACAGCTGGTCCAGAACTTCACAAGGGGTTGTGTATCAAACAGGTGCTTTCTGACAGTCTGTTGACACTTCAATTAGCTGGTTCTCTTCTGTTGCTGTTCAGCTTGACCCTGATGCTGCATCATTACTAAATGGGAGCGTTATCCACTTGCTGTCACAGCGCCACTGATCTGAATCTTTGAAGTACTTCTGGAATTGTAGCACTGCATTCCTCAAATTTTCACAGACTATGCCTTTAATGTCTGTGCTCTCATTATATTCCTCAACTGAATGAAACATAGCCAAGTTGCCACTTTCGACTCTTTCTATCCACCTCAACATTTTTTTAACGAACGCATCCAGCTTTTCGTAGAGCTGCAGGACGTTAGAGTCTCTCCCTTGCATTGAGCTGTTTAACTTGTTAAGCTCTGCAAAAACATCTGTGAGATATGCCAGCTTAGTTAGGCTACGTTTACATTACGTCGAATCAGTGGATCATCAGATTAACGTTCTTAAAACGATTCGCGTTTACACTAAAACCATTAGCCGTGCACACAGCAACGCCAATACGCGGATACGCTAATCACATGACTTTAGACGGCACGTAACATGATCCCAGTGCATTTCAGACGGCGCATAACATGATCCCAGTGCATTTAGGGCATGCGCAAGGCTCACCACTTGCAAGTAGAAGGATGGCAAGCCGCGCAAGGCTCACCACTTGCAAGTAGAAAGATGGCAAGCCTAATACACGGATACACTCGGCTCCGCAGGCATCCTGCGCTCCAAATCACTCCGCCCTGAACAGCGAGTGCCCTCTGGAGGGTGCGCACTCCGGCCCTGCGCAGCTCACAGAGCGCGCGAGTGAAGTGAACAAGCAATGATTCGGGACTGAGCCGCTGTGCGCAAGTCACTTACCACTTGCAAGTGGAAGGATGGCAAGCCTAAAGACAATCATAACTACACAATGGGCAGTATTTGCATCAGTATTTGCAGTATTTTCATACTTTTATACTCTTTAATGAAAGGTGATACAAGGCGGAAGTCCGCGCCGTTTTTCAGCAGTCGCGTCACATGACCAACGCCAGCGAATCAGGACGGTGGATGTCACAGTGACGTTGTCCAATGACGACGCCAGCTAGAGCTCAGCACAGCGTATTCGCGTATTCTGAATGTTTACACAGCACCGGAGCTGACACGATCTGGATTGAATACGTGGACGCTGGCGGATTCCCGTTTCCTGGCGTTTCCAGGGGGTTTAATGTAAACGGACAGTGCATCCGCGAAGAAAACGAGACAGATACGGTCTAATGTAAACGTAGCCTTAGCCAATGGCTGTCGTTAAACTTAGGCTACATCCACCCGACAACGGCAACGAGATGTTATTTAAAAATATATCGCGTCCAAATGGGCAACAATCAGTAAAATATCAGGTCCATATGGCAACGCAACGCTTGCTGAAAACGATGCAGTACACATGCCACACCTCTAGGGGCGCTGTAAGACGGTCCCTTCAGAGACACGAGAACAATAGAAGAAGTAAGGACGCATGCGCATAAACTATTATGCGCAAGACTTCATATTAGCCACAAAGTCAGGAAAATCTGTTCGTAAAATTACATTATAATGACCAAATACAATGACAAGTATTTTTCCAGTCTCACCTGTGAAAGGTAATCCCATGTGATCTCGTTTGGACGGTAAACCTGTTGGTACAGTTAAACGCAGCTAATCTTTATTCTCCGCTTTGACCTATCCAATATGGCGGCGAGGATGACCTATGATTCTACGCGGAAGGCGGCGTCTTTAATGGTCCGGAATAAATTGAATGCTACGTTGATGGATTAATTTGCTCCTCTACGCCCTTTTTGAGGAATGTATTGTCGGACTTAAACCATCATCTGAAGAGGTGAGATCGCTCCTTTTTTCCCCTATTTTTGCTGGCGGGATTGACTCTGCCCTACGGGCTATTCTCTCTCTCTCTCTCACTTGGCACCATTACACAATAAATATTCACAGTGAAAATATTTTGTAAGCGCGTTTCATGAACCAAGTTATAAGATTTGTTGACAACTCGCATCGCAATGAGAAGATCATTGGCACTACTGGTGTTAAGAATCAGACCATTTCATAAATGAATATTTTGCTGTAGAGCTGCAGTGTTTGTACAATTGCATGTTTTTGCTTCACTATTACTGTCACTATTCTGCTTCTTGCATTACTACTGTGAACTAACACTGAACATAATAATAATAATAATAATAATAATATCCAAGCTCGTGTTTCACTCTCACTAGTGCTCTGTAAGGCTTTTTCCTGGTGATATTCGTTACACTTCTACCCGGCGTGAAGCACTCACAGTCATGTGGTTGTGACGTCATCGTAAACAAATCCGTTCTACTCATCCAGACGACTTCAAAACGGCAACGTTACCAGATCTTTCCACTCTGGAACCCGTTCTCAAAAAGATTGCGTTTTGGGCACCCAAAACGCCGGTGCCGTGTGGACGCCAGGCCTAAACGATAAGCAATTGTATCGGAGTCACCTGAATCCGTTGCCGTGTGGACAGGGCCTTAGAAGCCAGTTCACTGTCCTTCTCGCATAAGAAATCATGAATAGCTTCGTGCAGCTCGAACACACAGGCAAGGGTCGTGCCGCGAGACAGCCACCTGACCTCGGAGTGATAAAGAAGGGTGCTATGTTCACTTCCTAAGTCTTGACATAGGGATGCGTGTATTTAACGCACTTCGTTTAATCAGTTTTACTGTGTCAACAACGTCATGAAAGACGCCACTGAGCTCTGCGATGAGGTTTTTGGAGGCCAGAGACTCTCTATGAATCATGCATTGAGTCCAAAGTATTCCCGGTGCTACTTTTCTTATGTGCCCAAGCAATCCAGTCTGGCTACCACTCATCGCTCTGGCCCCATCGCTACATAATGCCACACACTTCTGCCACAAAATATTGTGGTCTTTTGAAAAAATCGTCAAGGGCTTTAAATATCTCTGCACCTGTAGTTCGCCCTGGAAGTGGTTTGCAAAAAAGAAATTCTTCGCACATAGCACCATTATCCTCGTATCGCACAAATGTCAGTAGCTGCGCATCATTGTCTGTGAAGATTCTCAATCATTCAGGTCATAGTAAACTGTGGGTGGTAGAAATGGGCAACTGGACTTGCTTGAAGATTCTTGAAAACGTTTCACCTCTCGTCCAAAAGGCTTCCTCAGTTCTGTCTGACTAATAGGGAGTATCAGATATTTATCCTCTCCTGGCTCAGAATCAGAATTCTGATGACCAGCTCATCTAAGGTGTCATTGAGGCATCATGTTGGTGTGGGTCACTGGAGGCTGGGTGTGAACGGCAAGTCATTAGGGTGATCAAAGGATTGCCCGTTAGGGTGATCAATGGCAATCTGACTCTCTCTGTCCTCCTGCGAGTCAGCCAGGACCCAGCTGTTTTCGGTGACTCACAGGAGGACAGAGTGTGTCAGATTGCCATTGATCACCCTAACGGGCAATCCTTTGATCACCCTAATGACTCGCCGTTCACACCCAGCCTCCAGTGACCCACACCAACATGATGCCTCAATGACACCTTAGGTGGGGTTTACATTAGACCGTATCAGCGGATCATCAGATTAACGTTTTTAAAAACGATTAGCGTGCACACAGCAACGCCAATACACGATTCGTGTGCACACAGCAACGCCAATACACGGATACGCTAATCACATGACTAATTCGGCACGTAAGTTGAAATGTGTCAGTGCGGCTCATCGCTTCCTCCTCAGCGGCTGCGCTCCAAATCACTCCGCCCTGAACAGCGAGTGCCCTCTGGAGGGTGCGCACTCCGGCCCTGCGCAGCTCACAGAGCGCGCGAGTGAAGCACACGAGCAGTGATTCGGGACTGAGCCGCTGTGCGCAAGTCACTTACCACTTGCAAGTGGAAGGATGGCAAGCCTAAAGACAATCATAACTACACAATGGGCAGTATATGCATCAGTATTTTCGTACTTTTATACTCTTTAATGAAAGGTGATACAAGGCGGAAGTCCGCGCCGTTTTTCAGCAGTCGTGTCACATGACCAACGCCAGCGAATCAGGAAGGTGGATGTCACAGTGACGTTGTCCAATGAGACGCCAGCTAGAGCTCAGCACAGCGTATCCGCGTATTCTCAATGTTTACACAGCACCGGAGCTGACACGATCTGGATTGAATACGTGGACGCTGGCGGATTCCCGTTTCCCGGCGTTTCCAGGCGGTTTAATGTAAACGGACAGTGCATCCGCGAAGAAAACGAGACAGATACGGTCTAATGTAAACTTGGCCTTAGATGAGCTGGTCATCAGAATTCTGATTCTGATCCAGGAGAGGATAAATATCTGATACTCCCTATTAGTCAGACAGAACTGAGGAAGCCTTTTGGACGAGAGGTGAAACGTTTTCAAGAATCTTCAAGCAAGTCCAGTTGCCCATTTCTACCACCCACTGCGCATCATTGGTTATGTCTGTCGTCTCGTCTATTTGAATCGAAAATCCTTGCACTGTTCTAAGTTTCTCGATTAGCTGCTCTTTCACGTTAGTGGCCATTTCCTCGATTCTTCGTCCAATTGTGCTGTCTGACAACGGAATAGATTTTAATTTGTTTGCAGATTCTTCATTTATCATGATTTTACACATGTCCATGGCTGCTGGCGAAACTAGCTGCTCTGCAAGGGTATGGGGTTTCTTGCATTGTGCAACTCTGAGGGCCACCTGATATGATGCTTTCAGTCAGTACGTTTACATGCACATCCAAATCGAGCTGCTGTCGGTAATCGAGCTAAGGGTCCCAGCAGGGGTGTCAGAGAAATCCAATCCTACATGCACACAGGGAAATCGAGCTATTGTGTCAGGTACATTGTGCACCCGAGCCACAGGTGGCGCTACACGCCCCATCGTGTTGGTACACTTCCGGTTGTCGTCATGAAGAAGAGCTATTCAAGAGTATAAACAAAGTTAGCAGTGTTGCCAGATACTGCTGACGTTTTCCAGCCCAAAACATGTTCAAATCCACCAAAATGCACTTAAAACCGCCCAATCTGGCAACACTGGCAGTTGTGTGTTCACAAGTTCCGTGCTCAAGCTGTTAGGCTTGCTCTAACAGACTGTATGGCTACAAACTGTCCTGCGCAGACCACTGTTTTGTAAGACAACTTATTTTGCACAATTGTATATTTTTCTAAAGTCCATTTTTTGCTTACAATTTAACTTGTCTCTTAATAAACACACACAAAGTTCAATTGTTTTGTTTTTACTGACATTCTTCAGATGTTGGACATTATTTATATATTTATATATATTAGGGCTGTAACGATATGCGTCTCGAAATCGCGATACGCAGAGCCACGATCCGTATCGCGATACAAGAAGGCAGAATCGCGGTACACCCTTTCAAACTTCTCCTCAGCCCAAAAACAGAGGCGCTTCCAAACTTCAATTTATGAATACTTTACTTTTTATTTAAATTACATTTTAAACTTACTTAAATTACTTTTATTTTTTTATATCTATTAGTAAGTCGTTTTTTCGCCGACCTGCAACAATCTTCTGCGAGTCACGCAACGTCCACACTCGCCACTGGCAGAGCATTCATTTCTTTTAAGCGGTCGCCATTCTGGTTGCGACGCGGGGAGCGAATCTGTAAACAAGCAGCTCATTGGCTGGCTAGGTGTGCCACAAGCCAATCACAATCACTTGACCGGAAAGGCATGCAGTGTTGCCAGATTGGGCAGGTTTAGGTGCTTTTTGGCTGGTTTTGAACACATTTTGGGGTGGAAAACGTTAGCAATATCTGGCAACACTGAAGGCATGTCCGCTTGGGCGGAAGCCTTCTGCGGCAGTTACATTTTGACACACGAGCAATGTTTCACCATAAAAATTCCGTAATTTCCATCTGTTTTCCGCGATCACAGAAAATCCTTGGCCCTATGAGAGTGAGAGAGCCCCCACCCCCCACCCCCCACCCCACCCCCCCAAAAAAAATCTTAACGGATTTACACGATTTGGAAAAATGACTTTTTCAGAACCGAAAAAACCAGAGCTTCCGGCTCAACAGTATTATTTTGAGAAATAAAACAGTCTTTGGATATACATTTGTTCATTTTTGCATACATATTACTCATTCTCTGCAGTGGTCTGAATTATTTGTTATTAAATAGTTAATGTAAGTCAGTAAATGTTGTTAAGTCAAATTTACTACTTTAAAAAAACATTTTAAAAAAATCGTGGGCGTATCGAATCGTGGGTCAAAAATCGCGATACAAATCGAATCGTGAGTTGGGTGTATCGTTACAGCCCTTTTATTTATATATATATATATATATATATATCATTCACATCTACTAATAGATCTTCTGAAGGTACTTGGCAACTCAGCTTCGGTATTCGTCGGGGGCTCCAGGTTTCCTGGTTGGGTCATGATCTTCCTTCTCAGGTCAGCGGCTAGTAGATAGTAGATTTCGATTACGGATGTTGGAACACTGGGCTAATAGCTGTTTCTTTATTAGCCTTGATTGTGAGTTTCGAAGTATCCAATGGTCCCACATTCGCTGCATGTATCCCCTCTCTCTGGGATTGCTTGTATAGTAGCATTCCAGCAATTCCGTATTTTCTGTCCTCGTCCATCGATGTCTTGTTCCAGTAGCCCATTTCTCATCAGTTTGCCCTGGTTCCCTAGCAACTGACGCAGACCTTGTTGACCCGGGCGACGTCTGAGCCGGTATGACTCTATCAGTTATGTCTTCACTCATTCCTGAGGTAGGCTGATATATCAAGAGGGGTTTTTGCCTAAGGACCCTTACTGGATGATGTTTTGCCCCGACCGGGATTCGAACCCCGATCTCCTGCGTCGTAGTCAGTGAGCGTTACCACTGTACTGTCCAGCTGATATTTTATATATATATATATATACACACACACACAAATACAGTGACTTGTTTATGTACACAATTCACAGCTATGCAACAGCTGTACAGATGTATTTGGTGATACAGTAAGTGAGCTAAATTTTAACAGTGCAAACAATGCCACAAAAAGAAAAGATTCATGCCGTTGTCATGATTCATTGTCATGCCGACCAAGGCTGTTGTGTTTCCCTTGTGGTCTCGTCACTTGTCACTTCCGGAAGGGGCAGTGCTGAAGTAAGTAGCTCGACTACGTAGCTCGATAGGGTTTACATGCACTAAGTAGCTCGGCAAAAATCGCATAATCTAGGTCGTGTAGCTCGATTACGAGAAATCAAGTTCGGTTCAATTTCAGCCGAGCTAAGGTGTTTCCATGGCATTTAGAACTTCGATTTCAGTCGAGCAGCGGCAGAAATTCGATTCTCTCGATGTGCATGTAAACGCACTGAGTGCATTTTCACTAACTTTAGCACTGTTTCTCATGAGAGTCTGCTGTCCTTTGAAATCACGCAACATCTGCTGCATTAACTCGATAGGCTTGCCAATCAGTGAACTGTGATGCGTCTCTAAATGCCGCAGTAGTTTTGAAGGCTTCATGGTTTCATTTGAAAGTACTGTTGAGCACACAAAACACAGCGGTACCTCCTCTCCAGCTTTGTCTGTTACTGTAAATCCGTATTTGATGTAATCTTCATTGCATTTCCTTTTTCGTCTTTCCCTCCGTTTCCCCGTTTCATCTGTATCTTTTCCCGAACAGCTCGCAGCATTAGAGGTGGCATTGCTCCCTTTCCTCACCAAATAGCGATCCATGCTGACAAGCTAGCTTCACAGCTACCTCAGCTTTACAGCACACCGTTCAAAATTTAACTTCACAAAAAAGTGAAGATTTGTCAAACTAAACTGAATTATATAGCCTTGCTAGTTGCTTTTGCAAGCTAGTTCATTCATACGCAAAGGACGAGTTTTGATGTGACGTTCACGTCACCATAGGTGAAGTACAGTTGATCGACCTGATTGGTGCAACAAGGATAAGGTTGAATCTCCCGTCTTGTTTTTTTTTCGATATTTGCATGATATTTATTATTCATTCTGATACCAAAATCAACTGAAACGATTAGAAAAGTAAAATGAAATTATTCTAAAAAGTATTTTTAGTAGTTAAACTGGATAGCAAGTCACGGACCACCAGCAGTACCGCCACGGACCACCAGGGGGCCGCGGACCACCGGTTGAAAACCCCCAAATTAAGAAATAAAACTTGTTCATGGGCAGTAAAAATGCCCATTTAAATCCAGCATGATAAAGGCTAGTATGCCACCCTCACCTTTCATCCAGACTCGGGACTGGCCTGCGTGTGCCTTGTGGCTATTCTATAAAGGTGTATTTAAAAAGTTAATTGTACTTCTATTTCGATAAGAATATCTACAGTGGTGAGAATTCAGTATCTACAATGTTGAGAATATATGAGCTGAAGTTGAAACCATGATAAAAAAGGAAAATCTGTCTCCATCACACAGGGTGGGTTACAGGCAAAGCTTATTCTATAAACAAGTTAGTTGCACGGTGAGGCAAAACTTAGGAGTCAGCCACAATCAGATGTACAGTGCTGAGCGTAAATGAGTGCACCCCCTTTGAAAAGAAACATTTTAAACAATATCTCAATGAACACAAACAATTTCCAAAATGTTGAACAGACAAAGTTTAATATAACATCTGCTTAACTTATAACGTGAAAGTAAGGTTAATAATATAAACTTAGATTACACATTTTTCAGTTTTACTCAAATTAGGGTGGTGCAAAAATGAGTACACCCCACAACAAAAACTACTACATCTAGTACTTTGTATGGCCTCCATGATGTTTAATGACAGCACCAAGTCTTCTAGGCATGGAATGAACAAGTTGGCGACATTTTACATCATCAATCTTTTCCCATTCTTCAACAACGACCTCTTTTAGTGACTGGATGCTGGATGGAGAGTGATGCTCAACTTGTCTCTTCAGAATTCCCCAAAGAAAATAATTTCTTTACACCACAAAGGTGAAGGCTACAAGAAGATCAGCAAAGCTTTACTTATCAGTCAGAATACTGTAGCAAAAGTGGTACAAAAATTTAAGAGAGATGGAACTGCAACCATCCCACAGAGACGTCCAGGTCGTCCACGGAAGTTAACACCTCGACAGGAGCGTCTTCTGATGAGGAGGGTTGAAGAAAATCAGCATGCAAGTTCACTGCAGTTATCTAAAGAAGTAGAAAGCCAAACTGGGGTGACTTTTTCCCGTGGCACAATACGGCGTACACTGCAGAGGAATGGCATGCATGGAAAGAAGCCTCTCCTAAAGCCCAGGCACAAAAAAGCCCGCCTAGAGTTTGCCAGGGCCCATGCTGACAAAGATGAAGACTACTGGGACTCTAGACTCTGGAGTGATGAGACCAAGATAAATGTTTTTGGAACTGATGGCTTCAAAACTGTATGGCATCGGAAAGGTGAGGAATACAAAGAAAAATGCCTGGTGCCTACAGTGAAACATGGTGGTGGCAGTGTCCTTATGTGGGGCTGCATGAGTGCTGCTGGTGTCGGGGAGCTGCATTTCATTGATGGCATCATGAATTCACAGATGTATTGCTCTATACTGAAAGAGAAGATGCTACCATCACTCCGTGCCCTTGGTCGTCGTGCACTTTTCCAACATGAGTGTAAACACATCTAAGGCCACTGTTGGATTTCTGAAGAAGAACAGGGTGAAAGTGATTCAGTGGCCAAGTCTGTCTCCTGATCTGAACCCAATCGAACACCTATGGGGAATTCTGAAGAGACAAGTTGAGCATCACTCTCCATCCAGCATCCAGTCACTAAAAGAGGTCGTTGTTGAAGAATGGAAAAAGATTGATGTTGTAAAATGTCTCCAACTTGTTCATTCCATGCCTAGAAGACTTGGGGCTGTCATTAAACATCATGGCGGCCATACAAAGTACTAGATGTAGTAGTTTTTGTTGTGGGGTGTACTCATTTTTGCACCACCCTAATTTGAGTAAAACTGAAAAATGTGTAATCTAAGTTATATTATTAACCTTACTTTTTCTCATTATAAGTTAAACAGATGTTATATTAAACTTTGTCTGTTCAACATTTTGGAAATTGTTTGTGTTCATTGAGATATTGTTTAAAATGTTACTTTTCAAAGGGGGTGCACTCATTTACGCTCAGCACTGTACCTACTTGTTTGAGATCATGTAACACTATGTAACAGCCTTCTATTTATGTTTATTAAACTATTTCATATGTTGTAATGGTAGACTATCATTGCCAATGTATGACGTTTCAAAGCCAGATCATAATTTACCACCACTGAATCCATGTTCCAGTTTTTTTTATCAGACAAACTCTTCATATTGCACATTTTCACCATGTAACGCATGTTCATTTGATTTAATACCCCAGAATGCATCATTGCTGCTTAAACTTGGCAATAATTTGTCAAACGCTAACTGTTTTAGTAAATCAGCAGATTTTTGAGGAACAAATTGACAGCTGAATCACGGAATTCCGATAAAAATGAAGTCTTTCACAATAGTTTTGTCAATGGGGGGTGCTGAACCTAATTTGTTTTCTTTATCACTGCAAAGTTGAAAATGGCCTGAGAAATCTTATTTAATGCATTTTAATGAACACTTGAAATTAAATACAGACATTTTATGTAGTATGTGATATGATTTGATACAAAAACCTTGTTGCTGGGGGCATATGTTTGCAAAATTCACATGCCAAAGATTTTGCGTGTCATTTCCGTTGTTTTCTGTAGTGTCCGTAACGGTCTTGCTGTAACGGAATGCTGCAGAATTTACCATTTTTGGTGATTATGACATGCACCGGTCCTGTTGGCCTCATGTAGGGCTCTAGTTTAGGGTATTAGGCAGAAAAAGAAATTTACCAGTCAAAAATAATATTTTATATAATCCTGATAAGCGCCGCAGGTGCGAAGACGAGCGCCGCAGGCGCGAAGTTCCTCTCGGGGGGTCTGGGGGCATGCCCCCCCAGAAAATTTTTGAAATTTAGACTTCATTTCCTGCATTCTAGGACATTTTCAGGGTGAAATGGCGTGTAATTTTTGATCAGAAATATTGCATATTTTTACTTTGTATTTTTTTCAGTTTCACTCCTGAATGTATCAGATGTATGTATGGTGTTTGATTTGGTAACAAAAGTGAAAAGAAAATAAACAACAATGAATTGTATATAATCTTTTGATCTAGTTACAGTATTTAATAAAAAAAAAAAACAACAGTATTCTATTTTACCATACCCCAATGAAACCCCCTTGTTAATCAATGTATCACACATACCTTTTCTGTCTTTTTGTGGAAAAACGAATCAGTTTTTGTCACATTCAATTTGGGGCGTTTGTTGGGATTCATCTTGATCCAGAAGAGTGAGTCAGCAAAAAAAAATGCGGTTCTCCCACCAAGAAAGAGGAAACTACAACGCAGGGTGTTTGGCAATTTTCGACCAATCAGAATTCGCGATTTATTCAGTCCGCATGTTACAAGATTCAGTGCGGGCCAAAATGGCGGAAACGATGAAATATTCTGATTTTTCATTTCAAGTTTTCAGTATTTTTCGTATTAAACTGTGTTTCTTACGATTTGTAAATGATGGCGGAACCACACACGGACTGGCCATCGGGAGTAGCGGGAGTTTTCCCAGTGGGCCGGTGGTTCAGTGTGGGCCAGCGGAGAAAAAAAAAAAAAAACAGTTGCGCGCTGGCCTTTAATATGATAAGCAATGTTAACAGTTTCTTTAACAAACTGTTAACATTGCTTATCATATTAAAGGCCAGCGCGCAACTGTTTTTTTTTTTTTTTTCTCCGCCGGCCCACGCTGAACCACCAGCCCACCGGGAAAACTCCCGCTACTCCCGATGGCCAGTCCGTGTGTGGGCGGAACATAACTGGATTTATCGGATGACATGTGGGAGTATTCATGTGCGAAAATTTTCGGCATTATTGTCCGTTTCAGTATCCGTCTGTGTGTATACTTGCCCGTTGAAATCGGCAATTGCCCGTCAAATTTACGGGTGGACGGGTCTCTGCCTAATACCTTACTCTAGTTACATATTCATACGTCTTTAGTTGTTATATTAATAGATATATTTGCAATATGTAGTGTCCGTAACGGGTGTAGTGTCCGTAACGTTATGTGTAACATTGTTCAAGAAGTATATAAGCTATGTAATCTTTGATGGAAAGGACAACCAACTGTCAATTAATTAAGGAACTAGTATAATAAGCCGATACTATGCATAAAATGATGTTTTGTGAGCCCAATAATTGGAGCTTTAATAAAGTGTTGTGAAATTTTGTGTTTCTCTGTCTAATATCGGGGTCCCTGGTAACGTGTCACATAACTAGAAGACCCAGCAAATATATGTAACTATACTCAATTGTAACATTCGACAGGGCACTTTATGGCATAACAGTTCGTTGCCCCATCAACATTTGCTTTTGAGGTGTTTTAAGTGGATCTGTCCCGTTATATCTTTTAATGTAGTGTCCGTAACGTCAGCAACCTAGCAGAATGGGGCATGCATAAAATGAGGTATATTTTCAAAACGGAAAGAGAATGCTACATGAAATTTTAGGTATGGGACCCCAATATGTTCAAGCCCATAATATCACAGTTTTGACCATTTTGGGTAACCTTGGGTTTTTTGTTCTTTTGGAACCTATAAGGTCCATCTGATCTTGGCTGACCCGTTAGCTTATTCTAAAACTGATACAAACAATTAATGTAAAACAGTAATCAACAGCATGTGTTAAACGAATAGAGAACAAGAACAAAGGACATTTTTAAACGTAACTCAGAAATTGATAGAATAAGAAATGCAAACAAACAATAAAGATATAATAATGTTAGCAAAATATGAATAATCTTATTTTCATTAATTTCACCTTAAAATGCACGAATATGAATTGAAAAATCAAAATTTTCCGGGGGAGGGCCCTCGGACCCCCGTCTTGGTACAAGCACCTGTGGTGCTTGCAGCGGCTGCCTGTAGCAGCCGTGGTTCGGGTACCATGTGCATCTGGGCCACCACGTTTTCCATTTGGGCCAGTAATTTTTCAATTCCAATGGGCCACCGGTGGTAAATGCTTAATGTCTAGGCCTGTGATATTTTGCACAATTACACGAATAATTTGTTTGCCAGTCTAAAAAAAATTGACTTTTTAAATTTTTTTTTTTTTGAATTTTGATTTATCGTTTTTGTTTGATATTTCAAAAGTATTGTATGAACATTTTGGCACAAAATTGATTCCGTACAACTTGGGGGGGGAGAAAAAAATAATTCACGGCCCACTAGATGATGCTTCGTGGCCCAGTGGTTGAGAAACACTGCCATAGATAATAACCCCAGTCATGCACCGAAATCAAGCTATGGTTGAAAGATTTTTCTCTCTGTGTGTGTGTGTGTGTGTGTGTGTGTGTGTGTGTGTGTGTGTGGTGTTCTGTATATTTCAGATCATTTTCCTGGAAGGTTCAGATCAATCTTGTTTTCTCGTCAAATGAACTTTGGCTCACGTTATTGGATCTGTTTATCGTCTTGTTCTTCCAGCTTTTCTGGAACTCGGTGCTGGAAAGATGAACGGACTGTCGGTCAGCGAGCTGTGCGGCCTTTTCTGCTGCCCTCCTTGCCCGAGTCGGATTGCAGCGAAACTGGCCTTTCTACCCCCAGAGCCCACCTACACTTTACTGCCTGAACTGGACTCTCCCCCACCCATAACGTCAAACCAGAGCGCCTCGGGCTTGCGTTCTCGGCTGGGTCGGAGAGGAGGAGGAGGAGACCGAGCTGGAGAGGGCAGGTGGAAGCTCCATCTGTCAGAGCGAGCGGAGTTCCAGTACTCCCAAAGAGAGTTGGACAGGACTGAAGTCTTCCTGACTCGCTCTAGTCGTGGGAACAAAGTGGGATGCATGTACATCCGCTGTGCCCCCGCGGCCAGGTACAAATTCTACACTCGTTATTATGTGTGTATGTGCAGATTACCATTTCTACGGAAGCCGAGAGAGACCCTTCATATAATCCTTTTTTTTATTCACCTTGTTAGGCCAAAAAATAGTGTGTTTCCGGTAACCCGACCGATCGAGAATTTCCGCGTCGAAATTGCAGACCGTAAAGTTTTTCTTACAAATTTCCCTCGATATTTTAGTGTAAGCGGCGTTAGTTTGTCATAATTTTTTGTTTCAACACATTCAAGTTGTGAAAGAAACGATAAAAAGTAAAATGTTTCACCACTTCTATCAGCCCTCCTGCATAAACACGGAAGCGCACTTGTAGACTGAAGGAGGAAGGCAAAACTGAGCCGAGCCGCCATTTTGAATCCTCATTCAAGGCTGTAATGCAAATTGCTTCCTCTTCAGTATACAAGTGCACTTCCATGGCAGGGAAAAACACTACATTTTGCCGCCTATGTCGTCCCCTATTTATACAAATAGGAGTCATTCAGGATTCAGCCATGTTTTTGCTCGACCCAAGTTCTACAGTAGGCTAGGCTGTCTGCTTTTAATGGAAGTAGCCTAGCCTAGGACGTTATTTTCACGTTATTCCTTGATAAGGTGTTTTCACATTATTACATGAAAATATCATGAAATAACGTGATAGTTTCGTATCATGAAATTACGTGATATTATGTTATTACATGATAAATATATTGTAAAAACGTGATAACTTTGTTAACAATATCTTTTCACGTAATTACTTGATTCTAAGCCAATTTTTTTTGAGTGTGGCAGCAACACGCTTCCGTAGATCATAACTCGAACTCTCGCGATATTTTTTTTTATTCGTTTAAAGATTTAGAACACTTTTATTTTATGATGTGTGGTATAAAGGATTCTGTGCCAAAATACTATTTTGTAAGATGTTTACTTGTGTTAATTTTTTCGAACAAAATAAATAAAAAAAAAATTAAGAAAAAAAAAAAAACTTTTTCCTACCTACCGACCTTATTTTAGTATTTCATGTTACCAGAAACACACTTTTTTTTGTTGTTTTTTTTTTGGCCTTATCCCGAGATAACGACATAATTAATTCAGGATCTCGAGAAAACAACACAACTAATTTGAGATCTCGAGAAAACAAAACCGTTATTTTGAGATCTCGAGAAAACAAAGCAATTATTTCATGATCTCGAGTAAACAGCTGAGAAACGGTTCATTCCGGTGCGCCAAGAGACTTGTGATATGCTGACTTTGGGGCTGTTTCTCATTCTGTATAGACGCAACTTTGGTCATTAGAATGTCTGGAATAATCGATCACCTAATAAGGCAATATTTTGATCAGGGGTTGACACAGGGAGAGATTGCATTAAGTCTTTTAATAAGGGATCATTTCAAAATTAGTCCGCGGCACCTCCGCAGAAGACTGCTAGAAATCTCAGCTGTTTTCTCGAGATCATGAAATAATTTTGTTTTCTCGAGATCACGAATTAGTTTTGTTGTTTCCTCGGCATCCTGAATTAATTATGTTGTTATCTCGGGATAACAAGGTGAATAAAAAAAAGATTATATGAAGGGCCTCTCGCGGCTTCCGTACATTTCCATGCCACACAGTAAATAAAATGCTCTCCTTTATTTATAGTGCCCTCCATAATTATTTGCACCCTTGCATTTAATACTTCGTACAACCTCTTCAGTCTTTACGGGGGCGGGGCTGTATATAGACTTTCCATGACAGCAAGCATGGACCTTCTTTCCATAAACTAACATTAACGGCAGACTGCTGGTGGTATTTTTTTAAAGCAGGTTGCAGTAATTTTATTTATTTTACTGAATTAACGTGCTGCTAGTTTGTTTAATCGCAGGGCTGCGTAATAACGGTTCCAATCATAATTGTTTTCTTTTCCATTCATGGTCATTTATCACTTATTATTCCTCATCCAATTTCAGAACCGTTACTTTATCTGAGCTCGAGCACGTGAGCATTTCTTGTCGAATTTTCTCATTCAAAGTCGTCATTTTAGAGCACGTATGAATCTTTTTAAAGGTAAACGTCACCCTAAATGTGTTCACAAGCAGCCTTGTAATCACATGTTCGGTATTTTTTTTCCTCCATTTCTTTTAAAGGTAGACTGCCTGACAGATTTTTCAAGTGGAGGTCGTGAAAAGAATTCTCCCCGACACCCAGCTGTTTTTGTTTAGTGGACTGAAAGCTACTGAATTCGAATCATAGACTTCCAATTTTATTATTATTTTAATAGAACAATTAATGAATTTAGGGCCACGTGGCCCTAAATTCTCCGCTGTTTTTTCCTGCTTCACCATGACCCAATTCAAGATACTACATCATGAATAACGTGGTGGGCTTTCCCTGTTCGCGCAAGGCATTGTGGGATACAAATTTGAAATGGGGGGAGAAGGAGGATGTGAGTGTGCGAATGAAACGTGAAAGACCGACTACAGTAACGGAAAGCAAGAAGAAATATGTTATTTCCCAGCTGGGAGGTCCGTATGGTGAAATATCGTGACCGAGGTCTTGAAAGTACTGAGCGAGGCCCTCTGGGCCGAGGTCAGTATTCAAGCCGAGGTCACGGTATTTCACCATACGGACCGACCTTAAGCTGGTAAATAATGTATTTATTTTTTTCTTTACCAAATTCTAACAGAAAACGAGAGCGCCCGAAAGGGAAAACCAAGCCGAGCCGCCATTTTGAATCCTCATTCACGGCTGTAATGCAAATGGCTTCTTCCTCGGTATGCAAGTGCACTTCCATGGTAGGAAAAAAACTAACATTTTGCCGCCTATGTAGTCCCCTAGTTATACAAAATTGAGTCATTCAGGATTCAGCCATGTTTTTGCTCGGCGTTAGCAACAGTTACAGGTTTTTATCTTTCTCCTGAAATGTTTTCTTTTATTTCTTCTTCCTCAGGGTAGTAAAACTCGCTTTCACTGTGAACACTGTCGTTATCGCTATCCATGCTGTAAAATTAATGCTATTCTCCTGAGAAATGCTGGCAAAAATTTATAAGATTTTTAATAATCTTATAAATAAATCTTGTAAAAAAAAAAACCCAGATAAATATTGACAAAAAAATTTGACTGTGTTGTTGTGAATGAGCGAGTCGCCAGAGGTCCGTAACTGGAGTCCATAACTGGGGGCCGTACCGTAGGATACGGACCTGCTCGCCAACCAATCAGAGCGCAGGATTTGATGGAAACCACACTGCGGGGAAAAAAAAAAAGGCGTTATGTTATATACGAAGGAAAGGAAACGCAGGACCAAACTAATAAATATCGGCACTCAGCGAGCACCTCGGTGTGATCAGCTGTTCGTTTAGCGACGGAATGATGTAACTGTCAGTGCACGCTCAAAGGTAAACCTGCGCATGCGCACACACACGGACTTCCTCTGTCTGCTTGACTGCAGCGAAGCGAGCGATTTCATGCACATTTATTTGCTCAGGAATCCCTCAAACTAAATAACTTCCCAGCTACAGAATGGTCTGATATTTTGTGAGATATTACAGAAATAAACATATATCACAATGACCAAATTTTAGAGGGAACTAAACTTAATCGATTTTATGAAATCGAAACGCCGTCTAGCTTTAATATTTATATTTTTATAAGCACTTGAAGGATTGTGTACCTGTATGGATTGCTCTTGTTTGTCTGTGCAGGTACACGGTGCTGTTCTCCCATGGGAATGCTGTGGATCTGGGCCAGATGAGTAGTTTCTACATTGGCCTGGGCACACGCATCAACTGCAACATCTTCTCCTACGACTACTCGGGATATGGGGCCAGTACGGGGAAGCCGTCCGAGAAGAACCTCTACGCTGATATAGACGCTGCCTGGCATGCACTGCGCACCAGGTGAGCAAACTGTTTTCGACCCCTGGTGCTCAGGCTCGACCTCCTTACTGCTCTAAATTATGTCAAGTGCTGATACTTAAACCTTGATAGTGGGAACAGTATGGAATAGTCAAGTGTCCTTCTCTCGAGCAGGACCTGGAGGACAGCCAACGCTGTGATTTAACCTTAAACACCATGTAACATGAGATATCAAGTAACTACAGAGGTCTGTGAACATATTGTGCAAAATGGCTTGTACAGTGGTGCTTGAAAGTTTGTGAACCCTTTATAATTTTCTATATTTCTGTATATGACCGAAAACATCATCAGATTTTCACACAAGTCCTAAAAGTAGATAAAGAGAACCCAGTTAAACAAATGAGAAACAAATTTTATCCTTGGTCATTTATTTATTGAGGAAAATGATCCAATATTACATATCTGTGAGGGGGAAAAGTATGTGAACCTCTAGGATTAGCAGTTAATTTGAAGGTGAAATTAGAGTCAGGTGTTTTCAATCAGGTGTGAGTGGGCATCCTGTTTTATTTAAAGAACAGGGATCTATCAAAGTCTGATCTTCACAACACATGTTTGTGGAAGTGTATCATGGCACGAACAAAGGAGATTTCTGAGGACCTCAGAAAAAGCGTTGATGCTCATCAGGCTGGAAAAGCTTACAAAACCATCTCTAAAGAGTTTGGACTCCACCAATCCACAGTCAGACAGATTGTGTACAAATGGAGGAAATTCAAGACCATTGTTACCCTCCCCAGGAGTGGTCAACCAACAAAGATCACTCCAAGAGCAAGGCGTGTAATAGTCGGCGAGGTCACAAAGGACCCCAGGGTAACTTCTAAGCAACTGAAGGCCTCTCTCACATTGGCTAATGCAGGGATGGCAATTTTCCGCCAAACGGCGGAAATCCGCCGTTTTGAATTTCAATTTTATCATTTTTGTGGAACGTCTAAATCCGTAGAGAAAAGTTTTAGGGGGGGGTTAGGTACCTAACTTTTATTGCTGCTACCGAGATTAGTGTCAAATCGTATCGAAACCACATGTCTCGCGAACAACGGAAGCTTCTATATCGAGTGTAACAATGAACAAGAGGGCTCTGATTGGTCCACTCTACATCCGCTGTACACGCACTTCCGCTTCCCTACTTTCCCGGTTTGTTTTGTTTTCACGACCGGCATTTTTAAAAACACGAGCGAAGATGGAGCAGCATGAAGAGCGGTTGATCGAGGAAGTACGTACATCTATACAACTCCAGTTCTAGTCATTATAAAAAAAAATGTTCTAGTCATTATAAGTAACCGGAGGATAAACACTCCACTAACCACACCCACCAACTACTCCTAGCGACTTCGCGCCCCCTTGCGTTGTGCCGGTGAATAACTTGAGATACTTACTTATTTTTATCATGTATTTTTCACACAATATACATGTAAAATGGCTAGAAAATAGGTAGAAGAGGCTAAAAAGGCTAAAGCTTCAGGGGGGCTCTGCCCCCCTGAACCCCCCGTTCGGAGTTTCAGCTGAAATAAAATTTTCCTGTTGCCATCCCTGCTAATGTAAATGTTCATGAGTCCACCATCAGGAGAACACTGAACAACAGTGGTGTGCATGGCAGGGTTGCAAGGAGAAAGCCACTGCACTCCAAAAAGAACATTGCTGCTCGTCTGCAGTTTGCTAAAGATCACATGGACAAGCCAGAAGGCTATTGGAAAAATGTTTTGTGGACGGATGAGACTAAAATAGAACTTTTTGGTTTAAATGAGAAGCGTAATGTTTGGAGAAAGGAAACACTGCATTCCAGCATAAGAACCTTATCCCATCTGTGAAACATGGTGGTGGTAATATCATGGTTTGGGCCTGTTTTGCTGCATCTGGGCCAGGACGGCTTGCCATCATTGATGGAACAATGAATTCTGAATTAAACCAGCGAATTCTAAAGGAAAATGTCAGGACATCTGTCCATGAACTGAATCTCAAGAGAAGGTGGGTCATGCAGCAAGACAACGACCCTAAGCACACAAGTCGTTCTACCAAAGAATGGTTAAAGAAGAATAAAGTTAATGTTTTGGAATGGCCAAGTCAAAGTCCTGACCTTAATCCAATCAAAATGTTCTGGAAGGACCTGAAGCGAGCAGTTCATGTGAGGAAACCCACCAACATCCCAGAGTTGAAGCTGTTCTGTACGGAGGAATGGGCTAAAATTCCTCCAAGCCGGTGTGCAGGACTGATCAACAGTTACTGGAAACGTTTAGTCGCAGTTATTGCTGCACAAGGGGGTCACACCAGATACTGAAAGCAAAGGTTCACATACTTTTGCCACTCACAGATATGTAATATTAATATGTAATATTTTCCTCAATAAATAAATGACCAAGTATAATATTTTTGTCTCATTTGTTTAACTGGGTTCTCCTTATCTACTTTTAGGGCTTGTGTGAAAATCTGATGTTGTTTTAGGTCATATTTATGCAGAAATATAGAAAATTCTAAAGGGTTCACAAACTTTCAAGCACCACTGTACAACATTAAAATGGAATAAAGTACACGGAGTCTCGCAGTTCTTTTGGCGTAATTATGGCACCATTATGTTCTACATTATACTACAGTGTTTTTGAATGTAATTGGTCAAAAGGTGTTGATGATAATTTAAATCACGGCACTGCTCACAGTCGTCCCTGCATTAATTCTTATCACAGGTTTATGTTAATGCACTCATTCTAATACATAAGTGTTTTTACCTTACTATTATATTGCCCCCCCAACACACACACACATACTGTAAAACAAAAAAGGTACCCTGTGGGTATATGTGGCTACAGCTTATGAATAAAATTTCTGATCCCATGTCCATACAGTAAATATAGCATATATATATTTACAACCCCGATTCCAAAAAAGTTGGGACAAAGTACAAATTGTAAATAAAAACGGAATGCAATGATGTGGAAGTTTCAAAATTCCATATTTTATTCAGAATAGAACATAGATGACATATCAAATGTTTAAACTGAGAAAATGTATCATTTAAAGAGAAAAATTAGGTGATTTTAAATTTCATGACAACAACACATCTCAAAAAAGTTGGGACAAGGCCATGTTTCCCACTGTGAGACATCCCCTTTTCTCTTTACAACAGTCTGTAAACGTCTGGGGACAGAGGAGACAAGTTGCTCAAGTTTAGGGATAGGAATGTTAACCCATTCTTGTCTAATGCAGGATTCTAGTTGCTCAACTGTCTTAGGTCTTTTTTTGTCATATCTTCCGTTTTATGATGCGCCAAATGTTTTCTATGGGTGAAAGATCTGGACTGCAGGCTGGCCAGTTCAGTACCCGGACCCTTCTTCTACGCAGCCATGATGCTGTAATTGATGCAGTATGTGGTTTGGCATTGTCATGTTGGAAAATGCAAGGTCTTCCCTGAAAGAGACGTCGTCTGGATGGGAGCATATGTTGCTCTAGAACCTGGATATACCTTTCAGCATTGATGGTGTCTTTCCAGATGTGTAAGCTGCCCATGCCACACGCACTAATGCAACCCCATACCATCAGAGATGCAGGCTTCTGAACTGAGCGCTGATAACAACTTGGGTCGTCCTTCTCCTCTTTAGTCCGAATGACACGGCGTCCCTGATTTCCATAAAGAACTTCAAATTTTGATTCATCTGACCACAGAACAGTTTTCCACTTTGCCACAGTCCATTTTAAATGAGCCTTGGCCCAGAGAAGACGTCTGCGCTTCTGGATCGTGTTTAGATACGGCTTCTTCTTTGAACTATAGAGTTTTAGCTGGCAACGGCGGATGGCACGGTGAATTGTGTTCACAGATAATGTTCTCTGGAAATATTCCTGAGCCCATTTTGTGATTTCCAATACAGAAGCATGCCTGTATGTGATGCGGTGCCGTCTAAGGGCCCGAAGATCACGGGCACCCAGTATGGTTTTCCGGCCTTGACCCTTACGCACAGAGATTCTTCCAGATTCTCTGAATCTTTTGATGATATTATGCACTGTAGATGATGATGTGTTCAAACTCTTTGCAGTTTTACACTGTTGAACTCCTTTCTGATATTGCTCCACTATTTGTCGGCGCAGAATTAGGGGGATTGGTGATCCTCTTCCCATCTTTACTTCTGAGAGCCGCTGCCACTCCAAGATGCTCTTTTTATACCCAGTCATGTTAATGACCTATTGCCAATTGACCTAATGAGCTGCAATTTGGTCCTCCAGCTGTTCCTTTTTTGTACCTTTAACTTTTCCAGCCTCTTATTGCCCCTGTCCCAACTTTTTTGAGATGTGTTGCTGTCATGAAATTTCAAATGAGCCAATATTTGGCATGAAATTTCAAAATGTCTCACTTTCGACATTTGATATGTTGTCTATGTTCTATTGTGAATACAATATCAGTTTTTGAGATTTGTAAATTATTGCATTCTGTTTTTATTTACAATTTATACTTTGTCCCAACTTTTTTGGAATTGGGGTTGTACATCACACACGGGACCACTGGCCAAAGAAGGCGAGGAAATGGGGACAACCTGGAGTACGTTTTAAAATAGGAACGCACTTTCCCTCAGTAATAAGGCATAAACATGTCTGAAAGCGTTTTCTTTAGTCTGGTCCATTTATTTTGAACGGGGAACCAAATTGTATACACTCACCGGCCATTTTAATAGGAGCACCTGTATGCGGAGTGCGCTCATTCTTACGTTCTTACAACATGGTGACATAGTGGCTACCACAAAAACAGGAGAGCAGGAGGGGGGTGGAGAAACCAAGCAAAACGGGAGAGCAGGCACTAGGACCGCACGGAAAATTCGTCTGCTCAAAAACATGACAGTGTGCAGGCACTAGGACCATGCAGAAACATCCACCGCTCAAGCTGCCCGTTCCCAGTCCGCTTCGCTCTCTCTTCACACGCTCAAAAATGATCCGATTCAAACAATAGTTAGCAATGTCAGAAACTCCCAAGCGGTAAAAGATGGAGGACATACGACATCCCAACCCCCCCCCAAAAAAAATTAAATAAAAAAAAAAAAAAAAGAGCGAGCGATGTCTTCAGACACACTCAATATTAAGTTAGCTAATGGTATGTTATGAATATTCGTAGTGAGATCATGTTGGAATATGATGTCACTTAGTAATAGGAGCCGTGGGGAGGGGTCCTGCAGGTGACCATGCTCACCCCCCCCAAAAAAAAAACCAACAACAGTAAAGTTTATGGAAACACTGTACATCATCGTTTCTATAGTAACAGCTCATTCACAGGGACCTGTAGAGTTGACGCTTTACATTAACTAAACTAAGAAACGTGGCTCATCGTTCATGATGTGAAGCTTGATATAAGAACACATTTATTGAAATTTTTTTGGAAGCAGTCTCCAGTGTCGGTGCTTTGTAGTTGTTGGTAAGTTTTTCCACCACGGGAAAGTCTTCAGAATAGAGGACAGTTCTGTAACCACCGTGCTGGCTCACGCTGTACCTGGGACAGGCGAACTAAACTTGGGCCACCGGGTGAGCAAAAAAAATTTCAGTAGGGAAGGAGGGATTTTTTATTTTATGTATATATAAAATATGTGTGGATGGATAAGAAATCGCAATGCTGTTTGCTTTTTCTTTCAGTACTTTTTTTATTCCAAAAGCAGACACATTTAATAAAATATGACGGTTTAATCAACTGAAACTTGTACAAAAACTAAGTTAGCATTTTAAATGCTGACTGCAACATTTGCAAAACTTTTCCAAAGGTACTTAAAATGTCCGACACACGGACTTTTTGTAGTTCTAAATCGAGCGTTAGGCCTAGTTCGGATGAAATTACACTATTAAAATGATCACTGAATGATTTGTTTTTCTGAATCTTTACTATTTTGTTGTTCGCTAGAATAACATTTTGCGATTTCACACTTAAGCAAATGTTTGAAAACTCCGGATCTCCTTCCTTCATGGTGGCTGCCATTTTTTTGTGCCGCACGGCGCATGTGCAGAGCTGATTCAATTCTATATTCTGTGCGGAATGCAGGGCTTTCCACAAGCGCCGGCTGCCGGCCATACCGCCGACTACACAATTAAGTCCAGCCGGCTACTTTAATGACTATTATTTTTGTAGCCCACAGGCTCTAAATATTCATTTTCGATTTTAATAAAATTAAATGTTTATCTAACGGACTGACAATAATGTCAAACTGAACCGCACTCATTTAAGTTGTGATTCGCGCTGTTTGTACCGATAATAACCACAAATTCCCCGCCGACTTCGTTGATCAGGGGAGAGTAACTCATCCGCGGCCCCGACATGCGGTGCGTGCGCGCGCACTCGGCGGAGGCAGTAGTGTGTCGGAGGGAACAGAAGCAGAGATAATGCTTATTTTGACTCCGGTAAACCAGTCTTCTCTCGTTCAATTACGTGCTGGCATCAAAAGACACCGTTGGTTGTAAATGAACCCAAACTGAGTGGTTGGAGTGTATTTTCATACACAAATGGAGAAATGTTCGCTGAGTGTGTAATTGTGTAGCCCCACTGCAGACCGGTGTCGTTGTTAATTCATAGCATGCTCAGCTGCGTGAATGTGTCATGCACCGAAAATAAGAGATTTACAAGCCAGGAACGCCTCATGATGCAATACGCAAGAAAAGAAAGAAGATTTCCTGCCATTTTACTTTGTATTTGAGTAAAGTGAATAAATAAATGGTCTGTGGAAAATACATCTAATCCTGGGAACTGCGTGCACAGGAGTTTGTGTTTACTCCCCCCCCCCGGGAATGCGTAAATGTCAAGTTCGATTTTAGATTTACAAACCCGAAAAAAATGTCGAAAAACCGGCGTTTAAAAAAAAAAATTTCAACCACACAAACGGCACTCACCCGGCTGGTGGACCGGAAACAGAACATTTTTTAATAATGGCCTCAGTACTTCGGTAAGGCTCGGCTCACAGAGTTGTTCATGCTGAAATATTACGGATTATTCTATCTACGTTCACTAGATTTGAGCAATCGAGTGCTCTGATTGGCTACTCTAATACAAGGCTATGGGCTCATATACCGTGAGTAGAGAAAAAGTAAATGGTGGAGGGCATCAAGTCAGATATCGCTTGATCAAGTATTTAAAAGAAACCGTAATGGCGGAAAGAACATAGTTCTCCTGTTCCACACTCCAGCCCAGTCGGTGGCGGTAATGCACCTTTAAAGAAGACCTGAAGTCATTTTTAAACTTGCTTTATTTCTTAATTAACGTGTTGTTCAATTACGGTTTTAGTAACCTTATATCGTGACTCGTATTGGCAATTAACTATTATACTTATCGACCTGTTCGGTTTTTAGCCGTGTTGAATTTAGTTCGTTTGGTCCACGGCAGGCGTCGCTTATCCGCGCGATCTTCACGAGACTTGTGCGAGACTTCGAAACGTGAAGAGTCAGTCAGGTGTCAGTGCCACCATTTTGAAAACCGTTTTCCGAACAAAATATTGCACAAAAATGAGTTTAAATGACGATTACTGCCGACTTTTTTCAAACTTTCCTGATTGCTATCAAAACAAATGAAACTTCCGGCTTGATTACGTCAGCGTTCGAAAGAGGGCACGCGCGTCTTTTGATAACCCCGTGTCCGAAATCGCTCACTTCTCACTACATAGGGCACTAGATAGTGAGGACGCCATTTTGCAGTGCTGTCCGAAACCTTAGTGAGGATTATTTCCACCCTATATAGTGCACTCAACGTATCCCACAATGCATCACGAAAAGTAGTGTACGTTGATGGTGACTAACCAAAGCAATATATCCCATCATGCATTGTGGTCACGCTGAAAGAAATGAAATGAAAAGTCTGAAATTTGATTTAATAAAAGGCAGCGGCAAAGAAGAAAGTATTCAGCCTTGATTTAAAAAAAAAACTTGAAAGACGCAGGTCCTTTGTATTGATTAATGTAGGAAATGCGCTCGGTGTAATATGGATTTATCACGAAAACCTACCAGCTGCCTGATCTGGCACGTTTTAATTGTGCGACAGTAATGACGTACCGGTAAATACCAGCGAGACGGAGTAGTGTCCGAAAGCATTTTTTCATTTTACCAATGAGCTCACGATGTAGTCCTCTATATAGTAATTCCCTGTATAGGGAGTAGTGAACGAGTGAGTGATTTCGGACACGGTTTGATTTCCACTCTACGTTTTACTTCCGTCCTATGATGTCTCGCACAGGTCTCAACGAATCTTGTTTACGGCCATATGATATATCAGTCCATGTCTTTGACATATGGACTGATATATTACATAGCGTATTTCAAACACTCATAACTTGCTATCAAATCAAAGTCCTTCCCACGCCACGTGGCGCACAGGGCGGCGCCGATCTCCGTTTCCGTAGCCCTCGGCCTCTCGGCTATTACAGTGCCTTGCAAAAGTATTCATACCCCTTGAACTTTTTCACATTTTTCCACCTTACAGCCACGAACTTAGGTGTTTTATTGAGATTTTATGTGATAGACCAACACAGAGTAGCACATAATTGTGAAGTGAAATGAAAATGATAAATGGTCTTCAAAATTTTAAACAAATAAAAATCTGAAAAATGTGGTGTGCATTAGTATTCAGACCCCTGTACTCTGATACCTCTAAATACAATCCAGTGCAATCAATTGCCTTCAGAAGTCATCTAATTAGTTAATAGAGTCCTACTGTGTGTAATTTACTCTCAGCATAAATACACTTGTTCTGTGAAGGCCTCAGTGGTTTGTTCGAGAACACTGAAGAACAAACAGCATCATGAAGACCAAAGAACTCACCAGACAGGTCAGGGATAAAGTTCTGGAGAAGTTTAAAGCCAGGATTAGGTTATAAAAAAAAAATCCCAAGCTCTGAACATCTCAAGAAGCACTGTTCAATCCATCATTCAAAAATGGAAAAAGTATGGCACAACTGCGAACCTACCAAGACATGGCCGTCCACCTAAACTGACAGAGCGAGCAAGGAGAGCACTGGTCAGAGAAGCAGCCAAGAGGCCCGTGATCACTCTGGAGGAGCTGCAGAAATCCACAGCTCAGGTGGGAGAATCTGTGCACAGGACAACTATAAGTCGTACACTCCGCAAATCTGGCCTTTTTGGAAGAGTGGCAAGAAGAAAGCCATTGTTGAAAGACAGGCATAAGAAGCCATGTAGGAGACGCAGCAAACATGTGGAAGAAGGTGCTTTGGTCAGATGAGACCAAAGTTGAACTTTTTGGCCTAAATGCAAAGCGCTATGTGTGGCGGAAAACTAACACTGCTCATCACCCTGCACACACCATCCCCACTGTGAAACATGGTGGTGGCAGCATCATGCTATGGGGATGCTTTTCTTCAGCAGGGACAGGGAAGCTGGTCAGAGTTGATGGGAAGATGGATGGAGCTAAATACAGGGCAATCCTGGAAGAAAACCTGTTGGAGGCTGCAAAAGACTTGAGACTGGGAAGGAGATTCACCTTCCAGCAAGACAATGACCCTAAACATACAGCCAGAGCTACAATGGAATGGTTTAGATCAAAGAATATTCATGTTAGAATGGCCCAGTTGAAGTCCAGACCTAAATCCCATTGAGCATCTGTGGCAAGACTTGAAAATTGCTGTTCACAGACGCTCTCCATCCAATCTGGCTGAGCTTGAGCTATTTTGCAAAGAAGAATGGGCAAAAATTTCAGTGTCTAGATGTGCAAAGCTGGTAGAGACATACCACAAAAGACTTGCAGCTGTAATTGCAGCAAAAGGTGGCTCTACAAAGTATTGACGCAGGGGGGCTGAATACTAATGCACATCACATTTTTCAGATTTTTATTTGTTTAAAATTTTGAAGACCATTTATCATTTTCGTTTCACTTCACAATTATGTGCTACTCTGTGTTGGTCTATCACATAAAATCTCAATAAAACACTTTTTAAGTTTGTGGCTGTAAGGTGGAAAAATGTGAAAAAGTTCAAGGGGTATGAATACTTTTTCAAGGCACTGTGTATAGCTAGGGTTACAGTGGGGGGCGGGTCCTCTGGTAACCACAAGAGTTTGACTCCCCACTCACGTCTGTATTGAAGCATGCCTTGCCAGACGGCAGTAGGTACCATTTTTATGATGGTCTTTGGTATGACCCGACCGCGAGTAGAACTCGCGATCGAGAGGTGGACACGCTAACCACTAGGCCAACTCGCGGTCATAACTTGCTATAGCAGTGACCAAATAGCTGTCAGTAATGCATTCCTATATTTAAGAAAATGAGAGAAATAGAATTTTGATATAAAATTTACCTTCAGACGAAATAAAAACTCTACTTGAAAACATAACAAAATATGGAATGAAAGTATTTGATGGTAAGAACTAGTGTTGCACCGATACCGATACCAGTATCGGGCGGGGCCCCGATCTGGCACTAAAATGGTGGTATTGGCGAGTAGCAAGAAATAGGGCGCCGATACCATTTACCGATGCTAGTATGACACTTGAACGCAGCCTTCTCTCTCCCGACACTCACTACACTCTGTGTTGTGTAATCACACGTGATCACTGTGCATGCCTGCCAAGCACGCCAAGCAGCTATTGCTATTGACCTGCTCCAGACCAATGAGAGCGGGCCAATAGCCGCTCTTAACCAATACAGGGGCAGCTTTTTCATGCGGAGGAAAAACAAACCACGAGAAGAAAATGTCGGCCGTCTGGATATATTTCAGCATAGAAACTCCGGCGAGTACAATGGCTACATGCAAGATTTGCAGCCTGAAAGTTTCGAGAGGTGGAGTTAAATCGGCCAGTTTCAATACCTCGAACCTGATAAAACATTTGAAGACGAAACGTGAATGAACACAAAGAGTTTCTACTGGATTCACTTTGTATTAGTCTTTTTCCTGTTTCACAAAGAGGTAAGCAGCAGCCTGACAAAGCCATGATAGCAATGATTTTACATCCAAGTATGCAGCTCTTTATATATATATATATATATATATATATATATATATATATATATATATATAATATACACACACACACACACACACATTTCAAACGGAGTGGTATCGGTATGGTATCGGTATCGGCCGGTACTGCACAGCCAGGTATAGGTATCGGGGCCAAAAAAATGGTATCGGTGCAACACTTATATGTGGCAGATCACAGAATCCAGGGACACATGTCGGCCCGGGGGCATTTTGAGTTATTGACAGATTCAGAAAGTACAGTTTCTAAGCTTCCCAATGATGCCTTCCATGTGGAGATCTGACAATATTTGAAGAATGTGTGGCCTTTTGAAAGTATATACTTCTTAAAACAGAAAAGGGAGAAAATCGCCCTCAAAGTTTTCCATCTCAGCTACTCTGGGTGTAGGGCGGGCACATAATGGTGCTCATTTGCATGACATTAAGGAAAGCCCTACCCCCTACTAGCTAGCACGATACTACTTTCATGTAAACAAAGATCACCACGTCAATTTTCCTTCCATGCAAAGTATGCCCAACACAATTATGAAGTACAAAAATAAGTCCTAAAGTATACTTTAACGTTTTGTGGTTGAAAAATTACTCACACCATAAGAAAGAAAGATAGCACGATGATGACACAACTAACACAACACTAGTTTCATGTAAAGCCTCGGTCACAACTGGCCGTACCGTGCTCCTATGGCCGGTCTACACGCAAAAAAACACAAGAAACGCACGGAGGGCGCGTGAAACGCACGAGAGCGCGCGTGTGATGTGCTGATTTTCGAGCCGCAGACCGGCCGCAGAGGTTCTTTGTCATGTCAAACAAACTCTACGGGCGCTTATGTTTTTTTCAGGTTGCAAGACAAACTTACGGCCAACGCGCGTCTTTCTCCATGAACAAAAAAAAAGCAGCGATTTGGGAAACGCCAAAAATCACACGGCCAAAAAATCGTACGTCCGGTTGTGACCTAGGCTTAACCAAACCACAACACTCTCCGTTACATGCAAAAATAACCACACAGCCTTGGATTAATAAACTTACCCCATCAGAAAGAGAAACGGCGCCTTGCACACACCAATGCCTCCGATGGAATGTAATCCTAGAACGGTCCGTGTATCATCCGATCATTCAAGTATTCCATTCAATCTGGAAAACGAGGTTGCGTTTTTTTTTGCTAGAAATGGTGATCTCCGATGTAAATACCATGTGTCTGTTTGCTTCGCGGTGTGTCAGGTCCTCTGCGCTCTGTTTAGTAACTCATTACATGCCTGTATGCAGTTAAGTAGCCATGCGCTCAACTCGGATCATGCAGCTGATTCGCGGAAAAAAAAAATGACTTCAATCATCATGTGAATGGCCCATATGGTAATTTACCCACACCCCCCAGCAGGCTACAGTCCTGACAAAAACGAGACAATTTGCAACAAAAAATGTATGCTTTTCCAACAAAACAATCTATTATCTGAAATACTGATTGCATTCTTCAAGATCTCAACTTGCACATGATGGAAAAAAACAAAAATCACAAATTTCGAAAAAAATGCTTCTTTTGCGATTATCTCGGATTCGTTTCGGCCGACATGTGTCCCTGGATTCGGTGAGGGGTCACATATGTATATATTTTTTATTTTTCAAGAATTTATTATTATTATTATTATAGCCTATTTTGACAAATCGCTACTGTCATTTCGCCGGTTTGTTTACAGTCTAAGCGGAACTGATTTTATCGGATGTTTTTGTTTCTCGAATTTGCAAAAAAAAAAAATCTTCTGTTTCTCAAAATCCAGTGAATGTGTGAATAAAAGTTATTCCACTCAGTCTCGTCGTACATGGCTTCAAGCTAACGCAGCGCTACGTGACATGCCGGCTGTCAGTTCATGTTGTAGTAGTAGTAATAATAATAACTAGAGACAACTCCCCTGTGGGAAATCGTGAGTGTGATGCAGTGGCCGTAGCAGTCGCTATCGCAGGAGCTGCACTGTACTGTGTGAATGTGTGACTTGCTATGATACTACAATCGTGTGTGTTTGAGAGAGAGAAAGCAGCCCCTCCTCCATCTGTTCCCTGACTGGAGCTGGTTGCTATAGTTACGGTTCCTCTCAGCTGCAGAGCAGAGACATATAATATTAAGCCTAGGTCACAACCGGACGTACGATTTTTTTGGCCGTGCGATTTTTGGCGTTTCCCAAATCGCTGCGGTTTTTTTTTGTTCGTGGAGAAAGACGCGCGTTGGCCGTAAGTTTGTCTTGCAACCTGAAAAAAACGTAAGCGCCCGTTAGGGCTGTGCGATGTCCCCTTAATTGGCATCGACGATGTTTACAGCGCAAACATCGTGATGGACGATCATATCGTGGGGGGGATTTTAATGCCACGTTATAAAATATTTTTATTATTATTATTATTATAAGTATTAGATACTCATCCGAGGCTTTGGCACGTAAAGAAAAAAAATTCCATTGTGCTGAGAATTGTAATACTATATCCCATAGCCTACTATCTCTTTAAATTTAGGCTACCTAATTTTCTATGTTTGATCTTCACACCACAAAATCTGAGTTGATGGAAGAGATGGTGACAGAGATCGTTCCGTCGCTGTCAGGCGCTACAACACCCGGTCCGTCACATGATGAAGGGGAGGAACCAGGTGACGGCGCCGCGGCAGGGCCTAAGAAAAAGAGAGGGTCTTTGGGCAGCCTTCTTGGGAAGAGAGCAGCAGCCACAGCATCCACGCTTACTGATGAAGAAAAGTCTGAGGCAGAAATGACCATGTACCTGCAGGAAATTGTCATTGATGGGGGGAGGACCCACTCACTACGTTTACATGCACATAGAGAGAATCGAATTTCTGCCGTTGCTCGACTGAAATCGAAGTTCAAAATGCCATGTATACACCTTAATTCGGCTGAAATTGAACCGAACTTGATTTCTCGGAATCGAGCTACACGACCTAGTTTATGCGATTTCTGCCGAGCTACTTTGTGCATGTATACCCTATCGAGCTAGTTGTCGAGCTACTTCCGGAAGTGACGAGTGACGAGACCACAAGCGGGAAACACAACAGCCTCGGTCGGCATGACAACAGTAGTAGCGAGCAGCAGAAGAGGTCAGGAGGAACAAACGAAGAAGAGAAAACGGCGATGTAGAGCTCTCTGAAGTGTGGGTGGAGCACAGAGGACGGCAGGACAAAGCTTCTGGTACTAACAGGCTTTTTATTGTCAGACTTTTCAGTTTAACAGCCTACTTTTATTCTTGAGAAAAACACGCACGCACGCACGCGCTGTGTTCCAGTCCCGGGATGAGCTGTCCCCTCTGCTCTCCCTCTGCCTCCTTAAACAGGGCGCGGTTACTGGGAAGCCACACAAACACAGGTTAATTACCGTCAGGTGAAGTGATTCTGCCACTCACCTTCCCTGGCTCCGCCCTCCTGTCACAGACCGGCGCTTGACCACGCCCCCACTGCCACAGGCAAGCAGAAACGTGCACTTCTGGAGCAATGAGGAGAAAGAGTTCATGCTCATTCAGCTTAAGGAGTTGAATATATTAAAATTCATGGACGGGAGAAAAACGCGCAATGGAGAACACGGAACTGATAACTTTGTTTACGCTCTTGAATAGCTCTTCTTCATGACGACAACCGGAAGTGTACCAACACGATGGGGCATGTTGCACCACCTGTGGCTCGGGTGCACAATGCACCTCACACAATAGCCCGATTTCAGTTGTGTGCATGTAGGATTGGATTTCTCTGGCACCCTGCTGGGACCTTCAGCTCGATTCCCGACAGCAGCTCGATTTGGATGTGCATGTAAACGTAGTCTCTGATGTGGTGGAAAAGGAACGAGAAAAGACTTCCATTAATGGCAAGATTAGCACGTAAATATTTGTGCATATGCGCCACCAGTACTCCATCAGAACGAGTGTTCAGCACCGCGGGTAGTATAGTTACCGTGAACATAACATGTGGTTACACAAATACAGTATGCTACTACTAATAAATTTTGACTTCATTTTTTAGCCTACACTATACTTTTAATGTAAAATTTGTCATGTTGTTCAAACAAATAGCCACTATTAACAGTCGGGAAATATTTCACCTTATCAAACGGCAGTGAAGCGCAGACTTCGGCAGAAGTCAAATAACTTTAATCTGGTAAATAGGCCTACTTTCAGACACAAAATGGTCCACTCTAAGCCATATTGTCAAACCAAATGGAAGAATGAAGGTGATTCTGTGAACCGGTATTCGTGAAAAGATACAGTAGGCTGAACAACAAATCAAGTCTAACAGGAACGCACAAGCATGCGCTTCGGTAGCCTACACAATTTAATTTAGGCATTAGGCATTAACCAGGCTTAGGCATTAACTTTTTATTGTAAAAATGCTACAAAATAAATAGTCATGAACATGATTTTGTAAACATATATTTATTTAAAGATGAATGATCAAGACGAAGAGAACCGGAACGTGCGCAGCACGAAATGCGCTCGCAAAGTTTAACGTAGCCGGGCATTAACTTTTTACAGTGAAATTAAAGCTACCAAATATTCCTGAAGTCGACTCAGTTAGCAAAGAACAGCGATTAAAAAAAACAAGAGAGCCTGCGTTAATACAAGAACAAGTAAATAAATAACAATGATAGTAATAATCAAAATCAAGAAAACGCAGGCAGTCCGAAGCAATTTAACCTAATGGGTTAACAGTGCAGGCAATGGTCACCATGTTTAAATGTCGAGGTTTCTGGCCAAAAATACTAGCATGTTTACTTTGTCTGGTTTTAATGAGCTGCAGACTGGGCCCAAGCAGCAAAATGCCCGCGGCCCGGAAGCGGCTCGATTACGGCAAAAACAGTCGGCCAACACTCGGGAGTGAATCTAGGTCCGATTCCGTGCCAAGCACTCGGCTCGAATGCAGACCGAGTGCGGAAAGCCGCATGTTTAGAAATCGGCCCGCTTCTGGCGCTGGTAACTGTAGGTATGCAAAATTACACTCGGGCCAATTCCGGAACGCCGAGTGGCCATCTAGCAGCTATGCTAGATGGTACGTCCCTGCACCATAGCCTATGTGAACAAGCGGTAATAGGATATTACTTTATAATGATTTATATAATTATGTATTTATATATAATTATATGTTATATAATATATTTATATATTAAACAAAACTAACTAACAAAAAAACTAACTTTTTAGGTTAAATAGGCCCAGATGATATATGCATGTTTATGACAGGAGGGGGCGTGGTATCACGATGGTGGCTCTCCATCGTGATGGATGACCACCATCGTCGATGGACGATGGCATCGTCTATCGGCACAGCCCTAGCGCCCGTAGAGTTTGTTTGACATGACAAAGAACCTCTGCAGCTGGTCTGCGGCCAGTCCACGGCTCGGAAATCAGCACGTCACACGCGCGCCCTCCACAGGGTTTTTTCTAGAAAAATTTAGTATGAGGGCGCTCATCATGGCGAGGGAGCGAAGCGGGGGGGGGGGGGGGATGGTGCCGGTTGTCCCCCCCCGCTGTGCAAAGCCTTTGAAAAATTGAGGCTACAATGGGACATTCTGAGGCTATCTGAGAGGGAAATTGTAACTAATTGTTTGTCAACATTGAAAAAGAAAAGAAGTAATCATCTTCTGCCCCGGACAGTCTTTGGCTTTCTTCCGCTTCGTGCCGCAGGATGACATCTTTAAATGCCCAAGTGTCAACAAAAACAACTCGCGAACTACTTCTGTCAAAAGCTCCCGCGCCGGTGAGTGAAAGGTCATTCAGTCTCGAGAACTCTCGCTCTACAAGTCAGCTGACCTTGTATGTAACCCATGTCAAATCTTGCGAGAGCAGCCGCGACAAGTAAACAACATGGCGCCTCCGTCTGGAAAACGCCAATTCGGATTGTTTTTGCACCGTCTGGTGGTGTATCTACTATGATTGGAATATTTTTGGAGTAATTATAACGTATTTGATGGTCAGACACATTGTCACGCGGTGTTGCTGGGATGTTTTCACGGAGGAAAGATCGTTTTGAGAAAGATTGCATGTTGTGCAGTAGCATATAAGTGCATGGCCTAAGTGTGACTTGGGGTTCAATAGGCATTTCAGTAAGAGGGCACAGCGCCCCTGTTCCCCGGTTTAGACGAAAGCCTGCTCCGTGCGTTTCTTGCGTTTTTTGCACGTAGACCGGCCGTAGGAGCACGTATGGCCAGTTGTGACCGAGGCTTTCCACGAAAAGAGAGCTTTTTCTCAGATTTTGTTCTCCGAACAACGGTGATTTACACGAAAACGAAAGGAGGTATTCACAAAATTATTTCACATTGAGCGCTACAAGGCTCTCATGAACACATTGATGTAATTTTTTTGTCCCTAGTGTAAAAAATGTGGACAATAGAGCAAGTTGAAAACAAGTGACATTTCTGATTTTGTAGTAAAATCGCTGTCAGGATTATAATGCGAGTCAATTGGGCAGTTCGGCTGTCCTCTTGTTACTTTCAGGCTTCTCATTCAAAAACTGTAAATCCTGTCGTTTAGGTAGACACATTGTGTGAATCAAGACAAGTGTGAGTACTACTTTTGAGAAAATTATGTGTGTAGAGTGAAATTTGTGGCTGAAAACACAGTTTTAATGAGAAATTTAGACCTTTTTTTTTTTCAAACTCTCTACACTCTAACTTAATTAGCTCCACTGAAGTATAACGCCATAGACACCCATTATAAAGTCTGAATTTCTCCAGAGTTGATCATGGTGTTTGATCTGTGACTGATTAAAAAGTATAGAACCTAGCAAAAAAGTTGAATGCCAGATCCACACAGGAGAAGTTTGTCTCCGTTTTAAAGTTTGAATCATGTCTCTAGGTGAAAGCATGCCAGAGCAGCGGATGTTTGAAAAACGTTGAAAATGTGCGATTTTTTTTCAATTAATTCCCATAGAAATGAATGGCTACGTCGCGAAAAAAATCGTAGAATGCTGAACAAAGTAATAGCACACTGAGTCCGATCGAGCCGCACGTTTTGATGTATTGTTTGTCTGTGCGCGATGTACGGTTATTGGGTTATTAAAAATCGAAATTTGTACGGAAGATGAAAAAGTGAAGAACAGGAGTTTGCTGTGCTTTGCACTGCACTCCCTATATGGGAGTCAATAGTTTGCAATGCATAGCACTGCATCACTAATAATGATGATGTTAAGCCTAGGTCACAACCGGACGTACTATTTTTTTGGCCGTGCAATTTTTGGCGTTTCCCAAATCGCTGCGTTTTTTTTGTTCATGGAGAAAGACGCACGTTGGCCGCAAGTTTGTCTTGCAACCTGAAAAAAACGTAAGCGCCCGTAGAGTTTGTTTGACATGACAAAGAACCTCTGCGGCCGGTCTGCGGCTCGAAAATCAGCACGTCACACGCATGCGTTTCTTGCGTTTTTTGCACGTAGACCGGCCGTAGGAGCACGTACGGCCGGTTGTGACCGAGGCTTTACATTTATATAGTGCCTTTCTCAAACTCAAGGTCGCTTTACATCGGTCAAGGAAAACGACAAAAGAAAGAGTGGCGAGTTTATGCACTGGTGGAGAAGTGTTCATGAAACGGAGAGGTTTTGAGACGAGATGTACGACTCGATTTCGTGGAATAACTGTCAAAGAAATCACATTTATATCGGGTTAAAAGTTTGCGTCACCGGGTGTGAAAGTGATAAATCTCGTCTAATAACCTATCTGCTCACCTTTTGCCTTTGTAGCTGACTCTAAACTTTTCATCCTGATCTGCCTGGTCTAAGTGTGCCAGATGTTGTTGTTTTTAACTCTGCCAGATGTTCTACGCTGCCTCTATCAGGTTAGGTCTCGAGTCTGTGCAGTTCATGGAAAAACATTTGAAAAGTTGTAAAGTAGATGTTTTGGGGTTTTTTTTCGAGAAATGTATCAAACAGGAAAATAATTTTCCGCCAGTTGGTTTTGTGATATAATGATGATGATGTTTTTGATTTTATCTCCAGATATGGGATCAGTCCTGAGAACATCATCCTTTACGGTCAGAGTATCGGCACGGTGCCCACGGTGGACCTTGCGTCGCGGTACGAGTGTGCTGCCGTCGTCCTGCACTCCCCCCTCACCTCGGGGATGAGAGTGGCCTTCCCCGACACCAAGAAGACCTACTGCTTTGATGCCTTTCCAAAGTAGGTGCTTACTCGACCCGGTCAGCTCCAGAGACTGAAACATGAGAGCGCTTTCATAATTATAGTTTGTAAACAACAGACGAGGCAGAGCAATTAACGCAGCCGCGCGAAGTGGAATAGTGTTTCCTGTGCCACATTCATGATTTGCTGATACTGTATCAGGACACTTTGGTTGGCTTTACCGCTCTTAGTAATACTGACTGGGTACTAGTGTTCAAATCACAGGGGTTGTGTATAATTTGTTTCATCAGAATGACGAGAAATGAGCAAAAATTTTCTTTTTATTAAGACGAGCCCGTTATGAGTATTTCAGAAACTGCTGATCTCGGGATTTTCACACTCAACAGTCTCTCGAGTTTACACAGCATGGTGTTGGGGGAGGAGAGGAATCCTGGGTGTGGACGATCTGCAGGCTGAAACATCTTGTTGGAGATATCGGAGGAGAGTGACCAGACTGGTCCGAGCTGACAGGAAGTGACTCAAATAAGCGCGCTCTTTTTTTTTTTTTTAAACACAACTGTGGTGATCAGAAAAGCACAACACGCCAAACCTTGAGGTCGATGAGCAACAACAGCACAAGGTTCTGGTTCTCTCAGCCAAGAACACGAATCTGAGGACAGCTGAAGACTGGAAGAAGACCAGGTGATGCCACCCATCTTTAACGGTCCTGTTGTGATGAGCCCGTGCCCATGAAGGCCTCTTGTTCTTGTTCTTGGTTGACCGAAATGAAACCCAGGGATGGCAATTTTCCGCCGAACGGCGGAAATCCGCCGTTTTGAATTTCAATTTTATCATCTTTGTGGAACGTCTAAATCCGTAGAGAAAAGTTTTAGGGGGGGTTAGGTACCTAATTTTTATCGCTGCTACCGAGATTAGTGTCAAATCGTATCGAAACCACATGTCTCGCGAACAACGGAAGCTTCTATATCGAGTGTAACAATGAACAAGAGGGCTCTGATTGGTCCACTCTACATCCGCTGTACACGGATTTCCGCTTCCCTACTTTCCCGGTTTGGTTTGTTTTCACGACCGGCATTTTTAAAAACACGAGCGAGGATGGAGCAGCACGAAGAGCGGTTGATTGAGGAAGTACGTACATCTATACGACTCCAGTTCTAGTCATTTATATAAAAAAAAAAAGTTCTAGTCATTATAAGTAACCGGAGGATAAACACTCCACTAACCACACCCACCAACTACTCCTAGCGACTTCGCGCCCCCTTGCGTTGTGCCGGTGAATAACTTTAGATACTTACTTATTTTTATCATGTATTTTTCACACAATATACATGTAAAATGGCTAGAAAATGGGTAGAAGAGGCTAAAAAGGCTAAAGCTTCAGGGGGGCTCCGCCCCCCTGAACCCCCCATTCGGAGTTTCAGCTGAAATAAAATTTTCCTGTTGCCATCCCTGGAAACCTGATGTGGTCTTCTGCTCTTGTAGCTCATCCGCCTCAAGGTTTTCTGTTTTGTGCAAAGTCATTATTTGTTACAGATACATTACCGCACAGTGAAATTCTTTTCTTCGCATATACCAGCTTGTTAGGATGCTGGGGTCAGAGGGGCATGATGCAGCACCTCCGAAGCAGAAAGGGTTCAGGGCTTTGCTCAAGGATCTGATGGTGGGAGCTTGGTGGTGTTGGAGCTCGAATCCCCAGCCTTCATTTTAACTCCTGTTTAAATAATATTGGCTGGCTTTTTTTCGTGGTCTATCAGATATACGCTACCGTTCAAAAGTTTGGGGTCACTTTGAAATGTCCTTATTTTTGAAAGAAAAGCACTGTTCTTTTCAATGAAGATCACTTTAAACTAATCAGAAATCCACTCTATACATTGCTAATGTGCTAAATGACTATTCTAGCTGCAAACGTCTGGTTTTTGGTGCAATATCTCCATAGGTGTATAGAGGCCCATTTCCAGCAACTCTCACTCCAGTGTTCTAATGGTACAATGTGTTTGCTCATTGCCTCAGAAGGCTAATGGATGATTAGAAAACCCTTGTACAATCATGTTAGCACAGCTGAAAACAGTTGAGCTCTTTAGAGAAGCTATAAAACTGACCTTCCTTTGAGCAGATTGAGTTTCTGGAGCATCACATTTGTGGGGTCGATTAAATGCTCAAAATGGCCAGAAAAATGTCTCGACTATATTTTCTATTCATTTTACAACTTATGGTGGGAAATAAAAGTGTGACTTTTCATGGAAAACACAAAATTGTCTGGCTGACCCCAAACTTTTGAACGGTAGTGTATAATAATAGTCTGAATATGGAGGTGACTATAGATAGTTTTCACTGACGTCACGGCATTCCGGGGAACGCCCCCCCAGCCACCATCTTGCGAGGCAAACAAAACGGACCATCGCCATTACCGGCTACGTTATCTCGGATGAAGTTATATAGTTAGTTTTCTAAAATAAAGATCAATGTTGGCAAAATCAAGAAAACAGAAGTATATAGATACATTAGACGACATCGGTATGCAGCCAAACTGGCCTTGATTGGGGGAATTGACTCCTACGAAGTGGACAAAGATGCATTTTCAAGTGACTTTGCAGGGCTGCTAAAGCCTGAAACTGACTTCATCAAACTTTAAAGGAACAGTCCACCGTACTTCCATAATGAAATATGCTCTTATCTGAATTGAGACGAGCTGCTCCGTACCTGTCCGAGCTTTGCGCGACTTCCCAGTCAGTCAGACGCAGTCAGACGCGCTGTCACTCCTGTTAGCAATGTAGCTAGGCTCAGCATGGCCAATGGTATTTTTTGGGGCTGTAGTTAGATGCGACCAAACTCTTCCGCGTTTTTCCTGTTTACATAGGTTTATATGACCAGTGACATGAAACAAGTTCAGTTACACAAATTGAAACGTGGCGATTTTCTATGCTATGGAAAGTCCGCACTATAATGACAGGCATACTAACACCTTCTGCGCGCTTCGGCAGCGCATTGATACGGAGCTCAGATATCCATGCACTGCCGAAGCGCGCAGAAGGTGTTAGTACGCCTGTCATTATAGTGCGGACTTTCCATAGCATAGAAAATCGCCACGTTTCAATTTGTGTAACTGAACTTGTTTCATGTCACTGGTCATATAAACCTATGTAAACAGGAAAAACGCGGAAGAGTTTGGTCGCATCTAACTACAGCCCCAAAAAATACCATTGGCCATGCTGAGCCTAGCTACATTGCTAACAGGAGTGACAGCGCGTCTGACTGCGTCTGACTGACTGGGAGGTCGCGCAAAGCTCGGAGAGGTACGGAGCAGCTCGTCTCAATTCAGATAAGAGCATATTTCATTATGGAAGTATGGTGGACTGTTCCTTTAAAGGCTGTCTGATATATACAACTTTATATATTCTACAGCGCGCCTTTTGGCGGATGCCGCCTGAATCGCGCAGATCCGATTTTTTTTGGGGGGGGGGCGGGCGTTGGAGTGTCTGATTATAATTTCAAAGTAAATTCTGTCTTAAAATTACTAAGTAAGCAAATCCGTTACAGTCCATGAAACAGGAAGTATAAGGATGAGAAAAAAAACAGTTTAAATCGGGAAGCTGCGCACATTTGCGCAGTCCTGCACACCGCTCGGGCTGCGCAAATGTGCGCAGCTTTCCGATTTAAACTGTTTTTTTCTCATCCTTATACTTCCTGTTTCATGGACTGTAACGGATTTGCTTATTTAGTAATTTTAATACAGAATTTACTTTGAAATTATAATCAGACACTCCAACGTCCCCCCTAAAAAAAAAATCGGATCTGCGCGATTCAGGCGGCATCCGCCAAAAGGCGCGCTGTTTGCATCCCAAACACAAATCAAATCATACAGAATAGACCTAAAATGTTTTTCAAAAATGACCCTTGCATGAGTGAAGTGACAAGTTTCAAATAGAAACGTGACAAACGAGCGATATTAAGTGTACATTACAATGTAAACGTACACTCAGCGGCTCCAGTTAGGCATTCTCCAGAGATTGTTCACATGATGTTCTGGTTTCCAAAAACAAACTTAAACACAATTGATTGTTTATTTAAACAACTTAGCACTTATAAAATGATGGGAGCAGACTTTGCTGTGTTTGGAAGGCTGATAATCCTTGCGGTTGATTCTCGCAAGCTGTAGATTTCTCCTTTGTATGCTGAGTTTGTTTGTTTGCTTGCCTTCGTGCTCCCGTACAGTGGGAATTCCATAAAAGCTCCGCTTGACTTCATCACCTGACCTATTACGACAGCCGTGAATACAACAGGTGTGCACCATTGCTAGCTTTAAATAGCCTGCTTGGGTTCTTTTGAAGACTTTGTACTCGCGCGTTACAATGTGTGCTCAGTCACCCTTACGGTAAGCTTGACCCGCAAGATGGCCGCCACTAGGGAATCCCCGACTCTGTGACGTCATGTGAAAACTATCTATAGGGTATTGCGCGCTGATTGGTCGAGAGATTCGGACTGTTTCTTGATCACTACCTCGAGTGATTCGGCAAAATGGCGGCCAGTCACTTTGTCAAACGGACTTGGTGTAGATAAGTGACGCGTTCCGTTTGCATGCCGCTTTTGAAGACTTTTATACGATTTTAAAAAAATAATGACCGGTGTTAAACAATTATCCACTTCAGTTTCGGTGAATAATTGTTAATTAATCAGTTTCTCTTTACTTTCCCTGTACCAACGTCCCCCACTTCATCTTTCAGCATCGAGAAGGTGTCAAAGATCACGTCTCCAGTCCTGATCATCCACGGCACCGAGGACGAGGTGATCGATTTCTCCCACGGCCTCGCCCTGTTCGAGCGCTGCCCCAAGGCCGTGGAGCCGCTGTGGGTGGAAGGAGCCGGCCACAACGACATCGAGCTCTACAGCCAGTACCTGGAACGCCTGCGCCGCTTCATCGGCCAGGAACTGACCGCCCAGTACGCCTGAAAACCCAGCAGTTCGAAGCTGAAACGAACACGAACACTCCAGTGTCGACTTGACAGCCTGCTTCAACGTTTTCTACCCTGTAGGCTGGTAAATATTCACTCGTAGACCTGGATGGTTCAACATCTTGAAGCAGGACCTTGCGGGTCCAGTATAGCAGGGCAAAAACTGTATTGTCGTTATTCCTTCGTCTTATCGTATGATGATATTGTTCTTATTTCTTTTGCTCAAGGCATCTACAAGGAGACTGCCATAAGTGCAATTTCTTCGATGAGCTCTTGTTTGGATTTAATTTTCCGCTCCTTCCTGTATGAATGTGCTCTCTGCTGGACAGATTGGGTGTTTTTTTTTGAGGGGGGTGGGGGTCTGACCTTGTAGAGAACATTATATGGGTCAAGTGTGTATGTACTGATTTATTACAGAATCTTTAAAATGCTTTTTGATCTCAAGTTCTTCTTCTTCTGCCCTTTGTTCAGTTTCATTTGTCCTTTCTTGATGCGTTTGGATCGTTGGACAGCAGCATCTTGTGTCTGGTGTGTGTTTAAAAGGACGTGAGCTGAGCTATACACTTTGGCAGCAAGCAATATAACTTGGGTTACTGTGAATATAACAATAAGGCAACCGTAATTAAAAAAAAACCCAGAAGCTCCACCCCGTCACCGAATTGGAACCACCGGACTGAAAAGAATGACGTCCGTTTTCCTTTGACACAGTTAAATTTCAGATGAACGTAGCTTTCGTCTTTGGTTCTCCACTTAGATTCCGAGCAACTAGTGGTTTCTGTCTGACCTTTCCATTTGTCGGTTCCGCTTTCCTCCGACTCTCATTCACGTCTCAGTTCTTTTTAAATCTCGTATCTATTTCCCGGAACGCTCGTTCTCACGCAGTCTCACTGTGACCTCCAGATAGCAGTTCCACAAAGTACCAGTCACTACACACACTAACGATTCCTACATCGTCTCGGTGCCTCACCGTTTTAATTCGCGCGTTTTCTTACGAATGAAGAACGGGTACTCCGGTTCTCTCTTTCTGACATCGTCGCACTCTTTGCACCTTCTCAAAGTGTCTGTAAAGCGGAGATGTTCAGAGGGTTTGAATATAAACACACGTCGCTAATTTGTAAGATTAGCCTTCCTCTTTTCGGTATTTCTTATCGCGGACTTTTTTTTAAGTGACGTATTTAAACAACGACATTTAACGTTGCTTGCAGTTTAGCTACGCATTTTAAGAACATTACAAAGAACTTGCGAAACTATTTTTCTACGAGTAAGTTTTTGCTCGAGCGCTCAAATTTTGTCAAAACCGGAGCCGTTCTTAAGGGACCGGACGGTAGTTTTATTGCAATTTGGTTGACGTGAAAAGAGAATAATTCACCCTGTGCTGAGATTATTGCAAGATGATTGCATTTGCCTTTTGAACACGATCGTCAAATTTTACAAAATCAGTTTAAATTCCGAAGCATAGCTTGGGTTTTCGTGTCAAAATGCAATAACATCAGAATTCTACACGAGCTGCAGTCTCAGTGTGAGTACTCGCACCCCCGACACTCCTAACGGCAATAAACGTCAACTTTATGATGCAGATGTTTGGGGGGGAAAATTTTTTAGAAACTCTCACATTTCAAATGATTCATGTATTATTCTTTTTTCCAGCTGCAGCCATGTATAAGTGTGCAGTCATGTTTCCGTTGGCGAAAGAAGCATAATGAGTTTTTTTTTTTTTTCCTGTGTATCCTTTTCCTAGCTGAAGAATGTATGTGCTGTAATGTAACTGATTAATAAAAGTGATGATGACAACTTTTACTGTTATTAATTGTCTCAAATCAGGGTCATTAGGTGTTTGATTCATTTTCAGCTCTGACTTTTTATTCCCCGCTGGCTCTCTCAATTTTTGGAGGAATTTCACGAAACCTGGCAGGATTCTTTGTTATATGTCGGTAATACGCATATTGTCATTTCATTAAATACGGTCACATTTTAGCAGAGTTACTAGTCTGGCTAACGCGACTTCAAAGCTCTGCGAGCATTTGGTCTGGCAAAGATATTAAGCCCAACCGTTTCCCAAAGCGCGTGGTTGACCCGCCTCCCTGAAATGCCTCAGTTTGCTACTGGTCGAAGCCAGAAAAGGCTGTGACGAAGCTTAAACCAATCACATCACTCTTTCCTCTGACGTATGTGACGCGACGGAAACTGCTTGAGTGACAGGAAGAAGATAAATACCTCCAGGGCTGCTCTTTGCTCCGTTTTCAATGAGAACTTCCCGTTGAATGCTTTCAATACAGCATCTACCGCTGTGTCAAAGGCTTGCTGCTGCTCCATGTTCGTGATGTTTCTAGTGAATGAAGCGCTTCCGGCATAGATTCTGTAAACAATCTATGGCTTCCGGTCGCAGTTCTACTACGTCAGTGCCTTGAACACGCCTCTACCCAGGGCCGTTGGAGATGCTCAAAGTTGATTGGCTCCCATTTTTTCGGGAGCTTGGAAGAGCTGGAGATAGCTTGCCTGGCCAGACTCAGCTCGCAACAGGCCCTCGTGTTGCGTCACACTTAGGATGGGCGGGCCCAGGCTACAGAGTTACAGCCCTTGATTAACAAAATTATAATTTGACAATTTCATGAGTGTGTTTTTCCTTCTGAAATCAACTCCTCTTACAATCTTTGGACGAATTTCTCAAAGCTTGGCAAAAGGCCTTGTTATATGATGGTACTATGCATTTTGTTAAAGTTGAACTGAAGTCGTTTTTAAACTTGCTTTATTTCTTAATTAGCGTGTTATTCAGTTACGGTTTTAGTAACCTTATATCGTGACGCGTATTGGCAACTAATTGCGATTTAAATATGATACTTATCGGCCTGTTCGGTTTTTAGCCATGTTGAATTTAGTGCGTTTGGTCCACGGCAGGCGTCGCTTATCCGCGCAATCTTCACGAGACTTGTGCGAGACTTCGAAACGTGAAGTGTCAGCCAGGTGTCAGCGCCGCCATTTTCAAAACTGTTTTCAAAATGCATCCGAAAAATTACATCAGCATCCGAAAGAGGGCGCGCACGTCTTTTGACAACGTTGGCAGATGTTGGTCACTTTGATTTCCGCTGTACGTTTTACTTCCGTCCTATGATGTCTCGACGAATCTCGTTTACGGCCATTGCTTTGACATATGGACTGATATATTACAGAGCGTATTTCAGACACTCATAACTTGCTATAGCAGCGACAAAATAGCGATCAAAAATGCATTCCGATATTTAATAGAATGAGACACAGAATTTTGATTAATAAAAAAAATTTGACTTCAGTTCTCCTTTAAGTTGGTTTGCCAACCGCCATAAAAACCTGAAGAAGAAGAAAATGGCGGCGCGTGTTGTTGAACCAAACGAGGACGAAATAAAAACTCTACTTGAACACAAAACCACAAAAAAAATCCAACATGGCAACAAAATATGGAATGAAAGCATTTGTTGGTAAGAACATCATATTAAAGATTTTTAAATTAAATTCAGTTGCATTTTACCAGAATTACAGCCCTTGATTAACAAAATTATACATAATTTGCCAGTTTCATGAAGGTTTTTTTTTTCTCCCTGAAATCAACTCTCAATTTTCGGACGAATTTCTCGAAGCTTGGCAAAAGGCCTTGTTATATGATGCTAATACGCATATTGCGATTTAATTTCATTTGTGGAAAATTTTCCCAGAGTTTTGACGCTTGATTAAATAACTTGTACTTTTGACAATTTCATGCGGGTGTACGTTCTTCTGAAATCAAGTCCTCTCACGATTTGTGGAGGAATTTCACCAAACTTGGTAAAAGGCTTTGTTATATGACAGTTATACGCTTATTGAAATTTCATTTAATTTGGGCAAATTTTACCAGAGTTATGCCCTCGATTATTAACAAACTTGTACTCTGGCAATTTCATCAAGGTGTGCTTGCTTTCTGAAATCAACGTCCCTTACAATTTTTGGAGGAATTTCACGAAACCTGGCAGGATTCTTTGTTATATGTCGGTAAAATGCATAATTGTCATTTCATTAAATCCGGTCACATTTTCCCAGAGTTACGGGCCTTGATTAGCAAAATTATAATTTGACAATTTCATGAGTGTGTTTTTCCTTCTGAAATCAACTCCTCTCACAATCTTTGGACGAATTTCTCAAAGCTTGGCAAAAGGCCTTGTTATATGATGGTACTATGCATTTTGTTAAAGTTGAACTGAAGTCATTTTTAAACTTGCTTTATTTCTTAATTAGCGTGTTATTCAGTTATGGTTTTAGTAACCTTATATCGTGACGCGTATTGGCAACTAATTGCGATTTAAATATGATACTTATCGGCCTGTTCGGTTTTTAGCCGTGTTGAATTTAGTTCGTTTGGTCCACGGCAGGCGTCGCTTATCCGCGCGATCTTCACGAGACTTGTGCGAGACTTCGAAACGTGAAATGTCAGCCACGTGTCAGCGCTGCCATTTTGAAAACCGTTTTCCTTACGAAGTATTGCACAAAAACGAGTTTAAATGACGATTACTGCCGACTTTTTTCAAACTTTCCTGATTGCTATCAAAACAAACAAAACTTCCAGCTTGATTACGTCAGCATTCAAAAGAGGGCACGTGCGTCTTTTGACAATGTTGGCAGATGTTGGTCACTTTGATTTCCGCTGTACGTTTTACTTCTGTCCTACGATGTCTCGACGAATCTCGTTTACGGCCATCGCTTTGACATATGGACTGATATATGTTTCAGAGCGTATTTCTGAGACTCATAACTTGCTATAGCAGCGACAAAATAGCGATCAAAAATGCATTCCGATATTTAATAAAATGAGAGACAGAATTTTGATTAATAAAAAAAATTTGACTTCAGTTCTCCTTTAAGTTGGTTTGCCAACCGCCATAAAAACCTGAAGAAGAAGAAAATGGCGGAGCGTGTTGTTGAACCAAACGAGGATGAAATAAAAACTCTACCTGAACACAAAACCACAAAAAAATCCAACATGGCAACAAAATATGGAATGAAAGTATTTGTTGGTAAGAACATCATATTAAAGATTTTTAAAAAATTAAATTCAGTTGCATTTTACCAGAATTACAGCCCTTGATTAACAAAATTATACATAATTTGCCAGTTTCATGAAGGTTTTTTTTTTTCCCTGACATCAACTCTCAATTTCCGGACGAATTTCTTGAAGCTTGGCAAAAGGCCTTGTTATATGACGCTAATACGCATATTGCGATTTCATTTCGTTTGTGGAAATGTGGAAAATTTTCCCAGAGTTTTGACGCTTGATTAAATAACTTGTACTTTTGACAATTTCATGCGGGTGTATGTTCTTCTGAAATCACCTCCTCTCACGATTTGTGGAGGAATTTCACCAAACTTGGTAAAAGGCTTTGTTATATGACAGTTATACGCGTATTGAAATTTCGTTTAATTTGGGCAAATTTTACCAGAGTTATGCCCTCGATTATGAACGAACTTGTACACTGGCAATTTCATCAAGGTGTGCTTGCTTTCTGAAATCAACTTCCCTCACAATTTTTAGAGGAATTTCACGAAACCTGGCAGGATTCTTTGTTATATATCGGTAAAACACATATTGTAATTTCATTAAATCCGGTCACATTTTCCCAGAGTTACAGCCCTTGAGTAACAGAATTATAATTTGACAATTTCATGAGTGTGTTTTTCATTTTGAAATCAACTCCTCTCGCAATCTTTGGACGAATTTCTCAAAGCTTGGCAAAAGGCCTTGTTATATGATGGTACTATGCATTTTGTTAAAGTTGAACTGAAGTCATTTTTAAACTTGCTTTATTTCTTAATTAGCGTGTTATTCAGTTATGGTTTTAGTAACCTTATATCGTGACGCGTATTGGCAACTAATTGCGATTTAAATATTATACTTATCGGCCTGTTCGGTTTTTAGCCGTGTTGAATTTAGTGCGTTTGGTCCACGGCAGGCGTCGCTTATCCGTGCGATCTTCACGAGACTTGTGCGAGACTTCGAAACGTGAAGTGTCAGTCAGGTGTCAGTGCCGCCATTTTGAAAACTGTTTTCCGTACGAAGTATTGCACAAAAACGAGTTTAAATGACGATTACTGCCGACTTTTTTCAAACTTTCCTGATTGCTATCAAAACAAACAAAACCTCCGGTTTGATTATGTCAGCATCCGAAAGAGGGCATGCATGTCTTTTGACAGCGTTGGCAGATGTCGGTCACTTTGATTTCCGCTGTACGTTTTACTTCCGTCCTACAATGTCTCGACGAATCTCGTTTACGGCCATTGCTTTGACATATGGACTGATATATATTTCAGAGTGCATTTCTGAGACTCATAACTTGCTATAGCAGCGACAAAATAGCGATCAAAAATGCATTCCGATATTTAATAGAATGAGAGAAATAAAATTTTGATTAATAAAAAAAATTTGACTTCAGTTCTCCTTTAAGTTGGTTTGCCAACCGCCATAAAAACCTGAAGAAGAAGAAAATGGCGGAGCGTGTTGTTGAACCAAATGAGGACGAAATAAAAACTCTACTTGAACACAAAACCACAAAAAAAATCCAACATGGCAACAAAATATGGAATGAAAGCTTTTGTTGGTAAGAACATCATATTAAAGATTTTTAAAAAATTAAATTCAGTTGCATTTTACCAGAATTACAGCCCTTGATTAACAAAATTATACATAATTTGCCAGTTTCATGAAGGTTTTTTTTTTTTCCCTGACATCAACTCTCAATTTTCGGACGAATTTCTCGAAGCTTGGCAAAAGGCCTTGTTATATGACGCTAATACGCATATTACGATTTAATTTCGTTTGTGGAAAATTTTCCCAGAGTTTTGACCCTTGATTAAATAACTTGTACTTTTGACAATTTCATGCGGGCGTACGTTCTTCTGAAATCAAGTCCTCTCACGATTTGTGGAGGAATTTCACCAAACTTGGTAAAAGGCTTTGTTATATGACAGTTATACGCGTATTGAAATTTCATTTAATTTGGGCAAATTTTACCAGAGTTATGCCCTCGATTATGAACGAACTTGTACTCTGGCAATTTCATCAAGGTGTGCTTGCTTTCTGAAATCAACGTCCCTTACAATTTTTGGAGGAATTTCACAAAACTTGACAGGATTTTTTGTTCTATGTCGGTAATGCGCGTATTGCAATTTCGTTCAATTCAGTCGCATTTTACTAGAGTTACGGCAGAGTTGCCAGTGGGGGATATTGTGCTCTCGGAGCACTCTTGTTGTTTTTTTCCTGCTACAATTCAAATCGCAGAGTTCTATGAATGCCTTCGTTCAAATACATGATTCCACATAATCTAAACCTGACAATAAATGAATAAAATTGTTGTATAATTGTTGATTTGGTTAACTTTTCATAACCTTTTATCGAAGGGGTTTCCAGTGTCAGATTTGTAACAGTAAGGCTTCTGATACGGGTAAAATCTTCAGGATCGAGGATTTATAGTTTTTGTTTTTTAGGTAACATGACAAGCAAAAACCATTTATTTTGTCTTGTTGATAGCGAAAGAAAGAGAGTGATAGCATAAGTGTTAAGAGGAGCATTCCACATTTGTTAAATTTAACTACAATCACTTAAAACTATATATTTTTATTATTAAATCCAAATTCCAGTTGTCGTTCTTCGTATAAAGGGAATAAAGCATTTCAGAATGTGCCGTTATTGGAAAATAGTCATGTTTTTGGCGATCGCAGGAACGCCGCTTTGTGTTGATCCGCATCACACCACCCATTTTATTATTAGCTCAGCCGACCGCCAGGTGATGAGCTTATCCCCTGGTGTGTCGTCTGTTGTCCACGTTTCACAAAAATCTCTCTCAATCCTTCACCGATTTTTATTCATTTTGGCAGGAAGGTAGGTCTGCCTGGGATGCATATGGCTTCTACCTAAATTTGCATAATTGCAGTTAATAATGAAGATATGGAGTAATTAAGCCCTAATTAGCCATATGTTAAGCCCAGTTTCCATACAAATCACTTCTTCTCCCTCAATTCTTCACCGATTTTGATTCTTTCTGGCGTGAAGGTAGGGGTACCTAGGGTGCATATAACTTCTACCTAGATTTGCTTAATTACAATTATTAATGAAGTTATGGACGAAGTAAGCCTTAATGAGCAGTTCAACAAAAATCACTTCTTCTCGGTCAATTCCTTGCCGTTTTGGATTCTTTCTGGCAAATAGGTCGGTATTCCTAGGGTGTATATACACTACCGTTCAAAAGTTTGGGGTCAGCCAGACAATTTTGTGTTTTCCATGAAAAGTCACACTTTTCTTTATCACCATAAGTTGTAAAATGAATAGAAAATATAGTCAAGACATTTTTCTGGCCATTTTGAGCATTTAATCGACCCCACAAATGTGATGCTCCAGAAACTCAATCTGCTCAAAGGAAGGTCAGTTTTATAGCTTCTCTAAAGAGCTCAACTGTTTTCAGCTGTGCTAACATGATTGTACAAGGGTTTTCTAATCATCCATTAGCCTTCTGAGGCAATGAGCAAACACATTGTACCATTAGAACACTGGAGTGAGAGTTGCTGGAAATGGGCCTCTATACACCTATGGAGATATTGCACCAAAAACCAGACGTTTGCAGCTAGAATAGTCATTTACCACATTAGCAATGTATAGAGTGGATTTCTGATTAGTTTAAAGTGATCTTCATTGAAAAGAACAGTGCTTTTCTTTCAAAAATAAGGACATTTCAAAGTGACCCCAAACTTTTGAACGGTAGTATAGCTTCTATATATAGCTTGTATATAGTGGGTATAGCTCAGAACGTTCATTGTGCAAGGTGGCCTACTTTAGATCGTTCCTTCTGGACTAGACGGGGCCGGAATGAGCTACGCCGTCATTGACTGACTGTCTTGTTTTTCTATAATCGCATGCCCTGTTGTGTTTTGTTTCTGACGCAAATTCTTTAGGAATAAAACCGTTATGGTTATGATGATCAGGTATATGGAAATAATGGATGAAGGACTGGGTGGGTGTGATGTGGCCTAATAGGAGTCCGAGAAACTGGAAAGCACAAAGTCTGTCCCTACTGAAGCCTCTCCTGTGGCCGATTCCTTCATCCATTATCCATAACCGCTTATCCTGTGCAGGGTTGCGGGCAAGCTGGAGCCTATCCCAGCTGACTATGGGCGAGAGGCGGGGTACACCCTGGACAAGTCGCCAGATCATCGCAGGGCTGAGATATGGAGACAAACAACCATTCATACTCACCTATTTAGAGCCACCAATTAACCTAACCTGCATGTCTTTGGACTGTAGGGGAAACCGGAGCACCCGGAGGAAACCCACGCAGATGCGGGGAGAACATGCAAACTCCACACAGAAAGGCCCTCGCCGGCCACTGGGCTCGAACCCGGACCTTCTTGCTGTGAGGCGACAGTGCTAACAACTACATCACCATGCTGCCCCCGAGTCCTTCAATTACTGCTAAACAATGTAGCTTTTTAAAAAATCCATTTGTTATTAGATTATGTGGCGCGTCCAGCATATAAGTTGTTACTATAGAAATGAAAACATATCGAATAAGCATGGCAACATAAACCTCTGATGTGTTTTATAGCCTCCATTATTCTCAGAGCTGCAGTTATAGAAAATGAAATGCCTTCTGACCAGAGGTGAGAGATTGCAGAAACACTGCCTTCACTGTTACCCTGTTGACTGTAACCACTAGATGGCAACATGCTTCTTTCTGTCGACTCTGCAAACCCACCAGGTATGAATCCGAGAAGCCACAGATGCAGTGAAGTAGCTGTTAATCCTGCTCTCCTGCATTGCATTCTTCATGCTATGTTTCATGCAAATTGCCTTTCATAGTTAGAAATTAGGGTTTGAATTAGTGTGACACCAAGTATAAAATATCTGCGTGCAACTTTGCATTTTTAAATGGAGTGACTAATCTCTGTAATGGCAGTGCAAGAAGTAAATGATTTGCTTGATTGGCTGTAGAAATGCTCCTTGAACAACCAGTTAAGTGAGCGAGTGAATGCAATTCCTGTAGTTCATAAAAGCAATAAAACTACAGTTTGTTTCACCTCCTTCTTCTTCTTCTGGCTGCTCTCGTACGTTCAGGGTCACCACAGTGGATCTCTTCTGCATATTTCATTTGGCATAGGTTTTATAGCAGATCCCCTTCCTGACACAACCCTCTCTAATCTATCTAGGCTTGGGATTGGCACTAAGTACACACTGGCTTGTGTAACCCCAGTGGCTGGGTGTTTTACTTAACCTGCATGTCTTTGGACTGTGGGGGAAACCCATGCAGACACAGGGAGGCCGCCGTCGGCCATAAGGTTCAAACCCAGAACCTTCTTGTGGTGAGGCGACCGTGCTAACCACGACACCTCCATGCCGCCAATTAAATGACTGTCGAATTTTTAACAACATTATCTTCAAAAGTTAAAGTTCACGACATCTTTTGAGGAATGCAAAACACCTTAAAAAAAAAAAAAAGGTTGTCCCCCCCCCACACACACCTTTTTTTTATGTTGTTACACCTGTCATGATCTCACGATTTATTTTCACAGTATTCTGTTCCAGCTCAAAGAATAATGCCACCATGCAACATTCATTCATCTTCATTAAGCACTTTATCCTGGTCAGGGTCACAGTGGATCCAGAGTCTATCCTGGGAACCACTGCAAAAACCCGGCTTACAAAAACAAGAAAAAAAAGTAATAAAATGAGGAATATTTTACTTAAAATAAGCAAAATTATCTGCCAACAGAACAAGAAAATTTGACTTGGCAAGATTTTTAAAAACAAGTAAATGTATCTAGTAGTGCTGTCAAAAATGTCGCGTTATTAACGCGTTAACTTGACTCAATTTTAACGGCGATAATTTTTTTTTATCGTGAGATTAACGCTCTGTGACATGATGCCACGCCCCGCACAGCCAGAGTCCTCTGCCCTCCCCCGAAGAGCCACGGTGCTCGGCTTAGGTTTCGTTTTCCCATCGGCGGTTCCAGCCCCACTTTGCAGTGGCTGTGACAAGACGTGTTGTGCTCTGCAATAAAAAAACAAACAAACATTGGTACAGCCAGTGTTCGAACTATGCCGATATTTTCGGGGGGGGGGTCCCTTTTTTCCCTTGGGTGGGGGTGCTTGCGCTCGTCTCAGAGCGCGGCTCTCCATCGCGCGCTCACTTCGGATATGCAAATGCTTCCCGTTACACACGATTGCTATGTCAATAAACATCATTTTGCCAATATTTTAGAGACCCCCCAACATTTCCCAAATCATGTTTTCAAGGGATCTCATGTCTGTTTCAGGGGATCTCGGATCCCCCGAGTACCCCCGTAGTTCGAACGGTGAGCAAGCCCATTCACTTTTTTATGCTGATAAGAGAATTACAATGGTTTTTCATGTGACAAAAATGTGCGATTAAATTGCGATTAATCGCGAGTTAACTATGACAGTCGCGGCATTAATCGCGATTAAATATTTTAATCGCTTGACAGCACTAGTATCTAGCTTTAGAAACCCCACAGATGTCTTAAAACTAGTGTAAACAAGTAGATTTGTACTACTCACTTTAACATGCTAGATACTTTGTCCCCCAACCAACAGTTTGACTATTTCATCTGGGCATACTGGTGTGCTCTGTTTAAGTAAGTGTTTATACCAACTGAGACCGCCAAATAAATCAAAATCAGAACAACAAACCAATCCATTTTGTCGCCTCTTTTTGTTGCCAGATTGACAATACAACAATTCATTTAATTTAGTTATCTGTTTTGTGTTAAGAGATTAAAAGAAAGGATAAGATGATTGAAATAAGAAATTCTGACTTTGACAAACTTGTCATGGTTAATATAACACCGATGAAATTATGGTCATTCTCATTTTAAGACAGAACTTACTCATAACCAGTAATAAAATCTCAATAACAAGTTATAATACCTTATTAAGATAATTGAGGGAAAAAATGCTTAAAGGACATGGGACATGAAACGTAAATGCACGCTATATCAGTTTCTTTCCATTAAAAATATGAAATAATTGCATCAACAAATACAAAATTATCTATTAAATTCAGCAAAATCGTTATATTCGTGATGATTATAAGGCATTTCTGCTCGAGCTCCAATATGCATATTTTACAACCGGAAGAGCCGCTGTCACGTGATCATACGTCACAAAAACTTTCGGGTACAGCACAAGCGGGTAGATGAATATGGAGAAGTGTGAATCGTGATGACGACGAATGCGACAAAATAGTTTTTGTGTCTTGGATGACAAGAAAATTGTTTCGTTTTTAGAGTGTTTAACGTACATTGAACATCATGGTGTATTGCGACCTCCCAGTCAGTCAGACGCGCTGTCACTCCTGTTAGCAATGTAGCTAGGCTCAGCATGGCCAATGGCATTTTTTGGGGCTGTAGTTAGATGCGACCAAACTCTTCCACGTTTTTCCTGTTTACATAGGTTTATATGACCAGTGATATGAAACAAGTTCAGTTACACAAATTGAAACGTAGCGATTTTCTATGTTATGGAAAGTCCGCACTATAAGGACAGGCGTACTAACACCTTCTGCGCGCTTCGGCAGCGCGTTGATATCTTCACTCGGAGTTGTACCATTATTTTTTAGACAGGGCGGACAGACCAGGGCATTCGCCCGCCTGGCCGTGCCCGATGAGGAGCGCTCTCGGCCGGCTTGGGAGGCAGACGGCAGCCCCTCCTGGAAGTGTGGTTTTACCATGGGCCTCATGCGGTAAGGATTAGTATTATAATTTTGGGTGTATCAATTATTGATTATCATAATTCTGACTCGTTTCGCCATTTTGAATGTTTTCATCTCGGACTCTGGAAGCATTGTATCTCAATCAATCTCAAAAAATATCAGCAAAAAAACCCTAGCTTGCAACGGACTTTAGCTAGATCTATGATGAACTTTCAATGTATGATACAAAAATAATACTCCTTTCAACAGATCATTAGCCTTTGAGCAGAATTGTTTTTAACTTACCAGGATGCGTTATCGAGCCGACCGCTTTCAGTTTCATGGGGATTGAATGAACTCTCACTCTCAGAATCATCTGACCCGTCAGAGTAAAGACAAGATCCATGTTCATGTGAATTTCCAGCTATCGGTTCGAATTGATAGGGTCTAACTTCACATCTCTGTGAAACATCCGGAATGTCACTGTCAATGGTGTCCATTTCGGTAACCTGTTTACATTAGATTCCCAAGCGCTGGCTCCTTGAAAAGTTTTTGTGACGTCACGGGTCACGTGACCGCTTAGCTAATTAACGAATCATTGTTTTACGCTGATGTATAAAAAAAGTTGAATAATGTGGTGATTTTCACATTTTTGACGCCCTGCAGTGATTTAGATGGCATTTCTTATGTCCTTTATACATAATTATACCCAGAAAAAAATCCATGTTCCATATCCTTTAAAGTAAGTGAAATACTCTTACACAAAACCTACCTGGAAAGGAGAATTATCTTGGCAGACAAATAACAAGCATATTTTGTCTTGATTTAAGATATTTAATCTTGGTTAGATTTTACTTTTTGCAGTGTGAAGTGGGAGGACAAAATGAATAGTGCAAAAAATGGCCTTTCAAAAATAAGAAATAAAAGATTAAAACAAAACATATTTGCTTGAATCAGATGAAAAAAATCTGCCAATGGAACTAGTCAAATTTGACTTGGTAAGATTTCTTAAAGCAAGATGAAAAATCTAACCTGTTTTTAGATGAAATAATTCCAAAATAAGATTGGGGAACTTATTATGCGAGATCTGATTAACTCAAAATAATCAAAATAATTCTTATAACAAGATCGTACTTCTTACATTTTGCCATTCTTTTTTTTAAAGATTTTTTTGGGGGCCTTTTCCACCTTTATTGGATAGAACAGTGTAGAGACAGGAAACGAGCGGGAGAGAGATTGGGAAATGACCTCAGGTCGGAATCGAACCCGGGTCCCAGGATTTATGGTATGGAGCCATGACAATGCATTTTGGGGGCACTAGATTCAAATATTTCAGTAAAGTTCATTTATTCCCAAAACAAGCATACGGTACTTTGTTTTGTTTTTTTGAAACAAGATGAACCGCATTTGACAAATGTCCAAAATGTACTTACTTGTTTTAAAAAAAACTTGTTTTATTTTCAAAGGTGCTCCAAATACGACTTTTTCAAGACATTTTGTCTATACAAGATTTCCAAGCTAGTCTAAAAACTAGCCTTTCTAGCTAAATGAGGTTTTGCTTGTTGGGCAATTATATCTTATAATAAGGGTGGCTCGATGTTTTGACTTGAAAATAGACAAATAAACTTCCTAAGATTTTTATTTTTTGCAGTGCAGTTAATCTCAGGGAAACTAAGAGTCCATCATATTTTTGGGAGGAAACTTGAGAACCCAGAGGAAACTCATTACGGAGCTCAACAAGGACAATAACCCAAACCCAGATTGACCCTGGAGCTATGAGGTGGCAACACCCGCCATTCACCCATCCATCATCTATACCGTTCATCCATCATCTATATACCGTTGGGGGAAGCTGGAACCAATCCCAGCTGACTTTGGGAAATAGGCAGGGGACGTCCTGGGCAGGTCGCCAATCTGTTGTGGAGTAAACAGAGATTACATTATAAGCATTTAGCAGACGCTCTTATCCAGAACGATGTACAAGATACCCAGAGCAGCCTTGCTCAAGGGCATGTCAGCCATTCCTGCTGGTCCAGGGACTCAAAACAACAACCTTTTTGTCCCAAAGCTGCTTCTCTAACCATTAGGCCATGGGATAGAGATGAACAACTATTTGCTCTCATGGGCAATTTAGAGTAGCTAGTTGTCTTTGGACACTTCTCAAAGAAAGGCTGTGAGATATGAATCCAGAACCTTCTTGCTGTTGCTCCGAACTACTATGCTGTCTGGCAATGCCCATCAGCTAATCAGAAATAAAGTTCATGTAATGTTATGAGTGAAATTCTGCTCAGTGCTTATATACCTACTGAGAAGCAAAACCACTTGATTGTGATTGCGATCTGTTAGCTTTTGTTTCTTATTAGCCACTTGATTGTGTTTAGCTTATTCTAAAGTGGGCTTTCAACCTCAACCAGTTGCTTTCAGATCGAGCAGTGGGCAGGGCATGCCCTGCAAATCTCACCGCTCAAACACACACAACCCATTTTATGAAAGACTTGATAATTGCCCGATGAGTTGTATCGGGTGTGTTAGAAACAGGGGAAAGACAATAAATGTGCTTGTATATGTGGTTCTTACCCTTGGGAGCGAGAATCCCATTGAATCAATCCAGACTCTTTTCATTTGCGGCTGTATGATGGTGGAATTAATTGCCCAGCTTGGAACAGATTCCATCACAACTTCCAAGTAATGTCTGAAGATCCAGCTCTTCCAGGAGCACCGGATGTCCATGCAGAAACATCCTGAGCTCTCTTTGTGTTTGTGTCTTTCTTTGTGTTCACAGTGTTTGTTTCTCTCTTATTGTGAGAAACGTCAAAAAATGACACTGAAGGAGTAAAAAAAAAAGGTTCCAACTGAAGACTTTTTCACCGCAGGCTTTGGATATCACCTGAAAGCACAACATTCTGGAGTCCCTGCTTGCACTTGGCGCACAGTGTACACTGGTCTTAACCATTAGTTGACAACGGGCATACCTAATAATATCTCTCTCTCTCGTTACATGTCACTCCTGAAATATCAGTGATGCTGACCTCTCCTGCTCTCCGGACCTGTCTGATCCATCCTCATGCCCTACAGTGGTGCTTGAAAGTTTGTGAACCCTTGCGAATTTTCTATTTTTCTGCATAAATGAGCCCTAAAACATCAGATTTTCACACAAGCCCTAAAAGTAGATAAAGAGAACCCAGTTAAACATATGAGACAAAAATATTATACTTGGTCATTTATTTATTGAGGAAAATGATCCAATATTACATATCTGTGAGTGGCAAAAGTATGTGAACCTCTAGGATTAGCAGTTAATTTGAAGGTGAAATTAGAGTCAGGTGTTTTCAATCAATGGGATGGCAATCAGGTGTGAGTGGGCACCCTGTTTTATTTAAAGAACAGGGATCTATCAAAGTCTGAGCTTCACAACACGTTTGTGGAAGTGTATCATGGCACGAACAAAGGAGATTTCTGAGGACCTCAGAAAAAGCGTTGTTGATGCTCATCAGGCTGGAAAAGGTTCCAAAACCATCTCTAAAGAGTTTGGACTCCACCAATCCACAGTCAGACAGATTGTGTACAAATGGAGGAAATTCAAGACCATTATTACCCTCCCCAGGAGTGGTCGACCAACAAAGATCACTCCAAGAGCAAGGCGTGTAATAGTTGAAAAGGTCACAAAGGACTCCAGGGTAACTTCTAAGCAACTGAAGGCCTCTCACATTGGCTAATGTTCATGAGTCCACCATCAGGAGAACACTGAACAACAATGGTGTGCATGACCGGGTTGCAAGGAGAAAGCCTGCAGTTTGCTAAAGATTATGTGGACAAGCCAGAAGGCTATTGGAAAAATATTTTGTGGATGGATGAGACCAAAATAGAACTTTTTGGTTTAAATGAGAAGCGTTATGTTTGGAGAAAGGAAAACGCTGCATTCCAGCATAAGAACCTTATCCCATCTGTGAAACATGGGGGTGGTAGTATCATGGTTTGGGCCTGTTTTGCTGCATCTGGGCCAGGACGGCTTGCCATCATTGATGGAACAATGAATTCTGAATTATACCAGTGAATTCTAAAGGAAAATGTCAGGACATCTGTCCATGAACTGAATATCAAGAGAAGGTGGGTCACGCAGCAAGACAACGACCCTAAGCACACAAGTTGTTCTACCAAAGAATGGTTAAAGAAGAATAAAGTTAATGTTTTGGAATGGCCAAGTCAAAGTCCTGACCTTAATCCAATCGAAATGTTGTGGAAGGACCTGAAGCGAACAGTTCATGTGAGGAAACCCACCAACATCCCAGAGTTGAAGCTGTTCTGTATGGTGGAATGGGCTAAAATTCCTCCAAGCCACTCCCAGATATGTAATATTGGATCATTTTTCTCAATACATAAAGGACCAAGTACAATACTTTTGTCTCATTTGTTTAACTGGGTTCTCTTTATCTACTTTTAGGACTTGTGTGGAAATCTTATGATGTTTTAGGTCATATTTATGCAGAAATATAGAAAATTCTGCAGGGCTCACAAACTTTCAAGCACCACTGTATATGTCATGTGCAGTAGTTTAATAGTTTATATTGTCTACTGCACTTATTGTCAAGTTGGTTTTTGGATGAATAATGTAATGAATGATTTTCAAGTTTCAGAAACATAAAAAGTGAAATAATTGATAGCATTCTGTGCCTTGATATGTAATGCTAATTAATAATAATTGTAAATAAATAAATAAATAAAACAACCAACCCAGACCTTGTTTTTAAGTGTTTGGTTTCATATTTCACTGCAGATTTTTTTTATTTATGTTGGCCAAGAATTTTCATTTTGGCACATCATCTCTAATTATCGCTCTTTGTTTTATTAGTCCTCAGTATTAGCACTTACTCTAACCACTGTCTGTGTGTGTGTGTGTGTGTGTGGTGTGCGCTAAACTGCATTTTTCACAGTCAGCTCTTTAATAAATCTTTAACAGATGTTTTCTTTCATGACCAGTATTTGTCGCACTCCTCATTAGTATTAGCCCTTCCTGCTTTTCACAGTATTTTTTCCACAAACAGCTCTGCATCAGATCTTTGTTTAGCATATGTTCTGCCTCATGAGTAAGACACTGTAGATAAAAAAAAATGTATCTGGAAAAACAGAGTAACTTTGTGACAGGGCGGCACGGTGGTGTAGTGGTTAACGCTGTCGCCTCACAGCAAGAAGGTCCGGGTTCGAGCCCCGTGGCCGGCGAGGGCCTTTCTGTGCAGAGTTTGCATGTTCTCCCCGTGTCCGCGTGGGTTTCCTCCGGGTGCTCCGGTTTCCCCCACAGTCCAAAGACATGCAGGTTAGGTTAACTGGTGACTCTAAATTGACCGTAGGTGTGAATGTGAGTGTGAATGGTTGTCTGTGTCAGCCCTGTGATGACCTGGCGACTTGTCCAGGGTGTACCCCGCCTTTCGCCTGTAGTCAGCTGGGATAGGCTCCAGCTTGCTTGCGACCCTGTAGAACAGGATAAAGCGGCTAGAGATAATGAGATGAGAACTTTGTGACAGTAAAAAAACAATGTAGCTTCACATCAGGTCTCATCGTACTATTGATTATTTTTTTCAAATGACACATTATGCTTTTTAAATGTTTATTTTTACATTTGGAGATGTGAGGAAGCACTTACTGACTTACAAAGCGCGAACACTGGAGACTCCTTTGTGAAAACTTTGCTGTTATGCTTTTATTTGTTAAATAACAGCATTGTATGTTAAATAACATACAATTTCAGTTGCTCAACAGTTCGGGGTCTCCTTTGTTGTATTTTGCCTTTCAAAATGCACCAAATGTTTTAAACAGAAGACAGGTCTGGACTGCAAGCAGGCCAGTTTAGCACCTGGACTCTTTTACTGCGGAGCCATGCACTTTTAATATGTGCAGAAAGCAGTTTGGCATCGTCTTGCTGAAAGAAGGAAGGCCTTCACTGAAAAAGATTTTGTCTGGATGGCAGCATATTGCTCTGAAATGTGTACATATCATTCAGCGTTAATGATGCCTTCCCAGATGTACAAGCTACCCATGTCATCTGTACTAATGCACCCTCGTACCATCACAGATGCTGGCTTTTGAACTGTGCACTGATAACAAGCCGGATGGTCGCTCTCCTCTTTAGCCTGGAGGACGTGGTGTCCATAATTTCTGAAAAGAATTTCTACTTTTGATTTGTCAGACCTCGGGACAATTTTCCACTTCACCTCAGTCCATCGTAAAAGAGCTCAGAGAAGGTGGCAGTGTTTCTGGATATTGTTTATATCTGGTTTTTGATACAGTAATGAACTGTTTTCACAGACAATGGTTTTCTGAAGTGTTCCTGAGCCCATACAGTGATCTCTACTACAGACACGTCTGCTTTTAATGCAGTGTCTCCTGAGGGCCTGAAGATCACAGGTATCCAATATCGGTTTTCAGCCTTGTCTCTTGCATGCAGAGATTTCCCCAGATTCTCTGAATCTTTTAATGATATTACATACCATGGATGATATGATCCCCAAATTCTTGACGATTTTACATTGAGGAACGTTATTCTTAAATTGTTGCACTGTTTACCCACGCAGTCTTTCACAGAGCAGTGAACCCCTCCCCATCTTTACTTCTGAGAGACTCCGCCTCTCTGGGATGCTCTTTTTATACCCAATCATGTTACTGACCTGTAGCCAATTAACCAAATTAGTGTGTTTTTTTAATCATTATATAACTTTTTCACTCTTTTGTTGCCCCATCCCACCTTTTTTGAAACGTGTTGCTGATATCAAGTTCAAAATGAGCATATATTTTTCAAAAAACAATACAATTTCTCAGTTTCAACATTTGATATGCTGTCTTTGTCCTATTTTCAATGAAATATAGGGTTTCCATGATTTGCAAATCTTCACATTCTGTTTTTTTTTTTAAATTTACGTTTTACACAGTGTCCCAAATTTTTGGAATTGGGGTTGGAGAATGAGAACATGAATATAATATAAGCCTATGTTTTGAATTATGGCCCTAACTATTGGCTGATCTGCTCCTCATAGAAAATTAATCAACACCTTCTGACCAGGGCGGCACGATAATTGGCTCCAATAATTGTGGAGGGCGCTCTGTGTGTGTGTATGGGGGGCGGCACGGTGGTGTAGTGGTTAGCGCTGTCGCCTCACAGCAAGAAGGTCCGGGTTCGAGCCCCGTGGCCGGCGAGGGCCTTTCTGTGTGGAGTTTGCATGTTCTCCCCGTGTCCGCGTGGGTTTCCTCCGGGTGCTCCGGTTTCCCCCACAGTCCAAAGACATGCAGGTTAGGTTAACTGGTGACTCTAAATTGAGCGTAGGTGTGAATGTGAGTGTGAATGGTTGTCTGTGTCTATGTGTCAGCCCTGTGATGACCTGGCGACTTGTCCAGGGTGTACCCCGCCTTTCGCCCGTAGTCAGCTGGGATAGGCTCCAGCTTGCCTGCGACCCTGTAGAACAGGATAAAGCGGCTAGAGATAATGAGATGAGATGAGACCTTCTGACCAATGAGATTAGAGAATTCAATCATGCTGTGGTATGAATGGAAATGTAAAATGTCCTCAAGCATGTAGTCTTGATGTAATATTCAATCCTTGTAATTTTTACCTGTACGCATTGGTTACCAATTCAAGTCCTGGGGCCCCATACTCTTCACATCTTACTCTTTCCCCTTCTTGAACACTCCTGAATCAGCCCATTAAAGACTATACGTAGAAGGGGAATCACAAAACTGTGCACACAGTATGGGGTCTCTCGGGCTGGTCTAGATGCTGAATCTCCATTTGTGCAATGGAGTATTTCATTTCAATGATTTTCCAACAAATAACATGGTGAACAAAGTGATATGAGCTGAATGTCTTTCTGAGACTATAGTGGGATGTTATCTAGATTGTACAATTTCTGCTCACATTAGCCTTGGGTGATTTTATAATTTGATACTGTCCTTGGTCACATTCATAGATGTCACTTGAATGTGCCGCTTTTTACTTTGAGCTGAAAATATCAGCCGTCACCGAAACAGAAATTATCCAAGTATTCAATTTTCATGGAGGATCTTTTGCTTTTGCTTTTCCTTTCTCTTATCCTCTGATCACTCTCTCTTCCAGAATTTTCCTCTTCGATCCAACCAGACTATTTTTATTCTATGCGCTTTCAAAGAAGCTACTCGAATTTCTTCAATGTCTCCAATATGCCTGTGCAGAAAGTGATTTGGGAAATCCTATTATATATTAACATAATGCTTTTTGTAAAATTTATCTCACAGCTGTGCCAATTCATTTGCTCAAGTGTCCGTTGAGGTGAGGTTGACTTGGACCATATGCAGGCTACATTTTACTAGATTGTGTATCAGTTTTGACTGGAAATTTCACGCTACGCAGCTTGAAACTGAATCATGGGGGAATCCATCTGTAAGATCTGTATTGAATTAACTCTGAATTCAGTATGCTCTGTGTGTGTGAGAGAGCACGAGGGGGGGGGGAGGAAGGAAAGAGAGAAAGAACGACAGCGAGGTTAATCAGAAAAATCCTGATCATAAATCATATGACGTGCCGTTTCATTGGGGGGAAAAAAAAAAACAGCAAAAATTCAATATAAAACCATTTGAATAGCATCAGTAAAGGCTTGTGCGCTTGTTTATCATCTACCACCAAGGCGATGATTTTTCACAACACCTACATGGTTCGAGGAGAATAGCTACAGCTGTGTGCTTTTAATAGATAACCTATTACAGCAAGACCTGCAGCAGGGATCATCTGAAAAATCAAGATATGAAGAAATTGCTCGGAAAATATATTTCTTTCATGTCTTATCTGACTATCTCTTTATGATGATTACAATCTGACCTAATTTCACTATGGATATCTGTGACTAGGCTTGTGGCGTCGCACATTGTTCCACTGTGTTATGGTTTATGCATGGAATAAAACATGACCGGGTGTGCAGCGGCAGGAAAATAATCATTGACTGGGTGGTGTGATGCGATTCGATACGAAGCAAAGGTTTGTTTGATATTGTTCCTGTGTTCTCATCTCATCTCATTATCTCTAGCCGCTTTATCCTTCTACAGGGTCGCAGGCAAGCTGGAGCCTATCCCAGCTGACTACGGGCGAAAGGCGGGGTACACCCTGGACAAGTCGCCAGGTCATCACAGGGCTGACACATAGACACAGACAACCATTCACACTCACATTCACACCTACGCTCAATTTAGAGTCACCAGTTAACCTAACCTGCATGTCTTTGGACTGTGGGGGAAACCGGAGCACCCGGAGGAAACCCACGCGGACACGGGGAGAACATGCAAACTCCACACAGAAAGGCCCTCGCCAGCCACGGGGCTCGAACCCAGGACCTTCTTGCTGTGAGGCGATAGTGCTAACCACTACACCACCGTGCCGCCTGTTCCTGTGTTACCTTCCATTATCTATAGAGGAGAGTGGGGAGACTTGGGACAAGTCCAGCTTTTGTATATCCCCAGTTCCAAAAAGTTGGGGTGCTGTGTAAACTGTAAATAAAAACAGAATGTGATAATTTGCAAATCATGGAAACCCGATATTTTCATTGAAAATAGTACAAAGGTAACATATCAAATGTTGAAACTGAGAAATTTTATTGTTTTTTGTAAAATATATGCTCATTTTGAATTTGATGTCAGCGACACGTTTAAAAAAAATTTGGGACGGGGCATGTTTACCACTCTTTGGCATCACCTCTACCTCTACAACACTCTGTAAACATTTGGGAAATGAGGAGACCAACTGCTGTAGTTTTGAAAGAGAAGTGTTATCCCATTCTTGCCTGATGTACAATTTCAGTTGTTGAGCAGTTCGGGGTCTCCTTTGTTGTATTTTGTGCTCCATTATGCGCCAAATGTTTTAAACAGGAAACAGGAAACAGGTCTGGACTGCAGGCAGGCCAGTTTAGCACATGGACTCTTTTACTGCAGAGCCATGCAGTTTTAATATGTGCAGAATGCGGTTTAACATTGTCTTGCTGAAAGAAGGAAGGCCTTCCCTGAAAAGGTCTGGATGGCAGCATATTGCTCTGAAACGTGCATATATCATTCAGCATTAATGATGCCTTCCCAGATGTTCAAGCTCCCCATGTCATGTGCACTAATGCACCCTCATACGTACCATCACAGATGCTGGCTTTTGAACTGTGCACTGATAACAAGCCGGATGGTCGCTCTCCTCTTTAGCCTGGAGGATGCAGTGTCCATGATTTCTGAAAAGAATTTCTACTTTTGATTTGTCAGACCTTGGGACAATTTTCCACGTCGCCTAAGTCCATCGTAAAAGAGCTCAGGCCCAGAGAAGGTGGCGGTGTTTCTGGACATTGTTTATATCTGGTTATTTGTGGATGCAGTAATGAACTGTTTTCACAGACGATGGTTTTCTGAAGTGTTCCTGAGCCCATACAGTGATTTCCACTACAGACGTGTCTGCTTTTAATGCAGTGTCGCCTGAGGGCCTGAAGATCACAGGCATCCAGTGTCAGTTTTCAGTCTTGTCTCTTGCATACAGAGATTTCCCCAGATTCTCTGAATCTTTTAATGATATTATGTACCATAGATGATGTGATCCCCAAATTCTTTGCAATTTTACATTGAAGAATTTTATTCTTAAATTGGTGCACTGTTTGCCCACGCAGTCTCTCACAGAGCGGTGACCCCCTCCCTGTCTTTACTTCCGAGAGACTCCGCCTCTCTGGGATGCTCTTTTTATACCCAATCATGTTACTGACCTGTTGCCAATTAACCAAATTAGTGTTTTTTTTTGGTTTTTTTAGCATTACACAACTTTTTCAGTCTTTTGTTGCCCTGTCCCAACTTTTCTGAAATGTGTTGCTGACATCAAATTCAAAACGAGCATATATTTTTCAAAAAACAATACAATTTCTCAATTTCAACATTTGATTTGTAAATCTGTGTTTAAATCATTGTTTCTTTTTTTAATTTTATTTACATTTTACACAGTGTCCCAAATTTATGGAATGGGGGTTGTAGAATGAGAACATGAATATAATATAAACCTGTGTTTTGAATTATGACCTGAACAAGTGGCAGATCTGCTCCTATAGAACATTAATCAACACCTTCTGACCAATGAGATTAGAGAATTCTAATTCTATGAATGGAAATGTAAAATGTACTCGACTATTTTTCAATGAAATATAGGGTTTCCACGATTTGCAAATTTTCGCATTCTCTTTTTGGGCAGCACGGTGGTGTAGTGGTTAGCACGGTTGCCTCATAGCAAGAAGGTTCTGGGTTCAAGGCCGGCGAGGGCCTTTCTGTGTGGAGTTTGCATGTTCTCCCTGTGTCTGCGTGGGTTTCCTCCGGGTGCTCCGGTTTCCCCTACAGTCCAAAGACATGCAGTTAGGTTAATATAGGACGGCCTTGGGCTGAAGTGCCCTTGAACGAGGCACCTAACTCCCAACTGCTCCCTGGGTGCTGTTATAGAGCCTAATCTAGGGTGCGTAATATACGTTTTTTTATCTGTCTGTCGCACATCCACTTTTTGGGCACGAGAGTGATATCGCGTATCTATTCATTTTGTCGCGCATTTATAAGTAGAGAGCGTGTAGTCGCGTTTTACTGAATCTTGTGCGTATCAATTTGTCAGCACCAGCTAGCAAGTACTGTGGTAAATATAGCGTTGTTTACACACCAATCGGAAAATATCGTAAAGGACCGAAGTATTCCGAATGGTTTATTTAGCGGGTAAAACAGTTTTGTGAACTATTATATCATTGGTCACTGAACCGGAAGACAGTGTATCTCAACCAATCGTGTGAAGTGTTTTAAAAATACCCAAAAGCACATGGCATATCGTTCTGTCTCATCCAAACATAACAATAAGTTTGTGTACAAATATGATCTTAGAGTAATTATATGACAGTGTGAAGACATACTAAGTCATTTGATTCTGATTGATAATGCTTTTTGTAGTTTGAATTTGATATTTTCCTAATGCCAATATACAATTAGTTTGATAATGTTTGGTATTATCTCATCTCATCTCATTATCTCTAGCCGCTTTATCCTGTTCTACAGGGTCGCAGGCAAGCTGGAGCCTATCCCAGCTGACTACGGGTGAAAGGCGGGGTACACCCTGGACAAGTCGCCAGGTCATCACAGGGCTGACACATAGACACAGACAACCATTCACACCTACGGTCAATTTAGAGTCACCAGTTAACCTAACCTGCATGTCTTTGGACTGTGGGGGAAACCGGAGCACCCGGAGGAAACCCACGCGGACACGGGGAGAACATGCAAACTCCGCACAGAAAGGCCCTCGCCGGCCACGGGGCTTGAACCCGGACCTTCTTGCTGTGAGGCGACAGCGCTAACCACTACACCACCGTGCCACCATCTCCAGTCATTTATGTCAAAATCTAGTTTAAACATAGGTAGATTGTTTAATGTTTTTCACTTTCATGAAAGGTGGTCTGAACAAAACAAATATGATATGGCAGTTTTAAATATTTGATAGTGATTTTATTTTATTCAGAAAGTCAGATTTTTCATATTATTAATTAATAGTGGCAAGACTACATGGATTTTATACTTGACTATATCAAATGATGCAATATTAACCTAGTCATATTTGAAATGCAACATTATACTACTGGTGGTCAAATTGGTAAAAATAGGCTAGTCACATGATTTATAGTAAAACAGTAACCTAGTCATATAACAGAAAACTAGTCATATTTGTAAGGTTTTGCAGTATATAATTCTTCATATAGTTTTTGATCTAAAATCTTTACATTTTTAAAGTTCAGATCTGATCATAATGTTTGTGCAATACTATAAACTGTGGATAAGTGTTTGCTGATATGGTTTTCATATCACTGTATTAAAGGATATGTATAGTGCCATAATTATGATATTATGTAGATTAACGTCTGATATGAATGTTTGTTACATGTGTTTAGTTTTATTAATAAAACTGTTCTGTTTATAGATGTACTCTTGAAAATATCTACCAATGTATTACTTATTTTTCTGTCCCCACTAATTGGAACAAATGAGGGATATTTTTACCCATGTTAATATTTTCTGTCCCCTGTTTCTACAACTAGTGAGGGATCTGTCCGCTATTTTCAGGCCCACTTGACGGTCTGAAACAAAAACGCAAAAGTCCGTTTTCGTTCTCACTTTTTTCCGCGTCTACACGACCGTTTTCAAGGAGGAAATCTGCGTCTATACGGTGACGCATAAATGTGTGGAATTCAACTGGATGTGCATGCCAGGCGGCTAGGTGGTGCTGTGAAAGACCTCCGCTATGTCTGCACGCATGCGCAACGTCTTCCGTCTTGTCTGATCTGCACATCTGCGCCGCGAAAACTTTGACTACTCTGGCTATGGTAAGTAAGAAAGTAAGTAAAAAAGTAAGAGCATACTATACCCGCCTCTGTTCATTAACGGTATATGTGCAGATTCGGTATAGATGTTCGAAGGACTCCTGGACGTTTATTAAAGCTGCCAGAGCAGCTTGAAGGTCCGTTGGATCGATGTAATCAGACATGCTCTTACTTTTTTACTTACTTTCTTACTTCCCGGGCTGGCATGTACAGTATATGACATATGTATGACGTAAACGCGTACCCGACGTGAGCAGATCCGAGCAGAGTTTCGCGTATTGGGTAGTTTAGACGGATATGCAACGGGGGCTGTTTTTAACTTATCCACTCTGGAAGGCGTTTTCAATTTTTTCCGTTTTTCAGCCTCGGAAACGCCGTCCCCGTGTAGACGAAAGGCACTTCCGATAAAATATTTAGTCGTTTTTACCCGACAGCGTCCTCGTGTAAACGGGCCCTCAAATTCCTAGATTAGGCTCTGTGTTAGCATGGCTGCCCACTGCTCTGGGTATGTGTGTGTGTTCACTGCTTCAGATGGGTTAAATGCAGAGAGGAAATTTCACAAGTGTGTGATGAATAAAGTTGTGCTTTCTTTTATTTTTGGAATTGGAGTTGTATACTGGCCTTCAGGCTTCACTTTTTCTGTCATTTTTTTGTGTGGAGACATGAGACATTGAGGGAAGACATGGGACATTATGTCGGGATACTTGGGACACACTGGGGAGACATGGAACACAAATAAAATACCGAGTTTAATCCTACATGTTTAATTTGTATTTATTATCAAAACTTGTCACGTATGAACTGTCTGAACACACAATGCTGGTACAGCGATAGAAAAATGTCAGTTTCCCCAAAACCTGACGAGACAAAACAGTTCCATTCTCAAGAAGGAATGAAATAAGTTTAATCCTCATGCAGTACACGCCCACATTTTTAACAACAATTTTATATTTGTAAACCACAAGAAAAAGCCTGTAACATGATGAACTGTCCAACTCTCCCCATCTGGCCATTTTTAACAAAACAAAAAGAAACAAACGTTTTTTCCCCAGAATTTAAAGGAACAGTCCACCGTACTTCCATAATGAAATATGCTCTTATCTGAATTGAGACGAGCTGCTCCGTACCTCTCCGAGCTTTGCGCGACCTCCCAGTCAGTCAGACGCAGTCACTCCTGTTAGCAATGTAGCTAGGCTCAGCATGGCCAATGGTATTTTTTGGGGCTGTAGTTAGATGCGACCAAACTCTTCCGCGTTTTTCCTGTTTACATAGGTTTATATGACCAGTGACATGAAACAAGTTCAGTTACACAAATTGAAACGTGGCGATTTTCTATGCTATGGAAAGTCCGCACTATAATGACAGGCGTACTAACACCTTCTGCGCGCTTCGACAGTGCATTGATACCTTCACTCGGAGTTGTACTATTTTTTTTTTAGACAGGGCGGACGGACCAGGGCATTCGCCCGCCTGGCCGTGCCCGACGAGGAGCGCTCTCGGCTGGCTTGGGAGGCAGACGGCAGCCCCTCCTGGAAGTGTGGTTTTACCATGGGCCTCATGCGGAAAAATGACAAAGTCCCAATTTTACCATGGGGCTCGAGTTGTACCATTTTTTTAGACAGGGCGGACAGACCAGGGCATTCGCCCGCCTGGCCGTGCCCGAAGAGGAGTGAAGGTATCAATGCGCTGTCGAAGCGCGCAGAAGGTGTTAGTACGCCTGTCATTATAGTGCGGACTTTCCATAGCATAGAAAATTGCCACGTTTCAATTTGTGTAACTGAACTTTGTTTCATATCACTGGTCATATAAACCTATGTAAACAGGAAAAACGCGGAAGAGTTTGGTCGCATCTAACTACAGCCCCAAAAAATACCATTGGCCATGCTGAGCCTAGCTACATTGCTAACAGGAGTGACAGCGCGTCTGACTGACTGGGAGGTCGCACAAAGCTCGGAGAGGTACGGATCAGCTCGGCTCAATTCAGAGAAGAACATATTTCATTATGGAATTACGGTGGACTGTTCCTTTAAGTTTAATAAATAATACTATACATGGTAACTCTCGGCTACATACTGTACTTTAATTCCTAACAAATCCCCAATTCACCAGTGTACGCTACACCATAGAATGTAGATGGACTGCGAAGTTTAAAATAAAAGTTTTGCTTGACAAAAATATTTAACTGCACATATCTTACTGCAGTGTCCAGCTTCATGGCTCCAAAGGAAGGAGGTTACTCTAAGGGACAACATCTAACTTCTGATGTCATCTAAAACCTGATTGGTTGAAATTAATTTATGGGAATACAAACTGTCCCGGCGGCACGGTGGTGTAGTGGTTAGCGCTGTCGCCTCACAGCAAGAAGGTCCTGGGTTCGAGCCCCGGGGCCGGCGAGGGCCTTTCTGTGTGGAGTTTGCATGTTCTCCCCGTGTCCATGTGGGTTTCCTCCGGGTGCTCCGGTTTCCCCCACAGTCCAAAGACATGCAGGTTAGGTTAACTGGTGACTCTAAATTGAGCGTAGGTGTGAATGTGAGTGTGAATGGTTGTCTGTGTCTATGTGTCAGCCCTGTGATGACCTGGCGACTTGTCCAGGGTGTACCCCGCCTTTCGCCCGTAGTCAGCTGGGATAGGCTCCAGCTTGCCTGCGATCCTGTAGAAGGATAAAGCGGCGAGAGATAATGAGATGAGATGAGACAAACTGTCCCAAGTCTCCTTGCCCTCCCCTATCGCTGATCCATCAGGGTTGTCAGGGAGACTGGAAGCCCCCAATCCTAGCTGACTTCGGACAAGAGGCGGGGTACAGCAATCCATCCCAGGTCACTAATCTATATCCCAGGGCTAACACCAAGACAGACAACCATGCACACTCACACCTATGGGCAATTTAGAGTAGCCAGTTAACCTAACCTGTCTGTCTTTGGAGGAAACCGGAGCACCCAGAGGAAACCCACCCAGGCACGAGGAGAACATGCAAACTCCACACAGAAAGATCCTGGTCAGCTGCAGGGTTTGAGCCCAGAACCTTCTTGCTGTGAGGTGACCACAGGTCACGAACCAGTGACCTTCACTATTACATGACCATGCCACCTTACCATGTTACCAAGTGTTTCATTTTTAGCATTTTCTCTCATTCTCATCTCATTATCTCTAGCCGCATTATCCTGTTCTACAGGGTCGCAGGCAAGCTGGAGCCTATCCCAGCTGTCTACGGGCGAAAGGCGGGGTACACCCTGGACAAGTCGCCAGGTCATCACAGGGCTGACACATAGACACAGACAACCATTCACACTCACATTCACACCTACGGTCAATTTAGAGTCACCAGTTAACCTAACCTGCATGTCTTTGGACTGTGGGGGAAACCGGAGCACCCGGAGGAAACCCACGCGGACACGGGGAGAACATGCAAACTCCGCACAGAAAGGCCCTCGCCGGCCACGGGGCTCGAACCCGGACCTTCTTATTGTGAGGCGACAGCGCTAACCACTACACCACCGTGCCGCCCTTTTAGCATTTTATTTATTAAAAAAGGCACTTTTTATCCAGTTATAGTTACTATTAATGCTATGGAATGTCCACAAAAAAAAAGTAAGGTCCTGTTACTCCTGAGATAAAAACAGCTATAAACACTCATTCCCTTTGTTACAGCTTTACTTCTGAGTGTTTTCAAGCATTTCCACTACATCTAAATAAATGTCTGTTCGTATAAAATATCACCATGTGAGCACATTTATGTTGAGTGTGCGCCATACAGGACCCTGCAAATGAGCTGTTACTATAGAAACAATACCATATTCGAACAAGTGCAGTAATAACCTGATTGGCCTTGAATTCAGGAACTACTATCTGAGCCTTACTGTTCTATGATGTTACAGAATGGGCATCTTATCCAGAGCGACGTACAACATCCCCGGAGCAGTTGGGGGTTCGGTGCCTTGCTCAAGGACACTTCAGCCATTCCTGCTGGTCAAGGGAATTGAACCGGTGACCTTTTAGTCCCAAAGCTGGTTCTCTAACCATTCGACCCAATGAAATCAATCACCCCTTTCTGTCTAATCACATTCAAGAATTGTGCTGTGGTATAATATTTTATCAGTATGGACTGGAAACGGGTGGCATGGTGGTGTAGTGGTTAGCACTGTTGCCTCACAGTGAGAAGGTTCTGGGTTTGAGCCCAGTGGCCGACGGGGGCCTTTCTGTGTGGAGTTTACATGTTCTCCCCGTGTCTGTGTGGGTTTCCTCCGGGTGCTCCGGTTTCCCCCACAGTCCAAAGACATGCAGGTTAGGTTAACTGGTGACTCTAAATTGACCGTAGGTGTGAATGTGAGTGTGAATGGTTGTCTGTGTCTATGTGTCAGCCCTGTGATGACCTGGCGACTTGTCCAGGGTGTACCCCGCCTTTCGCCCGTAGTCAGCTGGGATAGGCTCCAGCTTGCCTGCGACCCTGTAGAACAGGATAAAGCAGCTAGAGATAATGAGATGAGATGAGATGAGATGAGATGGACTGGAAATGGGTGGCATGGTGGTGTAGTGGTTAGCACTGTCGCCTCACAGTGAGAAAGTTCTGGGTTTGAGCCCAGTGGCCGACGGGGGCCTTTCTGTGTGGAGTTTACGGTACATGTTCTCCCCGTGTCCGCGTGGGTTTCCTCCGGGTGCTCCGGTTTCCCCCAGTCCAAAGACATGCAGGTTAGGTTAATTGGTGGCTCTAAATTGACCGTAGGTGTGAATGTGAGTGTGAATGGTTGTTTTTCTATGTCTCAGCCCTGTGATGATCTGACGACTTGTCCAGGGTGTACCCCGCCTCTCGCCCATAGTCAGCTGGGATAGGCTCCAGCTTGCCCGTGACCCTGCACAGGATAAGCGGTTACGGATAATGGATGGATAGAATGGAAAAGTACAACCATCCAGCATTTCCTTGTAGTTAAGAAGATTCAAATTTGTTTAGACTCGATTTGTATGAGTAATGATGGATAAGGTTAGGTTTTGGGCTTGGCTTGGCTTTCATCTTATTTTTTTCTTTCTTATAACTATATTTATATGAATTTTGACCAAAATTCTGTCTCAAAGGAACACTATATGATTTATGAGATCAGGATTAGAATAGATGTCTTTGTTTATCACACGTACACTCAAGCACAGTGAAAGTCCTGCTCTGCATTTAACCCATCTGGAGCAATGAGCACACACACACATACCCAGAGCAGTGGGCAGCTATGCTACAGCACCTGGGGAGCAGCTGAGGGTTAGGTGCCTTGCTCAAGGGCACTTCAGCCCAACCTTCATGCCTCATGTTAACCTAACCGCATGTCTTTGGACTGTCGGGGAAACCCACTCAGACATGGGGAGAACATGCGAACTCCAGACAGAAAGGCTCCCTGTCGGCTGCTGGACGTGAGCCCAGAACCTTGTTGCTGTGACAGGACTATGCCCCAGGAACAATCTGCAGTGTTCAAACCTGTAGTGTAGTGATGACATGTAGTGCTTGTGTCAAGGGTCTGGAGTTAATTCAACAGTGTAGGGAGTTGATTCCAGTGAGCAATTGATAGTGATAATGGACGTTGGAAGAGCTTCCATAGTTCTTATATGCATTCTTCTAAATCATTACGAGCACTATTGTTTTCACTGCATAATCAATCCATCCATTATCTGTAGCTGCTTATCCTGTCCTACAGGGTCGCAGGCAAGCTGGAGCCTATCCCAACTGACTATGGGCGAGAGGCGGGGTACACCCTGGACAAGTCGCCAGATCATAGCAGGGCTGACACATAGAGACAAACAACCATTCATACACACTCACTTTCACACCTACGGTCAACTTGGAGCCACCAGTTAACCTAACCTGCATGTCTTTGGACTGTGGGGGAAACCGGAGCACCCGGAGGAAACCCATGCAGACACGGGGAGAACATGCAAACTTCACACAGAAAGGCCCTCGCCGGCCACTGGGCTCGAACCCAGGACCTTCTTGCTGTGAGGCGACAGTGCAAGTTAAAGTCATCCATCCATCCATTATCTGTAGCTGCTTATCCTGTTCTACAGGGTCGCAGACAAACTGGAACCTATTCCAGCTGACTATGGGCGAGCAGCGGGGTACACCCTGGACAAGTCGCCAGATCATCACAGGCCTGACACATAGAGGCAAACAACTGTTCATACACACATTCACACCTACGGTCAGCTTAGAGCCACCAATTAGCCTAACCTGCATGTCTTTGGACTGTAGGGGAAACTGGAGCACCCGGAGGAAACCCACACAGACACGGTGAGAGCATGCAAACTCCACACAGGAAGGCCCCTATAGGCCACTGGGCTAGAACCCAGAACCTTCTTGCTGTGAGGTGACAGTGCTAGTTAAAGTCATCCATCCATCCATCCATCCATCCATCCATCCATTATATGTAGCTGCTTATCCTATTCTACAGGGTCGCAGGCAAGCTGGAGCCTATCCCAGCTGACTATGGGCGAGCAGCGGGGTACACCCTGGACAAGTCACCAGGTCATCACAGGCCTGACACATAGAGGCAAACAACCATTCATACACACTCACGTTTATGGTCAATTTCGAGCCACCAATTAGCCTAACCTGCATGTCTTTGGACTGTGGAGGAAACCCACACAGACATGGTGAGAGCATGCAAACTCCACACAGAAAGGCCCCTATAGGCCACTGGGCTCGAACCCAGGACCTTCTTGCTGTGAGGCGACAGTGCAAGTTAAAGTCATCCATCCATCCATCCATCCATCCATTATCTGTAGCTGCTTATCCTGTTCTACAGGGTCGCAGACAAACTGGAACCTATTCCAGCTGACTATGGGCGAGCAGCGGGGTACACCCTGGACAAGTCGCCAGATCATCACAGGCCTGACACATAGAGGCAAACAACCATTCATACACACTCACATTCACACCTACGGTCAGCTTAGAGCCACCAATTAGCCTAACCTGCATGTCTTTGGACTGTAGGGGAAACCGGAGCACCCGGAGGAAACCCACACAGACACGGTGAGAGCATGCAAACTCCACACCGGAAGGCCCCTATAGGCCACTGGGCTAGAACCCAGAACCTTCTTGCTGTGAGGTGACAGTGCTAGTTAAAGTCATCCATCCATCCATCCATCCATCCATCCATCCATCCATTATATGTAGCTGCTTATCCTGTTCTACAGGGTCGCAGGCAAGCTGGAGCCTATCCCAGCTGACTATGGGCGAGCAGCGGGGTACACCCTGGACAAGTCACCAGGTCATCACAGGCCTGACACATAGAGGCAAACAACCATTCATACACACTCACATTTATGGTCAATTTCGAGCCACCAATTAGCCTAACCTGCATGTCTTTGGACTGTGGAGGAAACCCACACAGACACGGTGAGAGCATGCAAACTCCACACAGAAAGGCCCCTATAGGCCACTGGGCTCGAACCCAGGACCTTCTTGCTGTGAGGCGACAGTGCAAGTTAAAGTCATCCATCCATCCATCCATCCATCCATCCATTATCTGTAGCTGCTTATCCTGTTCTACAGGGTCGCAGGCAAGCTGGAACCTATCCCAGCTGCCTATGGGCGAGCAGCGGGGTACATCATCACAGGCCTGACACATAGAGCCAAACAACCACTTACGTTTATGGTCAATTTCGAGCCACCAATTAGCCTAACCTGCATGTCTTTGGACTGTGGAGGAAACCGGAGGAAACCCACGCAGACTCGGCGAGAACATTCCACACAGCAAGGCCCTCGCCGGCTGCTGGGCTCGAACCCAGGACCTTCTTGCTGAGACACTTCACTGGATAATGAGTGTGAAAATCGAAGTGAGCACAAGAGACTCGAGCTTCTCAGGATTGTACCCTGTGTGTGTGTGTGTGAGAGAGAGAGAGAGAGAGAGAGAGAGAGATTTTCATGCTCGTTGTTCCAGCAAACCCAAAGCAAGAAACCATCGCGTTCCTGTGTGTGTGTGTGTGTGTGTAGTGTGCATGGCTGCCACGAGCTCTTCCTGATGCACTGCCGCACAGTGCTGTGGTTGAAAGCGAAAACACGCACGCATTCGGAAATGCGCTGAAGGCAGCGTGCGCACTGACGCGCTGATCTGGAGAGGAGCCAAAGCACACGCCGCATCGATCCGCTATGTCTGTGACGCCCGGCTCGTGAAGCTGCACTACAGCTCTGGAAAGACGGCAGAAGAGAGAGGGAGAGAGAGAGAGGGGGGGAAAAACCCAACAACCCCGGACCCTTAAGGTGTGCGTTTCTTTTATGCATTTTGTTTTGCGTGCATGCACAATGCCAACAGCGTGTGCTTTAACCGATTTTGCGCAATTGCGCAGCCGCGGTGTGATCGCTCCAACGCCGTATTTATTCTGATTGCTCTGCTTCTCCGCCACACCTACCCTTCTGTCTCTCTTAAATCCGATCTGTCCGATCTGGACAGCACGTGCAGCAAGGGGCCACACCAGCATCAGCATCATCAGCATCAGCAGCGAGCGTCTTGCGCTCACATCCCTCCCGTGCACGAGAGGAAAAAAAAAAAACAAAAAACGGACGGCTTGTGCGGTGTCCAAGGATGTCGGTGCATCTGGCTGTGTGAGATCTGAACACGACGTAGGTGTGCAAAGAGAGAAAAACCCGGACTAATCCCATTTGAATCCATTCGGGGTCGCACCGTGCGTGTTGTTTGCGCGCGCTCGCGTCTTGGGTTCGAGTCCCACCGCATCCTGTAGCTACCAGAAGATCTAAAGTTCGCAGGTAAACACACACACACACACACACACACACAATATGTAAATGTTTGTTTATGAAAATGATGTGCGCAGTTTGAGCTCTTCTCTTCACTTCACTCCGTCCTGCAGTGGTGTGGAGCAAGTGCACAATGATCCACTGTTCTTCAATACAGTGTAAATATAAACAGTATACAGCTTCTGTTTACCACTTTTGAGGTCCTGGTGGAGGCAGCTATTCAAACCCGAGTTCACTGAGGTGTTCACATGGGTGATAGAGAGATAGGCTACCTACCAACGAGCCCCCGTAATGATCTGGGCATTAAACCAAGGGTCTGTTGGCTGATTTCATTTTGAATCCTCTTTTTTTAAAAAATAGAAAATTCGTCATGTCTATTTCGATCGAAGAAACAGGACTCGGACTCCATTCCAGAAAAGTCTCGCACCCAAACACCTAACACTGCTGATTAAATAGAACATGTCATCAGATCTTCAGATGTTCTGCACCACATACTACTCTGTTTATATCGAAGGCTTTCCCATTTGAAACCTGGCACCTTAGGTGCTCCAACCTTACCGAACATGCTGTGTCAGTCAACTTGAGCAGGCCTGGATGTAATGTTGAGTTTTACGCTGACGCCCCGTCTTCGATTCTCTTTTCATCAGCACTCGGTCTCTTTGTTCTCTCTCTCTCTTTCTCTCTCTCTGGCACTCTGTCGTTCCTTCTGTGGCTTGTAGGATTCATGAGCATAAAGCCGTAAGTCAGCAAAGTTAAAAAAGAATCCACAGTGTCTTACTAAAGAGCTGAAGACTGAAAGAGAGAAATAAGTACGGATAGAAATCCTTTATCTCAATAGAAAGGTGCTGATCTAGTGTAAAGCTGGGGAGAGAAGAAAAAAAAACACTTCCTCAATTATCGAATCTGTCCATCAGGCTCATTAGTCTGGAGCTGAAGCTAAGCATAACGTGGTCGCGTTACAGCCTATAGCAGCCTTGTGCCATTCAAACCCTTCACTTTCTGCCTTGCAACAGCCTTATACATGCATCGATCAGCCGTAACATTAAAACCACTGACAGGTGAAGTGAATAATATTGATTATCTCATTGCAATGGCACCTATCAAGGGGTGGGATATATGAGGCAGCAAGAGAACAGTCAGTTCTCGAAGTTGATGTGTTGGAAACAGGAAAAATGGGCAAGCGTAAGGATCTGAGCGACTTTGGCAAGGGCCAAATTGTGATGGCTAGATGACCGGGTCATGGGTGTCGAAGGCTAACAGCTACTGTAGCACAAACTGCTGAAAAAGTTAAAGGAGAACCGAAGGCAAATTTTTTATTATCAAAATTCTATTTATCTCATTTTATTAAATATCGGAATGCATTTTTGATCGCTATTGTGTTGCTGCTATAGCAAGTTATGAGTGTCTGAAATACGCTCCGTAATATATCAGTCCATATGTCAAAGCGATGGCCGTAAACGAGACTTGGTGAGACCTGTGCGAGACATCGTAGGATGGAAGTAAAACGTACAGTGGAAATCAAAGTGACCGACATCTGCCAACGTTGTCAAAAGACACACGCGCCCCATTTCGAATACTGATGTAATAAAGCCGGAAGTTTTCCCCGTGTCCGAAACCGCTCCCTAATCACTATATAGTAGGGACGCCGTTTTGTCGTGCTGTCCAAAACCTTAGTGAGGATTATGTGGGAAATGCGCTCAGTATAATATGTATTTATCACAAAAACACATGCATGTATTTATTATTTTGAAAACCCACCAGCCGCCTGATCTGGCACGTTTTAATTGTGCGACAGTAATGACGTACGGTAAATCCCAGCGCGACGGACTCGTCCTTATCCCGTCGTCTTTCCAACTCTTCTCTACTCCACGTTGGTTCGGAGTCGTATGGAGTAATCTCCATCACTGATGAAGCTGGCAAATCTCAAAATGAATCTAAATTGGAACGATATGGTGATCTGGCCGCTGTGTAAACAGTTTTCAAAATGGCGGCACTGACACTTCACGTTTGAAGTCTCGGACGAGTCTCGTGAAGATCACGCGGATAAGCGACGCTTGCCGTGGACCAAACGAACCACCTTCAACATGGCTAAAAACCGAAAAGGCCGATAAGTGTAATATAATCCGCCAATACGAGTCACGATATAAAGTTACTAAAACCGAAAACGTAATTGAATAACACGTTAATTAAGAAATAAAGCAAGTTTAAAAATGACTTCAGTTCCCCTTTAAAGCTGATACCTTTCTGTTTGAACCAACATTAAATTTTTTTCCAGCAGTTTGTGCTACTTCTATGGGATTGGACCGTATGGGCTAGCCTTTGTGCCCCATGCAAATCAATGAGCCTTCGACACCCATGACCCAGTCATCTCGCCATCACAATCTGGCCCTTGTCAAAGTCGCTCAGATCCTTACGCTTGCCCATTTTTCCTGCTTCCAACACATCAATTTCAAGAACTGACTGTTCTCTTGCTGCCTGATATATCCCACCCCTTAATAGTGCCATTGTAATGAGATAAATCAATAATATTGGCTGGCATTGAGTGGTATATCAGATATATTCCATTCAGCTAGCATGTTCAATATCATGCTAGCTGAATGGAATATATCTGATATACCATAAAAAAGCCAGCCAATAATAATAATAATATTATTATTATTATTATTATTATTATTATTATTATACATACCATTTGATGGAACAATTCTAGATTTTACAAAAAGTTAAGAACAGGGGGTTACTTATGCGTGAGTACTTTATTAGTTTACGTGTAATATGTAGCTTATGGCATTTTCAGTTCACTGTGACAGTTTACTGCGGGCGCCGCCGGCGAACAAAGAAATGCTTCTGCACATGCGCAGCAGAAAACTTTCTCATTGGATATTCGCTTCAGCTCCGACGTGTCACGTCGTGCTGTCTTGACAACCATGCATTATCGTAAACCATATTCAACGCTCATTCTCCATTGGGTAGAGTGACGTAATACACATAGGATAAGCGATATGCTAAAAGTATTGCATGCTATCAAACCAAAACCCGCTTGAAGGGAATAGAACGCGTGTTTTTATTCCATCGAAAAAGTGTCCTGTATGAATAATAGTCAGTGTTATCCACGTCACCTGTGAAGTGTAGCCGTATTTCCAATTAGCCAGGCGGTTTGCCGTTTATTGCATATAGATACAGAACTTGTGATGTCAGTCGCTATCTGTTCATTTCGACACCGTTGTGGATGGCAAGTGCACCATTTTTTTTAAAACAACTGTCTGTACACTCTCTCCTAAAGGGAGGTGAAAGCCTGCTTCCTGTCGTTCACTGGTTGAAAGGAGTTTCGAATGCCGTCAGGTAGAGAAGGTGAAAACCATGTTTAAGAATAGATGAGAGAGAAAAGCTGAATGTTTCATGGTTAGTTTAAACAAATCACTGAATAGCGAAATATCATACTTCATCAGGAAGCCTCTGAATGGGACCGTTATGAACTTTAGAGAGGATCTGGTTCAGTGGATAAGCTCTGTGTCTTATTTTGAAGATCGCGACTCATTGATTTTAAATGCAGACCACATCCTTGCAGTGTAGCGCCTGCTGTGTAATCGGTTAATTGCTAAGTGAATATATCATCTTACTTTAACGCCTTAAATTCCCAGCTATCCATTAAGTATTTATCTTAAAGCATATTATCTGGTGACTACTAAAAATGATTCAGTAAAAAAACCAAAACAAAACCCTGAAGCATTTTCTAACCAGTAGCAGAAAGACTTATGGCGCTAATGAATAGCACAAAATATACAATATAATTGTGTGCATTTAGATAATGTGTCTAATATATGAATAGTCGGATTGCGTAGATAAAATAAATCTGGACTGACGAATCTCATCTCATCTCATCATCTCTAGCCGCTTTATCCTGTTCTACAGGGTCGCAGGCAAGCTGGAGCCTATCCCGGCTGACTACGGGCGAAAGGCGGGGTACACCCTGGACAAGTCGCCAGGTCATCACAGGGCTGACACATAGACACAGACAACCATTCACACTCACATTCACACCTACGCTCAATTTAGAGTCACCAGTTAACCTAACCTGCATGTCTTTGGACTGTGGGGGAAACCGGAGCACCCGGAGGAAACCCACGCGGACACGGGGAGAACATGCAAACTCCGCACAGAAAGGCCCTCGCCGGCCACGGGGCTCGAACCTGGACCTTCTCGCTGTGAGGCGACAGCGCTAACCCCTACGCCACCGTGCCGCCCGGACTGACAAATCTGTGGAATTTATTTTACGCTTAAAGGAGTCTCTGACTTGGAATAATTTTGAGGAGTCCTCCTCAAACCGGTCGTGGGAGTTTAAGCAGTTAGCATACCCCTCGGCTTTTTATTTTAAACCATAAAAGCAACCTGTGTAACAAAGTGATTTCATATTTTTGTGAAAGAAAGTACTAAAATGACCAAGGAACATTATTTTCACTCTTAAAAGTGGCCAGTAATACTGTACCAGAACCTACAGTATGAGTTAACAGCTAGCTAATGCTAACTGTAGACACCTCATGTCCAATTGCTAAATAGCTAGCCGTTGAGCTAGCTGCGATTAAATTGCTGTTTGTCACGTGTAAGATTTCAGTATCTGAGCCTTGATTTTTTACATGACTATATTCTATTTAACGGTAGCCAAATCTGTCAAACTACACAAGCACGTTTTTGTTCATTACGAGCCTTTAGTTAGCTCGCAAACTTACTTAGCACCCAGACTTTGAGGCTGAATGTTTTCAGGTAACAGGCCATTTAATTTGGACATAACAGGTTCACGTGCAATTTTTTCCCCCCTCAGAGTGTTTAGACAAACTCCGTTTTAACTAGAAAATGTCGATTTAATGTGCTATCAATAAACATTTCGCCAAATATTAGTCTATATAATCAGAATTAGCCGTACGAGGAGAGTTACATTTTCAATAAAATCATGTTCGAGTTCAGAGACATTTTTTCATTCAGGTTTAATGACTTGAGCTGGATGTTTATGCCATCTCAAACACAACTGACCTTGCGTGTATACATGTTAGAAGGTACGGAAGAATAAGAAAAGTTAACGGGGTGTGTATTTGGGATATGCGTATGTCTGAGATTGAGGGAGACGAAAACTGTGTGTGTGTGTGTTAACCTGAGAGATCGAAAGAGTGTGAGTAGTGTGTGTTTGAGGATGAGGAAGTACTGTGTGTATATGTGTGAGGTTGAGAATGCACTGTTTGGCATGTGTGTGAGAGATGGAGTGTGTGTGTGTGTGTGTTAGTGAGAAAGAGAAGGGCTGGCTCAGAGGCTCTGCTCATGAATGGCCTCCCTGTTATCGCGGCTCTGCACACGGGCATGAGCACAACAGGCTGCTCATGCAGGTGCTGCCTCTACTGCACAGAAATAGCAGGTGTCTCACTGGGATAATACACACACATACATCCACTCACTTCTCCTTCAGCAGTCACTCTCCACCCTCTACCTCCTCCCCAGGCTCCGGCGACCATGTGTGACGTCTCGGCTGTTGTCTGCCGTTTGTTGTGCGCGGCGGCGCTTCTTGCTGTTTTCACGGGCTGCCGAATGAGGGATTGCCCCCTGCTTTTGTCCACAGTGTGAGAACTGTGTGAGGATTTCACGTTCAGTAATATGAAGCATGTGAGGGTTTGTTACTGAGTTGCAGCTCACAGTGTGTAAGTTTGTAATTGTGTTTTATTGCCACACTATGTATTGGACTGTGTGTGTGTGTGTGTGTGTGTGTGTGTATGGGTGTGTTTCGCATGGATCAAGATAGTTGATGGATGACTTTTGTTTCCTTAACTGATTACATCATTTGTTAGAGTGGGATCTCTTTATAACTGGTTATGTCACTGGTTATAGTTGCTAGAGTCAGTGATAGCGTCGCTGGTTTTGGTTGTTTGTCTCTGAAAATTATGTTACTGGTTTTACTCTATAACTGGTTATGTCACTGGTTATAGTTGCTGTATTCACTGGTATGGATGTTTGTTTTTATAACTGGTTATGTCACTGGTTATAGTTGCTGTATTCACTGGTATGGATGTTTGTTTTTATAACTGGTTATGGCACTGGTTATAGTTGCCAGAGTTAATGATAGCATCACTGGTTTTGGTTGTTTGTCTCTGAAAATTATGTTACTGGTTATAGCTATTACTCTTTATAACTGGTTATGTCACTGGTTATAGTTGCTGTATTCACTGGTATGGATGTTTGTTTTTATAACTGGTTATGTCACTGGTTATAGTTGCTGTATTCACTGGTATGGATGTTTGTTTTTATAACTGGTTATGTCACTGGTTATAGTTGCCAGAGTCAATGATAGCATCATTGGTTTTGGTTGTTTGTCTTTGAAAATTATGTTACTGGTTATAGCTATTACTCTTTATAACTGGTTATGTCACTGGTTATCATTGCTGTATTCTCTGATAATGTAGGTGGTTATAGCTGGTTATTACATATAGCTCTTTGTGAATGGCTACATCACTGGTTATATCTGATAATCTTAATATCTGTTTTCCCCCCCCCACTGGTTATAATTGCTATAGTCACTGATAATGACACTGATTATAGCTGTTACTCTTTATAACTGGTTATGTCACTGGTTATAGTTGCTGTATTCACTGGTATGGATGTTTGTTTTTATAACTGGTTATGTCACTGGTTATAGTAGCTAGAGTCAATGATAGTGTCACTGGTTGCGGTTGTTTGTCTTTTAAAATTATGTTACTGGTAATAGCTATTACTTTTTATAACTGGTTATGCCACTGGTTATCATTGCTGTATTCACTGATAATGGAGCTGGTTATAGCTGTTACTGTTTATTACTGGCTACGTCACTGGTTATATCTGTTAATCTGTTTTATCCACTGTTTATAATTGCTATAGTCACTAATAATGACACTGGTTATAGCTGTTACTCTTTATTACTGGTTATGTCACTGGTTATAGTCCATGTAGTCAAATAGTGTCACTGGTTGTGGTTGTTTATAACTTGCGTCACTGGATATAGTTTTTACTCTTTATTACTTGTTCTGTCACTGGTTGTAGTTGTTGTAATTACTGATAGTGCTACTGGTTATGGTTGCTAGTCTTTGTAACTGCTTATGTCACTGGTTATGGTTGTCTTTATAACTAGTTATGTCATTCTTATGAAAGACATTATCTTGCATCGTGGACATATTTCGAGTTTAATGATAGAACAAACAGAGTATTGCAAAGATGAATACCGAATAGTGCGAGGAGCAGGAAAACACTGTTTATCCTGGTTGAATTTGGCATAGCACCCATAATACTGGCATATTATAGGAATTCTGCAGACACCCTCACGAACTCAGTGTCAGGATCGAACCAGGGACCCCGGAGCACTTTCATTATGTATTAAAATAATTCATTTGGCAAATATAAGCACTTCATTAAAGGTAAACTAACTATTGGAGTGGTGCTTCATAGTAGTTTAAAATGCTAATGGACCAACAGTGTGCCAGTTGAACAATATTTACTTGTATGCTACTTTTACAATTAGAAATAATCATTCGACTTCCCAGAAGGTAACATTAAAGCTGGGTCCATCATAGAAGATTTCTTTTGACATAAACTTTGCACTAGTATTGCTTCAGAAAATATTTATGCAATGCCTGTGGTAGGCCCAAACACTATCCAGTCAATGGTAGTTAGTAATTTATAGTTCCTGATGGTGATCTTTATCAATCAATGTTTTCAGTGTCAGTAGCTTGTATCAGTTTCAGCATCGGTATCAATAGCAGTAACGGGATAAGTGAGCTGTCGTCTACGGTAATTCAATCCTTTTCGATCACGTAAGGGTATGCTCATGATGTTTTACCAGCTTACCCGATTGTCCAACTCAGGTCTACACATGAATATAACATGATATTAATCAACCTTATTACACGAATATGTACCATAATCTGATAGCAGCTTCACATTCAGCGCTCGCTGTGGAAGAAATAAACACACTCACATTGCATAGCTTGATTCTCCTAGTTGGTAATAAAAATCCAACTTTAGGCACTGAAATCTAAATGTAACTACACATCTGCTTTGTACGTCCTTAATTACACAACATGCAGATTTTCTGTAATACAATTACAAACTCATTATTTCTTCGTAATGAGATAAAGACAGTAGAAAAGGAAGTCTAATGAAGTTTCATTCTTTGATACTTTCATACATACTACTTAAGGACACTTATTATAAAGCAAGGCTGTATATAAACAGCTTTAACATTTGAATAGTGTTTTAACCCTTTGGTGCCAGACCCTTTAAATATCGTTCCTCCGGGAACGATGATGTAATGTTCGCTATGACAGCAGAGATGTCCACAAGCGCCGGTGACCGGCGTTTTTCTCCGCCTACACAGACGGTCCGCGCCGGCTACTCGATCCCAGAAAAACGAAACAAAAAAACCCTTGCCTTTCAATGTTCAAGCGATTTATATCGTCTTCGCTGCCCATAATTTGCTGCAAATCCAGTTATTTCACCATGAAACTGTCTTTGATTCGGGTCTAGCATGTCCGGAAGCGACACCATATTTGTTGATCGATTCTTGTGCTCTGATTAGCTTAGCCGGACCATGTGACCACAGCGTAGCAGACGGTAAAGACACAGGTGGTGGTTATTTCAGACGATTTCACTCGGTTTTCACAAAATGCCAATGAAGAAGAAACTAAAACCTTCCGTGTGCCAAATAAATATAAAGTCGATGTTTTCTACAGGTTTGTACGTATAAATCGTAATTAATATTTTCATAGTTAAGAATTGTTATTTTCATATCCAGAAGCTACCCGGAGTGCCTCAGTTCCTATAGAGATGTTTGGTCCCTTAGTGAAGGCTTCATACTTATAAAGTGCAAGTGCAAATCACTAATTGTGCGCAAATATTTATGCTGAAATTAAAACTATACAACACACAGTACCACACCAGAAGCACATCAAGTACAATACACATGCACCAAATAAGCTCACCATGTAGTTATGTTACAGAGCCAGGCAGCGTACTACAGAGGGGAACTGAGAAAGTCAAGCACGTATACATCTGGAGGGAAATTTTATACATATTTTGCAAGTAGTTTACAGGGAAATGGTTAGTAATTTATTCGCTGAGAATGCACCAGAAGCCACCATGTAAATTTCAAAATTTTCTGGGGGAGTGAGGGCATGCCCCAGACCATAGACATATAAACATAGACGCCGCCTTCTGCGTAGACTCATACGTCATCCTCGCCGCCATATTGGATGTGGCAAAGTGGAGATTCTTCAACCGTCTCTGGTATAGCATCTAGACAGTAGCCGAGAATAAAGATGCCTCATTCATGTGCTGCGTTTAACTGTACCATCAGGTTTACTGTCCAAACGAGATCACATGGGATTACCTTTCACAGGCGAGACTGGAAAAATACTTTTCATTGTATTTGGTCATTATAACGTAATTTTACGAACAGATTTTTCTGACTTTGTGGCTAATATGAAGTCTCGCGCATAATAGCCGCTCGGTGAAACCTGTCTCCAAACAACGAAGTATTTCCTTCGTAACTACGCTGATTGTTGTTAGTTGCTTAGCTAACTTTTCACATACTATGTAGGTTTCCCAAAAATACAGACATGAAAAAGCAGTGGGAGACAGCTGTGCGACGGGAAGGGTTTTCTGCTACTCCGTCATCCATGCTCTGCAGTGAACACTTCAGAACGGAGGATTTGGACAGAACAGGTCAGACAGTCAGGATCAGAGAGGGAGCTGTTCCTTCAGTCTTCAGTTTCCCAGCTCATCTCCACCGGGTAGGTGTATAGTTATAAGCAGTGAGAATTAGATAATACAGTGCCACACTATGATGAACGTTTTTGAACGTATGATGAATGTTTTTAACCTTTCTGAGTGTGAAGGAATCAGTGATGTATTTTGTTTTGGTATGACGTTAGACCCTGGCCGAACTCAGTTTGGCGGTCATTCAGCTCACTTTATTCAACGAGAGTAGGTCTGTGTGGTGACTCAATAAATAAAACAGTACATTTTTATTTTCATTCACTATTTCCAGTTTTTCCACTATTTCCATCGTTTATCATATTCAGTCTTGTAGGTTGGTTATTGTGGCCTCAGGTTTTGGTAGCTTGCTACGGTATGCTGACTGATTAGCTTACCTGAGCTATCTATCGCGTATCTGTCGCTAGTTTGCAGTGTACAGGGTATTTCGCACACTATTTATAACCATCACATTAAAAGTTATATATGTTGTTTTGATGCCTGTTCGTTTCCTAAATATATACGTGTGTGTCTTAATGGGTGAATAAAAGGCATCGAGTTAAATATTATTGTAGAAAGGGGCTTTATGAAATTCAGTCCATTTACTTGCATTGGTTTACGGGGAAGATTTGCCACATCCAATATGGCGGACACTCTGACGTATCCCAGCAATGGGCCACCCAGCTCAATGCGGCGTCTATGTTTATATGTCTATGCCCCAGACCCTCCTGGCATTAGAGCGCCTTTGCTGTGGCAAATTCCAGAGCCGCCTACAACTTTTCTAAGCCGGCTACTTCGGATTTTCTGGAGAACCCTGTGCTAAGACAAAATAAAAACACCCTAAAAACAAACAAAAGAATTGTCTTACAATACTTATTGTACCATAGCCAGCCAGATTCTGGTAAAAATGAAACCTTCTTTTGATTGGTTGCCTTTTACTGCCTTGTATTTGTAGGTAACTCAAATACCTCAGTCAGATTCAAAATGGCGTCTTTGAGTAAGTGACTACATGCACGATTTACAGCGGAGCAAGTGGTGGAAATTCTCATGAATGATGGTCGTGGTGACGAAAGTACTATAGATAGTGAAAGTGGTGGTCTTTCCAGTGGAGAAGAGTTCGATTTGGACCAAGGTATTATTATTATTATTATTATTATTATTATTATTAAATACATATCTATAAATGATACCAACCGCAGTTGTTTAGCTTATTCATTACACTTTAAAATGGTATATACCGTAGCCTGATGGATATGTTACAGTTCAGAATTATAGGTCAGGTGGAATTTTTCAATTTAGGTTATATGCTACTTGTATTAGGGAGACTTACTATATCTGTTAAGTTTGGGGTTAGGATTTGGGAAGACTTTGTATTTTAAGCTACTTGAGGATGTAAGAAGACTGGACTCATAAATAAAATAAAAATATATATCACTCTTTGCATCGCAATTGTCACTGGTCTAGTGGTTAAGGTGTTGGGTTAAGAATCGGAAATTTCCAAGTATGAAAAAAGATATTTGAGAAAAAAATGCTAATTAGGGAGATAGGAATAGACAGACAAGAGGAACTACTAGGTAGGTGTAGATGGCAGACTTGTAGTACTCGAGTCCAGGACTCTGACTCAACTTGGACTTGAGCACTGATAACTCGGACTTGTAAACTGGAGATGAGGACTCGGATTTTTTCTTTATTTCTTTTTTAACATACCATAATAATTTGCCATAAGATATTTATATCTACATTCATTTTTATACTAATTTCGTGCAAGAATGTCACACCTGTGCGCCTTGGCGTGCGCATCAGACAGACTCTCAGGCATGCTCCGGACAGCACGCGTGCCAAGCAGACTCTCACGCACTCTGTAAACTACTTGCACCTGCACAGAATTAAGGCACAATCAGTGCGTCTATATTAAAAACTGTGAAAACACACTTACTTTGCGAAGTATTGAGTTGCATTGCTGACACATTACCGAGCCTTACAACCCCGATTCCAAAAAAGTTGGGACAAAGTACAAATTGTACATAAAAATGGAATGCAATAATTTACAAATCTCAAAAACTGATATTGTATTCACAATAGAACATAGACAACACATCAAATGTCGAAAGTGAGACATTTTGAAATTTCATGCCAAATATTGGCTCATTTGAAATTTTATGACAGCAACACATCTCAAAAATGTTGGGACAGGGGCAATAAGAGGCGGGAAAAGTTAAAGGTACAAAAAAGGAACAGCTGGAGGACCAAATTGCAACTCATTAGGTCAATTGGCAATAGGTCATTAACATGACTGGGTATAAAAAGAGCATCTTGGAGTGGCAGCGGCTCTCAGAAGTAAAGATGGGAAGAGGATCACCAATCCCCCTAATTCTGCACTGACAAATAGTGGAGCAATATCAGAAAGGAGTTCGACAGTGTAAAATTGCAAAGAGTTTGAACATATCATCATCTACAGTGCATAATATCATCAAAAGATTCAGAGAATCTGGAAGAATCTCTGTGCGTAAGGGTCAAGGCCGGAAAACCATACTGGGTGCCCGTGATCTTCGGGCCCTTAGACGGCACTGCATCACATACAGGCATGCTTCTGTATTGGAAATCACAAAATGGGCTCAGGAATATTTCCAGAGAACATTATCTGTGAACACAATTCACTGTGCCATCCGCCGTTGCCAGCTAAAACTCTATAGTTCAAAGAAGAAGCCGTATCTAAACATGATCCAGAAGCACAGATGTCTTTTCTGGGCCAAGGCTCATTTAAAATGGACTGTGGCAAAGTGGAAAACTGTTCTGTGGTCAGACGAATCAAAATTTGAAGTTCTTTATGGAAATCAGGGACGCCGTGTCATTCGGACTAAAGAGGAGAAGGACGACCCGAGTTGTTATCAGCACTCAGTTCAGAAGCCTGCATCTCTGATGGTATGGGGTTGCATTAGTGCGTGTGGCATGGGCAGCTTACACATCTGGAAAGACACCATCAATGCTGAAAGGTATATCCAGGTTCTAGAGCAACATATGCTCCCATCCAGACGACGTCTCTTTCAGGGAAGACCTTGCATTTTCCAACATGACAATGCCAAACCACATACTGCATCAATTACAGCATCGTGGCTGCGTAGAAGAAGGGTCCGGGTACTGAACTGGCCAGCCTGCAGTCCAGATCTTTCACCCATAGAAAACATTTGGCGCATCATAAAACGGAAGATACGACAAAAAAGACCTAAGACAGTTGAGCAACTAGAATCCTACATTAGACAAGAATGGGTTAACATTCCTATCCCTAAACTTGAGCAACTTGTCTCCTCAGTCCCCAGACGTTTACAGACTGTTGTAAAGAGAAAAGGGGATGTCTCACAGTGGTAAACATGGCCTTGTCCCAACTTTTTTGAGATGTGTTGTTGTCATGAAATTTAAAATCACCTAATTTTTCTCTTTAAATGATACATTTTCTCAGTTTAAACATTTGATATGTCATCTATGTTCTATTCTGAATAAAATATGGAATTTTGAAACTTCCACATCATTGCATTCCGTTTTTATTTACAATTTGTACTTTGTCCCAACTTTTTTGGAATCGGGGTTGTATTTCCTTGTTTTGTTTCCTGATCCCTGATTTCCTTTTTCTCATCTCTGATTCTGCCGAGTCTACTGTACGATAGCCTGCTTGTGCCTCACTCGACCTATTGCCTGTTTCACCGTTTTACAATTTTGCCTGCCGTTCTGGATTGTTTACCCTCTTCACTTGTATTAAACGCACCTTCTGCACTTACATCCGTCCCCCAACCAGAATACTTCGCACTCCCTGATAAAGAGAATGCACATTCAGCTGTTCATACGTCATGTTCAGGAACAAACTAAAGTTAATGGTGCTAAAACAGCCAACGTCAAATGGTGCGGTTGGAGTCTTGTTCTCGGACTCGACTCGGATCAATAGTGGACTCGACTCGAAATGTTTTTTAAAGACTTGGACTTGAACACTGGGAACTCGAGACTAGATTTGGACTCGAGGTTTAGTGACTCGACTACAACACTGGTAGACAGAGAGCAAGTGGATAGAAGAAAGAGAAAGAAATGAAGTGATGGTAAATCCCTTTTAAGAATCTTAGATAATCCAAAAATTGAACTAGGTTGAAAAATTTTAATCCAGGTAAAAAAAAAAAAAAATCACCTCGGTTGAAATTTTTTGACCTCTAACAAATATCCTGAAGTCCAACCTCAAGCTATTTTTGCTTGAATAGGCATTGGTGAAAATAGGGGAATTTTGCGCAGGCACCAAAGGGTTAAAAAAAAAAAGAAAAAAAAATCCAAGCTTTCAAATGTTAACCACTTTTTTTTCTTCGGATGTAAAATTGACGTTTCTGAGATAAGAGGTTTTCTTATGATGGTGCCAAAAAGAATTAAGATTTTCAGTCCTGTTTTATCAAACAATCCTTCTAGCTTGTGCTTTACAACACCCAGAGTTATCAGTGCCACACAGCTTTCACCTACTCGAAGAAGATCTACTGCACTGCAGCCTCACCTGTAAATAAAACCTCTCGACAATCCACTGTTTACTATTCAGTCTCATACGGTAGCTCGAGGCGAAAGAAGATTGGAAGTAGGGATTAGACAAATGACAAAATAGCAAGCTCCTTGCGTTGTATTTTGAAATTCATATGTTTGCCAAGGCAGTACTTTTAAAAGAAGACCCATAGGCTGTGTATTGGTCATGTCTCATATCCTTTAGATCCACATCCATTTATTAGTGGTAGCTGGAAGCTGCCCGTTTTTCCCTGCTCGTTTTCAGACGCAGAGTCTTCCTGAGAAAATTTTGTAAAAGGCCATATTTCTTCACCCAACTGAAGCCCTGTGACTTTTGGATAACGGTTTTGCCTGGACATGGACATGGTGCGAATCATCCGTTCAGTTCTATGGGAGGAATCTGGAATATGAATGAGGAATATGATTCAAAATTCTGATTATTTCTTCAAATGAACCGTAATCAAATCAATATTTTTTTCCCAATGATCATGATGCGGGCGGCACGGTGGTGTAGTGGTTAGCGCTGTCGCCTCACAGCAAGAAGGTCCGGGTTCGAGCCCTGTGGCCGGCGAGGGCCTTTCTGTGCGGAGTTTGCATGTTCTCCCCGTGGGTTTCCTCCGGGTGCTCCGGTTTCCCCCACAGTCCAAAGACATGCAGGTTAGGTTAACTGGTGACTCTAAATTGACCGTAGGTGTGAATGTGAGTGTGAATGGTTGTCTGTGTCTATGTGTCAGCCCTGTGATGACCTGGCGACTTGTCCAGGGTGTACCCCGCCTTTCGCCCGTAGTCAGCTGGGATAGGCTCCAGCTTGCCTGCGACCCTGTAGAACAGGATAAAGTGGCTAGAGATGATGAGATGATCATGATGAATATCAAGATGAAATCCAATCCATGTGGTTCAGTGGAACTAAGCACAACAAAAAAATTTAAAAAGAGACGAAAACACGGGCCTTAAAGTGTTCTTTCGTTGGTTCCTCTGGGGGATCTCTTCAAAGTTCTATGTGGCTTTTCTCGTTTTCGTTAAAGGGTCCAAGTAGAAAGCTAGAACTGTTCCAAAGAAAGCAGGAAAAAAAACTCTTTCGAGTGTGTATCACATCCAGACGTATGCAAAACCCATGCTTGGAGGTATTGAGGCTAACCGTCAGCTGGAAAGAATGTTCAGTGGCTTTACATTTTGGGTTGAAAGCAGTCCAACGGTATAACTTGCCGGTTGTGAAACCATCCTAAAATCCAAAATGATTTAACGAGTTGAATCATGCAGTAATATGTAAGAACTCACAAGCAAGCTTCAAGGAAACACACTGACATTTAAGATGGTAGCTAGCAAATCAGACGCTTCACCACAGGGAAGTTGGCCACCCTGGGACAACCTGTCTGCATGTGTGGGTGTATGTGTGAATAGAAAGAAGCTAATTCTATCTCAGCAGACGTTACCCTGTAGATGTTTGCTTCTGGCCTTCAGCGATGCCGTGTGCTCCAGATCAGGCCATTCCTCACTGTGACAGCACCATAAATTGGCCCCCTTCCTGGGGTAGATGGTGTCACTCTTAATACCCTGTCAGCTTGCATCCTCAATCTCTCTCTTTACTTGTTGGCCTTATCCTAACCTAACGTTTCTTTATATCATCAAGTGGTCATCGACTTGCAGACTGCAGTCCAGCGAAATGTTTCACTGTGGGCCGAACTGACCATTTGAAAAAATATGTTCGCAGAACAGATTGGTGTATTAAAAGAAACTGGCTGAAGTTCAGTGACTCCACTTTTCAGAACATCTTGGTTTCTGTAGCAGATTGCAGCGTATCCAATCATGTACATTTCTGCAAATTATTTAGATGAAGGCAGCTCATCAGACCAGAGAGTAGCTACAAACACAGCTACAGAATCAATCAATCAATCAATCAATCAATCAATCAATCAACAACTTTATGAAAGTGTCAAACTTATAGCTGGCCACAAGTAGCCTACTAATTGGGGACACTAGCTATAAATAGATAAATACATAGATATGAATAAAATCTGAAATATATGTTTCTATCTATAACTTTAAATATAAACGATAAAACTTTGAAAGAAAGTCCTAACTGTTATTCTCGACCAAAGGAAAAAAAAAATTAAAGATCCTCGATTAGAATGGAATATAAATAATTGTTATACATACGGGACACTTTTTCCATGGAACAATCCCTTCTCGTAGGTTTACTGATAGCATGCAATATTGTCAGCATATCGCTTATCCTCTGTGTATTACGTCACTCTACCCAATGGAGAATGAGCCTGCGATATCGTTACCATATTGCACGTTGTCAAGACAACACGGCGTCACACATCGGAGCTGAAGCGAGCGTTAGCAAGCGACTGTGACAATTTGTAAACAAATATGGCCACCAGGGTTGCTTTGTTAAAAACGGAAGATTTTGAGAGAATTTTGGCTGCCAGGTTACTCCGTTGTTGATTTTAAAAGTGACTAAGTAAATTACACAGGGAAAATAATAATAATAATAATAATAATAATAATAATAATAATGCCATCAAAGATTTTCATCTATGCAGCGATCAATTCCATATAAAGATTTTAAAAAACTTTTTCCTGCACAAAATTCTTGGACATACCCAAGCTTTCAACTCCTTCAAGAGCCTTCATCATGGGATAGGAAGTGATGTCAGGGCTCAAAGGAATGATGTCACTTCCCATCCCTGATGAAGGCTTATGAAGGAGTCAGAAGCTTGGGTATGTCCAAAAATTTTGTGCAGGAAAAAGTTTTTTAAAATCTTTATATGGAATAATAGCAATATTTGGCTTGACTGTGCTAGCATTGATCTTCGCTAACATGATACCGGTTGGAAGGTAATTAGACTGCCGTGCTAAGAGCACCAAGTCGTGGGTAAGCTAGCGATGGCCTTTGGTAACGCTACTGCTGTGCAGGATGGAAGGTAACTGGACTGCTGCACTAACAGCACCGAGTCGTAGGTAAACCTGCGTTGACCTTTGGGAATGCTGATATGAAGAGAGTGTGTATGTATAATAATAATCTCATCTCATCTCATTATCTCTAGCCACTTTATCCTGTTCTACAGGGTCACAGGCAAGCTGAAGCCTATCCCAGCTGACTACGGGCGAAAGGCGGGGTACACCCTGGACAAGTCGCCAGGTCATCACAGGGCTGACACACAGACACTTACCCCTTTTCCACCAAATCAGTTCCAGGGCTGGTTCGGGGCCAGTGCTGGTGCTGGTTCACAACTCGTTCAATTTGCGAGCCAGCTGAGAACCAGTTTGCTTTTCCATAGCTCGCGGTGCTAAGGGAAGCCACGTCATTACGTCGCTGTATACGTCAGTTACGTCACTGTATACGTCAGTTACGTCGTTGTATACGTCAGTTACGTCGCTACGTTTGCATAAACCTTGGCGCGAATATCGAAGCAAAAACAACACGGAAGAAGCAGCAGCAGCAACAACAATAATAATGGATGACTTCGCGTTTGTACAGCTGCTGCTTCTCGTTGCTTAAAAATGGTGATCTTTCGCGGTCTTGTTATTGTTGTTGGTCTTAACAACTCCGCCCTCCTGCTGACGTAAGCGGTTCTTTCCTCTGGCCCAGCAGAGAGTTGGTGCTAGCCTGGAACCATTTTTTCTGGCCCCAGAGCCAGTTCTTTGTCAGTGGAAACAGAAAACCCGGTTCCAAACTAAGCACTGGCCCCGAACCAGCCCTGGCGGAAAAGGGGCAACAGACAACCATTCACACTCACATTCACACCTACGGTCAATTTAGAGTCACCAGTTAACCTAACCTGCATGTCTTTGGACTGTGGGGGAAACCGGAGCACCTGGAGGAAACCCACACAGACACGAGGAGAACATGCAAACTCCACACAGAAAGGCCCTCGCCGGCCACGGGGCTCGAACCTGGACCTTCTTTCTGTGAGGCGACAGCGCTAACCACTACACCACCGTGCCGCCCCTGTATAATAAAAATAATGGCTTTTTTTCATTGTCAATCAGATATATTCCATTCAGCTAGCACTCATCTTTGACTCGTTCAGTATCATGCTAGCTGACTGGAATATATCTGATAGACCACTCAATACCAGCCATCCATCCACCATCTGTAACCACTTATCCTGTGCAGGGTCACAGGCAAGCTGGAGCCTATCCCAGCTGACTACGGGCGAAAGGCGGGGTACACCCTGGACAAGTTGCCAGGTCATCACAGGGCTGACACATAGACACAGACAACCATTCACACTCACATTCACACCTACGCTCAATTTCAAGCCACCAGTTAACCTAACCTGCATGTCTTTGGACTGTGGGGGAAACCGGAGCACCCGGAGGAAACCCACGCGGACACGGGGAGAACATGCAAACTCCGCACAGAAAGGCCCTCGCCGGCCACAGGGCTCGAACCCGGACCGTCTTGCTGTGAGGCGACAGTGCGAACCACTACACCGCTGTGCCACTTGCACCAAGTACATTCATTAGAAAATATCTTGGGCAGTCAATTAAAAATGATAAGTAGATGATCGAGGGGGATTAGTTCAACTTTCTGTGTCTTGACAGATATAGTTCATAAACCTCTATTTTAGTCTTTGGCGCTAAATATAACCTTCATCTGATTAATTTGATCCGATCCAGATCCAGATGCGCATGTAATCATTTCGTAATTGATGACATTAACTCCATCTCGATTCATTATATTAACCTCTGTTGTTGCAGCTCCAAGTACTGGTCAGTATTTGACCACTGGAATACTCTCCTCTACACATATTTGTTTTATTTATTATTAACGCTTATGCAATGTAATTAGGTAATTACTTTTTCGGTGAACCTGTTAGCTGATTTTTTTCTTTTTTAATTTGCTCGTTAAGTGTTAAAAGCATCCTGAAAATATGGTGGCTGTGAAGAGGGCACTGTGACCCTATTACATTACGCTGGAAACAGAACATCACTGCTTGCTTCGCGTTCACCTTCCTCTTATCGATTTGCAAACACGGCGTGTGGCTGCCGGCGACTGGGCAGAATGATGATGTGCTGTGGAATGGAACCAAGCGATATCATCAGCGGGAGACGAGATATCCCCCTTCTTGACACAGCTAACGTCGCTATATTTATGAAAAACAGGAGAGGTGACAGTTGGTTTTACATTGATAGATAAAAAAATACCTCCAGACAGTCTTAGAAAAACATAACCCCCACCTGAAAAATGAGAATCCTAAAACCATGAAGCTGTTCCGCATCAGTCATCGAGGTGTTTCCCGAAAACCTCTGGAACAATCTGTAATCATTTAGTAGATACAGAGTGCTTCGTTGAGAGGATGTTTCTTTGCTTAACTGCTTGGGAAAGAAAGCTGTTGCACCATTTTACGTCCGTGCACACGGCTCTTTCAGGAGCATGCGAAAGGCGCAATACTCAGGGGGGACGAGGAAACAGTGTTGGCACCGGGATCAGCAATTAATAAGCTTTTCTTGGATATTTGTTTGTTCCTATTTTTTTTTTCAATTTATTTGTCATCAACTCCAAGCTGCTGGTTCGGTCTCCTCAGTTGCACAACCCAGAGGTTTATTTCAACAGCTAATTAGGATTTAGTTTTAGTCGTCGTTTTTTGACGAAACAGTGAGTCATGCAAGTTTAGCCAGTTAAAGGTAGACTGCCTTTCAGATTTTTCAAGTGTAGGTCATAAAAAGAGGGGCGGCACGGTGGTGTAGTGGTTAGCGCTGTCGCCTCACAGCAAGAAGGTCCGGGTTCGAGCCCCGTGGCCAGCGAGGGCCTTTCTGTGTGGAGTTTGTATGTTCTCCCCGTGTCCGCGTGGGTTTCCTCCGGGTGCTCCGGTTTCCCCCACAGTCCAAAGACATGCAGGTTAGGTTAACTGGTGACTCTAAGGCCAAGTTTACATTAGACCGTATCTGTCTCGTTTTCTTCGCGGATGCACTGTCCGTTTACATTAAAACGCCGGGAAACGGGAATCCGCCAGGGTCCACGTATTCAATCCAGATCGTGTCTGGTCCGGTGCTGTGTAAACATTGAGAATACGCGGATACGCTGTGCTGAGCTCTAGCTGGCGTCGTTATTGGACAACGTCACTGTGACATCCCCATGAGGACAGTTGAGGGTTATACCTGTTAAAACTGTTAATATTATAGTCAGGCTGTCTGTTGTTGCCCAAATGAGGATGGGTTCCCTTTTGAGTCTGGTTCCTCTCGAGGTTTCTTCCTCATGTCGTCTGAGGGAGTTTTTCCTTGCCACCGTTGCCACAGGCTTGCTCATTGGGGATAGATTAGGGATAAAAATTAGCTCATGTTTTAAGTCGTTCAAATTCTGTAAAAGCTGCTTTGCGACAATGTTTATTGTTAAAAGCGCTGTACAAATAAACTTGAAACCTTGAAACATCCACCTTCCTGACTCGCTGGTGTTGGTCATGTGACGCGACTGCTGAAAAACGGTGCGGACTTCCGCCTTGTATCACCTTTCATTAAAGAGTATAAAAGTATGAAAATACTGCAAATACTGATGCAAATACTGCCCATTGTGTAGTTATGATTGTCTTTAGGCTTGCCATCCTTCCACTTGCAAGTGGTAAGTGATATGCGCTGGGATCACACACACAGCGGCTCAGTCCCGAATCACTGCTCGTGGCCTTCACTCGCGCGCTCTGTGAGCTGCGCAGGGCCGGAGTGCGCACCCTCCAGAGGGCACTCGCTGTTCAGGGCGGAGTGATTTGGAGCGCAGGATGCCTGCGGAGCCGAGCGTATCCGTGTATTGGTGTTGCTGTGTGCACGCGAATCGTGTATTGGTGTTGCTGTGTGCACGCGAATCGTTTTAAAATCGTTAATCTGATGATCCGCTGATACGGTCTAATGTAAACCCCACCTAAATTGACCGTAGGTGTGAATGTGAGTGTGAATGGTTGTCTGTGTCTATGTGTCAGCCCTGTGATGACCTGGCGACTTGTCCAGGGTGTACCCCGCCTTTCGCCCGTAGTCAGCTGGGATAGGCTCCAGCTTGCCTGCGACCCTGTAGAACAGGATAAAGCGGCTAGAGATAATGAGATGAGATGAGATGAGGTCATAAAAATAATTTTCCGCCACCTGATTATTTTTGTTTAGTGGACCGAAAGCTACTGAATTTGAATCACGGATTTTATTATTAAAAAAAAGAACGATTAATGAATTTAGAGCCACGTGGCCCTAAATTCTTCACTATTTTTTCCTGCTTCACCATGACCCAATTCAAGATACTACGTCATGTGTCACATGATGGGCTTTCCCCGTTCGCTCAAGGCATTCTGGGATATAAATTTGAAACAGGAGAGAAAAATGGAAGATGTGAGTGTGCGAATGAAACATGGACGAGTGACTACAGTAATGGAAAGCGAGAAGAAAAGATGTTATGTTGCAATGGAAAGGAAATGCAGGACCAAACTAATAAATATCGGCGGTCAGCAGAGATGGTGGGATGATCAAAGGTAAACTTACGCGTGCGCCGTTTGCTTGGCTGCACGAACCGGGCGATCTCACGCACATTATTTGCTACGGAATCCCTTCAAATTAGACATGTTCCCAGTCACAGAATTGCCGGATATTTTGTGAGATATTAGAGAAATAAACATACATCCTTACGACCAGGTTTCAGAGGGAGCTAAATTTTACTGATTGTATTAAATTGAAAGGCAGGCTTCCTTTAATTATAGTTGGTTGTAGTTTCGATTTCGTTTGAAGAAAAGTAACAAAAACCACAAATGCAATAACTTCTGAAATTATAACTTCTTAAATGCGTTCATTTGACAACGCAAACTCCTGTGTTTTTGAACCTTGTTGTCGAAATCAAAGTTCTGCCGTGCCTGAAACGACCAAGCTATGAGAAAGGAATATTACTTGACTGATGTTTGTAGTCGAGTCACTAAACCTCGAGTCCGAGTCCAGTCTCGAGTCCCCAGTGTTCAAGTCCGAGTCAAATCCAAGTCATTAAAGAAAATTTTGAGTCGAGTCCGAGAACAAGACTCCAACCGCACCATTTGCCGGTGGCTGTTTTAGCGCCATTAGTATTAGTTTGTTCCTGAACATGACGTATGAACAGCTGAATGTGCTTCTCTTTATCAAGGGAGAGTGAAGTATTCTGTCAATGATGGTTGGGAGACGGATGTAAGTGTAGAAGGTGTGTTTATTAATACAAGTGAAGACAGGTAAACAATCCAGAACGGCAGGTAAAATCGTAAAACGGTGAAACAGGCAATAGGTCAAGCGAGGCACAAACAGGCTATCGTAGACTCGGCAGAATCAAAGACGAGAAACAGGAAATCAGGGATCAGGAAACCAAACAAGGAAATAAGGCTCGGTAATGTGTCAGCAACGCAACTCAATACTTCGCAAAGTAAGTGTGTTTTCACTGTTTTTATATTGGTGCACTGATTGCGCATTAATCCTGTGCAGGTTCGAGTTGTTTACAGTGCACGCGCAAGAGTCCGCTTGGCACGTGCACTGTCCGGAGCGCGCCCGAGAGTCTGTCTGATGCACACACCAAGGCACGCAGGTGTGACACTCTTGCACAAAATTAGTACAAAAATTAATATAGATATAAATATCTTATGCCAAATTATTATGGTATGTTACAAAAAAATAAAGAAAAAATCAGAGTGCTCGTCTCCAATTGACGAGTCCGAATGCAGTTAAAGCCTAGGTCACAACCGGACGTACGATTTTTTGGCCGTGCGATTTTTGGCGTTTCCCAAATCGCTGCGTTTTTTTTTTTGTTCGTGGAGAAAGACGCACGTTGGCCGTAAGTTTGTCTTGCAACCTGAAAAAACCGTAAGCACCCGTAGAGTTTGTTTGACATGACAAAGAACCTCTGCGGCCGGTCTATGGCTCGAAAATCAGCGCGCCCTCCGTGCGTTTCATGCGCGCCCTCCGTGCGTTTCTTGCGTTTTTTGCACGTAGACCGGCCGTAGGAGCACGTACGGCTGGTTGTGAACGAGGCATAATGCATGAGTCCGAGTCTGAGTCCGAGCCATCAGTGCTCAAGTCCAAGTTGAGTCACGAGTCCTTAAAATTAGGGCACGAGTCAGACTCGAGGACTACAAGCCTGTACGCTGCATACACTTCATAAAAGTAAATCAATTTCTGTGACAATTAACAGTCTATACCACTAAAGGAAGTCTGTCTGTCTGTCTGTCTGTCTGTCTGTCTGTTCAGCTATGCAAATCGACACGGCTGGACACACATACTCCATACTTTACACATGGATTGGTGACACCCCAGAGGGGCCCAAGACAACATTTTCGATTTTCCAAAACATGGGATTAGTGCTAATCCAACACACTATTCATTTCCCATAGGCTACATGCTCACGCTAACAGACTGCGCGCAGCCTCAGTGGGGAATCCCCTCCCCTGTCTCGCCTGAAAGTTTCGATCGTACAGGACCTCACAATCAAGGCCGAGTCTACGTCACTGAGGAGACTCGGGGAGCGATTTATGTCACTTTCACAGAACACGGTGACCAACACAGCACCTGTGAAGAGCACCATTCAGAAGAAATCAAATTCACAGACGATAACTACTAGTTATTCCATGAAATCGAGTTGTACATGAGCTGATAGCTGACGAGGCGCGTAGCACCAAGTCGGCTATAAGCCATGTACAACGAGATTGAGTGGAATAACTGTTTTATTCTATCCACATTCACTGGATTTTGAGAAACGGAGCATTTTTATTCTTCATCTCATCTCATTATCTCTAGCCGCTTTATCCTGTTCTACAGGGTCTCAGGCAAGCTGGAGCCTATCCCAGCTGACTACGGGCGAAAGGCGGGGTACACCCTGGACAAGTCGCCAGGTCATCACAGGGCTGACACATAGACACAGACAACCATTCACACTCACATTCACACCTACGGTCAATTTAGAGTCACCAGTTAGCCTAACCTGCATGTCTTTGGACTGTGGGGGAAACCGGAGCACCCGGAGGAAACCCACGCGGACACGGGGAGAACATGCAAACTCCGCACAGAAAGGCCCTTGCCGGCCACGGGGCTCGAACCCGGACCTTCTTGCTGTGAGGCGACAGCGCTAACCACTACACCACCGTGCCGCCCTATTCTTAAAATGAAGAATGTAAACAAACCGGAAAAATGACAGTAGCGATTTGTGAAAAATGCGATAATAATAATTCTTGAAAAGTGAAAAAAGACACATTCTTACCATCACATACTTTTATTCCATAAATTTGTTCCGTTTTGGGTTTTTTTTGTATTTTTGGAGGTTTTGTTTTCGAGTACAGTTTTTATTTCGTCCTCGGTTGGCTCAGCAACACACTCCGCCATTTTGTTTTTCTCTACTCACGGTATATGAGCTGATATCCTAGTAGTAGAGTAGCCAATCAGAGTGCGCGATTGCTCATATATCCAGTGAATGTGGATAGAATAATTTCGGTTATGCGAGTGTCACAGATTGCCCCTCTTTTGTGCCTAGTTTTCCACATGCTTTTGTTTCGGTTTCATTTTCTCCTCCCTTCTTAGTCCAGTGGTTATCTATGCTGTATGGCCAAAAGTATGTGGACACCTGAACATGGCACCCGTTTGTGGTTCTGCTAATCGTCTACAACAAGTCAAGTTTTCCTGGGGCTTGTTTTTTTTTTTTAAGGGATCGATAGGTTGGCATCGATAAGTTGGCGAGGTTATATCTAACTTTACAAGAAATATTATCACCCACTCACATATTCAAAGGTCGTGACATCTTTATTAGTGATTTTTGCACTGCTCTTTTTAAATTTATCGAGTTCACTTCAGTTTCTGTCTCCTTATTATTAAGTTATCAACAGTCATAATGTTTCAGGAAACTGAGGCATGTGTGAATTGACTATTAAATATCACTCGTAAAATTTATCATCGGTTTAATAAAAATATGTCATTTCTCACTCACATCTCTCTCCTTTAGGGCCACAAAGACAAATTCTAAGTGACATTATTATATTACAACATTCAAAATCTCAGATGACATCCCATCTCACAAGACTACGATCATAGAAATACTGTATGTCTTCCAAGTTTCTCTCACACATACACATGCACGCACACAAATACCATTTTCTCCAGCGCATCCAGGCTCAGTTGACTGCAGCAGCTCATTTCTGGTGTCTGGACAACACAAATTTATGTTGACATTAATATTGCGTGGCAAAACAAAAACACTATTTGATCCCTATACAGTATGTGACTAATCTGCCAAAGGCTGGCGATGGGATGTTCGGCTGGCTGGTTCTTCGTAGGCTACATGTAGCATTAAAACAGATGACTAAATTACATCAGGACAACTATCGGTGTCGACATGAACACAAATTGTTGTTGACTTGTGAAATAAACTTAGTCGGGGCAAATAGACCCCCACTGTAGAGATTCATTAAACCACTCGAACGTTTGAGCTCGCCTGGGACACTAATCATCCAAACCCTACGCTGTAAATTCAACATAACCAGGCTATACCGTGCGGGTTTTGTGCATCAACGTGATTTGATAGGTTACACTGTTGATACATTCTATATATACGCCTACGGTTGATGACTTGCCATCTGTTTCCATCTTGAAAAATCCAACAATAGTGGACTGTTTTTTTGAAGTCGTCTTCCAGCCAGTTCTGAATGTTCTTCTGTTGGCAGTTACCAAAATTTTGAATGCACACTGTGCAGAGCTCAATTATGCCCCCCCTCCCCCTTCCCTCTCCTTTCTGCTTTCAGACGCTGCAAGTCAAGTTCTGATCTGTTTTAGTCAGTTGTTTTTTATTAATCACTGATGTTATAGCCCCGAGTGGTGGGGCCTAATGACGCCACTGGCTTTAGTATTATGATTTCCCTTCACTGTTTCAACATGGGCGGCACGGTGGTGTAGTGGTTAGCGCTGTCGCCTCACAGCAAGAAAGTCCGGGTTCGAGCCCAGTGGCCGACAGGGGTCTTTCTGTGTGGAGTTTGCATGTTCTCCCCGTGTCTGCGTGGGTTTCCTCCGGGTGCTCCGGTTTCCCCCACAGTCCAAAGACATGCAGGTTAGGCTAATTGATGGCTCAAAATTGACCGTAGGTGTGAATGTGAGTGTGAATGGTTGTTTGTCTCTATGTGTCAGCCCTGCGATAACCTGGCGACTTGTCCAGGGTGTACCCCACCTCTCGCCCATAATCAACTAGGATAGGCTTCAGCTTGCCCATGACCCTGTACAGGATAAGTGGTTACACAGGATAATGGATGGAATGTTCCAACATGACAATGCCCCTGTGCACAAAGTAACATCCATGAAAACATGGTTTGCCAAAGTTGGACTGGAAGAACTTGAGTGCCCTGCACAGAGTTATAACCTCAACCCCACTGGACACCTTTGGGATCACCAATGCTTTTGTGGCTGAATGGACAAATCCCCAGAACCACACTCCAAAATCTATTGGAAAGCCTTCCCAAGAGAGTGAAGGTTTTTAAACCAGCAAAGAGGTGGATTACTGTAAGTCTGGAATAAGATGTTCAGCAAGCACATAGGGTTGTGATTGGTCCAGGCATTCACATATTTTTGTCCACATAGTGTATGTCATTGGTGTCTTGTTTTAACCTAATATTGAGGGGGGCACATTGGTGTAATGGTTAGCACTGTCACCTCACAGCAAGAAGGTTCTGGGTTTGAGCCCAGTGGCCGACGGGGTCTTTCTGTATGGAGTTCGCATGTTCTCCCCGTGTCCGCGTGGGTTTCCTCCGGGTGCTCCGGTTTCCCCCACAGTCCAAAGACATGCAGGTTAGGCTAATTGGTGGCTCTAAATCGTCCATTGGTGTGAGTGTGAATAGTTGCTTCCCAAGCCCAGAAATGGGAGGGTTGTGGCAGGAAGGGCATCCGGCGTAAAACTATACTCCAGTTAATATGACATGTGGATCAATAAGGTCCACATGGGCCCCAACCTGGCAACAGTGCTGGACAAGGGAGAAGAAGATGATGACAATGATGATGATGACTGTGTATCTATTTCCCATCTATGTTCCTGGTCTTGTTTCTTCTTGCTGTCTTTTTTTTCCACGCTTGTGCTTTCCAGGTATTCTTGAACTTATAAAAAGTCTACAGTTATCTAGTTCTTATTATTGTAGTTATAATGACATTTGTGATTAAAGCCTTTGTATCCAAGTCCCTCGTATTTCCATGTTTTGAGTCATGGCCAGTTCTGGATAGCTCATATTAGTTTAATATCATCCTAATGAGACAGACATGAGAAAAGCAGCTTTCCCTGGGGAATAAAACTAATTCTATCCATGAGATAAAGAATATGACAGCATCTTTGTCCAACTTTGACACGTTATCATACATATGCAGATCAGAGACGACAGGAATCCATTCACTTTATCTTTTATTGCATGTGTTTGAGCGCATTTTAATTAATTCCTTCTAATCTAGTATTCCAAGATGAAAGGGGAACAATTTCACCTGAGTCCAATTGACTGTTTTTTTTTTTTAATTCGTTGTGAAAAAATTGCTATAATCTTTGTGAGTGGAAGCCTGTTGGTGAACATTTTTCATCAACAAGGCATTGCATCATGTACTGTAAGCTGCTTCTCATGTGAGATCTTGGTCCAAGGCTGGACGAGACAGCGAACATCATCATTCTGTCTACATGGACGATCTGGACAGCTGCCATACCTCTAGTGACAGCACCCAATTACTGTACGTTTGCTTGGACTTCCTTCCATGGAGCCCATGATCTTGGGGGGGGGAGAGGACGAACACTTTTGCTAAACTCAGGCTGGTTGTGGAGAGTTAAAGGTCCCATGGCATGGTGGTTTGTTGATGCTTTAAACGGGCTCGTGGAGGCTTCCGGATGTTATATCCGCAGCCTTTCTCGAAATGAACCCTCGGCACGTAAATATAGCCTCCTGGGAGAAAGCCCCATTTCAGCGCTTTTCCCAGTGCGTCGTTTTGCTAATGAGAAGCAGGAGGCGGGGAAGGGTAGAGGGTGGGGGCTGGCCATGGGGGGAGGGGGAGGGGCTTGACCAAGCTGCGCACACACATACTTGCTGCTATCAGCGCCTGTAGCCACGCTGCTAAGACAAAACCCCGTTCTCCCTCGGACTCCTTTCGTAAACTCAACGTGACACAGAGAACAGAGAGTGAGAGTGTTCGGAGTGGTAGTTTACGAACGTATAATACCCTAGGCTTGAACACGCACTCCATAACCAAAGAGGATAGAAGCAGCAACTACAGCAACATATCGCTTATCCAACAGAAGACATGCATTGCGGAGCAATAGTCAAACATAAGCTCATAAGTTACAGTCAATTTCCAGACTAAACTCAGTTTAACAGAGCATGCTGCATGCTCTTTAGTTTTGTAGCGCAGAGTACCTGGCTAACTGCAGGAAGCGGTTAGCTGCACAGCTAATGTAGCCATTGCTAGGCTAACGCACCGATTTTAAAACACAGCAAAACGACTTAACAGTTATACACTTACTTGTTCGGTGTTTGTTGCTGATGCGGCAGGGATGCTTGGTACGGACCCAGGCTTCAGTGACAGTTGATGTGCAAAACCTGCCCTGTACTGTCCCAAGTTGTGGAAACATTCATCAGGAAAATGCTTCCGACAAACATACACCGTCTTAGGTAGACTCGACGGCGTATTATTGAAGTAAATAAAATTAAGCCACTGCGTCTTCAGGGGCTCTCCCGTCGGCAGTAAAAACAGACTCTTTTCTGTGTTGTCACATCCATGTACAGCGCAATTTCCATGTTTCGCTCGCTTAGATGATGCCATGTTGTTGTGTCCTCTATGGTCTCCTCACTACAACTGGGCGGGGCAATCCATACAGTGGGTGGGAATCCAGAGCGGGGGCGTGGGGACCATCTCCCTTGCTGACGTAGTAAAGGGAAGAGTTTATCAACGCGCCGTTTTGACGCGCCATTCTCAAATGTTGGGCATAGTTTAGTTTACACATTATGAAATTTCTAGCCACTGGGGTGACTTAAGAAGGTCAGAGGAACTCATTTTAACGTTAAAAAACCTCAGAAAGTGAAAATTTCATGCCATGGGACCTTTAAGGGATTGAAGAGAAATGCAGAAATTCCTGCCGTGTGATGCTGTGTGATGTAGTCACCTCTGAGTCAAGAGGTCATGGCTCCAATCCTAACTGATGTCGAATGCCACTATGCTCTTTGAGCAAGATCCTCCAAGGAAGCAGCGGAGGGTTAATGTAAGTTGACCTTGGTTGAAGTGGAGGTGAAATAAAGAATATGAATGTAGGGAAATGGTGTAGGTCACTGAATCTGGAGCAGGTTAAGGCGTTTATGGAAGAGTCTTTCACTGTGAACAGGGACTGTTCAAAAATGATAAAAAAGGAAGAATACAGAAAATATGAAGCATCGATACGTTTGCAGAAGACATTCATACGGTGTAGGAAGTATTTGGTCTCGTTTGTTATGTAAAAACCAACCTTTAATAATCTTTCCCCAGAATCGCACGGTTCAAATGGATGTCCAAGGATTAGGGTTCAAAACATGAATCCTGTCAATTTAACGAGGAAAAATTTTACTGTTTTTTTTGTTTTTTAAACATTTAAAGAAACATACTGACTGATTGGTGTTTTTAGATTAGGGCAACTTGATTTGTTCCAGTTATCTGCTTAAATGAAGATACATGACATTTTCATGACTTCTAGTCAAGTCAAGTCAAGTTTATTTTGTTTTTATAGCACTTTTAAAAGAGAACTGAAGTCGTTTTTAAGCTTGCTTTATTTCTTAATTAACGTTATTCAATTACGTTTTCGGTTTTAGTAACCTTATATCGTGACTCATATTGGCAACTAATTGCAATTAAATATTATACTTATCGGCCTGTTCGGTTTTTAGCCGTGTTGAATTTAGCTCGTTTGGTCCACGGCAGGCGTCGCTTATCCGCACGAGCTTCACGAGACTTGTGCGAGACTTCGAAACGTGAAGTGTCAGCCAGGTGTCAGTGCCGCCATTTTCAAAACTGTTTTCCAAACGAAATATTGCACAAAAACAAGCTTAAATGACGATTACTGACGACTTTTTTCAAACTTTCCTGATTGCTATCAAAACAAACAAAACTTCCGGCTTGATGACGTCAGCATTCGAAAGAGGGCGCGCGTCTTTTGACAACGTTGGCAGATGTCGGTCACTTTGATTTCCGCTGTACGTTTTACTTCCGTCCTACGATGTCTCGCACAGGTCTCAGCGAATCTCGTTTACGGCCGTTGCTTTGACATATGGCCCGATATATTACAGAGCATATTTCAAACACTCATAACTTGCTATAGCAGTGACAAAATAGCGATCAAAAATGCATTCCGATATTTAATAAAGTGAGAAATAGAATCTTGATAATAAAAAATTGGCCTTTGGTTCTCCTTTAACAGCAGACATTGTTACAAAGCAGCTCTACAGAAATTAAAGGCTTTAAACGTGAGCTAATTTTATCCCTAATTTACCCCTAATGAGCAAGCCTGTGGTGACGGTGGCAAGAAAAACTCCCTCAGACGACATGAGGAAGAAACCTCGAGAGGAACCAGACTCAAGGGAACCCATCCTCATCTGGGTGATGACAGATAGTGTAATTATCAGTAATTAGCTTCTGTAACTGTGTCCTGTGTTGTCATAAAGTGCAACTGTGTAACCAGGAAATTCATTATAGTTTTAATATGAAGTCTGTTTTGTTGAAGTTATAAACTGCTCATTGATGGAAACTTGAGGGCAAAACTGTTCATGACAACTGCAGTCCTAAAGTTAGCAAGTCAACTGTAGTCCTCAGCCATAACAGCAAAACTGTAAGTGTCCAGAGCGTCTTCTAAGTGCAACTTTTGATGGTCCATATGGGGCCGTCCTCCATAGGAGCAACGTGATGAGTCTCGGCCAGAAGTAGGTCATCAGGATGGATCCGGCGAGTCCGAGGAGCAGAAACCATCACTGGTGTCTTAGGATCAACATGTAACTCGACAGACAGAGGGAAGAGACGGGGGTAGGGGGAAACAGGTTGTTAGGTTCTTACTCATCAGGTACCTTATGAGTAAGAACAGTATTCTTCGTTTGCAACCATGTGACCAAAACTGCTTGCGTCATTGATTGCCACCATGTTGGAAGATATACTACACAGTGGTAAGAGTACAGACTGGAAGGTAAAGACGAGATACATTTTGAAGCTTGTAGTTCTCATCTCATTATCTCTAGCCGCTTTATCCTTCTACAGGGTCGCAGGCAAGCTGGAGCCTATCCCAGCTGACTACGGGCGAAAGGCGGGGTACACCCTGGACAAGTCGCCAGGTCATCACAGGGCTGACACATAGACACAAACAACCATTCACACTCACATTCACACCTACGGTCAATTTAGAGTCACCAGTTAACCTAACCTGCATGTCTTTGGACTGTGGGGGAAACCGGAGCACCCGGAGGAAACCCACGCGGACACGGGGAGAACATGCAAACTCCGCACAGAAAGGCCCTCGCCGGCCACGGGGCTCGAACCCAGGACCTTCTTGCTGTGAGGCGACAGCGCTAACCACTACACCACCGTGCCGCCAAGCTTGTAGTTATTTCTCAAATCTATTTTGAAAACAATCATTTTGACTGCTTCAAAAGATCTAACACACTATAGAACGTATTTAGTTATAAAAGAGCGCTCGGCGGGCAAGGAGGCTGCAGGATTTGAGGTAGTGGATTGACATGAATCTTGTTCGATTGACTCTGTTATCGTTTGGGAAGATTCTTCAATAATTTTGCGTTTCTTTCTGCGCTCTTTAAGCCTCGCGTTTCGAGCTACCGCTTTCGTACCATCTTTGATTTTTTGTTGTGGCCGATATTTTGTGTCGGACCCGAGTCTGGATCCGTAAAATTGTCGCGATCAGCTGGTTTCCCGAATGGAAAGAAAAAGCAAAATAAAAGCAGCGTCATCAAAAATGATATACAGCTCTTTTTAAAATGAAATAATCGCAGAAGCCTTGGATTGTCGGCTCACGCACTCGATGATCACGGCGAGGTTCTGCACGACCAGGCTATTAAACGATCCAATATTTCTGCTATATTGCGATCTTTCATTAATAACTAGTTCATTGCACTTCCCATTGATAAAATCTTCACTGCAGACTCGTGTGGTTTTTGTTTCTCATCGCTTAGATCAGCCTGGTTTATGTTGGACAGCCGTTGACGTCTACGCTCCGTGGACAACTCCTCTTGTTTTTTCTCCTTGATTATTTATAATTGCTGGAATTCAAAAGAACTTATAGTCCCCTTGTCTCGAATAGAGTTGTGTCTACATCCAATTACAGCACAAAGAGTCGGCATAGCGAAGAAACAAAAGGAATTCTTGAGTGTAACAACCTCTCGAGTATATCTTCGACAGTAAATGTGCGCCATGTGAGTTTGTGTATATCCTCCAACACGGCCGACTTCCGGTTCAAAGCCTCATGAATAATTAGCTTTGACGTCACATGCAAATGAAGAATACATTTTGCACTGAGTGACTTCTCCCACTGAACATCATTTTGAACCATAACAACTTTGCAGAATTCATCTGCATATCATTGACGTACACAGAAATACATACGGAGATTTTCTTTTTGCTATTTCAAGAACCTTTTGTCATTGTTAACATTTTCTTTAAAAAAAAAAAAGTTTACTCATTACCCATTTTGCCATGTGAAGTCCCCAGAAAAGCTGGAGATCATTTGCATGGAGATGATACGCCGACTAATCCTTTTACAATATTCGTAAAGAAGAACTGAATTATTCTTTTTTTTTTAAACTTTATGCAGATTTCATAATTAAGGCTTGCGCATGCACATTTTAATACATGGAAATGTTGTATGAACATATTCGGGTAAGAAGAGGATTTCATTTCCTATTTCTGTAGATGATAGCGAAGACGATTTATGCCATAGAGAGGAGTGAACAAATAATGCAGGAAGTTATTAATCACAGGAGGCAAGTATGTGCTTTGAAGAATGTTTCGATGTTATTATTAGACATGCTATTGCGCATTCAAATCTCGAACGAAAATACACGAACATCCCAACCTCGAATTAAAACGCGGTTCATTCTGAAAGAAAATCAGCATGGACCAGCTTGGAAGTCGAAAACTGTGTCTAACACAAGAAACATCCACAAACCCTGGCTGCAAGAAGATTACCGGAGTTCAAAGCTCCAGATGGGACGTGCACCTCTGCTTCAGCAGTGTCAAAAATAAATATTCCATTGTTATACAGCGTTGCCATATGGCAACATACCCCACCAATTCTCCCTAAAATAACAAGATCAACATTTTGAACTGATAAAATGCAATATCTAGATTTTTTTTTGATGCATTCAAATCCACACCAGCATTTTTCACGTATTATAAGTTGAAAAAGTTTGTCTTTCTTTACCGGAAGAAGTAATGGCACTGCAAAACTCTTACTGTAACAAGATTAACACCTACAGCGATTTGAATAACATAAAAGAAAAGTTTTTTTTGGCTTCTATAAATGATGCAAAATGATGTAAAATGTTATTCCGAGGTCTAGGATATTTATTACCTCACCCGTGACGGAGTAAGCGGAGCGAGGTTCTGTAATCAGTCCGGTTTGTTTGTTTCTTTCTTTGTTTTATTGTTAGCAACATTACGGGAAAATGGCTGAACCAATCTTCATGAAACTTTCGGGATAGATGGGCATTGGTCTCAAATAGAACCTCCAACATTTCGAGGGCCATCCGGTCAAGGTTACCAAAAAGGTCAAGATGTTTTTTTTCGCGATATCTTCCTTCATATTCATCATATTTACTTCAAACAAATTCCAAAATGTTCATCTTTCAATTCTGCTTCCATTGATATGCTACATGACGGGGTATCTCTCATGGTGTTCTTCACAGTTGGGGGTCAAATGTCAGGGGGTTAAGGTCATTGCTCAAATTTGCATATTTTCCATTATAACTCGAAAATGGTTAGATAGAGAGATGTTTATCATTATCAACATACAGGAAGTCATATATGGGCTTTCATTTGGCACCATGACCTTTGACCTTGTTTATTTGTTTGTTTGTGTGTCTGTCTGTTAACAATCTAGCGTCTAGACGGTTGCACCAATTGACTTCAACTTTTCAGGGAAGGTGGGCAATGGTCTGCAGATTACCTGATTAAAATTTGGGGGTAATTGGGTCAAGGTGAAGGTCAAGGTCACCAGAAAGGTCAATTTTTCGGTCAAAATAACATATTTTCCCTTATAACTCAAAAATGGTTGCCGGTAGACAAATGTTTACTGTTATGAGCATATAGGAACTCTCATATGGCCTTTCATTCACCTTCAGTGACTTTGAAAGGTCAAACTCAAGGTCACAGATTGTCAGAGGGCTGTCACTTGAAACGGTTGATGGTAGACAGATATTTACCCTTATCAACTTATAGGAAATGCCATATGGGATTTCAGTTGCTGCCATGACCTTTGACTTTGAACGACTTTGAAATGTCAAACTGAAGGTCATGGATTTCCATCGGACTATAACCTGACAGCTGATGATTGAGAAATATTACCATTATCAACATATAAGTATAAAATATGCTGTTTAATAAAATCCTAGAGAATGAGAAAATACAAATAAATGGAGAAAGAGTGTGCTAGTCCCAATATACAAGAATAAGGGAGATGTACAGAGCTGCAGTAATTACAGAGGAATAAAATTGATGAGCCACACCATGAAGCTATGGGAAAGGGTATTGGAGGCGAGATTGAGAAGAGAGGTAGCAATCTGTGAACAGCAGTACAGGTTTATGCCAAGGAAGAGCACGTCAGATGCAATTTTTGCTTTAAGAATGTTAATGGAGAAGTACAGAGAAGGCCAGAGAAAGCTACATTGTGTGTTTGTAGACCTGGAGAAGGCATACGATAGAGTGCCGAGAGATGAGTTATGGTATTGTATGAGAAAGTGTGGAGTGAATGAGAAGTATATTAGAGTGGTGCAAGACATGTATGAGAACAGTGAAACAGCAGTGAGGTGTGCAGTTGAAACAACTGAATGGTTCAAGGTGGAGGTGGGACTCCATCAAGGATCTGCTTTGAGTCCTTTCTTGTTTGCCATCATGATGGATAGCTTGATGGACAAAGTGAGGCAAGAATCACCATGGAACATGATGTTTGCAGATGACATTGTGATATGTGGTGAAAGTAGAAAGGAGGTTGAGTTGGGTTTGGAGAGATGGAGGTATGCATTGGAACGAAGAGGAATGAAGGTGAGCAGGAGCAAAACAGAATACATGTGCATCAATGAGAATGGCAATGAGAGTGTAGTGAAGATGCAAGGAGTAGATGTAAAGAAAGTTGGTGAATTCAAGGGTCAACTGTGCAGGAAAATGGGGGCTGCAATAACGAGGTGAGAAAGAGAGTGCAGGCAGGGTGGAGCAGTTGGAGAAGGATTTCGGGAGTCATTTATGAAAGGAAAGTCCCAGCAAAAGTGAAAGGTAAGATGTATAAGAGAGTAGTGAGACCAGCTGTGACGTATGGATTGGAGACCATACCCTTAACGAAGAGACAGGAGGCAAAGTTGGAGGTGGCGGAGTTGAGGATGTTAAGGTTTGCGATGGGAGTGACGAGGCTGGACAGGATAAGGAACGAGCACATCAGAGGGACAGCACAGAGAGCTTGGGAATTAAGCTAAGAGAGATGAGACTGAGATGGTATGGGCACATCCTGAGAAGAGATGCAGAGCATGTGGGAAGGAGAATGTTGAGGATGGAGCTGCCAGGCAAACGAAAACGAGGAAGGCCAAAGAGAAGATACATGGATGTGGTGAGAGAGGACATGAAAGTGGCAGGTGTGGTAGAGAAGGATGTGGAAGACAGGGAGTAATGGAGATGAAAGATCCGCTGTGGCGACCCCTAATCGGGAGCAGCCAAAAGAAGAAGAAGAACATATAGGTATAAAATAAGTGTTGCCGGGCGAGGTTTGTTTTGCCTGGCAACACTTGTTCAGTAAAGTATTTATGCTTACACTCACACATAAAAATAATCATTTTACTTAAAAGATGGTTTTTTTTTTATTTGAATGTCGGCTAAAAATAATGTCAGTATCAAAGCTGGAGCTTTGCGGTCCAGTAGAGAAAAGAAATTTTTCTTTTCTTTTGTCCAGACAACCATTGAAGGTTAAATTCAACCAAATTCCTACTTAATAATAATAATAATCATCATCCATCCATCCATTATCTGTAGCCGCTTATCCTGTGCAGGGTCGTGGGCAAGCTGGAGCCTATCCCAGCTGACTATGGGCGAGAGGCAGGGTACACCCTGGACAAGTCGCCAGGTCATCACAGGGCTGACACATAGACACAGACAACCTCATCTCATCTCATTCTCATTATCTCTAGCCGCTTTATCCTTCTACAGGGTCGCAGGCAAGCTGGAGCCTATCCCAGCTGACTATGGGCGAAAGGCGGGGTACACCCTGGACAAGTCGCCAGGTCATCACAGGGCTGACACATAGACACAGACAACCATTCACACTCACATTCACACCTACGGTCAATTTAGAGTCACCAGTTAACCTAACCTGCATGTCTTTGGACTGTGGGGGAAACCGGAGCACCCGGAGGAAACCCACGTGGACACGGGGAGAACATGCAAACTCCACACAGAAAGCCCCTTGCTGGCTGCTGGGCTCGAACCCAGAACCTTCTTGCTGTGAGGCGACAGTGCTAACCACTACACCACCATGCTGCAATAATCTCATCTCATCTCATTATCTCTAGCTGCTTTATCCTTCTACAGGGTCGCAGGCAAGCTGGAGCCTATCCCAGCTGACTATGGGTGAAAGGCGGGGTACACCCTGGACAAGTCGCCAGGTCATCACAGGGCTGACACATAGACACAGACAACCATTCACACTCACATTCACACCTATGGTCAATTTAGAGTCACCAGTTAACCTAACCTGCATGTCTTTGGACTGTGGGGGAAACCGGAGCACCCGGAGGAAACCCACGCGGACATGGGGAGAACATACAAACTCCACACAGAAAGGCCCTCGTCGGCCACGGGACTCGAACCCGGACCTTCTTGCTGCGAGGTGACAGCTCTAACCACTACACCACCGTGCCGCCCTTCCAGAATTATTTTCAGAGAAAAAACATTTTTTATTTTAAGAGACTGGGCACTAACATCTCACTCTGTCTGAGGTTCAGATATTGCACTCTGAATACAAATTATGCAAGAGAACCTGAGATTGTGACATCCTGCTGCAATAATAATAATAATAATAATAATAATACAGTATGTACAGCAAACAACAGATACAGCTGATGAGTTATCCTGGAAATTGATTTCCAACGGGTTTTTGAAGAAGCAAACTGAGGGGATGCTGTTTGCTGTGCAGGATCAGGCCCTGAGAACAAATGCAATCAAAGCAAAGATTGACAAGCAGCCTGTATCCCCCAAATGCAGATTATGTTTCCAAAGATCAGAGACAATAATGCACAGAACAAACGGCTGCACCAAACTCGCCCAGACACAATACAAGATGAGGCATGACGAGATTGCGAAGAGACTTGACTGGGAGTTGCACAGGAAGTATGGCCTCAAATGTGCAGACGAATGGTACAAACACCTACCAACAACAGTTCTTGAAAATGAGCAAGTAGGACTCTGTTGGGATTACACCATCAACACTGCAGAGACAGACAGTCGCCCACAACAGACCAGACTTAATACTTGTGGATAAGTGGAAAAGGAGATGGGCTCTGATTGACATTGCTGTTCCATGGGACTCCAGTGTGGAGACGACAGAATACGAAAGTGGGAAGATACCAAGACCTGGTTCTTCATATAAGGAAAATGCACAATGTTGAGACAGAGGTAATGCCTGTTGTAGTGGGAGTGCTAGGAACTGTATCAAAGAACCTCCGACAGTCAACTGAAGCATTAGGAATCAGTGACATCATTGCAAGAATCCAGATGACCGGCATTGTTAGGAACAACAGGGATAATATGCAGGGCGAGGAATTTCTGAGTCAAGGGCCTTGGCTGAAACGCTATCCAGATTTAAACTGGTAATCACAAGACAGCGATACTACTACTACTACTAATAATAATTAGTATTATTCTGTTCGGCGGCACGGTGGTGTAGTGGTTAGCGCTGTTGCCTCACAGCAAGAAGGTCCGGGTTCGAGCCCCGTGGCCGGCGAGGGCCTTTCTGTGTGGAGTTTGCATGTTCTCCCCGTGTCCGCGTGGGTTTCCTCCGGGTGCTCCGGTTTCCCCCACAGTCCAAAGACATGCAGGTTAGGTTAACTGGTGACTCTAAATTGACCGTAGGTGTGAATGTGAGTGTGAATGGTTGTCTGTGTCTATGTGTCAGCCCTGTGATGACCTGGCGACTTGTCCAGGGTGTACCCCGCCTTTCGCCCGTAGTCAGCTGGGATAGGCTTCAGCTTGCCTGCGACCCTGTAGAAGGATAAAGCGGCTAGAGATAATGAGATGAGATGAGATTATTCTGTTCAAATCCTTTTATCAGCTTCCATTACAACTCCACTGCTGGGCCGCAACCAGAGGTCTGGGGCAGTGTGAAAGTTCTCACTAATATCTTTAGCCTTAGAAAAACGTGTCGTTTCAGATGGTTCTTCTAGTGCTAAATAATATGCATACATTACTTCCTTATACTCTTCTCTTGTCCATTTTACTCTTTTTCTTTTATTGTTATTGGTTCCAGGAGCGAATTTTTCAATCCCAGCCTGGTCCACCACTGGGGGACACGTCCCTTGGTAATCGGCGCGACGGACAACGCGGCATCTAGTTTGCATTATCATTATTTCGTTGCATTTTATCCTTACCGCCAAGTGATGTTCTTTTTTTTCCCCACTGGCACCATCAGCTCGATGGAAAGCTGAGCAATGCTGAAGGGTTCCATCTACCCTGGTTTTTATTTCTGGGTTGTCCTTCCCCTAGATTAGTTGTTTATCACAACTATTGAACCTAATCCATCCAGAGCAACTGGGTTTGAGGTGCCAGAAACCTGCCTTTCACCCTTTCTCCTGTTAGTTCCAAACAGTTCTGCCATGAGAAGGCCAGGAGCTGGATTTAGTTGTCAGAGGCTCTTTGAGACACACGCCACTGGAGTATTTTATAGATTGGAGCGCTCATCTTTTCTGATCACCCTGGCACTGACAACATTATTATTATTATTATTATTATTATTTTGTTTTATTGTGACACAAACAATAATAAACATAAAAAAAACCAAATCTGGAGTATGCATAGGTATTCACCCCCTTTCGTATGAAACCCCGAAATAAGAGCTGGTCCAACCAGTTCACTTCATAAGTCACATAATTAGTTGATTAAGATCCACCTGTGTGCAAACAAAGTGTCACATGATCTGTCACATGATGTCTGTATAAATCAACCTGTTCTGGAAGGACCCTGACTCTGCAACACGACTAAGCAAGCAACATGAAAACCAAGGAGCCTCCAAACAGGTCAGAGACAAAGTTGTGAAGAAGTATAGATCAGGGTTGGGTTATAAAAAATATCCCAAACTTTGAATATCCCACGGAGCACCATTAAATCCATTATAGCAAAATGGAAAGAATACGGCACCACTACAAACCTGACAAGAGAAGGCCGCCCACCAAAACTCACAGACCGGGCAAGGAGGGCATTAATCAGAGATGCAACAAAGACACTAAAGATAACACTGAAGGAGCTGCAGAGATCCACAGTGGAGATGGGAGCATCTGTCCATGGGACCACTTTAAGCCGTACACTCCACAGAGCTGGGCTTTTTGGAAGAGTGGCCAGAAAAAAAGTCATTGCTTAAGAAAACATGTTTGGAGTTTGCCCAACAGCATGTGGCAGACTCCTCAAACACATGGAAGAAGATTCTCTGGTCAAATGAGACTAAAACTGATCTTTTTGGCCACTATGGGAAATGCCATGTGTGGCGCAAACCCAACACCCTGAGAACACCATTCCTACAGTGAAGCATGGTGGTGGCAGCATCATGCTGTGGGGATATTTTTCATCTGCAGGGACAGGAAAGCTGGTCAGGACTGAAGGAAAGATGGATGGCACTAAATATAGGGCAGTTCTGGAGGAAAACCTGTTTGACTCGGCCAGAGGTTTGAGACTGGGACGAAGGTTCACATTCCAGCAGGACAATGGCCCTAAACATACTGCTAAAGCTACACTGGAGTGGTTTAAAGGGAAACATTTAAATGTCTTGGAATGGCCTAATCAAAGCCCAGACCTCAATCCAATTGAGAATCTGTGGCATAACTTGAAGATTGCTGTACACCAACGCAACCCATCTAACTTGAAGGAGTTGGAGCAGTTTTGCCTTGAGGAATGGGCAAAATTCCCAGTGGCTAGATGTGCTAAGCTAATAGAGACTCACAGCTGTAATTGCAGCAAAAGGTGGCTCTACAAAGTATTGACTTTGGAGGGTGAATACCTCTAGGGAGGGAAAGTAATTTCATCGCCCCCTACTGGATGCGTTCCAACTTCTATGGCAAAATGAATGGGAATATCTTTTCAAAAAATTACATTTCGGGTTACATTTCAAAGTTAAGACAATGGCTTCCATATGTTGTGCATGTCGGGCAGCTCTATCGATCCTGGTGATCATACTTTATTTTTTCCACCGATTTGAATTGTTTTGAATGTTTTTTAATAAGCTGATCAAAGACTACACGGACCCGACGTCGCGTATGTGACGTCACTGCGAATCTAGCGCCTTTCCAAATCTGTAGCAGGTAGCGGCCGGCGAGTAGCCTACATCAACATGATGATTTGTATAGCGTGGTTGGCGGAGTATTTCTGTACCAATAAGAAATGCATCCCTCGTGGGGATAACCATCACAGATCAGGGCATGTAGTCAACTGCCGCTATTCACAGGGAGAGCTGTCAGCACTCGTAAGGGCTAGTATGAAGAACAAAACTTATCAAGCCTACTGCTGACGTAATATGAGCGACTCTGACTGGACAGTTTGGTTGTAGTCCGTTTCTGACAGGTTAGGCGCAATTTCGATCTTTTAAAAGACAGCGAAATTTCACCTGATACTTTCATAGTTAGTAGATAATCCCAACATGTACAACATATTTTTGGGGGTGTACAAGTTCCACGTCATAACTTCGTGGGATTTTTAAAAAAATCGGGTCTATGGGATTTTCAATAGTATGGCTCTCGGCTTAGGAACGCTACCACTAGGATCGCTGTGTTTCACTTTCCCTCCCTATGCACACTCCAGATTTCTGTTTTTTCATCTTAATTATTGTTTGCGTCACAATAAAACAAACAACAATTTTCACCTTTCAAGTGGCAGGCACGTTGTATAAATCAAATGGTGCTCACCCCACAAAAATCCATTTTAATTCCATCTTGTAATGCGACAAAACAGGACAAACACCAAGGGGGATGAATACTTTTGCAAGACACTCTATTGCACCATTTACATGCAGTGATCAAAAGTGCTATACAATAACTAAAAAAAAAAAATCAAAATACGATAAAAGATAACATAACGACTACTAATGAACGAAATCAAAATGCAGCCCCAAACAAATGCGTCTTTAATTCGCGTTGAAAAACACACAGTGATTTGATTTCACGAAGACAAGGAGGAAGACTGTTCCATAAAGGACCAAGCACCCTGCATTTCACGCAGGATCTCCTGAGGAGCGTCGAACAATAAGCTATTATTAGAGCTTAAACAATATGGGCTCTTTTGCTTGATACTAATTAAATCATTAAGATCTGATGGAGCCAGTCTATGGATCGCTTTGAAAGTAAGAACGGGAATCTTAAAATAAATTCTATGCATAACCGGCAGCCAGTGGAGTTTCAACTGTTTTTTTTTTTTATGTTCACATTTTAAGATATACTGTATATATAAAAGGAAATGTGAAAAAAAGAAAAGTTTTTATGATTATTAGGCTTGATTTTTGTTTTTAACTAAAAATGTTCGGTACATCATATGCAAGATGGTTGCTGTCATTATTTCCATTTCCTTTGTTACAAAAATGTACGAAAATTAAGTTGGTTTTGAACAAATAAACATTCGTCATATTTATTGGAGTAACGTTTATTGAATAAATCAAATAACTTGTTTAATTTTTGAATGAAAGAAACATGATTTTGTAATCTTGGGTCATAAATATTGCTGCTTTAGTTTTGATCACTGAAAGTAACAGTGACTGTGGACTCGAGTGTTTGGACATTGTTTTCCGTTGCAAAAGTCTTCTACATATTCTGACAGAGATGGCAAAAGTGCCCAGGACCCTACTGTGCCATTGTTGGTTCTTTAGAAATCATTAATAATCCTCCACAGAGCTGCTTTTCATCCGTGGAGAGCTGGAGCACAAGGTCTTGGCTGGACAGAGCTGTCCACAGGCTGTCTCTCTCCCTGAGGGGCATCAGACACACACACCGCGGGGGAGAGGTTTCAAAAAAGAGGGCCGTCTCTGCCACTTTTGATTCCGACGTCAGTCCCTGGGCCATAACTTGATTAATGAGAACGGAAGCTGAATGGGCTTTTGACGTGCAACTCCTCATTCATCTGCTGCTTCGTCAGGTTTCCCTGAAGTGTTTAGACTTTGAAGTGTTGCTCTCTCAACGCAGGAGGAAAGAAGGAAGTGAGACGTTCATTAAGATGAAGAATTTCTGACATGTGTGATCCTGCTCCAATTATCAACTACAGAGAGGGACGTGTAAAATCATTTGATTATCGGGAAATCTTGTGGGAGCTTCATTTTTCTTCCTTTCCTCTTTCATGAAAGTACTGAGTACATTCTCTCTCTCTCTCTCTCTCTCTCACACACACACACACAGACTTTCCTTTCCCTACGATCTGTCTTCAAAATGCTTTCACTTCTTGTTTTTGCCATCTTGAAATCTCACACACACCTTTTCATACATTTTTTAGCATCTCTCACAGAACCTTTCTTCCTCCTCATGACTTCACCAGCGTAACCAGAGATTGCTATGACGGTTTTTTCGTCTCCATTGGTCACTCAGCATTTATGACATTTCTCTTAAAAACTATTACAGGTATAAGCATTTAAATATTCAATGCTGTACCAGATGCACTTTTTTCACAACTTTTAGGCTCCATTCTGTTGACATTGCTGTAGTGGAGTGGATTGGAGTGGATTGGAGTGTAGGATACATGCTGTAAAATGAACACTGTAATCAGGGCTCGAACTAGACCAAAATATCAGCGCAGTGGCACCAGAAGTAATGGCCGGGGGTTCGAAAGCTCATGGGTTCTACATGCTTGGAGATGCATTCTAGTGCATTTTCTGGCACTTGCAGGCCTCCCTGAAAATCACTCTTTTTTGGTAATATTCATAAGAGGTTTTTTTTGTTTTTCTTTTTTTTTCCAAAAGTTGCTGTGATTGTTTTTGACTGAAGACTCATCTCATCTCATTATCTCTAGCCGCTTTATCCTTCTACAGGGTCGCAGACAAGCTGGAGCCTATCCCAGCTGACTACGGGCGAAAGGCGGGGTACACCCTGGACTAGTCGCCAGGTCATCACAGGGCTGACACATAGACACAGACAACCATTCACACTCACATTCACACCTACGGTCAATTTAGAGTCACCAGTTAACCTAACCTGCATGTCTTTGGACTGTGGGGGAAACTGGAGCACCCGGAGGAAACCCACGCGGACACGGGGAGAACATGCAAACTCCACACAGAAAGGCCCTCGCCGGCCCCGGGGCTCGAACCCAGGACCTTCTTGCTGTGAGGCGACAGCGCTAACCACTACACCACCGTGCCGCCCGACTGAAGACTTATTATAATTAATATTCAATGATGTTAGTGACATATTTATGGAATAAGAATAAAACAATCAGTTGATGTTCACCAAGTGTCAGCTTTATTTTCAACTTCAGCCATCCATCCATTTTCTGTAACCGCTTATCCTATGCAGGGTCGCGGGCAAGCTGGAGCCTATCCCAGCTGACTATGGGCGAGAGGCGGGGTACACCCTGGACAAGTCGCCAGATCATCGCAGGGCGCCATAGCAGCAGCAGTAGTATATAGAAAATACGACAAGTTCTATCAAGAATACAAACGTTGGAAATAGTGATGATCAGGGATTGGTTTTTGTGAAAAATAGTGATCAGTGATTGGTTGTTGGTCATTGGGAAGAATAGTGATAAGTTGTTGGTCACTGGGAAGAACAGTGATCAGTGATTGGTTGTTGGTCATTGGGAAGAACAGTGATCAGTGATTGGTTGTTGGTCATTGGGAAGAATAGTGATGAGTGATTGGTCACTGGGAAGAATAGTGATTGGTTGTTGGTCATTGGGAAGAATACTGATGAGTGATTGGTCAATAGGAAGAATAGTGATTGGTTGTTGGTCATTGGGAAGAACAGTGATGAGTGATTGGTCACTGGGAAGAATAGTGATTGGTTGTTGGTCACTGGGAAGAATAGTGATGAGTGATTGGTCACTGGGAAGAATAGCGATTGGTTGTTGGTCACTGGGAAGAATAGTGATTGGTTGTTGGTCATTGGGAAGAATAGTGATGAGTGATTGGTCATTAGGAAGAATAGTGATTGGTTGTTGGTCATTGGGAAGAATAGTGATGAGTGATTGGTCATTAGGAAGAATAGTGATTGGTTGTTGGTCATTGGGAAGAATAGTGATGAGTGATTGGTTGTTCGTCATTGGGAAGACTAGTGATCAGTGATTGGTTTTTGGTCATTGGGAAGAATAGTGATGAGTGATTGGTTGTTCGTCATTGGGAAGAATAGTGATCAGTGATTGATTGTCGGTCATTGGGAAGAATAGTGATCAGTGATTGATTGTCGGTCATTGGGAAGAATAGTGATCAGTGATTGGTTGTTGGTCATTGGGAAGAACTGGACAATTTGCCAGGTCACATAGACACAGACAACCATTCACACTCACATTCACACCTACGGTCAATTTAGAGTCACCAGTTAACCTAACCTGCATGTCTTTGGACTGTGGGGGAAACCGGAGCACCCGGAGGAAACCCACATGGACACGGGGAGAACATGCAAACTCCACACAGAAAGGCCCCCATCGGCCACTTTATTTGCCCTTTATTTTACCAGGTGATATCCCATTGAGATATAAAATCTCTTTTGCAAGGGAGCCCTGGGAGTACATATAAACAATATAAACACATACTGTTATACAATACAAAACAACATCAAAACAAACAGAAGACGTAAATTGTTTTTGAATGAAACAAAGACACAAGATGTTTTAATTTACCAAAATTCATCATCAGGGTGGAAAAAATAGAGATTTCGAAACAGAAGGGAAAAATGGGGGGAAAAAACATTCACCGGGACTCGGTATTGAACAGAGAGGTGAAAAACCCTATGGTATGCTTACTTCATTTCCACTAAGGTAAGAATAAAAAATAATTAATTTCACAACTGCAGCAAGGCGCTTTTCTCTTATCCAGCGAAGAGCAACACAACGGCTCTGCCAGTGTTGTAGTCAAGTCACTAAAACCCGAGTCCGAGTCCAGTCTTGAGTCCCCAGTGTTCAAGCCCGAGTCAAGTCCAAGTCATTAAAGAAAATTTTGAGTCGAGTCCGAGAACAAGACTCCAACCACACCATTTGCCGGTGGCTGTTTTAGCGCCATTAACATTAGTTTGTTCCTGAACATGCCGTATGAACAGGTGAATGTGCTTCTCTTTATCAGGGAGTGCGAAGTATTCTGTCAAAGATGGTTGGGAGACAGATGTAAGTGTAGAAGGTGTGTTTATTAATACAAGTGAAGAGGGTAAACAATCCAGAACGGCAGGCAAAATCGTGAAACAGTGAAACAGGCAATAGGTCGAGCAAGACACAAACAGGCTATCGTCGACTCGGCAGAATCAAAGACGAGAAACAGGAAATCAGGGATCAGGAACCCAAACAAGGAAATAAGGCTCGGTAACGTGTCAGCAATGCAACTCAATACTTCGCTAAGTAAGTGTGTTTTCACAGTTTTTATATCGGTGCACTGATTGCGCCTTAATCCTGTGCAGGTTTGAGTCGTTTACGGCGGAGTCCACTTGGCGTGCATGCTGTCAGGAGCGCGCTAGAGAGTCTATCTCAGCCTTCCTCAACCGGGGTGCCACGGCACCCTGGGGTGCCGTCTGGCTTCGTTAGGGGTGCCGTCAAAAAATTATATTTTCTAACATTGAAATAAATAAAATGAATTAAAATTCCAAAAAACAATAGTTACACTAATGCAGATCATCGCCGCCTCATGCATCATCAAAATTTGTCTCACGGCCCCCTTTCCTATGTCACAATGTCACTGCCGGGGTCAGCGTATGGTCAGCGTGACTGCCTTGAGAATTTGCATACTTCTGAAGGGTGTCGTGACTGAAAAAAGGTTGAGAAACGCTGGTCTATCTGATGCATACGCCAAGGCGCGCAGGTGTGACACTCTTGCAAGAAATTAGTACAAAAATTAATGTAGATATAAATACCTTATGCTAAATTATTATGGCATGTTACAAAAAATTAAGGGCGGCACGGTGGTGTAGTGGTCAGCGCTGTCGCCTCACAGCAAGAAGGTCCGGGTTCGAGCCCCGTGGCCGGCGAGGGCCTTTCTGTGCGGAGTTTGCATGTTCTCCCCGTGTGCGCGTGGGTTTCCTCCGGGTGCTCCGGTTTCCCCCACAGTCCAAAGACATGCAGGTTAGGTTAACTGGTGACTCTAAATTGACCGTAGGTGTGAATGTGAGTGTGAATGGTTGTCTGTGTCTATGTGTCAGCCCTGTGATGACCTGGCGACTTGTCCAGGGTGTACCCCGCCTTTCGCCCGTAGTCAGCTGGGATAGGCTCCAGCTTGCCTGCGACCCTGTAGAACAGGATAAAGCGGCTAGAGATAATGAGATGAGATGAGACAAAAAATAAAGAAAAAATCTGAGTCCGAGTCATCAGTGCTCAAGTCCAAGTCGAGTCACGAGTCTTTAAAATTAGGGCATGAGTCGGGTTCGAGTACTACAAGCCTGGGCTCTGCACAGCCTAATCTTCACCGAGACTTAAAAAGTGCATTTACATTTGGAGATCCTTCAGAGCGTGTTGTGCATGAATGTCATTGTGAGTTTGATCGAAATCCGATCAAACCTGTCAGAGGAGTAGCGATTTTTGTAAATTGTGGACAGACGATGAGTGATCGCATAAGCTTATCCGGCCTGGCCTGTGGCCGGACGAGCTAAAAATCTGATCTGATCTGATCTGATGTTCTTGTCTCAGACAGTACACTCTAGGACGGCACATCTGACTCATATCTAACTTGAAAAGATACACAGCTCTGAAAATATCTGACTTGCACCATATAAAGCCTGTAATGCAACATTTCCCATATCATGTGTTTTGTGTAAGTACATACAGTTTCTTATAACGTCTATAAGATTTACATTCTGCATCCATTTAAACTGAATACGACATCGGATTTTATACTACTGTGCTAATAACTGTTCCTTCTTGTTTCGATGTAGACCATAATTTACAGTATCCAGAGGTCAGCGAGGCTTTGTATATGCAAGAATACAAACCTTAATTAGTTGGCAAGTAAAGCCTAAAGTAAGCAGGATTTGCAGCGAACCATCCAGAAATGATCTTCCATCCAGTATCAAGCGCAAGTCATTGAAAATGATCGAAATAAAGGACCGAGGCAGTGTTTATAGATTTATTCTCCACCGTGAGAACGTTCATATCTGCAAATAAGCTGGATTAAACCCTACTCGCAAAGTTCAAGCTCAAGACAAACCTCATAGCAAGACAACGAATTGATTTACGCCCAGGATGAGAGCTGAGATGAATAACAATACGCTTGCCATGCACTCATTACGTGGGGATAGCGGTGTTATTTGAAGGTCTCTGTCATCACGAAACTGGCCTTCCAGCTGCTGAGAGTCCTACCTCAAGCTTTAAAGAGCAGATGAGATCAAAAAGGACCATGTGTGATCTGTCTCTGTTCTCGACGGGACTGCAGCTGCTTTTCAAACAAAGTCTGAGTCGGTTAGTCTTCTCCAGGGTCTCACTGCGTTCACCTTGTGCTGAAGGATATTCCCATCAATACATATATCTGTCTTTTATTAAAGCCACTTTAAGGCATCGAATCCTATTGCTGGCATATAGCATGAAAAACAGACATGAAATGCTTCGCACATGTTGGCCATCATTCACAGCTCGTTCGCTTGATGGCTCAGGAGGTATTTGGCGTGTACTGGCTCTTCTTCACATTGGTCTTATTGTAATATTTGCACTGGAGCACCAGTGGTTTGTCACCAGAGCATTTATTTTTCTATTCTGTTTTTTTTCCCTTCTCAATCCCCCACCATCCATCTCTCTCTCTCTCTCTCTCTCTCTCTCTTTTCCATTGCACCCCAGGGCTGTCTCAAGTATAAGTGCTGTACACAAGGCTGTGCTGAATCAAATTACTCTCTGGTTTCCAATTCATTTCTTTTTATGGTAACCAAACCATTGGGAGTGGAATCTGCAGTACGGGCCGTATTCGGAGTAGAGTTAAGTGAGCACAGTTAGGATTTAATCATGAAATTGTGCACATTGGTATTCAAACCTCAGACTTAAATAAAGACTTAAACTCTATTCAGACGGAGTCACGCACGTGAGACAGGGTTTGCCTCAAACAGCAGCATGTCTTGGACACAGTTCTGACCTTGGACAGCCCGTTTTTCATATGTGATACCTGACAGCTTGATTTAACCACAATAGCTCATGCTGAAATGTGTTTTGGGTTGTAAATACACTCTGTGGAGCCCAATATTAAAGGAGAACCGAAGGCAGATTTTTTTATCATCAAAATTCTATTTCTCTCATTTTATTAAATATCGTAATGCATTTTTGATCGCTATTTTGTCACCGCTATAGCAAGTTATGAGTGTCTGAAATATGCTCTGTAATATATCAGTCCGTATGTCAAAGCAATGGCCGTAAACAAGATTCGCTGAGACCTGTGCGAGACATCGTAGGACGGAAGTAAAACGTACAGCGGAAACCAAAGTGACCGACATCTGCCAATGTTGTCAAAAGACGCACGTGCCCTCTTTCGAACGCTGACATAATCAAGCCGGAAGTTTTGTTTGTTTTGATAGCAATCAGGAAAGTTTGAAAAAAGTCGGCAGTAATCGTCATTTAAACTCGTTTTTGTGCAATACTTCGTTTGGAAAACAGTTTTCAAACTGGCGGCACTGACACCTGGCTGACACTTCACGTTTCGAAGTCTCGCACAAGTCTCGTGAAGATCGTGCGGATAAGCGACGCCTGCCGTGGACCAAATTAACTAAATTCAACATGGCTAAAAACCGAATAGGCCATTAAGTATAATATTTAATTGCAATTAGTTGCCAATATGAGTCACGATATAAGGTTACTAAAACCGAAAACGTAATTGAATAACGCGTTAAGAAAGAAATAAAGCAAGTTTAAAAATGGTCAGTTCTCCTTTAAATACATTAATATGACCCTATAATTAATTAATTGTTATTCCACGAAATCGAGTTGTACCTGAGTTGATAGCGACGACGAGATTGAGTGGAATAACTGTTTAATTCGATCCACATTCACTGGATTTTGAGAAACGGAGCATTTTTATTTTTTGCAAATCTGATAAATAAAAACTTTGTACAGAACGTCCGACAAAATCATTTCCGCTTCGAATGTAAACCAACCGGCGAAATGACAGTAGTGATTTGTGAAAAATGCGATGATGATAATTCTTGAAACAAACAAACAACATTTTTACCGTGAAATACTTCCACTCCATATTTTCTTGCTTTCTTTTGTATTTTTTGGGGGCTTTGTTTTCGAGTAGAGTTTTTATCTCGTCCTCGGTTGGTTCAGCAACACACTCAGCCATTTTGTTTTTCTCTACCCATGGGATATGAGCTGATAGTAGCAACGACAGGCCATTTTTAAAAGTCATCGTCATAGTGTTGTGTAATGTTTCAAATTAAAGAGCATGAAGATCTGAATTGAAAACTTGTCTCATAAAAAAAGTTAGGAACATTTGAAAATCCAGTATTTTATAAAATTTCCATTTCAGTCCATTGCTCTGCTCACAAACCAGCAATCATTTTCCATTGGTTTAATTTTCCATTCATGAAAAAAAAAAAATTCAATCAGAAATTAATTGACCAAAAGGCCAAAAATAAAGAGATTGAGGATTTTGAGTATCAGGGTAAGAATTACAGATAAAGGCTTCTTCTTGTTTATCACAATTATGCATCTAGAAGGCTTAAAAGCAAGACATCGATGAAATTGGTCCATCTTTTCTGTTTAAACATACAGTGCTCAGCGTAAATGAGTGCACCCCCTTTGAAAAGTAACATTTTAAACAATATCTCAATGAACACAAACAATTTCCAAAATGTTGAAAAGACAAAGTTTAATATAACATCTGTTTAACTTATAACGTGAAGCTAAGGTTAATAATATAACTTAGATTACACATTTTTCAGTTTTACTCAAATTAAGGTGGTGCAAAAATGAGTACACCCCACAACAAAAACTACTACATCTAGTACTTTGTATGGCCTCCATGATTTTTAATGACAGCACCAAGTCTTCTAGGCATGGAATGAACAAGTTGGCGACATTTTGCAGCATCAATCTTTTTCCATTCTTCAACAATGACCTCTTTTAGTGACTGGATGCTGGATGGAGAGTGATGCTCAACTTGTCTCTTCAGAATTCCCCAAAGAAAATAATTTCTTTACACCACAAAGGTGAAGGCTACAAGAAGATCAGCAAAGCTTTACTTATCAGTCAGAATACTGTAGCAAAAGTGGTACAAAAATTTAAGAAAGATGGAGCTGCAGCCATCCCACAGAGACGTCCAGGTCGTCCACGGAAGTTAACACCTCGACAGGAGCGTCTTCTGATGAGAAGGGTTGAAGAAAATCGGCATGCAAGTTCACTGCAGTTATCTAAAGAAGTAGAAAGCCAAACTGGGGTGACTGTACACTGCAGAGGAATGGCATGCATGGATGCTGTCCATGAAAGAAGCCTCTCCTAAAGCCCAGGCACAAAAAAGCCTGCCTAGAGTTTGCCAGGGCCCATGCTGACAAAGATGAAGACTACTGGGACTCTATACTCTGGAGTGATGAGACCAAGATAAATGTTTTTGGAACTGATGGCTTCAAAACTGTATGGCGTCGCAAAGGTGAGGAATACAAAGAAAAATGCCTGGTGCCTACAGTGAAACATGGTGGTGGCAGTGTCCTTATGTGGGGCTGCATGAGTGCTGCTGGTGTCGGGGAGCTGCATTTCATTGATGGCATCATGAATTCACAGATGTATTGCTCTATACTGAAAGAGAAGATGCTACCATCACTCTGTGCCCTTGGTCGTCGTGCACTTTTCCAACATGAGTAAACACACATCTAAGGCCACTGTTGGATTTCTGAAGAAGAACAGGGTGAAAGTGATTCAGTGGCCAAGTATGTCTCCTGATCTGAACCCAATCGAACACCTATGGGGAATTCTGAAGAGACAAGTTGAGCATCACTCTCCATCCAGCATCCAGTCACTAAAAGAGGTCGTTGTTGAAGAATGGAAAAAGATTGATGTTGTAAAATGTTGCCAACTTGTTCATTCCATGCCTAGAAGACTTGGTGCTGTCATTAAAAATCATGGAGGCCATACAAAGTACTAGATGTAGTAGTTTTTGTTGTGGGGTGTTCTCATTTTTGCACCACCCTAATTTGAGTAAAACTGAAAAATGTGTAATCTAAGTTTATATTATTAACCTTACTTTTTCCTGTCATAAGTTAAACAGATGTTATATTAAACTTTGTCAACATTTTGGAAATTGTTTGTGTTCATTGAGATATTGTTTAAAATGTTACTTTTCAAAGAGGGTGCACTCATTTACGCTCAGCACTGTAAAAGCCAGACTTTAGCGGGTATGATCACTTTAAATTGTGGACACCGGGCATGACTAATGATGGTGGTGCTTGAATGCGCTATGTATAAGAGGGTCAAACTTTTGTTAAATCTCTTCAAAACAGTATCCCTGATATTTCTACACCTTCTCATTTTTTCTCCATGAAATAAATATGAGGAAAATCATTGATTTTTATTTTAGGAAGGATACAAAATTTTCCTCAGTGAGCTGGTCTTTTGCAGGCACCAGATAGCAAAGTGTTCAGTTGATTTTACTGGAAAAACAAGTCAACATGAGAGATTCAACCACTAGGTGGGAATCATGAGTTTCAAGCTGATTGAACCAACAGTGAATGAGCTGGATGCAACAGCAAAACACACAGACCGGTGACGAATATCAATAAAAAACCCAAGATGGCGGCGCCTGTGAATTTGGTGTATTGCATTACACAACGCTAAAAAAACACTGAAAGTAAAAGTATAAGCTCATCACAATGCCACACAAAATGAACAATATATTCTGTAAATATAGTATTTATTCTTGAATCAACACTCGTTTTATGTAAACACTTTTAAATGTCTTTAAAGGCCAAATGAAAACATGCTGTTCTCCTGTACAAACATCTGGGAGGTTCATCAGCGCAGCGGCGTGCTGTCAAGCTGACTGATAGCCGAGTAGAAGAGTACAATGAGTACTATGCCACCTTTAAAGGTTGAGAAATCCCATCTCCAGTGCTTCTATTCAAGCAAAATCTGGCAACCTCAGGGGACTAAACTCCATACACGTAATTTGCATAATCTGAATGGGCTTCCCACAGAGGTGGACAGTAACGAAGTAGATTTACTTGAGTACTGTACTTAAGTACACTTTTTGAGTATCTGTACTTTACTTGAGTTATTTTTTTTGGATACTTCTGACTTTATCTTCACTACATTTGAAAGACAAATATTGTACTTTTCACTCCACTACATTTCTGTCAAGGTCCTCGTTACTCGTTACTATGAAGCAGCTTTGAAAGTGGATGTTTTTTTCTTTTCTTTTCTAAAACGTGATTGGTTTTTCGCAGGTGACACTGAGACGGCCGATCAGTAATCACTAGGGTCACGTCACGTCCATAGACTGGATAAAATCAAGTTCAGTGATTTCTCAGCAGCGTTGAACACGATCAGTTGATGGCAGAATGGAAGGAGGCGGTTCTTCTGGAGAACGCACGCACCCATTGCCCATGAACCCATGTTTCAGTTTTCAGAAAGGATTAAAGATTTGTTTTCTTTTAAATGTTTGCTTTGTTTGCCTAAAATGAACCACATCACGGCCTACAAAAACTCGCCATCCGACCTGCAGAAGCATATTGAGGTATATAAAGGTTTTATTCCAAGAGAAAGCTTGCAACGAAGTTGTCTGTGCTTTTAGAGCTAGCGATAACGTTGCAATAGCTATGCAGTCTGGTCAGTCAAATGACTTTCTATGGATTTGGCCGCCAAGTTGCCATGGGCTTGTCCACGGCTAATGTTTACACATAGCTAGTTAACTTGGACACAGTTAGCATGTAAAAACAGAGTTACGCTAACATGAATAACATTAACTTATCTGAAGTCCTTTCAGAAATGTTTGAGCATAATCTTGCCAAATAAACAGAATGTAGAAATCTTTCTTTTCCAGTAATGTTAGCTACCCAATATGATTTTGAGTTTGAAAAGAGTTGGCTAGCATGTCAGGTGGAGCGTCACTGACTAGCTAGCTTAACGTTAAACGACCATGATGGCACAGCATGCGTTCATTTTATGAATTCACATTTCTGTCTTTGGTAACGGCATTAGGTTTTGTAAGCGTTGTGGCAATAATACAACCCCGATTCCAAAAAAGTTGGGACAAAGTACAAATTGTAAATAAAAACGGAATGCAATAATTGACAAATCTCAAAAACTGATATTGTATTCACAATAGAACATAGACAACATATCAAATGTCGAAAGTGAGACATTTTGAAATTTCATGCCAAATATTGGCTCATTTGAAATTTCATGACAGCAACACATCTCAAAAAAGTTGGGACAGGAGCAAGAAGAGGCTGGAAAAGTTAAAGGTACAAAAAAGGAACAGCTGGAGGACCAAATTGCAACTCATTAAGTCAATTGGCAATAGGTCATTAACATGACTGGGTATAAAAAGAGCATCTTGGAGTGGCAGCGGCTCTCAGAAGTAAAGATGGGAAGAGGATCACCAATCCCCCTAATTCTGCACCGACAAATAGTGGAGCAATATCAGAAAGGAGTTCGACAGTGTAAAATTGCAAAGAGTTTGAACATATCATCATCTACAGTGCATAATATCATCAAAAGATTCAGAGAATCTGGAAGAATCTCTGTGCGTAAGGGTCAAGGCCAGAAAACCATACTGGGTGCCCGTGATCTTCGGGCCCTTAGATGGCACTGCATCACATACAGGCATGCTTCTGTATTGGAAATCACAAAATGGGCTCAGGAATATTTCCAGAGAATCAAGTTTCAAATCAAATCAAGTTTATTTGTACAGCGCTTTTAACAATAAACATTGTCGCAAAGCAGCTTTACAGAATTTGAACGACTTAAAACATGAGCTAATTTTATCCCTAATCTATCCCCAATGAGCAAGCCTGTGGCGACGGTGGCAAGGAAAAACTCCCTCAGACGACATGAGGAAGAAACCTCGAGAGGAACCAGACTCAAAAGGGAACCCATCCTCATTTGGGCAACAACAGACAGCCTGACTATAATATTAACAGTTTTAACAGGTATAACCCTCAACTGTCCTCATGGGGCCGTCCTTCACAGGAGTGGGGCGATAAAACTCCGACCAGACACAGGGCACCAGGATGGATCAAGCAGGTCTGAGGGGCAGAAGAGGCCAGCATCTCAATCCCAGGATCAACATGTAACTCAGAGGGACAGATGGGGGGGAGAAAGAAAACACATTGTTAGGTATGCCCTAAAAATGACAAGTATTAAATCTGTGTGGTAGGCTCGCAGAGACGAGAGTCTTTACATCAGGCATAACACACAATGGCATGTTAATATGGTAAAAAATATATCATGACCTGCTCTGGCTGGATGCTTGATTGGGTGATGGGAGCACACTCCTCAGCAATGATGAGATGCAGATGGGACCCTTAGGCCTGGCCAAGACAATTCAGTTACATTTCACCGGGTCTGGGACATGCGACAGAATGTCTGACGGCCGATTCCCTGCAGGCTACGATAGCCAGTCGAGGTCCCCACCGTCTCCACCAAAAGATTTCCTGTTGACTCCATGTAACTCAGAGGGACAGATTTGGGGTGGGGGGGGGGGGGGGGAGAGAAAGAAAACACAGGTGGTTAGGTATGCCCAATGTCACCTGAATAAGTAGGAACAGTATACATATTGCACCGAGTACAAGCAGGGACTCCGGCAACTAACTATGACAGCATAACTAAAAGGGGAGAGCCAGAAGGTAACACAGGCATGAGGGAGCCCCGGGACATAAAGCAGCCAGCCACTACACCGTCAACAAACTCGAGTGAGCAAGCGAGTGGGGACTGACAGCATCCATACATCCCAGTTTACCAAAACACTCTATGTCTGAGGACCCTCCAGATCTACTCCTTTACCTCATAAACACCATTAACAAAAGGCTTGACTAAACAGATATGTTTTCAGCCTAGACTTAAATGCTGAGACTGTGTCTGATTCCCGAACACTACTTGGAAGGCTGTTCCATAACAGTGGGGCTTTGTAAGAAAAGGCTCTGCCCCCTGATGTAGCCTTCACTATACGAGGTACCAGCAGATAGCCTGCACCTTTTGATCTAAGTAGGCGTGGCGGGTCATAGAGGAGCAGAAGTTCACTCAGGTACTGTGGTGCGAGACCATTTAGTGCTTTAAAGGTCAATAGTAGTATTTTATAATCAATACGAAATTTGATTGGGAGCCAATGCAGTGTGGATAAGACAGGCGTGATGTGGTCATATTTTCTAGTTCTAGTAAGGACTCTTGCTGCGGCATTTTGAACTAACTGGAGCTTGTTTATGCACTTATTGGAACATCCAGACAGTAAGGCATTACAATAATCCAACCTGGAGGTAACGAAAGCATGGACTAGTTTTTCTGCATCATGCAATGACATTAAATTTCTTATCTTTGCAATATTTCTGAGATGAAAGAAAGCTATCCGGGTGATGTTATCAATGTGAGTTTCGAATGAAAGACTGGGGTCAATAATCACTCTGAGGTCTTTTACTGCTGCATGTGAAGAAACAGAAAGGCCATCCAGAGTTACTGTGTAATCAGAAAACTTACTTCTAGCTGTATGTGGTCCTAGCACAAGTACTTCAGTCTTGTCAGAGTTAAGCAGAAGGAAATTTATAAGCATCCAGTGTCTAATGTCCTTAACACATTCCTCAATTTTATTAAGCTGGTGTCTCTCATCAGGTTTTGCAGAGACATACAACTGTGTGTCATCAGCATAACAGTGGAAACTAATACAATGTTTACGAATAATATCGCCCAGAGGTAACATATATAGAGAAAAAAGCAGTGGACCCAAGACAGAACCTTGTGGAACACCAAACTTTACCTCGGTACGTCTAGAAATATCACCATTTATATCAACATACTGATAACGATCAGTTAGATAAGACCTGAGCCAGGAGAGGGCCATTCCCTTAACTCCCACAACATTTTCTAGTCTATCCAGAAGAATGGAATGATCAATGGTATCAAATGCTGCACTAAGGTCAAGCAACACAAGTAGCGAGACACAGCCCTGATCAGACGCCAACAGTAGGTCGTTTACTACTTTAACTTTTACTACTTTTACTTTAGAGAACATTACCTGTGAACACAATTCACCGTGCCATCCGCCGCTGCCAGCTAAAACTCTATAGTTCAAAGAAGAAGCCGTATCTAAACACGATCCAGAAGCGCAGACGTCTTCTCTGGGCCAAGGCTCATTTAAAATGGACTGTGGCAAAGTGGAAAACTGTTCTGTGGTCAGACGAATCAAAATTTGAAGTTCTTTATGGAAATCAGGGACGCCGTGTCATTCGGACTAAAGAGGAGAAGGACAACCCAAGTTGTTATCAGCGCTCAGTTCAGAAGCCTGCATCTCTGATGGTATGGGGTTGCATTAGTGCGTGTGGCATGGGCAGCTTACACATCTGGAAAGACACCATCAATGCTGAAAGGTATATCCAGGTTCTAGAGCAACATATGCTCCCATCCAGATGATGTCTCTTTCAGGGAAGACCTTGCATTTTCCAACATGACAATGCCAAACCACATACTGCATCAATTACAGCATCATGGCTGCGTAGAAGAAGGGTCCGGGTACTGAACTGGCCAGCCTGCAGTCCAGATCTTTCACCCATAGAAAACATTTGGCGCATCATAAAACGGAAGATAGGACAAAAAAGCCCTAAGACAGTTGAGCAACTAGAATCCTACATTAGACAAGAATGGGTTAACATTCCTATCCCTAAACTTGAGCAACTTGTCTCCTCAGTCCCCAGACGTTTACAGACTGTTGTAAAGAGAAAAGGGGATGTCTCACAGTGGTAAACATGGCCTTGTCCCAACTTTTTTGAGATGTGTTGTTGTCATGAAATTTAAAATCACCTAATTTTTCTCTTTAAATGATACATTTTCTCAGTTTAAACATTTGATATGTCATCTATGTTCTATTCTGAATAAAATATGGAATTTTGAAACTTCCACATCATTGCATTCCGTTTTTATTTACAATTTGTACTTTGTCCCAACTTTTTTGGAATCGGGGTTGTACTTTTAATGCTGAAGCATTTTTAAAAGCAAGTACTTCAGAACTTTAACTTAAGTAAAAATTTGACTGGACAGCTTTCACTTGTATCGGAGTTACATTTGACCAGTGGGATCTGTACTTTGACGTAAGTAATGAAGTTGGGTACTTTGTCCACCTCTGCATATGCATAACTTTCCCCATGTAAATAACGTCACGACTTTTGAACTCAAGTTGCCACTTCTGAATAGAGTTTTCAATAAATGAAACTCAGTTCTCGCTCTACATGAAGCTCCTTATTTACCATGTAGCGTGATGTGCATCTTAAGTCTTACGTGTACGCGTTAAAAAGAGTTGTGTTGGTCATCTTTGTTGTACACATCTCATTTGAATATCCAAGATTGAGGTTTTTTTGTTTTTTTTTAATGAAGCCTTGATTTCATTTCAGTGTAGACGTGATAGTATTTTCCAAACACAAAGTCAAGCATGTATTAAAGAGCCATTAGTCGCGGTTATTTTTGAAGAGGTTTGTGGGTGGCAGAGAGACAAAATTTCAAAGTCAAGGTTTAATCCTTTAACCTGTTTTGATGAGCTGAGGTGAGCTGTTGTGCATATTGATAACATTTCCTTCTCTCACTCACTCTGTCTCTCTCTTTATGCCTTCATTTACAATAACCTTTAAGCTAAGATTGACATTTTCTATGGGTAGCCATGGTTACACTGTGGTCATCATGAGCCCTGTACACAATGCTCAGTTTCCTGTGAATAGCTACAAATAACCCAAGGAATGATCTCTTCTCATTAATTCTTGCTACTGAAAAGCAAAACTGTTTGTCCCTGTTGGTGCTAACTTCTCCCATTATTGTGGCTTCATGTTACTGTTTTAATAGGGACAATTTGTGTCGGCTTGCGGTTCGTGGCGTTTTATTTTCACTTGGAATTATGCTTCGTTAACTGCAAAATGGAATAGCAAAGATAGTAGGGAAGCAAAATAGATATTTTGGACATTTACATTATTTATGTTGGTCAGTCTAATTATAGACTTCTAATTCCTCTTTATTTTCACACTTAGTTACAGTAGCTTGCAAAAGTATTCATCCCCCTTGGTGTTTGTCCTGTTTTGTCGCATTACAAGCTTGAATTAAAATGGATTTTTGTGCGGTGAGCACTATTTGATTTACACAACATGCCTACCACTTTAAAGGTGCAAATTGTTCTTTTATTATGACACAAACAATAATTAAGATGAAAAACAGAAATCCGGAGTGTGCATAGGTATTCTCCCCCCAAAAAAAGTCAATACTTTGTAGAGCCACCTTTTGCTGCAATTGCAGCTGCAAGTCTCTTGGGCTGTGGTCTCTATTAGCTTAGCACATCTAGGCACTGGGATTTTTGCACATTCCTCAAGGCAAAACTGCTCCAACTCCTTTAATTTAGATGGGTTGCATTGGTGTACAGCAATCTTCAAGTTATGCCACAGAATCTCAGTTGGATTGAGGTCTGGGCTTTGATTAGGCCATTCCAAGACATTGAAATGTTTCCCTTTAAACCATTCCAGTGTAGCTTTAGCAGTATGTTTAGGGTCATTGTCCTGCTGGAATGTGAACCTTCATCCCAGTCTCAAACCTCTGGCTGACTCAAACAGGTTTTCCTCCAGAATTGCCCTGTATTTAGTGCCATCCATCTTTCCTTCAGTCCTGACCAGCTTTCCTGTCCCTGCAGATGAAAAATATCCCCACAGCATGATGCTGCCACCACCATGCTTCACTGTAGGAATGGTGTTCTCAGGATGTTGGGTTTGCGCCATACATGGTGTTTCCCATGATGGCCAAAAAGATAAATTTTAGTCTCATTTGACCAGAGAATCTTCTTCCATGTGTTTGAGGAGTCTGCCACATGCTGTTGGACAAACTCCAAATGTTATTTTTTAAGCAGTGACTTTTTTTCTGGCCACTCCTCCATAAAGCCCCGCTCTGTGGAGTGTCTGGCTTAAAGTGGTCCTATGGACAGATGCTCCCATCTCCGCTGTGGATCTTTGCAGCTCCCTCAGCGTTATTGTTGGTGTCTTTGTTGCATCTCTGATTAATGCCCTCCTTGTCTGGTCTGTGAGTTTTGGTGGGTGCCCTTCTCTTGTCAGGTTTGTAGTGGTGACATATTCTTTCCATTTTGCTATAATGGATTTAATGGTGCTCCCTGGGATATTCAAAGTTTGGGATAATTTTTTATAACCCAACCCTGATCCATACTTCTCTCCAACTTTGTCTCTGACCTGTTTGGAGGCTCCTTGGTTCTCATGTTGCTTGCTTCGTAGTGTTGCAGAGTCAGGGTCCTTCCAGAACAGGTTGATTTATACAGACACCATGTGACAGATCATGTGACACTTTGATTGCACAAAGGTGGATCTTAATCAACTAATTATGTGGCTTATGAAGTGAATTGGTTGGACCAGCTCTTATTTAGGGGTTTCATACGAAAGTGGGTGAATACCTACTGTATGCACACTCCAGATTTCTGCTTTTTCATCTTAATTATTGTTTGTGTCACAATAAAACAACAATTTTCACCTTTAAAGTGGTAGGCATGTTGTGTAAATCAAAAATCCATTTTAATTCCAGCTTGTAATGCGACACAACAGGACAAACACCAAGGGGGATCAATACTTTTGCAAGACACTGTATCTGGAACCGCCCCTCCACCACACACCCACACACACACACTTCTTACGACACACTACATTTTTATTTCGACCTTCATACTCGTTGCAAATCTCAAAGATCGTGACATGAATAGATTTCTTTGCGATTCAGTTGATTTTTGCGCATTTTAACTTAATTTATTAAATATATTGAAACCATATCAAATCCAAGCAAATATATCCTAAACACTGCCTGTTATTCCCACTTCTTCTGCATTCAATTTAGATGAAAAAAGGGCAAAAAAGGTCATGCTATTCACACAAAAAAATAATATTTCATGCAATTGTCCCTCCCACAAACCCAACCTTAACCTTCATAACACAAAAACAATAATGAAATGAATTTGCAATTGAGAATATGTTCCAAAGATCATGACTGTTTTTCTGTTGTCAAGTAAAATACTTTTTATTTCAATTTTATACATGAGTACATTTCATTACGGAACTTTTTTTTTTTTCATTTTCAGACTCATTTTTGGGCGGCACGGTGGTGTAGTGGTTAGCACTGTTGCCTCACAGCAAGAAGGTTCTGGGTTCGAACCTTATGGCTGACGGAGGCCTTTCTGTACGGAGTTTGCATGTTCTCCCCGTGTCTGCGTGGGTTTCCTCCGGGTGCTCCAGTTTCCCCCACAGTCCAAAGACATGCAGGTTAGGCTAATTGGTGGCTCTAAATTGACCGTAGGTGTGAATGTGAGTGTGAATGGTTGTTTGTCTCTATGTCTCAGCCCTGTGATGACCTGCCGACTTGTCCATAGGCAGCCGGGATAGGCTCCAGCTTGCCCGCGACCCTGCACAGGATAAGCGGCTATGGATAACAGATGGACGTTTGTTTCTAGCCATATTGAAATACTCTGCTTTATGATTTTGCTTTTGTTTTTGTAAATCTCACGTCTACTAATCAACACTCTTCCTGCACTTGGATCCATCTACCACCGTCTATCTTATCGTGTCCCGATCCCCAGATCTTTCACCCAGCCACATATAAAAAGTTGTACGCCTCCATGCTCTTCCAGCTTTTCATCTGTGTCCGTGTAGAACGATATCTGCAGCACCAGGTAGTTTGAGATGTCGGGGAACTCAACAGATGGATAATTTTCCAACTCAAAGGAAAAATCCTTCTTTGTTAGCGTACAGTATAAGGATTGAATCCCATTGAGTGGTTTCTACTGTATATCCACTTCTTTTGAGTGTACTTCTTGGTTTTAATAACTTGCTTGTTTGCTGGACACAAACATGGCAATAAGTTCTTGTGTTAATGGACCAGACTCCACTTTTGTATCATTAATCCCTTTTGACTGAGAATGCCCTGCATTGGCTTCTGGCCCATCCATACAGTTTTAAATACAAAACCTACAATTAAAAACAGTTTATTTATCTCATCTCATCTCATTATCTCTAGCCGCTTTATCAGATTTATTTAATTCCTGGGCTCCAGTCTTTAACAGGGAGTGATGTTGCATCCCATTAATACACTTTACAGTAGATTATTAGGTTCTAATAGAATAAATGAGCCCAAATAATTGAAGATCTTTTTAATGGGCCCCGACTCGTTACAAGTATGAATAGGTGGGTCTTAGAGGAGAAAAGATTGAGAACCCCTGTTGTAAATCACAGCAGTAGCAGCCACCAGACGTCTATGAGATGGAGGGATGGGATGTTTAGTTCCAATATGTCCTGCTGTTCATTCACACCAATGATGCATAATGCTTTCCTCTGGATGGAGTCAAGAAGCCTTAGTGAGGTAGTATTGGCACTCATCCAGCATACTCCATGATGCTGTGTACCTGGGCCTTGTACACTATAGCTCTACCGTTGACATCTAGCTTGTTAGCAACCCTCCTTAAAGCTCCAAGCTTCTGTCCAGCTCTTGCTGCAATGTTGGAAATATGCTTGGTCCAGGTGAAGAATAGATCTGACCTTGTTGGATTTCTCTTCCAAGAGATGGTCAAAGTTTTGCACTGAGCTGGCTCGAAGGTCACTTTCCACATTTGTTCTTTTTCCATTCCTGCCTATCCATATTTCATTACAGAGTTAAGAATCTCTGACAATGTCAGGAAATGTTATATTCTTATCCTCTGTACTGTTATAATCCAGGCAGCTGCACTGATGGATACATTTACTGCAGCTTTTCTCTGTGAGTGAATGGGATAAGACTCTGGTCAGGCACGCTTCCATTTGCAGTCAGCCCCAAGCTTCATGTCCATTCAGAACCTACTTCCTACTAGTTCTCTACAGTGTCTTGCAAAAGTATTCATTCCTATTGGTGTTTGTCCTGTTTTGTCGCATTACAAGCTGGAATTAAAATGGATTTTTGGGGAATTAGCACCATTTGATTTACACAACATGCCTACCACTTTAAAGGTGTAAATTATTGTTTTATTGTGACACAAACAATAATTAAGATGAAAAAACAGAAATCTGGAGTGTGTGTAGGTATTCACCCCCCAAAGTCAATACTTTATAGAGCCACCTTTTGCTGCAATTACAGCTGCAAGTCTCTTGGGGTGTGGCCTCTATTAGCTTAGCACATCTAGCCACTGGGATTTTTGCCCATTCCTCAAGGCAAAACTACTCCAACTCCTTTAATTTAGATGGATTGTGTTGGTGTACAGCAATCTTCAAGTTATGCCACAGATTCTCAATTGGATTGAGGTCTGGGCTTTGATTAGGCCATTCCAAGACATTGAAATGTTTCCCTTTAAACCACTCCAGTGTAGGTTTAGCAGTATGTTTAGGGTCATTGTCCTGCTGGAACGTGAACCTTCATCCCAGTCTCAAACCTCTGGCCAACTCAAACAGGTTTTCCTCCAGAATTGCCCTGAATTTAGTGCCATCCATCTTTCCTTCACTCCTGACCAGCTTTCGTGTCCATGCAGATGAAAAATATTCCCACAGCATAATGCTGCCACCACCATGCTTCACTGTAGGAATGGTGTTCTCAGGGTGTTGGGTTTGCGCCACACATGGCACTTCCCATGATGGCCAAAAAGTTACCTTTTAGTCTCATTTGACCAGAGAATCTTCTTCCATGTGGATGGGGAGTCTGCCACATGCTGTTGGGCAAACTCCAAACGTGTTTTCTTAAGCAGTGACTGTTTTTCTGGCCACTCTTCCATAAAGCCCCGCTTTGTGGAGTGTCTGGCTTAAAGTGGTCCTATGGACAGATACTCCCATCTCCGCTGTAGATCTTTGCAGCTCCTTCAGTGTTATCTTTGGTGTCTTTGTTGCATCTCTGATTAATGCCCTCCTTGCCCGGTCTGTGAGTTTTGGTGGGTGCCCTTCTCTTGTCAGGTTTGTAGTGGTGACATATTCTTTCCTATAAAGGATTTAAAGGTGCTCCCTGGGATATTCAAAGTTTGGGATAGGTTTTTTATAACCCAACCCTGATCTACAGTATAATTCTCCACAACTTTGTCTCTGACCTGTTTGGAGGCTCCTTGGTTTTCATGTTGCTTGCTTAGTAGTGTTGCAGAGTCAGGGTCCTTCCAGAACAGGTTGAGTTATACAGACATCATGTGACAGATCATGTGACACTTTGATTGCAGACAGGTGGACCTTAATCAACTAATATGTGACTTATGAAGTGAACTGTTTTGAACAGCTCTTATTTAGGGGTTTGTGTCACAATCAAACAACAGTTTTCACCTTTAAAGCAGTAGGCATGTTGTGTAAATCAAATGGTGCTAACCCTTCAGAAATCCATTTTATTTCCAGCTTGTAATGCAACAAAACAGGACAAACACCAAGGGGGATGAGGACTTTTGCAAGACACTGTAAAAGCACCATGAATGAAGTTGACAAAACTTTTAATCTCTGGCAGAGAAATCTCTTTTGAAAGCGACAAATTGTATTCCAGTTTCTCCACAAATAAATGTTGATGGTTTGGTGATTGTACACCGTGCCTAACACCGAATGTGCATGTTATTAACATTGTCATTCTTAATTTATATCATGTTGCTGATTCATTTTTCTAAAGTGTCTTGTGTATTCTGGCAAAGACTCACAGGAGCAGCATAGAGATCAGTGCATTTCTCCAAGTTGTGCTGCAAGATGTAAGAAACTGGCATCAACCCATGGCCCCTATTTCATGGCCAAATTCTCTGAGTGCTGGAATATCATTAACTCTTGTCTGGGTCTCCATAATAGCAGTTGCACTGTAATTTTGCCTACAGCTCAGCATTCTCAGAAAATCTTTCATATATGCAATGAAGATATTAACAACAGAGACCAAGGATTGGCATGTGCTCGCAGGGCATTTTTAACACTTGGCCCGGATACTCATTTCTTGATTCTGTGCTTGTGTGTGGAACGGGCTCATATGTATGGGTTTGCATTTACATTGAAGAATTCTTTCAGTTGTGTAGATCTATACTTCACATTTGTGCACACATGTTTGCAAAACGGTAGGCACTAAGTTCCACTGCTTGCTGTTTTTTAAATTGGTTTCCTTTGGTACCAACGTGAAGAATGGCACTTTTCGGATGCATGGCATGTCATCATGCAGGAATACCTACAACTGTGGAGGCCAGGCCTATTAACTTCTGTGCTTGGTCTCCACTGGGGCCAGTATCCCTGAATTCTTAGTGGCCCAGGCCAAAATAAAGTGGTCCTTAAATTTCCTGTAGTCGAACACAAAAAAATTTAAAACCACTTTTACTTGAATAACACCCCATCGTGTTTAACGGTGTATGCCCACAGAAACGGATTAATCAACAACATTAATTATGTGTAATTGTTGTTTAGATATTGTACATTATTCAAACATTACAGTCATTTAGCTGACGTTTTTATTCAACATGACTAACAATAAGTGCAGGTAGCTGCAAGAATCCAAGAGCGACCAGTGTTGAAGTACTAGTGTAAACAAATAGTCTCCAAATACCATCTATTATCTGGACTGATCAGGATAGTTAAGAAGTTGAAGAAGCTTGGACAAATACATAGACAAGGAATTATTTAAGTGTAGTATGTTTATTGTTGGGTGGCACGGTGGTGTAGTGGTTAGCGCTGTCGCCTCACAGCAAGAAGGTCCTGGGTTCGAGCCCCGGGGCCGGCGAGGGCCTTTCTGTGTGGAGTTTGCATGCTGTCCGCGTGGGTTTCCTCCGGGTGCTCCGGTTTCCCCCAAAGACATGCAGGTTAGGTTAACTGGTGACTCTAAATTGACTGTAGGTGTGAGTGTGAATGGTTGTCTGTGTCTATGTGTCAGCCCTGTGATGACCTGGCGACTTGTCCAGGGTGTACCCCGCCTTTCGCCCGTAGTCAGCTGGGATAGGCTCCAGCTTGCCTGCGACCCTGTAGAAGGATAAAGCGGCTAGAGATAATGAGATGAGATAATGAGATGAGATGTTTATTGTTTCCAAAGTTTGACAGCATTTGCATCTGCATTAAAATGGTCAGCCTGTGCTTCTCTGACCTAGCTTTTGCTTCTTGAGCATATACAAGAGACATTACAGTGCCGTAGGCTGATAGAGTTCTATTAGACTAGATCTAGGTGCTTATGGTTAATACAGTTATGGTATTTGGTGGACGCTTTTGTCCAAAGCGACTTACAATATATAAACATTACATTATTAGTAAACCAATACAATAATCCAGTCGCTCTACTCTGACATAGTCTACCTTCCAGATGATAGCTGCTGCATGACTGCAGGATTTCCCATTTTTTTGTTCTGTCTCGGCTCAACCTCAGCCTTTAAGCAAACAAACTCTCTCACCCTCTCTTTTACACATAATTTTGCCAATTTTATTACTGTGTAGATAATTGTACGTCTCCGTGCTTTTGTAGTTCCTTAGCTCCTCACCATCAATGCCCTCACTAAGAATAAAACCTAGCTGATGTCGGGCCACAACTTCATATCGTCTGTCCGTTCCGTGAGGGTTAGAGGGAAAATCGTCAGAAAATCGGACCTATGTAACCATCTTTCAGTCGTCTTTGATCTCACCTACCTAGCAGTTAGCGTTAGATACAAACATCAACACAGTAGAGGGGAAGAAAGATCCTGGCTTCCGCTATGACGCAGCAACAAATCATGGGAAAGATCAGAGTTCGGGAAAGTTCTGGATATCATGGAGCGATCTGACAACTCACGAACGGATTTGAATTTTGCACTTTAGAACGAAACTTTTACGAGAATTTACAAACTTAGAGTTTAAGAAAGGAAAGCAAAGAGAAGAAAGGTACTCCAAGGAAGGGACATTTTATTTAATTTTTATTGTAATTTTTTTCATACTTCTCAAGTCGTAGTTGCCCTTCGGGTGATCAAACCTCAACTTTTAGTGGCCCTGGTCAGTTTGTAGTCGTCACTGGCGACCGCTAAGTTTCACCCTGGGAGCCGTTCTCATATAAGACGTTTTTGGCCATGCAGGCCAACACGGGTAATGCATTTTTCATGATGCTTTCAGTACAATCACTTGCACCACAAAGTGAACTAATTACAAGTGCTCCAGTCCTGTGAAAGTCTGGTTTTAAACATCAGTAAGGTGTTCTGTCATGTCCAATGTTCATAACGAGACTTTCCCTGCCATTAAAAAAAACACAAGTATGAAAATGACCAAAGAGCTTCCCTGGGTTGTTGAAATGTGAAGGGGGAGTGGTTAGCGACAATTTGGAGGGCAGACTTCATCAGGCGAAACTGCAAAGACCACTCTGGTGCTTTTGATGTCTCTCTCCCTTATATTTTTTTAAAAATCCAAAGCAAGTAACAATTTAATAAGGATACAGTGGAGCAGTTGAGGGGCTAAGAGCTTCTGATCAGAAACCCATGCCTCAACTACTGAGTCACCACTGCCCCATACCTACCCTTTTCCCTTACTTTTCCCTTCCTCTGAGCTCCCATAGGCGGCTACGTGAAAAGACTTGATGCACTAATTGTCCTCAAGCTGTTGGTGGTTTCATGTATTTCTTGTTGTATGATCGCTGACCATGGTGCTGAACTTGGACTGATGGTAAGCCTTCTCTAAGCACACTGAGAAATCTCTCATGAGAAATTTATGCACATTTGACCAAGAGGCCCAGCATCACACCAAAAGTCTGGATGATACAGAACTGTGTAAAAGTCTTAGCCACCCTATTTTTTTTATACAAACTTTGTTATGAATGAATGAATGAATGAATGGTTTATTTCAGTTACAATCTACAATACAAAACTTAAATTTGGTGAACTCAGCTGGCAAAGAATTATTATACATGCTTGCACTAAACATCTCATCTCATCTCATCTCATTATCTCTAGCCACTTTATCCTGTTCTACAGGGTCGCAGGCAAGCTGGAGCCTATCCCAGCTGACTACGGGCGAAAGGCGGGGTACACCCTGGACAAGTCGCCAGGTCATCACAGGGCCGACACATAGACACAGACAACCATTCACACTCACATTCACACCTACGGTCAATTTAGAGTCACCAGTTAACCTAACCTGCATGTCTTTGGACTGTGGGGGAAACCGGAGCACCCGGAGGAAACCCACGCGGACACGGGGAGAACATGCAAACTCCGCACAGAAAGGCCATCGCCGGCCACGGTGCTCGAACCCGGACCTTCTTGCTGTGAGGCGACAGCGCTAACCACTACACCACCGTGCCGCCCTGCACTAAACATTTTCACACAAAAAAATTTAACAAACTCTGTAACCGAAAAAGGAATAGGCTGAAGCCAAGGCTTATTTTTGCCTATCCTGTACAATCCATAAAATAACCCAGAATATCAGTAATACAAGGGAAAAAAAAACATAACAAAAATTACTCTAAATTATTCTTCTTAATCATTTCACACATCAATCATTTTGCATTGTAATCCTTAATTATTTTACCTTTCAATGTTTTTTTAAAACTCAACAGCGATCCACACAATTTCAAATCATCACTAAGTCCATTCCACAGTATAACTCCCAAAAATGAAACACATCTATATTTAACATTAGTTCTCACATTACCTCTTTCAAAGACACCCAACTCTCTTAAATTATAATTTTTTTCTCTTAATTAAAAAAAAATTTGAATACAGATTTCTATTTTATGATTTCTACATTATCAAGTTAGTACAAGAGTCCAAACGTCTGTTTTCCAGCACAAAATTAAACGTTACAGAAAAAAAAAAATGTTTGAACAGCATATTACATAAGAGAGCACTTTTCAGATGAAAAAAGAAAGCATAATGAAGGCTGCTGGGTTTTGGTGCAAAATGAAGAAGCGAGTGTGACAGTCAAAGTGTCCAGAAGAACTGTAACTGGTTCTGCAAGATGCTCAGTAAAACCTACAGCTCATTTCCTTATCAAACTGCACTCATTGTACCTGGGACTACTATTTTTTTAAAGCAAAGGGTCGTCTCACACCAAATACTGACTTTGTTTAATTTATTATGGCTTACTGATTACTGTTTATGGTATTTTTTAAATGTTGAAACACTTCATTTCATTATTTTTTAAGCCATTTTTGGTCTACAGCATTTTTTTACATGTGCCTAAGACTTTTGTACAGGACTGTATATGATTATAATAAGTAAGGAAAAGAATGTACAGCCAGTTGTTGTTCGCACTTGTAGTAGCGAAGTGAGAGAACAGTCACCTTATCCTGCCCCCTGACCACAACACCAAAGAGCCAGGCTCATTGGTATGACAGTCAGAGCACATACTCAACTGTAGTGACAGGCACTCCGTCACACTGTCCTCCCCTTCAGGAGGCGCACCCAGGTGCTTCACACACACACACAGGCATCCCTCATGCATCCCCCAGCTGTACTTCTCCCATACCAGGGTGCCCCACATACTCATGCTTCACCCATCTCAGGGGTCCCTTACACAGGGGTCACCTATCCTGGGGGTCCCTCATACAGTTCACACACAGGGCACACCGCCAATTGCCTCCTGGCAAGCCATCCCACTTCTGACACCATCTGTAGCAAAGCGAGAGAACAGTCACCTTATTCTGCCTTGAACCCAGGTCTACAGGATGCCAAACCTGCATCCTGACCACAACACCAAAGAACCAGGCTTGTTGGTATAGCAGTCAGCGCACATACTGAACTGTAGTGACAGGCACTCCATCACAGTGGTACAATGTTAAATTTCTATTATTTTGCTGAAATAATGACCACTGTTGCCACATATGTTTGTTGTTGTCGGCTGTCCACCGCTAGCGATGATGACTGCTTCATTAGGATGCACAGAAATACAGATGAGCCATGAGGCCCGCACTAGAACAACAGAGCCGCCTAGCCAAGCCACCATGGAATGTCTGGCCTTGTGAGCTCTCGCATACTATTCTCCTCTCCTAACGAAGCACCTTACACAGTAAGGTAAGGCAAACGATGTCATGCCCCCATCGTGTTGTCTCTCTGCACTCAAAAAACCCAACATGGGTGTCTGTTACATGAACCTAAGTCTAACATGTAACGGTTGACATTTAGGTCTCATCTCATTCATTATCTCTAGCCACTTTATCCTGTTCTACAGGGTCGCAGGCAAGCTGGAGCCTATCCCAGCTGACTACGGGCGAAAGGCGGGGTACACCCTGGACAAGTCGCCAGGTCATCACAGGGCCGACACATAGACACAGACAACCATTCACACTCACATTCACACCTACGGTCAATTTAGAGTCACCAGTTAACCTAACCTGCATGTCTTTGGACTGTGGGGGAAACCGGAGCACCCGGAGGAAACCCACGCGGACACGGGGAGAACATGCAAACTCCGCACAGAAAGGCCCTCGCCGGCCACGGGGCTCGAACCCGGAACATTTAGATCACTTATCAAAATTGCTTCTGGCTAAGTTAATGGATTTTACTTGGGTGGAAATACTTTCCATAATTTTATTACATTCACTGAGCAAGTTATTTTTTTGAGTGTGGACCTCCAGACCTGATGCTAAATGGCGCACGAAAGTGCCACAGACCTGACGGGTATAGAAGTTGCCCCACAGTGACAACTGACTTACTGAGTGATGTTATCTGTTGGCCATTTGAATGGCTCTTCTGCATGCCATTTAGTAGTAGTGGGTTCATCTGCCACATTGCACTGAAAAGCGCCCTGCTGCCAGCACCTTATTGGTGATGTACTATTTAACCCATAGCTGGAACCCAGGCAGGTGCTACCACTCCAGGTCAGAGCAGACCTGGGAGCAGTGGTGATTAAGGAGTAACTCCACTTTCTCCAATACTCAAGTCCTCCTGGACCGGAGACTCACCACCAGTTCCAGTTTAAAGTAATGCCCAGGACTAGTCCTGGGTGCCACATATGTTCTGATAAATATGATAACAAACCTCTGTATATCATGATTCCAGAAACCTACGGTATCAATAACAAATCAGCAGAGCTTAACCTTTATTTAAGGGCTTATATAGAGTATATAAGAACTAAAATATGGCACAGAGGGATGGCATGATGCTAATGAAGAACTGCAAAGAGCAAACTCTGTCCTGATGACTCTCCCACTGTGGAAAACACTGACACTAGAGGATATTTCTGTAAATGTTAAATAAAAGTTTCTCACAGAAACCTTCACATTTTTAATCTTATTTATTAACAGCTTTGCGCCGTACAAGTCCCTGCAAATGAACTGTTACTATAGAAACGGTAATATATTAGGACGGGTGCATTAATATAAACCTATAATGTCTCTTGCAGTTGGATGTACTGCCAGAGATGCTGTTATAGAAAATTAATCAACACCTACTGAACAATCGTTTTTTGAGAATTCGGCAAAAAAATATATTACCTAGAGTACAGTTAGCAAAAATTATTGCAGCCAGTCCTGGTAACATGACACTCTTATCTGCATTTTCTGGTAAGTAGTGATAAATTGCCATGGCATGCTGACAAATGAGTGTGTTCAAATACTGACTTTTATTTCATTATATCGTAAAAACAGTTTGCATTACGGCATTCATTGCCTCCATCTTGTATGATATTTAGCAATTATTCAAAGTCAAGGTTATTATTTAAATAATATTGGTTGGCTTTGAGTGGTATATTGGATATATTGCATTCAGCTAGCATGATATTGAACGAGTCGAAGACGAGTAGCTGAATGGACTATATCTGATATACCATGAAAAAAAGCCAGCCAATATTATTATTATTATTATTATTATTATTATTCATACACATTTGATGGAACAATTATAGATTTTACAAAAAGTTAAGAACAGGGGGGTAACTTACCAATACTGAATGCTGATTTTGATCAAAAGTAATTCAGTGTTCTGTCAATCCAGTGTACATGTACAAAGTCAGAGTTCTAACAATAAAAATTGCCCACATCCAAAAAGCCTCAACAACAACCCAACTTATATACAAGTTATCCAGGTTGACAGTTCAAGTTCACAGTTACTTTTGGTCGTAGTTATTTATTCCATTGCAGCTGTTCAACACAAAAGTGCTTTGCTGAGTGAAGTCCACGAGTGAAGTCCTCTTGTAAAAGTCTCCATCACTTTTCCTCTCCTCCATGTAAAACTTTATATTTCCGCTGTTGCTCTCTTTTCCAGTTTTTTTATGTCTGTTGATATGTTTTTCTCTTGTAAATATGCATGAAGAATATCCAGTGAAGTTTTTGTAGCCTTTCGGGTTTTCAGTGCGTCTTTCTCTTGAAATCTTCCGCTTTTAATGAAGCAAACCTCGTGGTCATTTTTGTGAACAAACTGTCAGTCACTCACCAGCACGGAAATTTTACATCTCTGAGTGTCTCTTTTCCAGTTTTTCGATGTATGTTTTTCTTTTGTAAACATGTGTGAAGAATATATAATGAAGTTTTGGTAGTCTTCTGGGTGTTCAGCGCATCTTTAGTTTCAGTTTATTTATTTAGTGCTTAAACCAAGCACTGAATTAACCCCATCTTCTCTCTCTCCCAGCCGACAAAGAAATGATTGTGCGCATGCGCAGCAGAAAAGTTTTGTCATTGGATCTTCGCATGAGCTCCGAAGTGTGACGTCGTGTTGTCTTGACATCGCGCAATATTGTAACAATATTGCATGCTCATTATCCATTGGGTAGAGTGGTGTAATACATGTAGGATAAGCGATATGATAACAGTATTGCATGCCATCAATAAACCCACTAGAAGGGAATAGAACACATGTTTTTATTCCATGGAAAAAGTGGCCTGTATGTATGATAATTAAATAATATTGGCTGGCTTTTTTTCATGTTATATCAGATATATTCCATTCAGCTAGCCTGATACTGAACGAGTTGAAGAATATATCTGATATACCACAAAAAAAGCCAGCCAATATTATTATTATTATTATTATTATTATTATTATTATAATACATTCCTTTCAGGTGTTCAACGCATCTTTCTCTTTCAAAATTCTCTCAAAATCTTCCGTATTTAACGAAGCAAACCTAGCGGCTATGTTTGTTTATAAATCGTCACAGTCACTTGCTAGCATGGGAGTTTTATGTCTCCGACGTGTGACATCATGTTGTCCTGACAACCATGCAATATCGTAAACCATATTCAATGCTCATTCTCCATTGGCTAGAGTGATGTCATACACGTAGGATAAGCGATAGGATAACAATACTGCATGCTATCAAACAAAATGAATGAAACTTGCTAGAAGGGAATAGAACACATGCTTTTATTCCATCGAAAAAGTGTCCTGTATGTATAATAATCACCGATATTCACTGAGCCTGAGGTGGATCATTGTTTTAGCATAAATACACAGGTGATTATTTCAAAATGATATAAAAAAATTGTGTTGAAAAAAATAATTTCAAAAGCCATGCAAATGTAATAAAGGCGCAGCACAGACTTGTGTCACATATCTACGCCGAGTCACATAAAATACTTTGTTTTGAAATCGATAAAATAAATCACAATTCCACCTTACCTTTGAATAGCTTTAGACCAAACTTCGTAGCATCTTTAGTGCTTTTAGGAACAGCATTTTTTCTTACATAATTTGTAATTCTTCCTCACGGTGACAAAGTGATTGGCCGCCATTTTGCTGAGTCACTGGAGGTGATTATCGAGAAGTAATCCCAATCGCTCGACCAATTAGTGCATGAAATTATATTATTTTCTATAATCACCTGTCTTTACTACTTTCTGTTATGATAATGCTTCCCATCAAACCCAACCTGACACTTGAATGATCTGGAATGTGTTTAATCTCTGTGCTTGGAACTCTTGGGATTGGAAACCTCTTGACTGCGACAGCACCTTGCTCCATAACCTGTCTTAGGTGAGAATAAAATAACAGGTTGGTATTTGAAACATCCTCTTGTTTTCCCCAAAGTAAGAGGACTTGTGCCTGTTGCGGAATTGCACCAGACTATCGATAACTGAGAATGTGATCATCAGGAGCACATTGTTTAGTCGCACCTTGTTCGTTCTGTTTGTGGTGAGAACTCGTCTGGGGCATTGTTACACTAACACATACTTTATTCCTGATGGCATTATATGATCCATTTAAAGGGGAACTGAAGTCATTTTTAAACTTGCTTTATTTCTTAATTAACGTGTTATTCAGTTACGTTTTCGGTTTTAGTAACCTTATATCGTGACTCGTATTGGCAACTAATTGCAATTAAATATTATATTTATCGGCCTATTCAGTTTCTAGCCATGTTGAATTTAGTTCGTTTGGTCCACGGCACAGCAAGAAGGTCCTGGGTTCGAGCCCCGGGGCCGGCGAGGGCCTTTCTGTGTGGAGTTTGCATGTTCTCCCCGTGTCCGCGTGGGTTTCCTCTGGGTGCTCCGGTTTCCCCCACAGTCCAAAGACATGCAGGTTAGGTTAACTGGTGACTCTAAATTGACCGTAGGTGTGAATGTGAGTGTGAATGGTTGTCTGTGTCTATGTGTCAGCCCTGTGATGACCTGGCGACTTGTCCAGGGTGTACCCCGCCTTTCGCCCCTTAGTCAGCTGGGATAGGCTCCAGCTTGCCTGCGACCCTGTAGAAGGATAAAGCGGCTAGAGATAATGAGATGAGATGGTCCACGGCAGGCATCGCTTATCCGCGCGATCTTCACGAGACTTGTGCGAGACTTCAAAACGTGAAGTGTCAGCCAGGTGTCAGTGCCGCCATTTTCAAAACCATTTTCCGAACGAAATATTGCACAAAAACGAGCTTAAATGACGATTACTGCCAACTTTTTTCAAACTTTCCTGATTGCTATCAAAACAAATTAAACTTCCGGCTTGATTACGTCAGCATTCGAAAGAGGGCACGCGCGTCTTTTGACAACCCCTGTGTCCGAAATCGCTCCCTACTCACTACATAGGGCACTATATAGCGAGGACGCCATTTTGTAGTGCTGTCCGAAACCTCAGTGAGGATTATTTACACCCTATATAGTGCACTCAAATTATCCCACAATGCATCACGAAAAGTAGTGTACAGTGATGATGACTAACCAGAGCAATATATCCCATCATGCATTGCGGTCACGCTGAAAGAAATGAAAAGTCTGAAATTTGATTTAATAAAAGGCAGCGGCAAAGAAGAAAGTATTCAGCCTTGATTAAAAAAAAAGAACTGAAAGATGCAGGTACTTTGTATTGATTAATGTGGGAAATGTGCTCAATATGATATGGTTTTATCACAAAAATACATGCGTGTATTTATTATTTTGAAAACCCACCAGCCGCCTAATCTGGCACGTTTTAATTGTGCGACAGTAATAACGTAAAACCAGCGCAACGGACTAGTGTCTGGAAGCGTTTTTTCATTTTACCAATGAGCTCATGATATAGTCCTCTATAGAGTAATTCCCTATATAGGGAGTAGGGAATAGTGAACAAGTGAGCGATTTCGTTCACAGGGAACGTTGGCAGATGTTGGTCACTTTGATTTCCGCTGTCCGTTTTACTTCCGTCCTACGATGTCTCGCACAGGTCTCAACGAATCTTGTTTACGGCCATCGCTTTGACATATGGACTGATATATTACAGAGCGTATTTCAAACACTCATAACTTGCTATAGCAGCGACACAATAGCTGTCAAAAATGCATTCCGATATTTAATAAAATGAGACAAATAGAATTTTGATGATAAAAAAATTTGCCTTCAGTTCTCCTTTAAACAACTGAACAACTTACAGCCTCCCTATATCATGGTGTGCGATGAAGTCATGGTGACTTAAATTTAGCCTCATTACGCGGTCTTAAAGTAAAAAAAGTGTTCGTGTTGAAGGTTTTATGCTACTTGAAGGTGTTTTTTTGTGTGCTGCACAATTTAAGCAACTTGTTTATGGTTGGTGAGATAGAAGAGACTGGATTAATCGAGGCACCTTGAAAAGAAACTCATTCCTTTTTGAAAATACCAGCCTATTTCATATTTCTTGCTTTGATAACTCTTTTTCAGTTCAAGGGATTACTGAAGGATTAAGTTTAGCACTCGGAATAATGCAATGAAGCTCTTGTGGCATATGTGTGATGTCGCAGAGAGCGAGAGCTGGCAAGGTGTCAGACATTCGAATGCCAGTTTATTCATCGTTTAGCTGGAACGGAAATGAAAAGCTACTCCTTGATGCCTTGTGCAGTACGTAGCACCTACCTACTTACGTGTCCTCACTTGCTTGCTTTCTGTTTATATATGTTTAAAAAAAACACACAACACAAAAACCAGTCCAATTTTCAGTGGTCTACAATTCATTCTTCGGCATTGTATAATGAAATTACCTTTCTAACAAGACCCATGGTATGCCTCTACATTCATGAGCCAACACACTTAATATAGAGCTTCAGAACACCGAGGCGGAGAATAGTGCAAGTCTGAGAACTAACAAGGGTTATGGCTTTCTCGTGCGAGTCTGAAATGCATTTGTGTTCTTACACAATTGCTGGTGCTAAACGGCTGCTGCTTTGAGTGTTACTGACTCGTTTCATTTGTGGGGCTGCCACAGTGGGGTGTTTGTGTGTTGGCCCATGCAATGGAAATAGTTCTTGCCTCCCAAGGGCCAACAGCAGGAGCAGTTTTGATCGCTAAAATGAGCAGTTAACAGTTTGTGCTGAGCCTGCTGGCACCACGGCCCACTGCTCCCTGGGCAGCAGGGGAGGCAACGATGCCAAGGGCAGTTTCCCTGAGTTTAGGAGTGGACGATGGGTGAGTGGGAGGGTGGGCGTGAATGGAAAGACATTTGGATGTGTCTGAGATCAGTGGGTTAGGATGTAGTACTTTGTTCTTTTGGATTATAGCGTATAAATCTGTGGCTCTAAATTCAGCAAGATCCATCTTATCTTTGCAGAGATCCAGCTCTGGACTGTTATTCAAGTAATAGGAGGAATGTTGTAGAAACCTAAGAAACACTGATGTTCAGCTTTAAAAAAAAAAAAAGTGAAACGGTGCAGTTACATTCTTTGCTTACAAAGGTCTAGATAAGAAAGTAACACATTGCTGATTAGCAGGGTTCTTCAGAAAATCTGAAGTAGCTGGCGAAAAAAAAAAAATTTTAGGCGGCTCTGGAATTTGCCTCGGTAATGCTTGGGGGGTGGGGTGTCTGGGGGCATGCTCCAACCCCCTACCCAGAATATTTTGAAATTTACATGGTGGCTTCTGGTCCATTCTCGGCAAATAAATTACTCACCATTTTCATGTAAAATATTTGCAAAATATGTATGAAATTTCCCTCCAGGTGTACAACCCCGATTCCAAAAAAGTTGGGACAAAGTACAAATTGTAAATAAAAACGGAATGCAATGATGTGGAAGTTTCAAAATTCCATATTTTATTCAGAATAGAACATAGATGACATATCAGATGTTTAAACTGAGAAAATGTATCATTTAAAGAGAAAAATTCTGTGATTTTAAATTTCATGACAACAACACATCTCAAAAAAGTTGGGACAAGGCCATGTTTACCACTGTGAGACATCCCCTTTTCTCTTTACAACAGTCTGTAAACGTCTGGGGACTGAGGAGACAAGTTGCTCAAGTTTAGGGATAGGAATGTTAACCCATTCTTGTCTAATGTAGGATTCTAGTTGCTCAACTGTCTTAGGTCTTTTTTATCGTATCTTCCGTTTTATGATGCGCCAAATGTTTTCTATGGGTGAAAGATCTGGACTGCAGGCTGGCCAGTTCAGTACCCGGACCCTTCTTCTATGCAGCCATGATGCTGTAATTGATGCAGTATGTGGTTTGGCATTGTCATGTTGGAAAATGCAAGGTCTTCCCTGAAAGAGACGTCGTCTGGATGGGAGCATATGTTGCTCTAGAACCTGGATATACCTTTCAGCATTGATGGTGTCTTTCCAGATGTGTAAGCTGCCCATGCCACACGCACTAATGCAACCCCATACCATCAGAGATGCAGGCTTCTGAACTGAGTGCTGATAACAACTTGGGTCGTCCTTCTCCTCTTGAGTCCGAATGACACGGCGTCCCTGATTTCCATAAAGAACTTCAAATTTTGATTCGTCTGACCACAGAACAGTTTTCCACTTTGCCACAGTCCATTTTAAATGAGCCTTGGCCCAGAGAAGACGTCTGCGCTTCTGGATCATGTTTAGATACGACTTCTTCTTTGAACTATAGAGTTTTAGCTGGCAACGGCGGATGGCACGGTGAATTGTGTTCACAGATAATCTCATCTCATCTCATTATCTCTAGCCGCTTTATCCTTCTACAGGGTCGCAGGCAAGCTGGAGCCTATCCCAGCTGACTACGGGCGAAAGGCGGGGTACACCCTGGACAAGTCGCCAGGTCATCACAGGGCTGACACATAGACACAGACAACCATTCACACTCACATTCACACCTACGGTCAATTTAGAGTCACCAGTTAACCTAACCTGCATGTCTTTGGACTGTGGGGGAAACCGGAGCACCCGGAGGAAACTCACGCGGACACGGGGAGAACATGCAAACTCCACACAGAAAGGCCCTCGCCGGCCCCGGGGCTCGAACCCAGGACCTTCTTGCTGTGAGGCGACAGCGCTAACCACTACACCACCGTGCCGCCCTTCACAGATAATGTTCTCTGGAAATATTCCTGAGCCCATTTTGTGATTTCCAATACAGAAGCATGCCTGTATGTGATGCAGTGCCGTCTAAGGGCCCGAAGATCACAGGCACCCAGTATGGTTTTCCGGCCTTGACCCTTACGCACAGAGATTCTTCCAGATTCTCTGAATCTTTTGATGACATTATGCACTGTAGATGATGATATGTTCAAACTCTTTGCAATTTTACACTGTCGAACTCCTTTCTGATATTGCTCCACTATTTGTCGGCGCAGAATTAGGGGGATTGGTGACCCTCTTCCCATCTTTATTTCTGAGAGCCGCTGCCACTCCAAGATGTTCTTTTTATACCCAGTCATGTTAATGACCTATTGCCAATTGACCTAATGAGTTGCAATTTGGTCCTCCAGCTGTTCCTTTTTTGTACCTTTAACTTTTCCAGCCTCTTATTGCCCCTGTCCCAACTTTTTTGAGATGTGTTGCTGTCATGAAATTTCAAATGAGCCAATATTTGGCATGAAATTTCAAAATGTCTCACTTTCGACATTTGATATGTTGTCTATGTTCTATTGTGAATACTATATCAGTTTTTGAGATTTGTAAATTATTGCATTCCGTTTTTATTTACAATTTGTACTTTGTCCCAACTTTTTTGGAATCGGGGTTGTATACGTGCTTCGCTTTCTCACTTACCCTCTGTAGTACGCTGCCTGGCTCTGTAACATAACTACATAGTGAGCTTATTTGGTGCATGTGTAATGTACTTGATGTGCTTCTAGCAGAGGTGGACAGTAACGAAGTAGATTTACCTGAGTACCGTACTTAAGTACACTTTTTGAGTATCTGTACCTTACTTGAGTATTATTACCGGTATTTTTTGGAAACTTCTGACTTTAACTTCACTACATTTGAAAGACAAATATCATACTTTTCACTCCACTACATTTCTATCAAGGTCCTTGTTACTCGTTACTATGAAGCAGCTTTGAAAGTGGATGTTTTTTTTCTTTTCTTTTCTAAAATGTGATTGGTTTTTTCACAGATGACACTGAGACAGCCTATCAGTAATCACTAGGGTCACGTCACGTCCATAGACTGGATAAAATCAAGTTCAGTGATTTCTCAGCAGTGTTATTTAACACGATCAGTTGATGGCAGAATGGAAGGAGGCGGTTCTTCTGGAGAATGCACACATCCATGGCCCATGAACCCATGTTTCAGTTTTCAGAAAGGATTAAAGATTAATTTTGTTTTAAATGTTTGCTTTGCCTAAAACGAACCACATCACAGCCTACAAAAGCTCGCCGTCCAACCTGCAGAAGCATATTGAGGTATATAAACATTTTATTCCAAGAGAAAGCTTGCAACAAAGTTGTCTTTGCTTTTAGAGCTAGTGATAACGTTGCAATAGCTATGCAGTCTGGTTAATCAAATGACTTTGTATGGCTTTGACCGCAAAGTTGCCATCGCCTTGTCCACGGCTAACGTTTACACATAGCTAGTTAACTTGGACACAGTTAGCATGTAAAAACAGAGTTACGCTAACATGAATAACGTTAACTTATCTGAAGTCCTTTCAGAAATGTTTTAGCATAATCTTGCCAAATAAACAGTGTAGAAATCCTTCATTTCTAGTAGCATTAGCTACCCAATATGATTCCGAGTTTGAAAAGATTTTGCTAGCATGTCAGGTGGAGTTTCACTGACTAGCTAGCTTAACGTTAAACCACCATGATGGCACGGCATGCATTCATTTTCTCAATTCACATTTCTGTCTTTGGTAATTTAAGTAAAAATTTAACTGTACAACTTTCACTTGTATCGGAGTAACATTTGACCAGTGGGATCTGTACTTTGACTTACAGTGGTGCTTGAAAGTTTGTGAACCCTTTAGAATTATCTATATTTCTGCATAAATATGACCTAAAACTTCATCAGATTTTCACACAAGTCCTAAAAGTAGATAAAGAGAACCCAGTTAAACAAATGAGACACAAATATTATACTTGGTCATTTATTTATTGAGGAAAATGATCCAATATTACATATCTGTGAGTGGCAAAAGTATGTGAACCTCTAGGATTAACAGTTAATTTGAAGGTGAAATTAGAGTCAGGTGTTTTCAATCAATGGGATGACAATCAGGTGTGAGTGGGCACCCTGTTTTATTTAAAGAACAGGGATCTATCAAAGTCTGATCTTCACAACACATGTTTGTGGAAGTGTATCATGGCACGAACAAAGGAGATTTCTGAGAACCTCAGAAAAAGCGTTGTTGATGCTCATCAGGCGGGAAAAGGTTATAAAACCATCTCTAAAGAATTTGGACTCCACCAATCCACAGTCAGACAGATTGTGTACAAATGGAGGAAATTCAAGACCATCGTTACCCTCCCCAGGAGTGGTCGACCAACAAAGATCACTCCAAGAGCAAGGCGTGTAATAGTCGATGAGGTCACAAAGGACCCCAGGGTAACTTCTAAGCAACTGAAGGCCTCTCTCACATTGGCTAATGTGAATATTCATGAGTCCACCATCAGGAGAACACTGAACAACAATGGTGTGCATGGCAGGGTTGCAAGGAGAAAGACACTGCTCTCTAAAAAGAACATTGCTGCTCGTCTGCAATTTGCTAAAGATCACGTGGACAAGCCACAAGGCTATTGGAAAAATGTTTTGTGGACGCATGAGACCAAAATAGAACTTTTTGGTTTAAATGAGAAGCGTTATGTTTGGAGAAAAGAAAACACTGCATTCCAGCATAAGAACCTTATCCCATCTGTGAAACATGGTGGTGGTAGTATCATGGTTTGGGCCTGTTTTGCTGCATCTGGGCCAGGACGGCTTGCCATCGTTGATGGAACAATGAATTCTGAATTATACCAGCGAATTCTAAAGGAAAATGTCAGGACATCTGTCCATGAACTGAATCTCAAGAGAAGGTGGGTCATGCAGCAAGACAACGACCCTAAGCACACAAGTCGTTCTACCAAAGAATGGTTAAAGAAGAATAAAGTGAATGTTTTGGAATGGCCAAGTCAAAGTCCTGACCTTAATCCAATCGAAATGTTGTGGAAGGACCTGAAGCGAGCAGTTCATGTGAGGAAACCCACCAACATCCCAGAGTTGAAGCTGTTCTGTACGGAGGAATGGGCTAAAATTCCTCCAAGCCGGTGTGCAGGACTAATCAACAGTTACCGGAAACATTTAGTTGCAGTTATTGCTGCACAAGGGGGTCACACCAGATACTGAAAGCAAAGGTTCACATACTTTTGCCACTCACAGATATGTAATACTGGATCATTTTCCTCAATAAATAAATGACCAAGTATAATATTTTTGTCTCATTTGTTTAACTGGGTTCTCTTTATCTACTTTTAGGACTTGTGTGAAAATGTTTTAGGTCATATTTATGCAGAAATGTAGAAAATTCTAAAGGGTTCACAAACTTTCAAGCACCACTGTAAGTAATGAAGTTGGGTACTTTGTCCATCTCCGGCTTCTGGTGTGGTATTGTGTATTGTATAGTTTCAATTTCAGCATAAATATTTGTACACAGTTAGTTATTTGCACTGGCACTTTATAAGTCTGAAGCCTTTGCTAAGGGACCAGGCATCTCTATGAGAACTGAGGCACTCCGGGTTGCTTCTGGATATGAAAATAACAATTCTTAGAAATGAAAGTATTAATTATGATTTATACATACAAACCTGCAGAAAACATAGACTTTATTTGGCCAATGGAAAGTTTTAGTTTCTTCTTCGGTGGCATTTTGTGAAAACCGAGTGAAATCGTCTGAAACAACCACCAACTGTGTCTTGACCATCTGCTATGGCGTGGTCACATGGTCCAGCTCAGCCAATCAGAGTACAAGAATCGATCAACAAATATGGCGTCGCTTCCGGACATGTTAGACCCAAATCAAAGACGATTTCGGAGTGGAAGAATTGAATTTGTAGCAAATTATGGGCAGCGAAGATGATATAAATCGCTTGAACATTGAAAGGCAAGGTTTTATTTTTTTTCTGGGATCTGTGTAGGTGGAGAAAACCACTGGTTGCAGGTGCTTGTAATTAGTGACATCTTTTACCTTTTAATGCTTAACATTAGCAGCTAAACTGTTTAAATATTAGCACCTTACCACTTTTGACTATAGCCATGGAACCTGACCAAATGAGATACATGATCCAAGAAGAATAAAGACATTCTTTGTTTTGTCCATCCATCTTTAAACATTATTTTTTTCTATGCTAACTTTTATTGAAACAAGCCATGCTGGCAAGTTGTTCATCAGATTTGATAAACCACAACAAAGGATCAGCTAGAGAAGCTGCACAAGTTCATGTTGAGAAAACTCTGAACTTTTTCCATATGTTTATCAGGTCTGTGAAGGTATTTTTTCAAGCACATGATTGGGACCACTGAAACACTTTCAAACACTTGGTCCAGTCCATCAGAAGTACTAATCTAATAAAGCGGGTTATAAGCAATATATGGGCAAAATTTGTGGACACCTGACCATATGTGCTTGTTGAACATCCCGTTCCAGATTTAGTCCCCCTTTGCTGTTGTAATAACCGCCATTGGTCTTGGAAGGCTGTGAGGATTTGTGTCCATTCAGCCTCAAGAGCTATAGTGAGGTCAGGCACTGATGTGAGGTGAGAAGGCCTTGTGCAGAATCAGAGATCCAGTTCATCAGTGTTCATTAGGGTTGAGATCAGGGCTCCGTACAGGCCACTTGAGTTCTTCCACACTAACTTTGGCAATCTTGCTTTGTGCACAGAGTCATTATTAGGCTGGAACATGTTTGGGTGAAGGAAAGTGTTAAGGTTTCCTTTGTGCCACAATTTGGAGAAGAACCATGTATGATTGTTATGGTGAGGTATTCACATACTTTTGGTCATATACTGTATGAGTAGGATATATTATATGGAAACAACTGTTTTACTGGGAAATACACCACTGATATTTTTCATACGAGCTACATCCGGGACATGGAGAACCAAAACCATGACATAACTCTCTTTATTTTTTTCGCGGTCCAGTTTCCATCAAATCCTGCGCTCTGATTGGCTGGCGAGCAGGTCTGTATCCTACAATACGGCCCCCAGTTACGGATCCCGGTTACGGACCTCTGACGACTCGTTCGTTCACAACAACAACAAACATAGTAGCATTTTTTGTCAACATTTATCTTTTTTTGTAAGATTTATTTATAAGATGATCAAAAATCTTATAAATTTTTGCCAGCATTTCTCAGGAGAATAGCATTAATTTTACAGCATGGATAGCGATAACGACAGTGTTTACAGCGAAAGCGAGTTTTACTACCCTGAGGAAGAAGAAATAAAAGAAAACATTTGAGGAGAAAGCTAAAAACCTGTAACTGTTGCTAACGCCGAGCAAAAACATGGCTGAATCCTGAATGACTCAATTTTGTATAAATAGGGGACTACATAGGCGGCAAAATGTAGTTTTTTCCCTGCCATGGAAGCGCACTTGTATACCGAGGAGGAAGCCATTTGCATTACAGCCATGAATGAGGATTCAAAATGGCGTCTCGGCTCGGCTTTCCCTTTCGGGTGCTCTCGTTTCCTGTTAGGATTTGGTAAAGAAAATAATAAATATATTATTTACCAGCTTAAGGTCGGTCCGTATGGTGAAATACCGTGACCTCGGCTTTGAATACTGGCCTCGGCCCAGAGGGCCTCGCTCAGTACTTTCAAGACCTCGGTAATGCTATTTCACGATCCGGACCTCCCAGCTGGTAAATAACATATTATATGTCACTCATGAGGAAATCGATGAATTGTTTTGATAAATTTGGGCACTTTTTGTTTGTGAATGTGTCTCTATAATAAAAAGATCATCACATGTTGGCTTTAAGATATGAAGTTTATCGTCTCATGTTGAAAAACTCATATTTTTCATCTGAAATACATCACGGATCTGAATGACATATTTAAATAACATTAGCTGGCTTTTTTTTTTCATGGTATATCAGATATATTCCATTCAGCTAGCATGATACTGAATGAGTCGAAGACGAGTGCTAGCTGAATGGAATATATCTGATAGACCATGAAAAAAAGCCAGCCAATATTATTATTATTATTATTATTATTATTACATCAGAGGGGAACCGTCAGGGCCTTCTAGGCCTTCAGAGAAGGCCCAAATATATCAGCATTTCAAATGTTATATTTAACTTCTTTCATTCTTTAATTTCTTTCATAATTTCATGATAATTATTTTCTCCTAATTTTAATTTCACCTCATTTACTATCAAATTTGCTTCAGAAATGAAAGGGTTACTGTCCTGAAAACATTAAAATCGAGTTATCCAATGAGATTTTTGTTTGTTGTCTCTAGGCTGAGAAGAGTTTAGCTGCTTACTCACTGGTTTGGACTTCATTGCCGGGACAGAAGGCCATGGCAGTGTATGTTTATGTAGGAAGCGACAGATGAATTAACCAATCAGATTTTGAGATGTAGTGGGAGGGATCAAAAATGTATTACCCTCAGCATTCTCGAAGACCGACGTGAGTTTAACTGCGACTCGGTACCATCAGCGCGACAGTGAAGTCACCTTCCAGCTGGTGTAGCGTTCATCACATGGCCATAGAGGCCTGGCACTGTTGGACCGAGACACGATCAACTGGCTGCTTAACGTAGCAATTCCTATATGATGGAAATTACACGATCGACGACGAGCGTTCATCAGTAGTGTTAGCGAATGCTAATAAAGCAGTCAAGCCAGTGCTATCGAGAGCAAGTAGCACAGGCTAACGACTGAGAAACTAAGATTTCTGTCTCCAGACCCTTCTTCCACGCTGCACGCTCGCTACAGTATTTTTCACTCAGACTTAAGTATTCATTTCCCTTTGTAATTTACTTAGTTACTTTTAAAATCAACATTGACAACTACACACAACGGAGCGACCTGGAAGCCTGCCGCTAATCCCTTGCAAAATCCTTTGCTCTGTTACTTTTTTGGTGTCAGACTAAGTTTTGGCTGAGCTCAAGTCCCAGCTCTCATAGTAACAGTTCACCACTGCTCGTAAATGTGCATGAAGAATATCTAATGAAGTTTTGGTAGCCTTTCAGGTGTTTGATGCATCTTTAGTTTCAGTTTTCAGTTTATTTATTTTGTGCTTAATTATAGCATAACTAATCCTAGCACTGGATTAGCCTAGTCTTTCTCTTTCCCAGCGAACAAAGAAATGGTTGTGCGCATACGCAGCAGAAAATTTTATCATTGGATATTCGCATCAGCTCTGACGTATGATGTCTTATTGTCTTGACAACCATGCAATATCGTAAACCATATTCAACGCTCATTCTCCATTGGGTAGAGTGACGTGATACATGTAGGAGAAGCGATATGCTAACCATATTGCATGCTATCAAACCAAATGAATGAAACCCGCTAGAAGGGAATAGAACACGTTTTTATTCCATGGAAAAAGTGTGCTATATGTATAATAATTCCCGATATTTCACTCTGATGATGTCACTCCCAGTGTTTTCCCGCTGACTAGACGCTTTGCGTTGTCAAAATGGCGAACCGGTTCAAAATTGAAATTCTTTTGATTAACTTGCATTCTTTTTTTTTTTTTCGTGAATGTGTCCATATAATATCAAGAACATTACATGGTGGTGCAAAGATATGAAATTTATCTTCTTGTGTTGAAAATATTTACACTTGTTCGCTTTGCTCACTCGTGAATATGTTCACGACTCAAAGATAAACTTCACATCTTCGCACAACCGTGTAATATCATATATATATATATATATATATATATATATATATATGGGCGGCACGGTGGTGTAGTGGTTAGCGCTGTCGCCTCACAGCAAGAAGGTCCGGGTTCGAGCCCCGTGGCCGGCGAGGGCCTTTCTGTGTGGAGTTTGCATGTTCTCCCCGTGTCCGCGTGGGTTTCCTCCAGGTGCTCCAGTTTCCCCCACAGTCCAAAGACATGCAGGTTAGGTTAACTGGTGACTCTAAATTGACCGTAGGTGTGAATGTGAGTGTGAATGGTTGTCTGTGTCTATGTGTCAGCCCTGTGATGACCTGGCGACTTGTCCAGGGTGTACCCCGCCTCTCGCCCGTAGTCAGCTGGGATAGGCTCCAGCTTGCCTGCGACCCTGTAGAACAGGATAAAGCGGCTACAGATAATGAGATAAGATATATCCAGAGAAAAAAAATCTGTGATACAAACCAATAAGAATGCTAAAATTCTGTCATGAGAAAAAAGTATATTTGGAACATTTCATTTGTATATAGAGCAGCGGCTACAATTATCGACACCTTAATGATCTTTTGGCCATTGCAAAAGTAGAAAAGACTTTCAATACATAAATTGTGCATGAATAATTACTCAAACTTCCACTGGGAAAAAATGAGTTGATTCCTGATTCCTTAGCGTCTCAGATCCCGTGGCACCGTTCTACAATTATCGACACCAGATGATTATTTATAAAAAATAATCAGTATGTGGTATTAAGTTGACAAAACATAGTTTTAATTTAAAATTTGTTTGACATAGACTTATATTTTACTACACTGTACTACACTGAAAATGATAAGACCATAAATAATATGGAGGATGTGGTGAATGGTTTTAATCAATTCTTTGTAAATGTGGGACCAGATTTAGCGGCAAAAATAAAGGAACCCGAGACAACACAATGTGGGGAAATAGAAGATATGGGGGATAGCTTCCGCGCGCTGGAGGACGGCCCGGCAAAGGTCTGCGTAGGCCAGCCGGCGGTCGGCGGGGAATTATAGCGCGGCCAGCTGCGCCTCTCCCGTCAGGAGGGGGAGGAGGCGCGCCGCGCGCTGCTCCATCAGCCACCCCGAGGCTTCAGCGACCTGCTCGAACAATGTGAGAAACGCCTCGGGGTCGTCCTGCGGGCCCATCTTGGTCACGGTGAGGGGAGACGGGCCCGCGGCCGGGGCGCTGGTGGACCCCGCCGACGCGAGGAGATGCCGGAACGCCTCGCGATCTTCCTGCTGGGCCAGCACCAGGGCTTCGAAGTGCCGCTGTTGCTCCTTTCGAAGCGTGACGAGCGCCTGGTGCTGGCTTTGCTGAGCCGTGGCGAGGGCGTGGACCAGGTCCGCGAACGGGGAGGATTCCATGGGGCTGCGAGGTTGGTGCTCCACCTTGTCCCGGGTTTTGGCACCACTGTAGAGCTCTCTGAAGTGTGGGTGGAGCACAGAGGACGGCAGGACAACGCTTCAGATGCAAATAGGCTTTTTATTGCCAGACTTTTCAGTATAACCGCCAGTTTTAATCTGATAGCGAAACACACACACACTGTGTTCTTGTCCCGGGATGAGCTCTGCCTCCTTAAATAGGGCGCGGTTACTGGGAAAACACACAAAACACAGGTTAATTACCGTCAGGTGTAGTGATTCTGCCACTCGCCTTCCCTGGCTCCGCCCTCCTGTCACAGACCGGCGCTTGACCACGCCCCCGCTGCCACAATGTGTTTTTAAAAAAATAATTTTTTTCTATCAATACCTAGCCATGACCTTGAAATCAGATCCATTGATAACAACAGTCACAAATAGTGTTCAGTGTTCATTGTTACAGCCAAACACAATACACCGATTAGGCATTTTGTATCACAGAATATTAATACATCATTTCATAGTGTTTTGAGTGTTCAAAACTATCCACAAACTGAATAAATCCACAAAATCCGCAATGTAAACAACTCTGGTAAACGCACGCTATAGAGAAAACATGGCGACAGGCCAGCATCACCCAAGGGAGGTTACTGGTATGACGTCACACATAAGTTGACCTAGTTAACGGCTGGCTGCTTAAATTTAGCTGTGCGCGTCAACTTTAAATGCTTGTAGCGGGCGCATCGTGACACTGAGATCGCGGGAAACCGAGGGGCTTGAATAACCCACCAAACCCGACATTTTGACACATGATATAGCCTGATTGCTGAAATTACCGCACGACGCCTTTAAAAGGCGAGGCGGGTCTTCCGGTTGAGTAATTAACCAATAATAACTGTTGTAACTGAAACTTGGCTTTGTAAAATTGTTTTTATTGGTAAATTTGAAAAGGTGTCGATAATTATGGACTGTTGATAATTGTAGCCGCCGTTCTAGTACATTTATCATGAAGGTTACATTCTGAAAAATGACATTGCTGTGATATTATATTACTGTATCACTTTTTCCCACATATACATACCATGCAAAAGTTTGCACACCCCTACTGATTCACAGGTTTCTGTATTTCTACATTGTAGAACAATACCGAAGACATCAAAACTATGAAATAACATATGGAACATATATGGAAATGTGTGGTAAACAAAAAAGTTAAAAATATACAGTATATGTTTCATATTTTAGATTCTTCAAAGTAGCACCATTTTCCTTGATGACGCTTTGGACACTATTGTCATCATCTTAATCAGCTTCATGAGGTAGTCACCTGAAATGCTTTTCAATTAACAGGTGCCTCATCAAAAGTTAATTAGTGCAATTTCTTGCCTTCAGTAAATAGTAAATAATCATAATGCAGTAAATACCCGAATCCACAACTGTAGTAATCCATATTATGTCAAAATCCATTCAACTAAGTAAAGAGAAATGCATCCATTATTACTTTAAGGCATGAAGTGTCTTTTAATTCATAAAAATAAAGAAAAAACATTGAATGTGTTGAAGGTGTGTCCAAACTTTTGACTGGGACTGTATTTTGTCTTATACTACAATATCGTTGAATTCTCAGATCTGACTGGTCAAATGGGGTGAATAAACTTTTTGTCTAATTAACTTCGAGAGAAAGAGAACACCGGCTGGTGACTGTTTATAATGTCAGCAGTAACAGGAAGTAACTTGCCTCAAGTCAACTCAAGTCAAGTCTACACTCACCGGCCACTTTATTAGGTACACCATGCTAGTAATGGGTTGGACCCCCTTTTGCCTTCAGAACTGCCTCAATTCTTCGTGGCATAGATTCAACAAGGTGCTGGAAGCATTCCTCAGAGAGTTTGGTCCATATTGACATGATGGCATCACACAGTTGGCGCAGATTTGTCGGCTGCACATCCATGATGCGAATCTCCCGTTCCACCACATCCCAAAGATGCTCTATTGGATTGAGATCTGGTGACTGTGGAGGCCATTTGAGTACAGTGAACTCATTGTCATGTTCAAGAAACCAGTCTGAGATGATTCCAGCTTTATGACATGGCGCATTATCCTGCTGAAAGTAGCCATCAGAAGTTGGGTACATTGTGGTCATAAAGGGATGGACACGGTCAGCAACAATACTCAGGTAGGCTGTGGCGTTGCAACGATGCTCAATTGGTACCAAGGGGCCCAAAGAGTGCCAAGAAAATATTCCCCACACCATTACACCACCACCACCAGCCTGAACCGTTGATACAAGGCAGGATGGATCCATGCTTTCATGTTGTTGACGCCAAATTCTGACCCTACCATTCGAATGTCGCAGCAGAAATCGAGACTCATCAGACCAGGCAACGTTTTTCCAATCTTCTATTGTCCAATTTCGATGAGCTTGTGCAAATTGTAGCCTCAGTTTCCTGTTCTTAGCTGAAAGGAGTGGCACCCGGCGTGGTCTTCTGCTGCTGTAGCCCATCTGCCTCAAAGTTCGACGTACTGTGCGTTCAGAGATGCTCTTCTGCCTACCTTGGTTGTAACGGGTGGTTATTTGAGTCACTGTTGCCTTTCTATCAGCTCGAACCAGTCTGGCCATTCTCCTCTGACCTCTGGCATCAACAAGGCATTTCTGCCCACAGAACTGCCGCTCACTGGATATTTTTTCTTTTTCGGACCATTCTCTGTAAACCCTAGAGATGGTTGTGCGTGAAAATCCCAGTAGATCAGCAGTTTCTGAAATACTCAGACCAGCCCTTCTGGCACCAACAACCATGCCACGTTCAAAGTCACTCAAATCACCTTTCTTCCCCATACTGATGCTCGGTTTGAACTGCAGGAGATTGTCTTGACCATGTCTACATGCCTAAATGCACTGAGTTGCCGCCATGTGATTGGCTGATTAGAAATTAAGTGTTAACGAGCAGTTGGACAGGTGTACCTAATAAAGTGGCCGGTGAGTGTATTTGTATAGCGCTTTTAACAACAGACATTGTCGCAAAGCAACTTTACAGAAAATTAAAGACTTTAAACATGAGCTAATTCTGTCCCTAATTTATCCTCAATGAACAAGGCTGTTGCGACGGTAGCAAGGAAAACCTCCCTCAGACGACAAGGAAGAAACCTTGAGAGGAACCAGACTCAAAAGGGAACCCATCCTCATCTGGGTGAAAACAGATAGCGTGATTATAAATAACTTGCTTCTATAACAGTGTCCTGAATAGTCACAAAGTATACTGTAACTATGTAACCAGGAAATTCATTATAGTTTTAACATGAAGTCTGTTTTGTTGAAGTTATAAACTGTTCATTGATGGAAACTTGAGTGCAAAACTGTTCATAACAACTGCAGTCCTAAAGTTAGCAAGTTAACTGAAGTCCTCTGCCATAAAAGCATTACTGTAAGTGTCCAGAGCGTCTTTCAAGTGTGACTTTCGACAGTCCATATGGGGCCGTCCTCCACAGGGGCAATGTGATGAGACTCCAGCCAGAAGTAGGGCATCAGGATGGATAAGGCGAGTCCGAGGAGCAGAAGAGGTCACATCTCAGTCTCAGGATTGACATGTACAACCCCAATTCCAAAAAAGTTGGGACAAAGTACAAATTGTAAATAAAAACAGAATGCAATAATTTACAAATCTCAAAAACTGATATTGTATTCACAATAGAACATAGACAACATATCAAATGTCAAAAGTGAGACATTTTGAAATTTCATGCCAAATATTGGCTCATTTGAAATTTCATGACAGCAACACATCTCAAAAAAGTTGGGACAGGGGCAATAAGAGGCTGGAAAAGTTAAAGGTACAAAAAAGGAACAGCTGGAGGACCAAATTGCAACTCATTAGGTCAATTGGCAATAGGTCATTAACATGACTGGGTATAAAAAGAGCATCTTGGAGTGGCAGCGGCTCTCAGAAGTAAAGATGGGAAGAGGATCACCAATCCCCCTAATTCTGCGCCGACAAATAGTGGAGCAATATCAGAAAGGAGTTCGACAGTGTAAAATTGCAAAGAGTTTGAACATATCATCATCTACAGTGCATAATATCATCAAAAGATTCAGAGAATCTGGAAGAATCTCTGTGCGTAAGGGTCAAGGCCGGAAAACCATACTGGGTGCCCGTGATCTTCGGGCCCTTAGACGGCACTGCATCACATACAGGCATGCTTCTGTATTGGAAATCACAAAATGGGCTCAGGAATATTTCCAGAGAACATTATCTGTGAACACAATTCACCGTGCCATCCGCCGTTGCCAGCTAAAACTCTATAGTTCAAAGAAGAAGCCGTATCTAAACACGATCCAGAAGTGCAGACGTCTTCTCTGGGCCAAGGCTCATTTAAAATGGACTGTGGCAAAGTGGAAAACTGTTCTGTGGTCAGACAAATCAAAATGTGAAGTTCTTTACAGAAATCAGGGACGCTGTGTCATTTGGACTCAAGAGGAGAAGGACGACCCAAGTTGTTATCAGCGCTCAGTTCAGAAGCCTGCATCTCTGATGGTATGGGGTTGCATTAATGCGTGTGGCATGGGCAGCTTACACATCTGGAAAGACACCATCAATGCTGAAAGGTATATCCAGGTTCTACAGCAACATACGGACCCTTCCAGACGACGTCTCTTTCAGGGAAGACCTTGCATTTTCCAACATGACAGTGCCAAACCACATACTGCATCAATTACAGCATCATGGCTGCGTAGAAGAAGGGTCCGGGTACTGAACTGGCCAGCCTGCAGTCCAGATCTTTCACCCATAGAAAACATTTGGCGCATCATAAAACGGAAGATACGACAAAAAAGACCTAAGACAGTTGAGCAACTAGAATCCTACATTAGACAAGAATGGGTTAACATTCCTATCCCTAAACTTGAGCAACTTGTCTCCTCAGTCCCCAGACGTTTACAGACTGTTGTAAAGAGAAAAGGGGATGTCTCACAGTGGGAAACATGGCCTTGTCCCAACTTTTTTGAGATGTGTTGTTGTCATGAAATTTAAAATCACCTAATTTTTCTCTTTAAATGATACATTTTCTCAGTTTAAACATTTGATATGTCATCTATGTTCTATTCTGAATAAAATATGGAATTTTGAAACTTCCACATCATTGCATTCCGTTTTTATTTACAATTTGTACTTTGTCCCAACTTTTTTGGAATCGGGGTTGTAACTCAGAGGAACAGACACAGTGGTGATGGTGGTGGTGGGGGACTCAAAGACGTTCTGTTAAATACTGGGGTGGTAACAGCCTCCGTTTTGCATCTGTTATGTATTATTCCTGACATATTTGACACATGGCATCGGTTCCCAGGCCCAGTCTTGATGTCTTTCCGTAGCCACACATGTTAAAGCAAGTAAGTCACTAAAATGTGCAGCGCATAGTAACCCTCAGAATGAAAATAGCAACCACCACCACCGCTGTATTTCTTTTTCATCACACTGGAAAATAATTATCTTGGAAATTTACAGGGAGCTGAGTTACTCATAGCCGAGTCCCAGATAGTTACTGTAATTAATATTTCCAAAATCTTTACTGTAACGTTTGTGTACAGTAATATGTTGTTTTATCAAATATGGAAAAAAATATGGATTGTACAAATACAGAAAAAACAGGGCTGCAATTTTACACTTATATTGCTGCTTTAACTCTTTCATTTCTAAATTTTAAATAAATTTGGAAGATTGAGAGATCCTAACCAGATAATCTGATAAAACATGTTTATTAAATCAGTTATTTATTATAATAATGAGCCATTTTTGGGCGGCACAGTGGTGTAGTGGTTAGCACTGTCGCCTCACACCAAGAAGGTTCTGGGTTCGAGCCCAGTGGCTGACGGGGGCCTTTCTGTGTGGAGTTTGCATGTTCTCCCCGTGTCTGTATGGGTTTCCTCCGGGTGCTCCGGTTTCCCCCACAGTCCAAAGACATGAGGTTAGGTTAACATGGGGTGGCCTTGGGCTGAGGTGCCCTTGAGCGAGGCACCTAACTCCCAGCTGCTCCCCGGGCGCTGTAGCGTAGCTGCCCACTGCTCTGGGTATGTGTGTGTGCTCATTGCTCACTTGTGTGTGCATGTGTGTGTTCACTGCTTCAGATGGGTTAAATGCAGAGGACAGATTTCACTGTGCATGTGACAAATAGAGGCTTCTTCTTCTATTTCAGTTCACAGAAGAATACATACTGTATAAGATATTGAATTACTTGTTAAATTTGACAATCAGATTACATAATGATAAACTACTATCAGTGGATCACAGTCCTGAATATAAAAAAAAAAAACCACAAGGAAAAAAAAAGCGAGCTACTTGGTGCCAGAGCACAGGCACTTACGGATGCAGGTGCAGGGGAGAGCAGGTACGGCGGAAACTGCAGCTGTAGCCGAATCGTGATACAGTAATCATAGTCAGGAACAGGCGGCGGTCGATCGATCAGTAAACAAGACAGTGCAGGAGAGACGAGGAAACGAGGTCGAAAAGTACCGAAAACAGTGGTCTTTATCAGGAAGTCAGTCAGGAAACCAAACAGTGCCGAGTTTCCCAAAAGCATCGTAGCACAAAGATCATCGTTAATTAGTAGAGTGAGCAGCACAATGAACACTCTCTCTGTCTTAGTTAAGATGCTCTTAGTGTTAAAGGAGAACTGAAGTCATTTTTAAACTTGCTTTATTTCTTAATTAACGTGTTATCCAATTACATTTTTGTTTTTAGTAACCTTATATCGTGACTCATATTGGCAAATATTATACTTATCGGCCTTTTCGGTTTTTAGCCATGTTGAATTTAGTTAGTTTGGTCCACGGCAAGCGTCGCTTATCCGCGTGATCTTCACGAGACTTGTGCGAGAGTTCGAAACGTGAAGTGTCAGCCAGGTGTCAGTGCTGCCATTTTGAAAACTGTTTTCCAAACGAAATATTGCACAAAAACGAGTTTAAATGACGATTACTGCCGACTTTTTTCAAACTTTCCTGATTACTATCAAAACAGACAAAAGTTCCGGCTTGATTACGTCAGCATCCAAAAGAGGGCACGCACGTCTTTTGACAATGTTGGCAGATGTTGGTCAGGTTGATTTCCGCTGTATGTTTTACTTCTGTCCTACGATGTCTCGCACAGTTCTCAGCGAATCTCGTTTACGGCCATTACTTTGACATATGGACTGATATATTACAGAACGTATTTCAAACACTCATAACTTGCAATAGAAGTGACAAAATAGCGATCAAAAATGCATTCCTATCTTTAATAAAATGAGAACATTTTGATAATAAATAAATCTGCCTTCAGTTCTCCTTTAAGAGGCTTTTGGGAAACCCACCACAGCTCGGTATAGTCAGGTATGGGACACAGAGCAATACTTCGCAAGGTGTGTTTGTGGCTGCTGAGGTTATGTAGGGAAGGTGATTGTGGGATATTTGGAGACAGGTGATGTAGTTAGATCTCTTGGGGGGGGGTGCTGTGCATCATGGGAAGTGTAGTCTGGAGGCGCTATGTTTGGAAGTTGCTCCAAACTCTGGTTTTCAGTGCTGTTACTGACAATTGGATTATCACTTTAAAAATACCAGGCACATGAGAAAACATGAGCTACTTTACTGGGTTAATGTTACCTGGTGTTGCCTCAAGGTTAAACTTGACAGTCCTCATCTCATCTCATTATCTCTAGCCGCTTTATCCTGTTCTACAGGGTCGCAGGCAAGCTGGAGCCTATCCCAGCTGACTACGGGCGAAAGGCGGGGTACACCCTGGACAAGTCGCCAGGTCATCACAGGGCTGACACATAGACACAGACAACCATTCACACTCACATTCACACCTACGGTCAATTTAGAGTCACCAGTTAACCTAACCTGCATGTCTTTGGACTGTGGGGGAAACCGGAGCACCCGGAGGAAACCCACGCGGACACGGGGAGAACATGCAAACTCCGCACAGAAAGGCCCTCGCCGGGGGCTCGAACCCGGACCTTCTTGCTATGAGGCGACAGCGCTAACCACTACACCACCGTGCCGCCGTTATAGATTTCTATTTTATGATTTCTACATTGAGTCCAAACATTTTAGAGTCCAAACATTCGCTTTCCAGCACAAAATTAAATGTTACAGAAAAAAAAAAGTTTGTATCTGAGCAGCATATTACATAAGAGAACACTTTTCAGATGAAAAAAGAAAACATAATGAAGGCTACTGGGTTTTGGTGCAAAATGAAGACACGAGTGTGACAAAGTGTCCAGAAGAACTGTAACTGGTTCTGCAAGATGCTCAGTAAAACCTACAGCTCATTTCCTTATAAAACTGCACTTATTGTACCTGGGACTACTATTTTTTTTAACCAACGTGTCATCGCATACCAAATATTGACTTTGTTTAATTTATTATGGCTCACTGATGATTGTTTATAGAATTTATTTAATGTTGAAACATTTCATTTCATCGTTTTTAAGCCATTTTTGGTCTACAGCATTTCTTTACATGTGCCTAAGACTTTTGCACAGCACTGTGTGAGTACAGTATAATCAACCCACACTGTAATTTTTTCCCAGAATACCTTACAGGTGGGAATTTTAACTGTAAAACATATTGTTGTGAACATAGAATGACAGAAATTCTTTTTAATGTACACGCAAACATTATTGGATTGGAATTACATCAACAGCACAATTATAGCCCCTACATTTTATAGACTTGTTCAGACAACCACTTCATGTACAACCTTGTTTTCAGGGCAGGAAGTTCATTATTTGGCTCATAAATCAATCACACAGTCAGTTATTTGTCAAATGCCTCACTGATTCAGCTTAATTCGTGAAATTAGGCCATGCATATAAAGTTTAATGTTGTATCAGTCATGAATAAAATATGATCAGGTGTGCTGTCATTGGAAAAAATGTCCATGTGGCATGAGGCAAAGTTACTGATATCATCCATTAGCGGAAGGAAGAAAATCAATTGGGAATCAATACAATCATTTTTATCCCCTGATGGCTGAAAGGCCTGAAGGGGGATTATGTCGTGGCAATGTCCATCCGTCCGTCCGTCCGTCCCAGAAAGGGTTCTCACCTTCTGAAATCAACTCCTCTTACAATTTTTGGAGGAATTTCACGAAACTTGGCAGAATTCTTTGTTATATATCGGTAATACGCACATTGCAATTTCATTCAATTCAGTCACATTTTACCAGAGTTATGGCATAGTTGCCAGCAGGGGATTTTGTGCTCTCAGAGCACTCTTGTTAAATCAAAACTTTGTGTCAAATTATTGATTTCTTTAGTAAGTACCTATGTAAAAAGCAGGATAATGTACAGCAGACTGGTCCTTATTGTGAAATAAACTCCTTCACAGTGTTTCACGACCTGCATCACCCTATCTCTTACTTAATCACCTTCTGACCAAACAGATTTGAGAATTCAACAGTGCTGTGCTATAATTAACTGCAAGCTGGCCTAGTGGTTATTGTGTCTGCCTCTCGACCAGGAGAGATTGCAAGTTCTACTTGAGGTCAGGTTGTACCAAAGACCATTATAAAAATGGTGCCTACTGCCATCTGGCAAGGCATGCTGCAATACAGATGCGAGTGGGGAGTCAAACTCTTGCGGTTGCCAGAAGACTAGACCCCCACTGTAACCCTAGCTATATAATAGGCGAGAGGCTGAGGACTACTGAAATGGAGGTTGGCACTGCACCCATGTGCCTCAGGAGCTGGTTAGTACTGGGACAGGAGACTGCCTGGGAAGACCAGATCTTGGCGTAGGAGGGACTTTGACTTGACTTGTGATATGATTAATTTTCCTACAACATTAACGAGAACATAAAGATAATTCATTCATTCTTTATAGCGCCTATCCATTGCGGATCAGAGGTGAGCTGGAGCAAATCCCAGCTGACATTGGGCGAGAAGCAGGGCACACCATCGGCAGGTCGCCAATCTATTACAGAGCTAACACGAAGACGAACAAACATTCATGCTCACATTCACACCTATGGGCAATTTAGAGTAGCCAGTTAACCGAATCCACATGTTTTTGGTCTGTGGGGAAACCAGAGCACAGGGAGAACATGCAAACTCCACAAGGAAAGTCCCCAAGGTTTGGCTGCAAGGTTTGAACCCAGAACTTTCTTGCTGTGATGATTCAGGACACAAATATGGTCTTTATGAAATGATAGTGTTTCCTGCTTACTTAGCCTGCACAAAAGGATTTGTTGTTGACAGTGGTGATGAGGGTGTGCAGTCCTCGTGCGCAGTCCTCGTCCACACCACTTCGCTCCCTGCCGGGGATCCAGGTGGCAAGCAAGGGAGCAGGACGACCAGGGCAGATGGGGGGGCTGCACCTCCAATGATGATTCCCGGGAGGATGGGGATACGTGTCTGCATTGGCCACAGGAATCGCCAGAGCATTTGGACCGACTGGCTTTCAGTCTGTGTTCACCCTTCCATCAGTGATTCCAGGAATCACCCCCTTACAGGCATTGAGGTCGCAGGACTCCGAATTCAGAAGGGAGTGTTTCCTGCAACCAATATCTATATCACTTATCCGTCAGGGTCACGGGGGAAGCTGGAGCCAATCCCAGCTGACAATGGATGACGACAGGGGAGTACACCTGGGCAGGTCACCAGTTTATCGCAGAACTAACACAAAGACGAACACCCATTCATACTCACATTCACACCTACGGGCAATTTAGAGTAGCCAGTTGACCTCGTGTCTTTGGACTGTCGGAGGAAACCAGAGCATCCAGAGGAACCCTTGCAGGCACAAGGAGAACATGCAAACTGTGCACAGAAAGGCCTCGGATGAATCTAGAACCTTCTTGCTGTGAGGCGATAGTGCTGCACCACCATGCCATGATAGAGTTTCATATCATGATAATGTGTCAAGGGCTCAAAAGATCCAGTCCCAGGTAGACTTTGGAGGAAGTGCTCACAGGAGCCAAATGAGCCATTTGTTTGACAAGAGTGTGGGGGTGGGTTGTTTATTTCAGAAATGTGTAATATGGAGGATCCTGCTGGTTAGTGGAGAGACGCTGGAGCAGCAAGATGCAAATAGAAAGTAGTTTGCTCGTTTTAGGATTAGTCAGACTGGAGAAGTCTCAGGCACTGAGTCATGTCTATTGATTTGATCTTAAAGGATGTGGGAAGTGTAGTGAGCTTATATTCTTTAAGAGATGTAGGAGTATGTGGTAAAATAAAGGAATAGATTACTCATTTTGTGATTCTGATGGATCCATGCTGTGGTTTTTACAAGTCATGTTTTTTTTTGAATTTCCTTTGTTTTTGAAAAATAGAGTGAGCAGTCCTTAAATGGCAGCTCTTATATCATCCATATTTACTTTGGATTTTGCAGATGAGTGCTTTCCAAGTTCTACATGAAGAAAAATTACACCGGTGTACTCGGATTAGCAGCATGAACTTCTGAGAAAGTTCATTTCTGCATTGTAATTATGAACTGCTCAAGACTTTCCTTCATTTTCCCTACGTCGGGTTCCCACATGCTTGAGCAAGAAAGTTCTTCACAACTCCTTGCTGATGACAGCACTTTCTGCCGCGCGACAGACTGGAATCCGAAAGCCTCGCAAGATTATGGATTTTACGGCTCACATTAAAACAGTGCTGACCTTGACTTACTCTCTCTCTCTCTCTCTCTGCTTCATCCTGTATTCATCAGAATCTATCAGATGAGCTCTCTGCTCAGATGTAACTGATTGATCTTAACAGATAAAGGCTGCAGTAAAACCAATTTTTGCTTTCACTGAAATGCTTTTTGGATTGTCATCGGAGTTATCCGAGCCTTGATAGACGAATGGACATGGTACAGCACCGAAGTGAAATCTTCAAGCGAAATGAACAATCCTCACCTGATAAAGTAGATATCCATCACGACATATTCCATTTATTGTGATAAGAACATGGTGTAGTGGTTAGCGCTGTCGCCTCACAGTAAGAAGGTCCTGGGTTCGAGCCCAGAGGCCGACGGGGGCCTTTCTGTGTGGAGTTTGCATGCTCTCCCAGTGTCCGCGTGGGTTTCCTCCGGGTGCTCTGGTTTCCCCCACAGTCCAAAGACATGCAGGTTAGGCTAATTGGTGGCTCAAAATTGACCGTAGGTGTGAATGTGAGTGTGAATGGTTGTGTGTCTCTTTGTGTCAGCCCTGTGATGACCTGGCGACTTGTCCAGGGTGTACCCCGCCTCTCACCCATAGTCAGCTGGAATAGGCTCCAGCTTGCCCATGACCCTCGCACAGGATAAGCGACTACAGATAATGGATGGATGTGATAAAAACAAAAACATAGCTAGAGAATCATAAAATATACAACCCCGATTCCAAAAAAGGTGGGACAAAGTACAAATTGTAAATAAAAACAGAATGCAATGATGTGGAAGTTTCAAAATTCCATATTTTATTCAGAATAGAACATAGATGACATATCAAATGTTTAAACTGAGAAAATGTATCATTTAAAGAGAAAAATTCTGTGATTTTAAATTTCATAACAACAACACATCTCAAAAAAGTTGGGACAAGGCCATGTTTACCACTGTGAGACATCCCCTTTTCTCTTTACAACAGTCTGTAAACGTCTGGGGACTGAGGAGACAAGTTGCTCAAGTTTAGGGATAGGAATGTTAACCCATTCTTGTCTAATGTAGGATTCTAGTTGCTCAACTGTCTTAGGTCTTTTTTGCCGTATCTTCCGTTTTATGATGCGCCAAATGTTTTCTATGGGTGAAAGATCTGGACTGCAGGCTGGCCAGTTCAGTACCCGGACCCTTCTTCTACGCAGCCATGATGCTGTAATTGATGCAGTATGTGGTTTGGCATTGTCATGTTGGAAAATGCAAGGTCTTCCCTGAAAGAGACGTCGTCTGGATGGGAGCATATGTTGCTCTATAACCTGGATATACCTTTCAGCATTGACGGTGTCTTTCCAGATGTGTAAGCTGCCCATGCCACATGCACTAATGCAACCCCATACCATCAGAGATGCAGGCTTCTGAACTGAGCGCTGATAACAACTTGGGTTGTCCTTCTCCTCTTGAGTCCGAATGACACGGCGTCCCTGATTTCCATAAAGAACTTCAAATTTTGATTTGTCTGACCACAGGACAGTTTTCCACTTTGCCACAGTCCATTTTAAATGAGCCTTGGCCCAGAGAAGACGTCTGCGCTTCTGGATCGTGTTTAGATGCGGCTTCTTCTTTGAACTATAGAGTTTTAGCTGGCAACGGCGGATGGCACGGTGAAGTGTATTCACAGATAATGTTCTCTGGAAATATTCCTGAGCCCATTTTGTGATTTCCAATACAGAAGCATGCCTGTATGTGATGCAGTGCCGTCTAAGGGCCCGAAGATCACGGGCACCCAGTATGGTTTTCCGACCTTGACCCTTATGCACAGAGATTCTTCCAGATTCTCTGAATCTTTTGATGATATTATGCACTGTAGATGATGATATGTTCAAACTCTTTGCAATTTTACACTGTTGAACTCCTTTCTGATATTGCTCCACTATTTGTCGGCGCAGAATTAGGGTGATTGGTGATCCTCTTCCCATCTTTACTTCTGAGAGCCGCTGCCACTCCAAGATGCTCTTTTTATACCCAGTCATGTTAATGACCTATTGCCAATTGACCTAATGAGTTGCAATTTGGTCCTCCAGCTGTTCCTTTTTTGTACCTTTAACTTTTCCAGCCTCTTATTGCCCCTGTCCCAACTTTTTTGAGATGTGTTGCTGTCATGAAATTTCAAATGAGCCAATATTTGGCATGAAATTTCAAAATGTCTCACTTTTGACATTTGATATGTTGTCTATGTTCTATTGTGAATACAATATCAGTTTTTGAGATTTGTAAATTATTGCATTCCATTTTTATTTACAATTTGTACTTTGTCCCAACTTTTTTAGAATCGGGGTTGTAAAAAAGGTCTTTAGGGAATCTTTAGGTCTTCTCTGACACAGCTCAATATGAATAATTTAAATAATATTGCCTCCTTTTTTCAAACTTTCCTGATTGCTATTGAAACAAACAAAACTTCCGGCTTGATTACATCAGCATCCGAAAGAAGGCGCGCCCGCCTTTTGACAACATTAGCAGATGTTGTCTCGTCTCGTCTTCTTCTGCTTTATCTGGTGCCAGGTCGCGGAGGCAGCAGTCTGAGCATGGAAGCCCAAACTTCCCTTTCCCCAGACACCTCGGCCAGCTCCTCGGGAAGAACACCAAGGCGTTCCCAGGCCAGCCGAGAGGCATAGTCCCTCCAGTGTGTCCTGGGTCTTCCCCGGGGCCTCCTCCCGAGGGGACATGCCTGGACCACCTCCCCAGGGAGGCATCCAGGAGGCATCCGAAAGAGATGCCTGAGCCACCTCAGCTGATTCCTCTCGATGTGGAGGAGCAGCGGCTCTACTCCGAGCTCCTCCCGAGTGACTGTGCGTCTCACCGTATCTCTAAGGGAGCCCCCAGCCACCCTGCGAAGGAAGCTCATTTCGGCCGCTTGTATCCATGATCTTGTTCTTTCGGTCATTACCCAAAGCTCATGACCAAAGGTGAGAGTCGGAATGTAGATCGACCGGTAAACCAGCTTTAAGTATCTCGGGATAGCAGATGTTGGTCACTTTGATTTCCGCTGTACGTTTTACTTCTGTCCTACGATGTCTCGCACAGGTCTCAACAAATCTCATTTACGGCCATTGCTTTGACATATGGACTGATATATTACATAGCGTATTTCAAACACTCATAACTTGCTATAGCAGTGACAAAATAGCGATCAAAAATGCATTCCGATATTTAATAAAATGAGATAACTAGAATTTTGATGATAAAAAATTTGTCTTCAGTTCTCCTTTAACTTGACTCCGGACTTGATTACTTATTGTTTGTCTCTGGTGGGAAGAGGAACACATGGCTCTGTGATTTTTTTTTTTTTTAAAGACTCTGACTCATTGTCAGTAGAGGTGGGGGACACAAACTTACTGCATTATATGTGAAAGTTCGTAGTAAACGAGTTCATTATAGTAGGGTTGCAGTATACGAGTAAATGTATACAGTGTAAATCAGACCAGTACCTGATACCAGTGTTGTAGTCGAGTCACGAAACCTCAAGTCCAAGTCCAGTCTCAAGTCCCCAGTGTTCAAGTCCGAGTCAAGTCCAAGTCATTAAAGAAAATTTTGAGTCGAGTCCACTATTGATCTGAGAATAAGACACCATGTGACGGTGGCTGTTGCTGCCTTTATGTGAAACCATCTCTGTTGCTGTGTTGGACTAACATTACTGCTCAACCGCCCCATTTTAGTTAACAGGCTACAGATGAAAAGCTTGTTCATTGCTCAGCAAGCCCCACCCACTATCAACAGGGCAAATAACATGAGAGAGGGTTAACACTAGCTACTTCATCGCTCAGCAAGCAAGCCCTGCTATCAACAGAGCAATGACCATAGCATGTCACTGACTTCTCTGGGTGTGGCCTTGCCAAATGACGATCGAAGTTCGAGGTTGTCCCCGTCGTCTCCGCGATAGTTCTTCTACATATGGAACGCATAGCTGTGCATTTTTTCCCACTGTACGAGAAGTCTGTATAAGCAAAACGGACAATCCTAGGGGCTTCTCTCCAGGCATTTTAGCGCCATTAACGTTAGTTTGTTCCTTACCATGACGTATAAACAGGCGAATGTGCATTCTCTTGCACAAAATTAGTATAAAAATTAATGTAGATATAAATATCTCATCTCATCTCATTATCTCTAGCCGCTTTATCCTGTTCTACAGGGTCGCAGGCAAACTGGAGCCTATCCCAGCTGACTACGGGCGAAAGGCGGGGTACATCCTGGACAAGTCGCCAGGTCATCACAGGGCTGACACATAGACACAGACAACCATTCACACTCACATTCACACCTACGGTCAATTTAGGTGGGGTTTACATCAGGGCTTTGAACCGGAATTTTTTTCCTATTGGTTCGTTCTGAACAGAAACGGAATTTTAACGTTTCCGGTTTTGGGTTCCACCATTAAATAGACGTTCCCGAACCGGTTAGAACAAAAAAATTTCGTTCCCGGAACGGTTAATTACGTTCCCTGTCAGCTGTTTAACAAATGGCTATAAAATTATGTCTCTGTCTCATCCAGCTTAAGCCAAATGTAGGCTAATTCTATTACAACCTTCATTAAATAAGACAAGAAATAATTCACAACAATTATTATTTCAAATGTTGGCGATTTGGATTCTCAGTATGTCTTCCCATCTACACAAACAGAAAAAGTGCCAAAAATGAAAGATAATTCGTTTAGTGTGTTACCAAAGGCTAGTCAGGCCCTATAGAGGGCTACCGCATGACGTCACCGCACCGCGAGATTTTGTTAGGCGCCATATTGGAAGTACACATCTATGCAAGTACATACATACATAAACTACAGCTGAAATGTAGCCAGGGCCGGTTCTGCCCTAATCTGGACCCGGGTGCAACATCGCGCAACCCCCCCCCCCCCCCAAAAAAAAAAAAACCAGTCTAAATCAGGACAACCATCACATAACTATAACTATAAACATTTTATATCAACTATTTTAACTAAATGGGCTATAATAAATAAGCCTGCAGGCAGCCACGGCGGGCTGCCTCAGAAAAGGAACCATTCAATGACGCAACTGAAAGCCTGCAGGCAGCCACGGCGGGCTGCCTCAGAAAAGTAACCATTTGTCCTACCTTAAAACTCGTTTTGTATTTTCGACCCTCCGTTTATTTTCTTTCCTTTTCTGAAAACCCGATTTGTGTCCAGACATTTTGTTCTGCTACCAACGAACTAACTCGTCAGGTCTCGTCTCTCGAGCGCGCGATGATTCCCGTGGGAAGGGCAACAACTGATACATTTTTACAAACAGCCAATAGGGAGGTTGCATCGTTCAGGCTCTTATTTGCTCAGAGACACTCAGTAATGGAGACGTGATGGCAGTCCACCTTCCTGCTCTCTCCATTCAGTCAGCGAACGTCACACAGGAAGTGAACCCCAGCGGGTCATAGAAACTTGCGCAGGAGAAGAATGACTATTTGTATAGGCTACAGAAACTTTGAGGAATGAAATAAAAACCGGTATTAACCGGTTACCATTATTTTTAATAAGCGTTTCTGTTCCGGAACATAAAAAATAATAAAGTTTCTGGTTTCGTTTCTGTTCCATGTGAAATAGAAAAAGTTCCCGGTTTTCGTTTTCGTTCCTTGAACCGGTTCAAAGCCCTGGTTTACATTAGACCGTATCAGCGGATCATCAGATTAACGTTTTTAAAACGATTAGTGTGCACACAGCAACGCCAATACACAATTCGCGTGCACACAGCAACACCAATACACGGATACGCTCGGCTCCGCAGGCATCCTGCGCTCCAAATCACTCCGCCCTGAACAGCGAGTGCCCTCTGGAGGGTGCGCACTCCGGCCCTGCGCAGCTCACAGAGCGTGCGAGTGAAGCACACAAGCAGTGATTCGGGACTGAGCCGCTGTGTGTGTGATCTCAGTGCATGTCGGGCATGCGCGTCACTTACCACTTGCAAGTGGAAGGATGGCAAGCCTAAAGACAATCATAACTACACAATGGGCAGTATTTGCATCAGTATTTGCAGTATTTTCATACTTTTATACTCTTTAATGAAAGGTGATACAAGGCGGAAGTCCGCGCCGTTTTTCAGCAGTCGCGTCACATGACCAACGCCAGCGAATCAGGAAGGTGGATGTCACAGTGACGTTGTCCAATAACGACGCCAGCTAGAGCTCAGCACAGCGTATCCGCGTATTCTCAATGTTTACACAGCACCGGACCAGACACGATCTGGATTGAATACGTGGACCCTGGCGGATTCCCATTTCCTAGCGTTTCCAGGCGTTTTAATGTAAATGGACAGTGCATCCGCGAAGAAAACGAGACAGATACGGTCTAATGTAAACTCGGCCTTAGAGTCACCAGTTAACCTAACCTGCATGTCTTTGGACTGTGGGGGAAACCGGAGCACCGGGAGGAAACCCACGCGGACACGGGGAGAACATGCAAACTCCACACAGAAAGGCCCTTGCCGGCCACGGGGCTTGAACCTGGACCTTCTTGCTGTGAGGTGACAGCGCTAACCACTACACCACCGTGCCGCCTAGATATAAATATCTTGTACTAAATTATTATGGCATGTTGCAAAAAAATAAAGAAAAAATCCAAGTCCTCGTCTCCAATTTACGAGTCCGAATGCAGTTAATGCACGAGTCCGAGTCTGAGTCCGAGTCCTGGACTCGAGTACTACAAGCCTGCCTGATACCAGTACCATCCATAGTATAGGGTGCACTGTGCAATGCCCTGACTTTGAGCTTTGACTTTAACTTAGGTTAAAAATATGCTAACATTACCACATCAGGAAATAACCAACGCCAGACAAAAGTAACACAAAAGTAAACCTGTAAATCCGTAAAGATACTGGGATACACCTTTACGTTTCATTTTCATTATTTGGTCCAGGCTTTTTTTTTTTTCCTCCAGAAACTGTATTGCCTATTCTACTATTCTACTCATCTCCGGACTACTCATTGGAGATGTTGTAGCTGTTCTAGTTGCCCTTGTGTGCCACAGAGGAACATGATGTCGTGTGTGGTTAAGGGGCTTTATTAGGAGTTTGAGTGGAAAGAGAATAGAAGCTCTTGGCCTTTCAGACAGCCAACATAGAAAAGCTGCCACTAATGGGGCCTTAAGAGCTTGCAGGACATTGTGGCAAGCTTTAGCAATAAGTGTGGGGTTCTGGAAGGAGGAGTGCAGAGTTACTCCATGGACAATGCGTAAAAGTAAAAAAAATGTGTGTGTAAATTCGCCTTACCACTCTGAGGGCACGTTTTCACGGCAGATTCAAAGACACACTAAGGATGCTTTAACTGGCACTTGACGTGTGCGCGAGGTTGTTTAAACCGAGGATAAATGTGCACGCTGAACGTTTATGTTAAATTAAAACTGCTCTCATTGATGCCCTTCCCCCAGTCTCATTAATGCCCACTGCAGCGTTAGATCTTGGCCGTTCTCTCATTAGCTGATGGTGCTGAACTGCATATATAAGTTTCAGGCGAGTGGTGAAACAGCTCTCTAATTGATGAATATTTATGAAAACATCATCGCGAAGAATTGAGCAGAAGGGGCTGCTTTTAAAAGGATTACTTGGAGCTCTTGTGAAGTTTTAATGAATAAAGAATCAAGGAAGCATCTCTTCCTGACTCAGTTGCTCTAATCTATCTTGTGCTCACTCTTTCTTCTCTAGCCGCGTGTTCGTGTGTGTGTGTGTGTGTGTATGTGTGTGTCTGCGAATATGTTGGCACCCTCTTCCCTTTGCCATCAGACTGATCCCATCTCTCTGCGTTTATTGCGTTTGGATGACATTACCACAGTCCTGTTGTCTCCCTGATGCATCGGCTCAATATCAAACGGTCTGGACCATCCAACAGAAATGGATTTTCCCCTCTGCTTTTGAATAGCATTATTGTCTTGTGGATTTTTATCAGCTCAAAATGAAGCGGCCACTCACCTTGTTGTGTCGATGGATCTAATGGCATGGTGTCAGCGCTTTTAAAGTGGATTTGAGTCTTGTCTGTCAACAGAAAGGACTCGAAATGATATCTAATGACTTTTCACTTCGGAAATGAAGTATTCGAAAACAAGAAAGAGGGATAGAGATAGAGATATATGAAACTACTGAGTTTTTACCCACAGGATAGCGCTCTCATTGCCGAAGCCACACAGTGTGTTCTGCCTTGTTAAACTGAAGTGCATCTCTTCGATAGCAAACAGCACACACACACGTACAAAGACATAGGTACCAGAAATCCAGTTCATATCTCTATACCACGCCTCACATTGTCCATTCCAAACACACACCCACAAGGACGCCAGGTATCAGCTTCGCATCTGTCACCAACACAAGCCAGCACTAAACTCGTGCTTCCCCGGAGGGTTTTGAAACACAACAGAAGGAGAGAGAGGGCGGAACGAACATGTGTTAGTTATGTACACGAGACAACGACGGAGAGATGAAGAGCATGAGCTGGAATAATAAGGTATGTCCAGCTACATGAAAATGGATCTTTATTTTGCAATTTATCCAGAAAGTAAGAGCATAGAAATAAACTGAAATATGGGTGTATCCTGGTGTATTTTGCAACAAGGCGACATCAGGAAAAACGAACACATAAATAAGCCGTCGTGGTGTCCAGACTTAATCTGACTTAAAGAAGGGCAGAGATGTCATGAAGAATAAAATCTGCGAGTTCATCCAGAAGCTCTTGAACGTATATGCAAAAAGGTCGGAGGCAGTTATAAATGCATGAGGATGGGTGTACGTGTTATTAGATAGTAATTATAACAATCAGATAATATATAGACCAGAATGTCGAAGATGTAGGAGCTCATCTGGCCTGCCATCAAAACAACCCTGACGACCAAAACATCAAACAGAACTGAAATGTGAGGTGTGAAAGAGGACCAACCTCCACGACAAACTGTTTACAGCAGGAAAATCAACAAAGGACTACAATTTTGTTCCCCAAGGCAAGATCTACCCAAAACTGAATTCGCATGATAAATGAGAGAGAAGATACAATTCTAGTGAGAAGAAAATGTGTTAAGTTGACCTAATTATTAATTTATTAGCAAAAAATTGACAATACAATGACCAAGTTTTGTGCAGAAGGTCGAGTTCTTTCAAATAAAACGATCCGAACTGAAATCCATTGAGAACTGAGGGAGGAGACACAATTTAACTGAAAATAAAGTTGTAAACAAATTGTTTACCAAAAACAACAACAACAAAAGGGCGGCACGGTGGTGTAGTGGTTAGCGCTGTCGCCTCACAGCAAGAAGGTCCGGGTTCGAGCCCCGTGGCCGGCGAGGGCCTTTCTGTGTGGAGTTTGCATGTTCTCCCCGTGTCCGCGTGGGTTTCCTCCGGGTGCTCCGGTTTCCCCCACAGTCCAAAGACATGCAGGTTAGGTTAACTGGTGACTCTAAATTGACCGTAGGTGTGAATGTGAGTGTGAATGGTTGTCTGTGTCTATGTGTCAGCCCTGTGATGACCTGGCGACTTGTCCAGGGTGTACCCCGCCTTTCGCCCGTAGTCAGCTGGGATAGGCTCCAGCTTGCCTGCGACCCTGTAGAACAGGATAAAGCGGCTAGAGATAATGAAAATGAGATGAGACAACAACAATCAAAAGACCAAGTTTTGTTCCCTGAGCGAAGATCTACCCAAAACATGGATCGGAACTGAAATCGGGTGAGAACTGCGAGAGGAAATACAATTCTAGTGAAAAATCCAAAAACTTGTGAAGTTGACTTAATTAGCAGTTCGTTAGCAAAAATTTGATAATACAGTGACCACGTGTAGACTAGTTCTTTCAAACGAAACAATCAGAACTGAAACCCATTGCGAACTGAGGGAGGAGATACGATTTCACTGAAAATGAACAACATTGTAAACAAATTGTTTACAACAGGAAAAAAAAAAGACCAAGTTTTGTTCCTCATGGGAAGATCTACCCAAAGCATCGATCAGAACTGGACTTGGATGAGAAATGAGACAGGAGATAAAAAGAAAAAAAAAATTTGAGTGAGAGGCCTGGAAAATCTGTTAATTTGGCCTAATTACTAACTTGTTAGCAAAACTTTGACAAAACAAAGACCAAGTTTTGTGCGGAGTGATGAGTTCTTTCAAACAAAACAGTCAGAACGGAAATCCGTGGAGAACTGATGGAGGAGATACGATTTAACTGAATTGTGGACGACTGACGGACGATGGACGCCATGCCAAGGCAACAGCTCATCGGCCTTATGGCTAGATGAGCTAATAATATATATCACATTCAGAAAAGAATATGTAAAGGTTTCAAGAGATATCATTCAGATCTTTTGGCATTAATATAATAACATACGTTATGTGTCCATTTTGCAAATGTGTTTTTCCTTTTTTTTCTTATTGGATGCAAGGGTTGTGACCTCACTGTGGATGCACTGGTATTGTATTGTATAGATGTGTCTTAATACCATGAATCCTAATAACCTGTTTATAATTCACAGTAATCTGTTCATACCGTAATTACTGTACCTCCGCCAACTTTGTTGGAGGAGGTTATGTTTTTGCCTTCGTTTCTTTGCCTGTTCCTAATCTAAGTCAAAAATTAGTGAACAGATTTTGAGGAAATTTGGAGGAAATGTGAGCCATGGGCAAAGGAACAATTGATTAGATTTTGATGCAAATCTGGATATGTACCGTATGTGGACCCAGGATCCAGATATGTATACAGATCTAGGATTTTTTTTGTCTGTTCCTAACGTAACTCAAAAAGAAGTGAATGGATTTTGATGGAATTTGGCTTTAGTATTCTCCTAGGTTCATGACTTTGGTGTTGATCCAGATCACGATCCAGAGTTTGGATCCAGATCAATTTTTTGTTAACAAGATAACTCAAAAAGTCGTGGATGGATTTTGATTAAATTTGGCATGTAGCTTAATCAAACCCATGTATAATCAGTATAAAACTGTATATTCAGTCAGCATATGTACACTCACTGGACACTTTATTAGGAACACCCATCCACCTGCTGTTTTATGGAGTTCTCTAATCAGCTGATCCCTTGACAGCAGCACAATGCATAAAACATGCAGATACAAATCCAGAGCTTCAGTTAATGTTCACTTTAAACATCAGAATGGGAAAAAAATTGTGATCTCAAAGTGGGACTTTCACTATGGCATGGGTGTTGGTTTGAGCCAGATGGACTGGTTTGAGTGTTTCAGAAACTTCTGATCTCCTGGGGGTTTCACACACAACAGTCTCTAGAGTTTACACAGAATGATGCGGAAAAAAAAAAAAACACTGAGTGAAAGGTCAGAGGGAAATGGCCAGATTGGTTCAAGCTGCCAGGAAGGATATAGCAACTCATAACAACTCTTTACAACCGTGGTGAGCAGAAAAGCATCTCAGCATGCAACAGCAGAAGACCATATTGGGTTCCACTCCTGCCAGCCAAGAACAGGAATCTTACATTCAAGAACAAGTTCCTATTAAAGTGGCTTAGAAACTATTGAGTTGTTGTTGAGTTTGGTAAATTATCTCATCTCATCTCATCTCATCTCATCTCATCTCATTATCTGTAGCCGCTTTATCCTGTTCTACAGGGTCGCAGGCAAGCTGGAGCCTATCCCAGCTGACTACGGGCGAAAGGCGGGGTACACCCTGGACAAGTCGCCAGGTCATCACAGGGCTGATACATAGACACAGACAACCATTCACACTCACATTCACACCTACGGTCAATTTAGAGCCACCAGTTAACCTAACCTGCATGTCTTTGGACTGTGGGGGAAACTGGAGCACCCGGAAGAAACCCACGCGGACACGGGGAGAACATGCAAACTCCACACAGAAAGGCCCTCGCTGGCCACGGGGCTCGAACCCGGACCTTCTTGCTGTGAGGTGACAGCGCTAATCACTACACCACCGTGCCACCCGGTAAATTATCTGTTACTGCTAATATGACTTACAGCACAGTCCAAATAAACAGCATTCATGCACATGACTTATTGGAACAGAATAAAGTAGTTAAGGCCATTGATTTCCAAAAGACATCTCTATGTGATGAAACAAGGGAGTTTGCGCAATAAAAAATAATTGGCATGTAAACCTTTGAATTACACATTTGTATTTACATCATGACCATACCTGTCAACCTTTGGTCAATCAAACCTGTATAACCAACCTCCAAAATCCGTATTTCCCTTATAAAATCCGTATAAGATGCAAATTAAAATAATTTACCTAAAATTTGAATGATAATTAACAATGATATATCCCAGTTACTTTTTATTCAATATTAATAACAATAAACCTTCAGAATGAATACAAAGATCCAATGTTTGACAAAAACACAAAGTGTTATCAGCGTAGTTACGAAGGAAATACTTCGTTGTTTGGAGACAGGTTTCACCAAGCGGCTATTATGCACGAGACTTCATATTAGCCACAAAGTCAGGAAAATCTGTTCGTAAAATTACGTTATAATGACCAAATACAATGAAAAGTATTTTTCCAGTCTCACCTGTGAAAGGTAATCCCATGTGATCTCGTTTGGACGGTAACCCTGTTGGTACAGTTAAACGCAGCACATGAATGAGGCATCTTTATTCTCGGCTACTGTCTAGACGCTATACCAGAGACGGTTGAAGAATCTCCACTTTGCCACATCCAATATGGCGGCGAGGATGACGTATGATTCTACGCAGAAGGCGGCGTCTATGTTTATATGTCTATGACTTCCTGGTTGGCGGGATTCTCGCAATGCGGTATGCGCATGATCAAAAGTGGAACGAAGTCTCGCTACCACAAGATAACGCGCGATTTCATAAGACTCTTTACTGGCTGTCTGTGGTGTACAGTACGTTTGTAAATGTTATGCGCTCTTTTATTATCGTGGGAATTGATTATAGCTCTAAATAAATATTGAAGTTTTTTTAAAGAATCTGTATAACTTTATTTATACGCCCGTATACTACGTTTATTGAATCAAATCCGTATAAAATACGGACATTCCATATAGGTTGACATGTATACATGACATACCTACTCAAAGAAAATAACATTTATGTTATGCCAGGATCAGACTACATGATGGGCATAAATTGGCATAAATCCTTGCTGTGTCTTGGTCAGGAGATTGGCAACACTACAATTTGACCCCAACCAAGTATCATTCACATCCTTGTGTGTCAGCAGGGATGTGGGCCAAGAAATTGTCAGTCATGGCTATCAAGGGACTTGTGGTAGGAGTTATTAATCTTGGCGAGAAAATACAAAAAATTTCGGACATACTAGATTTTGAATCTGGGTGTCGTTGGGCCTCTCAGATGCCACCTCGCCGTTCTTTGATTATGTCAAACTACAAGGCCCATTCATCATTCCTGAAGTTCATATTCAGGCCCACTGCTGGAACTTTGTTGGCAAAATCGTGTCAAATTCAGGCTGATTCGAAATCTCGGCTTTACAGATTTCTCCAGATTAATTTTACTGAGACTGATCATCATTTAAGACTTGGTAAAAATCCAATGAAGGTAAATGAACTCTCAGAACTATCCATCCATTATCCATAACCGCTTATCCTGTGCAGGGTCGCGGGTAAGCTGGAGCCTATCCGAGCTGACTATGGGCGAGAGGCAGGGTACACCCTGGACAAGCTGCCAGGTTATCACAGGGCTGATACATAGAGACAAACAATCATTCACACTCACACCTACGGTCAATTTAGAGCCACCAATTAGCCTAACCTGCATGTCTTTGGACTGTGGGGGAAACCGGAGCAAACCCATGCAGATATGGGGAGAACATGCAAACTCCACACAGAAAGGCCCTCGGTGGCTACTGGGCTCGAACCCAGAACCTTCTTGCTGTGAGGCCACAGTGCTAACCATTACACCACTGTGCCACCCAACATGCAGAACTAACATTAGGGACATAAAACTTCTGCACTCGCAAGTGACTGTAACAGTTTTTAAACAAAAATGGCCACGAGGTTTGCTTCATTCAAAGCAGAAGATTTAAAGAGAAAGACGCACTGAACACCCGAAAGACTACAAAAACTTCACTGAATATTCTTCATGCATATTTACAAGAGAAAAACATATCAATGGACATTTTAAAACTGGAAAAGAGAGCAATAGCAGACATATAAAGTTCTACTTGGAGGTGAGGAAATGTGATGGAGACTTTTACAAGAGGACTTCACTCGTGGACTTTACTCAGCAAAGCCCTTTTGTTTTGAACAACTGCAATGGAACAATTAACGACGACCAAAAGTAACTGTGAACTTGAACTGTCAACCTGGATATAGCTTGTATATAAGTTGGGTTGTTGTTCAGGCGTTTTGGACTTGTACTGTTTTTATTGTTAGAACTTTGTGCATGTACACTGGATTGACAGAACACTGAATTACATTTGATCAGAATCAGCATTCAATATTGGTAAGTTACCCCCCTGTTCTTAACTTTTTGTAAAATCTATCATTGTTCCATTGGATGTGTATGTATAATAATAATAATAATAATAATAATAATAATATTGGCTGGCTTTTTTTCATGGTATGTCAGATATATTCCATTCAGCTACTCGTCTTCGACTCATTCAATATCATGCTAGCTGAATGGAATACATCTGATATAACACTCAATGCCAGCCAATATTATTTAATTATTATACATACAGGACAGTTTTTCAACGGAATAAAAACATGTATTCTATTCCCTTCTCATGAGTTTCATTCATTTGGTTTGATAGCATGCAATATTGTTATCATATCGCTTATCCTACGTGTATTATGTCACTCTGCCCAATGGAGAATGAGCGTTGAATATGGTTCATGATATTGCATGATTATCAAGACAATATGATGTCACATGTCAGAGATGTAAAATTTCCGTGCTAGCGAGCGACTGTGACAATTTGTAAACAAACATGGCCACCAGGTTTGCGTCGTTAAATACGGAAGATTTTGAGAGAATTTTGAGACACGTTGAACACCTGAAAGGAATGTGTATGTATAATAATAATAATAATAATGGCTTTTTTCATGGTATATCAGATGTATTCTTCGACTCGTTCAGTATCATGCTAGCTGAATGGAATCTGATACACCACTTAACGCCAGCCAATATTATTTAAATGTAAAGACTGAGCACTGCAATAAATGATCTCTTGTTGAGAGAAAATATTTTTAATATGGGTGAATTTATCTATTATTTCTTATTAGAAGTTTACTAGAACTCAAATAGAAGATTATTTAGCTTCCTTTGAGACGTTTTTACTAATTTCAAGCCTTAAATTTTCTTATTCTATTGGCAGATAATTTTGCTCATTTTAAGCATTCAATTCTAGAAAGAAGCAAAATTATCTGCCAATAGAATAAGAAAATTTAAGGCTTGAAATTAGTAAAAACGTCTCAAAGGAAGCTAAATAATCTTCTATTTGAGTTCTAGTAAACTTCTAATAAGAAATAATAGATAAATTCACCCATATTAAAGATATTTTCTCTCAACAAGAAATCATTTTTTGCAGTGAGGTAATACGGTAAGTGTTGGTGGTGAGGCAGCATTGTGGCATCTGTCCTGCCCTTTTAATTATACAGAGGAAGAAACACAGGAGAAAAAAAAAATTCACCTGATCACCCATAGCCTGCCAGCCAATCTAGCTGCCATGTAAATTAGCATATAAATTGACCAGAAAATTGAAAAGTGCGGTTCAACATTTCGCCCCCCAAAATTGCAGTATTGCTCAGAGCCCCTTTAGGGAATGTGCCAAGAGAGAGTGGCCCTGCTCGATAGGCCATATTATCCAATAAGGCTGTCTTTATGATAAGATAAAGACCAGTGTGCATGTCCTACGCAGCTGTGATGTGTCTGTGTGTGTGTGTGTGTGTGTGTGTGTGTGTGTGTGTGTGTGTGTGTGGGCACGTGCATATATGTCTGAGCACAAACTATGTTGAATACTAATCCCCTCTATTCAGACAGTGTCCTGTCCCTGTAATGGGACGTTTAAATCTCTGATAGGTTCAAGGTTGGCGGTTGACACAATTCAACAATGATAAATGGTTGTGTGTGTGTGTGTGTGTTGGGGGTGAAGGTGACCGAGATTAAAAAGGTCTTGAAGCCCTGGCATATTATTCAGTGACTTTAACTCTTCTCTCATATGGATTTAGAGCGATGGTTTGTGAGAGGTGAGAGGGCGAGGGAGAAAATGTGCACTCTGTGTGTGTGTGTGTGTGTGTGTGTGTGTGTGTGTGTGTGTGTGTAAGTGCCAAGGAGAGAGAAAGAGAAGCAGTTTCCTCATTTACAGGAGAGGGGAAGTGTGATTAAACATAAGTGTGTGTGTGTGTGTGTGTGTGTGTGTGTGTGTGTGTGTGTGTGTGTGTGAGAGATAATAAAAAACCAAATATATAATTAACGCAATGTCACTGGTGTGATGTGGGATGGCCCATGATCCCTTCCCCCACAATATTTATACCCCTTTAGTGACATTATTTAAAAAACAGAAAAAGAGATAATTCTCTTGCGAGTTCTTTGAACAGATGTTAGCGACTGTCCTGCACTCGATATGGCTCTCCAGCTCACATCTCAGCTGCTGTTTATACGATTCACCATCAGAGAATAAAGCCTGACTGAGACATGCTTGTGTTGGACCTATCTTCCCATCAACCAATCACTGATCACCACTGTTCCCAATGACCAATTCATCCATCCATCCATCCATCCATCCATCCATCCATCCATCCATCCATCCATCCATTATCTGTAACCGCTTATCCTGTGCAGGGTCGTGGGCAAGCTGGAGCCTATCCCGGCTGACTATGGGCAAGAGGCGGGGTACACCCTGGACAAGTCGCCAGATCATCACAGGGCTCCAATGACCAATCACAAATCAATATTGTTTCCAACACCTAACATTGACCACTATTGTTCCCAATGACCAATCACTGATCACTATTCTTCCCAATGACCAACAACCAATAACTGATCACTATTCTTCCCAATCACAATCACTGATCACTATTCTTCCCAATGACCAACAACCAATAACTGATCACTATTCTTCCCAATGACTAACAACCAATAACTGATCACTGTTCTTCCCAATGACCAATCACTTATCACTATTCTTCCCAATGACCGATCACTGATCACTATTCTTCCCAATGACCAATCACTGATCACTATTCTTCCCAATGACCAATAACTGATCACTATTCTTCCCAATGACCAACAACCAATAACTGATCACTATTCTTCCCAATCACAATCACTGATCACTATTCTTCCCAATGACCAACAACCAATAACTGATCACTATTCTTCCCAATGACTAACAACCAATAACTGATCACTATTCTTCCCAATGACCAACAACCAATAACTGATCACTATTCTTCCCAATCACAATCACTGATCACTATTCTTCCCAATGACCAACAACCAATAACTGATCACTGTTCTTCCCAATGACTAACAACCAATAACTGATCACTATTCTTCCCAATGACCAACAACCAATCACTGATCGCTATTCTTCCCAATGACCAATCACTGATCACTATTCTTCCCAATGACCAATCACTGATCACTATTCTTCCCAATGACCAATCACTGATCACTATTCTTCCCAATGACCAATAACTGATCACTATTCTTCCCAATGACCAATCACTGATCGCTATTCTTCCCAATGACCAATCACTGATCACTATTCTTCCCAATGACCAATCACTGATCACTATTCTTCCCAATGACCAATCACTGATCACTATTCTTCCCAATGACCAATCACTGATCACTATTCTTCCCAATGACCAATAACTGATCACTATTCTTCCCAATGACCAACAACCAATAACTGATCACTATTCTTCCCAATGACCAACAACCAATAACTTATCACTATTCTTCCCAATGACCAACAACCAATCACTGATCACTATTCTTCCCAATGACCAACAACCAATCACTGATCACTATTCTTCCCAATGACAATCACTGATCACTATTCTTCCCAATGACCAATCACTGATCACTATTCTTCCCAATGACCAACAACCAATCACTGATTACTATTTTTCACAAAAAACAATCCCTGATCATCACTATTCCCAACATTTTTACACTGTAAAACATTTCAGCCTTGTTTAATTGTTCACTTACTTTTTCTTTTTAACTCAACGAGCTCTGAAAAGTGTTTTAATTTGAACTAATCTGTGCAAGTTTTCAAAGGTTAGACTTGAATTACTTAGTTGCCTTGACTAATTAAGACTTTTTCTGAGTTGAAACATAGATAATCATCAAATTGAGTTAACTCGCATTTTCAAGGCAGCAGGTGAACTTGCATTTCCAAGTTAAACTAATTTGAAATGTTTTACAGTGTATTCTTGACAGAACTTATCGTATTTTCTAAATACTGCTGCTATGGCACCCTGCGATGACCTGTCGACTTGTCCAGGGTGTACCCCGCCTCTTGCCCATAGTCAGCTGGGACCGGCTCCAGCTTGCCCGCGACCCTGCACAGGATAAGCGGTTACAGATAATGGATGGATGCTGCTATGACCAAATACATTCAAATCTACATGGTGTCCAAAATGTCAGGTACCAATGAGACTAAAATTACATGTATTTATGTATTTGTTGCATCCAAGATATGCTCTACATGTTCACCCTTATGCTCTACACATTTTCTCAGCTGCTGTATCTTTTTTTTTAATTTTGCTCAACATATCCAGATTGACATATTTGCTTGACATATTCTCGTTGGCTCCTGACTTTTGGACACCCTGTATTACCTATTCTGATAAAACTATTCTTCAGAAATCTTCTTACTTCATGTAAGACAGTTTGATATGCAGTTTGGCAACAGTGGGACCAAGACATGCTTCCAGCTTTTCAACTATTGCTCATGAAATAGTATATGGCAACTGAGCACTCTCTCAGCAACAAGGTGAGCATTTCAAGAGTTCTGTCATTTTTTTTTTTAAATCAAAAACTATTCTTGCTTGATAGGTTGTGTGAATGCTGAAATTCATCCCAACACACTCATCAGGGTATCTGGGTGGCATGGTGGTGCAGTGGTTAGCATTGTTGCCTCACAGCAAGAAGGTTCTGGGTTTGAGCCCAGAGGCCAGCAAGAGTCTTTCTGTGTGGAGTTTGTATGTTCTCCCTGTATCTGTGGAGGGTTTTCTCTGGGTGCTCTGGTTTCCCCCCCAATCCAAATACATGCAGTTAGCTCTTAGGTGTGAATGGTTGTTTCCCAAGCCCTGAAATGGGAGGGTTGTGGCAGGAAGGGCATCTGGTGTAAAACTATGTGCCAATTAATGTATGACATGTGGATCAGTTGGGTCCACATGGCAACGATCCCACACATGTACAGTGCCTTGCAAAAGTATTCATCCCTCTTGGTGTTTGTCCTGTTTTGTTGCATTACAAGCTGGAATTAAAATGGATTTCTTGGGGGGTTAGCACCATTTGATTTACACAACATACCTACCATTTTAAAGGTGCCGTTTTTTGGTGACACAAACAATTACAGCTGCAAGTCTCTTAGGGTGTGTCTCTATTAGTTTAGCACATTTAGCCACTGGGATTTTTACCCATTCCTCAAGGCAAAACTGCTCCAACTCCTTCAAGTTCAATGGATTGTGTGGGTGTACAGTAATCTTCAAGTTATGCCAAAGATTCTCAGTTGGATTGAGGTCTGGGCTTTGATTAGGCCATTCCAAGACATTGAAATGTTTCCTTTTAAACCACTCCAGTGTAGCTTTAGCAGTATGTTTAGGGTCATTGTCCTGCTGGAACATGAACCTTCATCCCAGTCTCAAACCTTTGGCCAACTCAAACAGGTTTTCCTCCAGAATTGCCCTGTATTTAGTGCCATCCATCTTTCCTTCAGTCCTGGCCAGCTTTCCTGTCCCTGCCGATGAAAAATATTCCCACAGCATGATGCTGCCACCACTATGCTTCACTGTAGAAATGGTGTTCTCAGGGTGTTGGGTTTACATCACACATGGCGTTTCCCATGATGGCCAAAAAGTTAAATTTTAGTCTCATTTGACCAGAGAATCTTCTTCCATGTGTTTGAGGAGTCTGCCACATGCTGTAGGGCAAACTCCAAACGTGTTTTCTTATTTTTTCTTTAAACAATGGCTTTTTTTCTGACCACTCTTCCATAAAGCCCCGCTTTGTGGAGTGTACAGCTTAAAGTGGTCCTGTGGATAGATATACCCATCTCCGCTGTGGATCTTTGCAGCTCCTTCAGTGTTATCTTTGTTGCCTTTGTTGCATCTCTGATTAATGCCCTCCTTGCCCGGTCTGTGAGTTTTGGTGGGTGGCCTTCTCTTGTCAGGTTTGTAGTGGTGCCGTATTCTTTCCATTTTGCTATTATGGATTTAATGGTACTCTGTGGGATATTCAAAGTTTGGGATATTTTTTATAACCCAGCCCTGATCTATATTTCTCCACAACTTTGTCTCTGACCTGTTTGGAGGCTCCTTGGTTTTCATCTTGCTTGCTTAGTAGTGTTGCAGAGTCAGGGTCCTTCCAGAACAGGTTGATTTATACAGACATCATATGACAGATCATGTGACACTTTGATTGCACACAGGTGGATCTTAATCAACTAATTAAGTGACTAATGAAGTGAATTGGTTGGACCAGCTCTTATTTAGGGGTTTCATACGAAAGGGGGTGAATACCTATGCACACTTCAGAGTTCTATTTTTTCATCTTAATTACTGTTTGTTTCACAATAAAAAAAAAAACAATTTGCACCTTTAAAGCAGTCGGCATGTTGTGTAAATCAAATGGTGCTAACCCTCCAAAAATCCATTTTAGTTCTAGCTTGTAATGCGACAAAACAGGACAAACGCCAAAGGGGATGAATACTTTTGCAAGACACTGTGCATCCGGATGCTCTCAGCTTACAGTAAATGATAGCCTTCTATTTCATTATCCTCACTCAGGTTTTGCAAAATTGTATATATTTTGATTTGGACAGCATTCACTTTATAGTCCAGAAGAAAAAAGAACATAGAAAGGTAAAATGCATGAGCATGTGTCCATGCCGGATGAATCAGATGCTTGATTACACAGTGATCATAATAATTCTCTCCTGTTCTCTTTCCTCTCTTTCTTTCTCTCCTGTCATATTTTTCTCGACTGCTGTACCATGTTTATCATGTTCTCCCCTCACAGTAGTTGCTGTTCAAAACAAAATGAGCTCCATCAGCTGTTTATGAGTTTCTCTACCCTGCTGTTGGTTCGAAATGAAAATCGACTAAAACCAACAACAAATTAATTCATTCAGGGTGTCAGGGTTTTTTTTAAAATTAATATTAGTGATAATTAGCTTTAAAGGTAATAATTAGCCTTTGTCATAATCAGAGCTATTTATCACACATCAGTCTTAAGTCACTGTAGGTGTAGTAAGCTGAAGGGCTTAAAAGCCCTTGTTTTGGAGCTTAAAAGCCGAACAAATACAGCGTTGGTGGAGGGTCAAACGCTTGAACAAAGAGGAGCTTTTTGTATTGACTGGATACATGATTTATAGACTATACAAGTCTTGTTGTCCTGGCTGGTTGTACTGTATATTGCTGGCTCACCTAATTAGTCTTTTTTTTTTTTTTTTTTCCTGAGCATTGTGGCTACAGCTTGTCTTTTGAGCAGGTATTTTATTGACAGCTTCCAGATTGAAGGCAGAGCTTTGCCACATTCATCTCATCATTATCTCTCGCCGCTTTATCCTGTTCTACAGGGTCGCAGGCAAGCTGGAGCCTATCCCAGCTGACTACGGGCGAAAGGCGGGGTACACCCTGGACAAGTCGCCAGGTCATCACAGGGCTGACACATAGACACAGACAACCATTCACACTCACATTCACACCTACGGTCAATTTAGAGTCACCAGTTAACCTAACCTGCATGTCTTTGGACTGTGGGGGAAACCGGAGCACCCGGAGGAAACCCACGCGGACACAGGGAGAACATGCAAACTCCGCACAGAAAGGCCCTCGCCGGCCACGGGGCTTGAACCCGGACCTTCTTGCTGTGAGGCGACAGCGCTAACCACTACACCACCGTGCCGCCGCTTTGCCACATATTACACACACACAAAAAAAGTTCTGACTGCTGGATGATTCCACTGATATTACATTTACAAATAGCTCAAATGTCCTTTGCAAGAATTTATATGTGAGGCGGCACGGTGGTGTAGTGGTTAGCGCTGTCGCCTCACAGCAAGAAGGTCCGGGTTCGAGCCCCGTGGCCGGCGAGGGCCTTTCTGTGTGGAGTTTGCATGTTCTACCCGTGTCCGCGTGGGTTTCCTCCGGGTGCTCCGGTTTCCCCCACAGTCCAAAGACATGCAGGTTAGGTTAACTGGTGACTCTAAATTGACCGTAGGTGTGAATGGTTGTCTGTGTCTATGTGTCAGCCCTGTGATGACCTGGCGACTTGTCCAGGGTGTACCCCGCCTTTCGCCCGTAGTCAGCTGGGATAGGCTCCAGCTTGCCTGCGACCCTGTAGAACAGGATAAAGCGGCTAGAGATAATGAGATGAGATGAGATATTTCAGTGAACACCCCCCATACAACAACAACAACAACAAAACCTTAAAGCATTAATAAAACCTTTTCAACACTTATAAAATAGCATATTTGCCTTTCTCAGGCCACTGTTAAACGACACTTTACCAGAGGTGGACAACATACCCAACTTCATTACTTAAGTCAAAGTACAGATCCCACTGGTCAAATGTTACTCCGATACAAGTAAAAGTTGTCCAGTTAATTTTTTACTTAAGTTAAAGTACTGAAGTACTTGTTTTTAAAAATACTTAAGTATTAAAAAGGCATTTTCTGTCAACGCATCGTTGTATTATTGCCACAATGCTTACAAAACCTAATACCATTATCAAAGACAGAAATGTGAATTCACAAAACGAACGCATGCTGTGCCATCATGGTGGTTTAACGTTAAGCTAGCTAGTCAGTGACGCTCCACCTGACATGCTAGCCAACTCTTTTCAAACTCGAAATCATATTGGGTAGCTAACACTACTAGAAAAGAAAGATTTCTGCATTGTTTATTTGGCAAGATTATGCTAAAACATTTCTGAAAGGACTTTATATAAGTTAACATTATTCATGTTAGCGTAACGCCATTTTTACATGCTAACTAACAGTGTCCAAGTTAACTAGCTATGTGTAAACGTTAGCCGTGGACAAGGCGATGGCAACTTAGCAGGCAAATCCATAGAAAGTCATTTGACTAACCAGACTGCATAGCTATTGCAACATTATCGCTAGCTCTAAAAGCACACACAACTTTGTTGCAAGCTTTCTCTTAGAATAAAACGTTTACAGACCTCAATATGCTTCTGCAGGTCGGATGGCGAGCTTTTGTAGGCTGCGATGTGGTTCATTTTAGGCAAACAAAGCAAACATTTAAAACAAAACAAATCTTTAATCCTTTCTGAAAACTGAAACATGGGTTCATGGGCCATGGGTGCGTGCATTCTCCAGAAGAACCGCCTCCTTCCATTCTGCCATCAACTGATCGTGTTCAAATAATGCTACTGAGAAGATTTTATCCAGTCTATGGACGTGACGTGACCCTAGTGATTACTGATCGGCCGTCTCAGTGTCACCTGCGAAAAAACCAATCACGTTTTTGAAAAGAAAAGAAAAAAGCATCCGCTTTCAAAGCTGCTTCATAGTAACGAGTAACGAGGACCTTGACAGAAATGTAGCGGAGTGAAAAGTACGATATTTGTCTTTCAAATGTAGTGAAGTTAAAGTCAGAAGTTTCCAAAAAAAAAAACCAAAACTCAAGTAAAGTACAGATACTCAAAAAGTGTACTTAAGTACAGTACTCAAGTAAATGTACTTCGTTACTGTCCATCTCTGCACTTTACTTTGAAATATGAATACTGTATATTCATAAAAGTACTTTGAAAAAGCATATTGTATCAGCGATGTGTGAATCCATTGAACATGTCATCCTTGTCCATGAATTTGAAATACTGGATTTGAGTTTGGAATATTCCTCAAGTCACAGGTTCAGCAGGATGATACATCATCCCGAAAGCATTTCCTAAAGATCATAGAAAGAAGTAAAGTATTGACCCCTTCCACGTAACATCATGCATCATGTAATAATTCTCCTGGGGGACAACCAGACACCGTCTTTCCTGTAAGCTTGGCTTAAAGCTAGACTGCCTTTCAGACTTTTCAAGTTTAGGTCATAAAAGAATTTTCCCTGACACCCAATTATTTTTGTTTAGTGGACCGAAAGCTACTGATTTCAAATCACAGAATTCCAATTTTATTTATTTATTTTTTAAATAGAACAATTAATGAATTTAGGGTCACGTGGCCCTAAATTCTCTGCTACTTTTTCCTGCTTCACCGTGACCCAATTCAAGATACTACATCATGGATCACATGGTGGGCTTTCCCCGTTCGCACAAGGCATTGTGGGATACAAATTTGAAACAAGAGAAAAATGGAGGACGTGAGAGTGCGAATGAAACGTGAAAGACTGACTACAGTAACAGAAAGCGAGAAGAAAAGACGTTATGTTGCGAAGGAAAGGAAACGCAGGACCAAACTAATAAATATCGGCGGTCAGCGAGCACCTCGGTGTGATCAGCTGTTCGTTTAGCGACAGAATGAAGTAACTGTCAGTGCACGATCAAAGGTAAACCTGCGCATCCGCACACGGACTTCCTCTGTCTGCTTGACTGCGCGAAGCAAGCAATTTCATACGCATTATTTGCTCGGGAATCCTCTCAAATTAAATAACTTCCCAGCCACAGAATGGCCTGATATTTTGTGAGATATTACAGAAATAAACATATATCACAATGACCAAATTTCAGAGGGAACTAAATTTCACCGATTTTATGAAATCGAAAGGCAGTCTCGCTTTAATCTGTCTTAAATATGGTGCATTTTTGTGCTGTTTTTGGTTGTTCCAGTCATTCAAATAGAGAAAAAGATAAAAGGTATTACCATCTCCATGGAACTTTGTCTTGAACTTCTGATTGTAGCTTCGGAATTAGACTTGGGCATTTTGTTTGAAAGGAAAGCTCTCTCTCTCTCTCTCTCTGATCTGGGAGTAGGAGACTTTTTTCACAGCAGTAGGAAGTACCCAGTGCACCTTTTTATCTGTAACTGTCAGTGAATCCCTTTGTTTCACTCCAGCTTCGAGCCGACAACAAACAATGCTATGTGAGAACAGCTCTCTCCAAGGCCTGCCATACAGTTGCAGTGTGCGGCCACCATCTTGCCAATTTTTTCACTGACGATCCACGGAGTTAAAGGTTTTTTTGGTCATTCTTTGTGAGTTATTGACCTGGAATAGAATATAAGTTGTATTCAGTCACGTGACTTTTGTTTGCGAGTTTACTTCCGGTGAATGAAGTGGTGGTCAGACAAACCGATTTGGTCGATGTTATGTAAAGAGCTAGTGAAACCTAGTCTGGCTAACGCGACTTCAAAGCTCTGCGAGCATTTGGTCTGGCAAAGCTATTAAGCCCAACCGTTTCCCAGAGCCCGTGGTTGACCCGCCTCCCTGAAATGCCTCAGTTTGCTACTGGTCGAAGACAGAAAAGGCTGTGACGAAGCTTAAACCAATCACATCACTCTTTCCTCTGACGTATGTGACGCGACGGGGCTAACTGGTAGATTAAACCATAGACATCCTATTATTAAACTCTTACCGAAGCCGGTCGGAAGCAAGGCGAAAACGTCCTTCCTTTCAATAAATACCTCCAGGGCTGCTCTTTGCTCCATTTTCAATGAGAACATCCCGTTGAATGCTTTCAATATAGCATTCGTGAATGAAGCGCTTCCGGCATAGATTCTATAAACAATCTATGGCTTAGGGCGGCACGGTGGTGTAGTGGTTAGTGCTGTCGCCTCACAGCAAGAAGGTCCTGGGTTCGAGCCCCGGGGCTGGCGAGGGCCTTTCTGTGTGGAGTTTGCATGTTCTCCCCGTGTCCGCGTGGGTTTCCTCCGGGTGCTCCGGTTTCCCCCACAGTCCAAAGACATGCAGGTTAGGTTAACTGGTGACTCTAAACTGACAGTAGGTGTGAATGTGAGTGTGAATGGTTGTCTGTGTCTATGTGTCAGCCCTGTGATGACCTGGCGACTTGTCCAGGGTGTACCCCGCCTTTCGCCCGTAGTCAGCTGGGATAGGCTCCAGCTTGCCTGCGACCCTGTAGAAGGATAAAGCGGCTAGAGATAATGAGATGAGATGAGATGAATCTATGGCTTCCGGTCGCAGTTCTACTACGTCACTGCCTTGAACACGCCTCTACCCAGGGCCGTTGGAGATGCTCAAAGTTGATTGGCTCCCGATTTTTCGGGAGCTTGGAAAAGCTGTAGATAGCTTGCCTTGCCAGACTGAGTTCGCAACAGGTCCTCGTGTTGCGTCACACTTAGGATGAGCGGGCCCAGGCTAAGTGAAACCATCTATGACTATTTTTGCAGTTTAGAGGCTAATGCATGGTCAAGATACCTTTAGAAAGTTGCTCTTTGTGATGGGATAGATCCTTACACGCAAGTAAAGAAGGATTTTTCCTATGAATTGGAAAATTATCCATCCGTTGAGTTCCCTGACATCTCAAACTACCTGGTGCTGCAGACATCGTTCTACATGGACAAACAGATGAAAACCGGGAAGAGCACAGAGGAGTACAACTTTTTATATGTGTCTGGGTTAAAGATCCGGAGATCAGGATACTACAAGATAAATTCTGTATTGTTTTTGCCCGGGTAAGTAGGCATTTTTGGGCTTTTTGTACGTGTCTTTGCGGTAGTTGCGAGGACGCTACAAGTTTTAATATCGGGTGTAAACAAACCACAGTCACTTGATTCCCAATCCTCCCTGCTCTTCTCTTCCAGCAAACAATAAGTTGTTGTTTTTTTTTAAAATTAAAACAGAGAAAATGCAGTGAGAAGGTACATTCCAACATCTATGCAGGTAACGCGAGGCCACAAATCTACACCATCACTCCAATTGTTTTGAGGAATTTTGTACGGATCATAACCGCTAATAAACTCTAATTTCCGCATATATCTATCCTTTGCTTCTTTCTGACTTAGATTATCCAAGTAATCCGGTCGTAAAGCTTTTTAAGCTGTAGCTTTCTTTGAACTACAGACGTCTGACATCTTCAATATCGCTTGTCGTCAGTATGGAAACAAAGTTCGCTTGTCCCCCAGGAGAAGAGTAGCAACGGTTGCTAACGTAAGTGTGACGTCAGTGCAAGTGCAAGTGCTACCTCCTCTCATTCTTTTTTTTCGATTGCTGGGTTTCACGTCACATCTGCCTCATTAGTTGTTCAAAACTTTAGCTGGTGGTCGACCAAAGCTCAGTTGACAAAGCGTTTGTACGGAGAAGGTGCATTGCTCGCAGGAAAAATGCCTTACGCTTGTGTTGTTTTAGGTTGTTCGAATCGATCAAACCGTGAAACTGATAAAAGTTTCTTCAGGGTTCCCTGTGAACTAATCAGAAAGGTTGAACAAACACAGGATTTCACAAAAAGACATCAAGAAAGGTGGCTTTTGAACCTCTCACTGAAATCAAAGGGAGCCGAGTCGAAGCATGCTCGAGTTTGCAGTGATCACTTGGTGATAGGTTTGTATTTCCCTCTCAGCTATGTCCTTAGTGTTTTCCAAGTACGTTTCTTGCTATGTGTTTTTATTTTACGGTACTTTTTTTAGTCACGAAGCACTAAAGTCCCCAGCTGTTTCTTTGTTTACTCCTCACTCCTCACAAAGTCCATATGCATGAAGGTCACAACAAAATTCTTACCCAGCCATACAGTTACAATGCGCCGTGATCACTTCTCCGTCTTGTTTAACTAAGATCCAGGTCTTTAAAGGGGTTTCTGATGATCTTTGTGAATGATTTACCTGGGAGATAAGAGCCAACACAAGCGAGAATCAAGCCGACTGTTGTTTGTTTACACTTCAACTTGCAGCGCTTCGTTGTGAAGACGCGAACGAAAAGCTTAAAAAAAACCATACTTACACGGGTAAAAACAATACAGGATTCATTCGGCAGTGAGTTGATCCCGAGGTCCTTTACCCAGCCACATATAAAAAAAGTTGTAAGCCTCCGTACTCTTCCACGCTTTCATCTGCTTTGCGGTGTAGAAGGACGTCTGCAACACCAGATAGTTCGAGATGTCGAGGAACTCGACTGAAGGGTAGTTTTCGAGATCATATGACAAATCCTTCTTTCCCAGACTGTAGGGGTCGATTCCATTGCACATAGCGATCTTCTGAATATATCTAAAGCGAGCAGCGGCTTCTAGATTACGAGCATACTCTGATAAGTTATCGCTAGTTGTTTGCACTACGACAGCCATTTTGGTTTGCTTCACCACCAACTATTTTACCGGAAGTGAAATCGCTAAGAAAAGTCATGTGACTGAAACCCAAGAATATTTTCAGTGATATTGAGATACTGACTTAAAAGTACAACCCTGGTATCCAAATTAGACATTGAAAGTAAATTGTAAATTTAGAAGGTGAATTTAAGTCAACTGTTAGATTAACGTAATGGTCTCATGTCATTAGTACCGATGTTAGTTAATTACATTTTTATTCTATGCAAAAAACAAACAGACAAACAAGTAAAATGCAGCCATTTTCAGTCAAGAAAGCCCGTAAAAGGTCATATTGCTGCTGGAGATGACTTAAGAGGTTTTTTTTTTTAATGGTTAAATGCACATTTTCTTTGATTCCATATTGAAACGTGATTTTACGAAAATAGTGTCTCGTCTTTAGGAGTTACAATCATGGAATCCTTGTGAGTGTGACAGTGAGGAAGTATGTGAGCACTCTTAAGTACACCCCTTCACATTAAGCAGTCACTGCAGAGTGGAAGTTGACACCTTAATTTTGGAGGCCCTAAGCAAGAAAAAGATTTAATCAAAGGATTAAATTATTTTACATTACAAGACCCCTGGAGACACACCGAAGACGAGAGAGAGAGAGAGGATTAAATGGTCAAAAGATGTTCTTCTATTCACACTGTTCAAAAAATGTTCAGCTTCTGATTACCCTCCTTATTATTATCATTTAGTATTCAGTATGTAAATTGTTACAGTACAAATGTAGCATCAATCATCACACCAAAAAGGAGAAATTAAACTGAAAAAAATATATATATTGAGAAGGAGAGAAGCAGAGATGTGTTTGGACAGTTTGGAATGGAAAATCAGAAATTCAGGGGCACAACACACACACACACACAAAAAAAAACAGATCAGCAAAGAGTTGGGCGGCGTGTTGGTGTAGTGGTTAGCGCTGTCGCCTCACAGCAAGAAGGTCTGGGTTCGAGCCCCGTGGCTGGCGAGGTCCTTTCTGTGCAGAGTTTGCATGTTTTCCCCGTGTCCGCGTGGGTTTCCTCCGGGTGCTCCGGTTTCCTCCACAGTCCAAAGACATGCAGGTTAGGTTAACTGGGTGACTCTAAATTGACCGTAGGTGTGAATGGTTGTCTGTGTCTATGTGTCAGCCCTGTGATGACCTGGCGACTTGTCCAGGGTGTACCCTGCCTTTCGCCTGTAGTTAGCTGGGATAGGCTCCAGCTTGCCTGCGACCCTGTAGAACAGGATAAAGTGGCTAGAGATAATGAGCTGAGATGAGACCATTACGTGAATCTAATGATTGACTTAAAATTCACTTTCTAAATTTACAATTTACTTTCAATCTCTAATTTGGATACCAGGGTTGTATTTTTCAGTCAGTATCTCAATATCATTGAAAATATAGAAAAAAGAATGAGAGGAGGTAGAGACCCCTTGCACTGACGTCACACTTACGTTAGCAACCGTTGCTACTCTTCCCCTGGGGGACAAGCAAACTTTGTTTCCATACTGAAGACAAGCGATATTGAAGATGTCAGATATCTGTAATCTAAGTCAGAAAGAAGCAAAGGATAGATATACGTGGAAATTAGAGTTTATTAGCGGTTATGATCCATACAAAATTTCTCAAAATGATTGGAGTGGGGCGGCACGGTGGTGTAGTGGTTAGCACTGTCACCTCACAGCAAGAAGGTCCAGGTTCAAGCCCCATGGCTGGCGAGGGCCTTTCTGTTCGGAGTTTGCATGTTCTCCCCGTGTCCACGTGGGTTTCCTCCGGGTGCTCCGGTTTCCCCCACAGTCCAAAGACATGCAGGTTAGGCTAATTGGTGGCTCTAAATTGATTGTTGGTGTGAGTGTGAATAGTTGTTTGTCTCTATGTGTCAATCCTGCGTTGACCTGGCGACTTGTCCAGGGTGTACCCCGCCTCTCACCCATAGTCAGCTGGGATATGCTCCAACTTGCCCGTGACCCTGCACAGGATAAGCGGCTACAGATAATGGATGGATGGATGGATGGATGGAAGAGAAGAGGAGGGAGGATTGAGAATCGAGAATATACATCCACACCAAGACTCTGATTTCAATGACTCACATGATGGCAGAGAGAGACAACAACCCACAGATCACCCTAATGACCCTATTGGCTGTTAACACCGTTCACACCCAGCCTCCAGGGACCCTAACAACATACAGGATGACTGAGAGGGTCAACCACCCATGTGACCTCAACGACTCCCCTTAGGTTTGCTTTTGGCCCACTAGAGGATAAATACCTGGAACTCCCCACTAGTCAGACAGAACTGAAGAAGCCTTTTGGATGAGAGGTGAAATATCTTCAAGGATTCAGGCAAGTCCAGTTGCCTTCCTTAGCACCTATGGTTTACGATGACCTGGATGACTGAGAACGTTCACAGACGTGTGTGAACAGTTGTTTCCCAAGCCCTGAAATGTCAAAGTCCCTTCCACACCAGGATCTGGTTTTCCCAGGCAGTCTCCTGTCCCAGTACTAACCAGCACTTTGAGGCACATGGGTGCGGTGCCAATCTCTGTTTCTACAGCCCTCAGCCTCTCGCCTATACAGCTAGGGTTACAGTGGGGGGGGGCTAGTCCTCTGGTAACCGCGAGAAGTTGACTTCCCTTCTCACATCTGTACTGCAGTGTGCCTTACCGGATGGCAGTAGGTACCATTTTTATGATGGTCTTCGGTATGACCTGACCTTGAGTAGAACTTGCAGTCTCCCGGTCGAGAGGCGGACATGCTAACCACTAGGCCAACTCACTGTGTAGCCCAGAAATGGGAGGGTTGCGGCAGGAAGGGTATCTGGGGTAAAACTATGCTCCAAGTAATACGACATGTGGATCAGTAGGGTCCACATGGACCCTGACTTGGTAATAGTGCTGGACAAGGAGAAAGAAGATTAGCAAACAGTTGTGTTTTATGGACATAATGTGCTTTCAGGACAGAGAACTTTGTCTATTATATGTACAACCCCGAGTCCAAAAAAGTTGGGACAAAGTACAAATTGTAAATAAAAACAGAATGCAATAATTTACAAATCTCAAAAACTGATATTGTATTCACAATAGAACATAGACAACATATCAAATGTCGAAAGTGAGACATTTTGAAATTTCATGACAAATATTGGCTCATTTGAAATTTCATGACAGCAACACATCTCAAAAAAGTTGGGACAGGGGCAATAAGAGGCTGGAAAAGTTAAGGGTACAAAAAAGGAACAGCTGGAGGACCAAATTGCAACTCCTTAGGTCAATTGGCAATAGGTCATTAACATGACTGGGTATAAAAAGAGCATCTTGGAGTGGCAGCGGCTCTCAGAAGTAAAAATGGGAAGAGGATCGCCAATCCCCCTAATTCTGCACCGACAAATAGTGGAGCAATATCAGAAAGGAGTTTGACAGTGTAAAATTGCAAAGAGTTTGAACATATCATCATCTACAGTGCATAATATCATCAAAAGATTCAGAGAATCTGGAAGAATCTCTGTGCATAAGGGTCAAGGCCGAAAAACCATACTGGGTGCCCGTGATCTTCGGGCCCTTAGACGGCACTGCATCACATACAGGCGTGCTTCTGTATTGGAAATCACAAAATGGGCTCAGGAATATTTCCAGAGAACATTATCTGTGAACACAATTCACCGTGCCATCCGCCGTTGCCAGCTAAAACTCTATAGTTCAAAGAAGAAGCCGTATCTAAACATGATCCAGAAGCGCAGACGTCTTCTCTGGGCCAAGGCTCATTTAAAATGGACTGTGGCAAAGTTGAAAACTGTTCTGTGGTCAGACGAATCAAAATTTGAAGTTCTTTATGGAAATCAGGGACGCCGTGTCATTCGGACTAAAGAGGAGAAGGACGACCCAAGTTGTTATCAGCGCTCAGTTCAGAAGCCTGCATCTCTGATGGTATGGGGTTGCATTAGTGCGTGTGGCATGGGCAGCTTACACATCTGGAAAGACACCATCAATGCTGAAAGGTATATCCAGGTTCTAGAGCAACATATGCTCCCATCCAGACGACGTCTCTTTCAAGGAAGACCTTGCATTTTCCAACATGACAATGCCAAACCACATACTGCATCAATTACAGCATCATGGCTGTGTAGAAGAAGGGTCCGGGTACTGAACTGGCCAGCCTGCAGTCCAGATCTTTCACCCATAGAAAACATTTGGCGCATCATAAAACGGAAGATACGACAAAAAAGCCCTAAGACAATTGAGCAACTAGAATCCTACATTAGACAAGAATGGGTTAACATTCCTATCCCTAAACTTGAGCAACTTGTCTCCTCAGTCCCCAGACGTTTACAGACTGTTGTAAAGAGAAAAGGGGATGTCTCACAGTGGGAAACATGGCCTTGTCCCAACTTTTTTGAGATGTGTTGTTGTCATGAAATTTAAAATCACCTAATTTTTCTCTTTAAATGATACATTTTCTCAGTTTAAACATTTGATATGTCATCTATGTTCTATTCTGAATAAAATATGGAATTTTGAAACTTCCACATCATTGCATTCCGTTTTTATTTACAATTTGTACTTTGTCCCAACTTTTTTGGAATCGGGGTTGTATAAAAACCTGGTAAGTCATTATATTTGTTATTTGTTGTCCTCTCTCTCTCTCTCATACACACATGCATAGACTGGCGGACTGGACTGATTATCAACAATAGACATCGGGAGAGAGAGAGAGAAAGAGAGACAGTGAGTGAGACAGAAAGTAAAATGCCACTGGAATAAGAAAAAAATAATAATCGAGCCTCGGCTCTGTGACTAACAATATGCCATTCTGACTCTTTTTCACTGCACTTGTTCACTGTGGCTGCTCTCGCTGAAATTATGAGCTGGCATTGAATAGATATTATTATCGAGATATATAGATATTATTCCTCACAATATCCAGCCACATTCATCTCTTAATGGCTAAAGTTGGCAATAAACATTTTTTTTGTTTGTTTGTTTTTCTCTTGTTTTCTTGCATGACGACTGAATAAAAAGGGCTGGTATCTTTAATAATCCATCCTCCTCATTTATATACATAATTACGATCATATTTTGGAGGCGTGTGAGCATGACTAAGTGCTGCAATATAGCAGGATTTTATAGGCTGTAAATTACATTAACAGGAACTGCATTGATGTGAATCATACCCTTTTCTTTCTGGTGGTGTTATTATTATAATCATCATTATGATAACACATGCTGCTTATTTTCACTGTTGACTCTGCATGTATGCCATGGTCTGTGTTAGAAATGAAAATTCATTATGTATGCTGAGTTTGTTAGGTAGACCAGTTGGCCACTTTATCAGAGACATCTACCATGTAGGTCCAGGGCATACTCTCACCGACCATTTTACCGGGAACATCTGTGTAGCTGCTCATTTGTGCAGTAATCCAGTCAGCCAAACATGTGGCAGCAAACAGTGCAATGCATACAGTTATGCAGATACAGCTCGAAAGATCCAGTAAGTGATCACATCAAACAGAAAAATCAGATCAGAGAAATAATATAAATAGAGTGAGCGGCAGTTCTGCAGGTTGAAGCTACAGGTCGGAGGAGAACAGTAGTAAACTGGCTTTGTAGTAACTCGATCACTCTTTTTATTCTATCCACATTTACTGGATATGAGCAATCGCGTGCTCTGATTGGCTACTCTACTACCAGGCTATCAGCTCATATACGGTGAGTAGAGAAAAACAAAATGGTAGAGCGTGTTGCTGAACCAACTGAGGATGAAATAAAAGCTCTACTCGAAAACAAAACCTGAAAAATTGTCAAGTATTTAAAAGAAACAGAAATAGTTAAAAGAATATTGTTTGTTTTGTTTTCCCCCCAGCATCACCTGTTCCACACTCCAGCCCAGTCGGTGGTGGTAATCACCCACGTGCAATGAACCGGTGCTACAGGTGCTCTAGCCCCTGCCCCTTTTCTGTTTGCTGTCCAAAGTGCCCTTTTCATAGGGACTGTTTTTTTTTTTTAATATTTGTAAAAGACAAGTTAGCTCCAACATCAATATTCTCTACAATTTGACAATCTCATCTCATCTCATCTCATTATCTGTAGCCGCTTTATCCTTCTACAGGGTCTCAGGCAAGCTGGAGCCTATCCCAGCTGACTACGGGCGAAAGGCGGGGTACACCCTGGACAAGTCGCCAGGTCATCACAGGGCTGACACATAGACACAGACAACCATTCACACTCACATTCACACCTACGGTCAATTTAGAGTCACCAGTTAACCTAACCTGCATGTCTTTGGACTGTGGGGGAAACCGGAGCACCCGGAGGAAACCCACGCGGACACGGGGAGAACATGCAAACTCCACACAGAAAGGCCCTCGCCGGCCACGGGGCTCGAACCCGGACCTTCTTGCTGTGAGGCGACAGCGCTAACCACTACACCACCGTGCCGCCCCAATTTGACAATAATATATGAAATTATAGATTTATAAAATAACGTTTTTCTATGTAAATGCGGGCATCAATCCGTGACGTCATGCCTTCAGTGAACCTCCGTGCAGAAAGCGCATGCAGGCGGCTGACAGTGGGAGACAGTGCGAGGAACGGCATGGTAAGGTCACACTGAAAGTCTCCTTTCATTTCTTATCTGAACATGCAATATTATGCAGCTTCGAACACAACAGTAAATGCATAGGGTTGTTTATCATTTAATGAAGCCGCCTAGGCTATATTTAAACCGTTTGCTCCATCCATTTCATTAACGTGGCAGATTCGGAAACTTTAGTTTGAACGACGGCGTTAATAACATATTCTAGCAGCTTCGAAAACTTAAGGCTGAATGACGACGTCCACAACATATTCTAGGCTGTCAGACCTTCTTCTGCTGGCAATTGAGAAAGATATCCATATTTTATACAGTGTTGTCATAGACATTTTCAAGAACATGGCAAACCGAAGACTGCTGCTTTGAAGAATACCGCAGCATTTAGATCGATCTCACACACACACACACACACACACACAGAATGTTCAGTTGCAATTGAAATTTAGTTTTGAATAAAGTTAACTTGTGTGAAAAATTTGTTCCAAGTGCCCTTTTTTGAATGTTGAGCCCCTGCCCCTCCAAAGGTCTTTGCACGGCCCTGGCGGTAATGCACTTTTAAGTTGGTTTGCCAACCGCCAAAATACCAAAAAAGGCAACAAAATATGGAATAAAAGTATTTGACGGTAAGAATGTATCTTTTTTTTTATTTTTCAAGAATTATTATTATTGCATTTTTCACAAATTGCTCCTGTCATTTCACCTGTTTATTTACATTCTAAACAGAACTGATTTTGTTGGACATTTTGCATTCAGTTTTTATTTGCAAAAAATAAAAATAAAAATGCTCTGTTTCTCAAAATCCAGTGAATGTGGATAGAATAAAACAGTTATTCCACTCAATCTTGTCGTACGTGACTTATAGCCAACTCGGTGCTACGTGCCTCGTCAGCTATCGGCTCATGTACTGTACGACTCGACTCGGGTTCGTGGTATAACTGTTAAATATCCATGGTGAGCAGAAAAGCATCTCACAATGCACAACATGTTGAGGTGGATGGGCTAAAACAGCAGAAGACTGCATCGGGTTCCACTCCTGTCAGCCAAGAACATGAATCTGAGGCTACACTGAGCACAGGGTCATTGAAACTGGACAGTTCAAGATGTGGAAAAAGTCCAGGAGATGTTTAAGCATATATTTGTTAGCACTTTATCAACAGAAACCAACCACCATCTTCTTCTTCTTTTGGCTGCTCTTGTTAAGGGTCACGACAGCGGCTCATCATGATCTGCATTATTTATTTGGCATAAGTTTTACCCCAGATGCCCTTCCTGACACAACCCTCCCCAATCTATCTGGGCTTGGGACCAGCACTAAGTATGCACTGGCTCGCTTGTGCAACCCCATTGGCTGGGTATTTTACCAAATCTGCACGTCTTTGGACTGTGTGGGAAGCTAAAGCACCCAGAGAAAACCCACACAAACACGGGGCGAACATGCAAACACCACACAGAAAGGCTCCTGTCGGCCATGAGATTCGAACCCAGAACCTTCTTGCTGTGAGGCGACAGTGCGAACCACTGCGGATATTATGAATATGGCGGACTGTGTCTTGTTCTCAGTACAGCAGTGACATTTCCATGGTGGCATCATAACTGCGATGTGTTTTTAAAGCACTGTATATTCATACTGGCTACTTTATTAGACAAACCTACCTTGTTGGTTCACCTCGTAGGCATACTTTTAGTTACAATAACTTTTTCTATGGCTAATTCCGGGTGACATGGTGGTGTAGTGGTTAGCACTGTCGCCTCACAGCAAGAAGGTTCTGGGTTTGAGCCCAGTGGCCGATGGGGGCCTTTCTGTGTGGAGTTTGCATGTTCTCCCCGTGTCTGCGTGGGTTTCCTCCGGGTGCTCCGGTTTCCCCCACAGTCCAAAGACATGCAGGTTAGGCTAATTGGTGGCTCTAAATTGACCGCAGGTGTGAATGTGAGTGTGAATGGTTGCTTGTCTCTATACGTCAGCCCTGTGATGACTTGGCGACTTGTCCAGGGTGTACCCCGCCTCTTACCCATAGTCAGCTGGGATAGGCTCCAGCTTGCCTGCGACCCTGCACAGTTACAGATAATGGATGGATGGATGGATGGATGGATGGATGGATGGATGGCTAATTCCAATTTGTGTGATCACAGGATCTGTTATCTGTTGTCTGAATCTTTGTGGTTGGAGGACTGTTTCGAAACCGAGTGTTAAAGGAAAACTCCACCCTGAGACACAGGAAATATGTTCATATTGAAGTGTTTGTGATGTGCTTATTGATTTCTGTTGCTAATTTGTTGCTTGGTGCTGTGTTTTCATTATTCTTGTGAGAAGGTCGTGATTGTGTGGCATGCTGATTGCCAGCGTCGTTACAGTGTAAGAGAAAAACATTAAGCAGTCTCATCCATAAGGGAAAATGCTCAGGTTTCGCTGTTTGGTCCGAAAAACAAAAGGACAATAAATTATTTTCTCACCATTTTCCAGCAACAATCAGTGTCCTTAATGAGAAAACTAATCTTGAAGTCGTGGAGAGAGAAAACGCCGGACCCAAAGTTCCAGAAGACACTGCAGCTCTATAATGCAGTTGTATAGCCCTGAGTTACAGCAGAGCCTTGACTCGGCTGGTTAGCAATCGATAAGATGATGAATACAATGGCCTTGCTGGCACTATCAGCATGATACTCAACAGACTAACACTAGAAACAAGTCTGACATTCACATGGTCAAAATAACATCCAAGTCTGGTTATAGATCCTTCAAACATTCTGCTGCTCAATTATTCAACAGTCTGGGTTCTATGGTTATAAACTACAATCATTTTGCTCAAACTATTGGTTATCTGTCCATCCATTATCTATAATGGATATCCTGTGCAGGGTCGTGGGCAAGCTGAAGCCTATCCCAGCTGACTATGGGAGAGAGCCTGGGTACACCCTGGACAAGTCGCTAGGTCACATAGAGACAAACAACCATTCGCATTCACACCTACAGTCAATTTAGAGCCACCATTTAGCCTTACCTGCATGTCTTTGGACCGTGGGGGAAACTGGAGCACCCAGAGGAAACCCATGCAGACACGGGTAGAACATGCAAACTCCACACACAAAGGCTCCTGTCAGCCACTGGGCTCGAACCCAGAACCTTCTTGCTGTGAGGTGACAGTGCTAACTACTACACCACCATTGGTTATGTACATGACTTAAAATTCTCTAGATTAACTCTAAAGGGGATGAGAGAGGCTGATGATGACAAATTTGGCATCAAGTTCCGAGGTGCAGGCACATCTAACTTAAGATATGCTGATGACATAGCACGAACTGAAAGCTCAGAAGCATCCATCTCACAACTTGCCACCAGTGTGAATGAAGTAGGCAAGAGCATGAACTTAAAACTAAATGTCAAAAAGATCAAGATAATGGTAGCTGGTGGAAATAAGTATACGGAGCACAACATCATAATTGACGGAGAGAAGGTCTCCCAAGTCGGAAGCTTCAAATACCTTGGCTCCACCAAGGACTCAAATGCAAACTGCACCGTTGACATCAAATGCAGAATTGCCATTGCAAAACATAGAATGATTGAGCTCCAGGATCTATGGCATGACAACAACCTGCCTATCAGCCTGAAAGTTAAACTGGTCAAGACTCTAGTTTTGGAATGCTCTACTATATGGCGCAGAGAGCTGGATTCTATTGAGATCTGATGAAAACAGAATAATGGCAGCAGAAATGTGGGTCTGGAGACGTATGCTGAATGTCAGCTGGAAAGAGAAAAGAACAAACAGCAGCATCCTAACAGAACTTGGTATATCCAGAGAGCTCCTTGGCAAGGTGGTCAGCCTGAAAATGGGATATTTTGGACATATTATGAGAGAGAGTGGCAGTCCTCTAGCACTGCAAATTATCCATCCATCCATCCATCCATCCATCCATCCATCCATCCATTATCTGTAGCCGCTTATCCTGTTCTACAGGGTCGCAGGCAAGCTGGAGCCTATCCCATCTGACTATAGGTGAGAGGCAGGGTACACCCTGGACAAGTCGCCAGGTCATTGCAGGGCTGACACATAGACACAGACAGCCATTCACACTCACATTCACACCTACGGTCGATTTAGAGCCACCAATTAGCCTAACCTGCATGTCTTTGGACTGTGGGGGAAACCGGAGCACCCGGAGGAAACCCACGCAGACACGGGGAGAACATGCAAACTCTACACAGAAAGGCCCTCACAGGCCGCTGGGCTCAAACCCAGGACCTTCTTGCTGTGAGGCGACAGTGCTAACCACTACAGCACTGTGCCACCCACTGCAGATTATTGAAGGGAAATTAGAAGGAAGAAGAACGAGAGGCAGACAGAAGAAACAGTGGTATGATAACATCAAAGAATGGACCAACCTAACCTACACCCAAGCCAAGTGTCGAGCATAAGACAGAGTGGCATGGAGACTGATGACAAGAAGTAGTGCAGACATGGTCGTCAATCATCAGGTGTGACGGAGGCAGCAAGGAAGGAAGGAAGGAAGGAAGGAAGGAAGGCCCAATGTACTCAACCATCTAAGTCATTATAATTTTCACGCTATTTCTTAAAGATTTCATTGTCAATACAAATTGCTGTGAGTTTTAATATTTTTATCCACATTATTTTCTTTTACTTATTCTATTTGTTATTATATCATCATCATCTCTAGCCGCTTTATCCTTCTACAGGGTCACAGGCAAGCTGGAGCCTATCCCAGCTGACTACGGGCGAAAGGCGGGGTACACCCTGGACAAGTCGCCAGGTCATCACAGGGCTGACACATAGACACAGACAACCATTCACACTCACATTCACACCTACGGTCAATTTAGAGTCACCAGTTAACCTAACCTGCATGTCTTTGGACTGTGGGGGAAACCGGAGCACCCGGAGGAAACCCACGCGGACACGGGGAGAACATGCAAACTCCGCACAGAAAGGCCCTCGCCGGCCCCGGGGCTCAAACCCAGGACCTTCTTGCTGTGAGGCGACAGCGCTAACCACTACACCACCGTGCCGCCCCTTGTTATTATATATTTGCCATTAATTTATATTTATGTTATGCACAGATTTCATGTAAATACAGTGTCAGCATTTGAAACCATGTACCTAATAAAGTTATTATCATCATTATTATTATTATTATTATTACTAAAGGACTTTGATGTTGCTAAATCCCACTGGTATCAGTATCAACAGGTAGGCAAATGGCACTGTGGGTAGTGGAAGTGTAAATACACCAAGATATCAATGAAAGGATTATAAATTAAATACAACAACTCAGAATTTCATTGCTAGGCCTGTAATGAGATATTGTGTAATGATAAATTGTAATAGAAATTGATGCCGATTTGAATTGATGAAATAAAAAATGAACTGCAAATTATTATCTGGGATGGCACAGCGGTGTAGTGGTTAGCACTGTTGCCTCACGGCAAGAAGGTTCTGGGTTAAAGCCCATTTGCCGACAGGGACCTTTCTGTGTGGAGTTTGCATGTTCTCCCCGTGCCTGCGTGGGTTTCCTCCGGGTGCTCTGGTTTCCCCCAAAGACATGCAGGTTAGGCTAATTGGTGACTCTAGGTGTGAATGTGAGTGTGAATGGTTGTTTGTCTCTATGTGTCAGCCCTGCAATGACCTGGTGACTTGTCCAGGGTGTATCCCACTTCTCACTCATAGTCAGCTGGGATAGGCTCCAGCTTGCCCGTGACCCTGCACAGGATAAGTAGTTATGGATAATGGATGGATGGAATTTTTGTCTGGCTGCGTAATCTTTTAATTTTTTTCTAGCTGTAATTCCATTGTTTAGACAGCAGAGGGAGCAGTAATGTACAATAGCAGGAATGCAGGTGACTTCACCCTAAGTGGAAGTAACACAGCTCTAATGCCACAAACAAACACACACAAAACAGATTAAAAATGGGAAAGAGCTGTTGTGTGATTGATGACAAATAGATTTAACAAGAAATCAGAGCTCTCTTTTTAAAGACTGCCGAAAGTTAAAGAAAAGAGAAGCAAATGTAGGTAGTAGAAATGTTTATCAAAGTTTATTAAGAAAAGGACTGTTATTAACTTTTTCATTTCTAATAAAAAGAATATTTTAATTAATAGGCTATTTAACAATTATTCCATGAAATTGAGTCGCGCATGAGCCGATAGCTGACGAGACGTGTAGTTCTGAGTTGGCTATAAGCCATGTACGACAAGATTAAGTGGAATAATTGTTTAATTCTATCCACATTCACTGGAATTTGACAAACAGAGCATTTTCATTTTTATTTTTTGCAAAATCGATAAATAAAAATTTTATACAAAATGTCCGACAAAACAATTTCCACTTTGAATGTAAACAAACTGGTGAAATGACAGGAGCAATTTGTGAAAAATGCTGTAATAATAATAAATATTGAAAAATTAAAAAAGATACATTCTTACCATCAAATACTTTTATTCCATATTTTGTTGCTTTTTTGTATATATGATGAAAGTTTATTTCGAACATGTAAACAAATAATGAATAAATAAGCAGAAAACAAGAAAAGCAAAACAGCATTTGCACAAGAACACGTAAAAAGCCACTAAATTAGAAAATAAACCATAAATAATATAGGTAATAATAATATAATATCAAAATCAAAACAAAAGAAAACAAAACAAAAATACAAACAAGGACGCACTAAGCAGTTTTGAGTTTACATGTCCAAAAAGGGGGCGGCACGGTGGTGTAGTGGTTAGCGCTGTCGCCTCACAGCAAGAAGGTCCTGGGTTCGAGCCCCGGGGCCGGCGAGGGCCTTTCTGTGCGGAGTTTGCATGTTCTCCCCGTGTCCGCGTGGGTTTCCTCCGGGTGCTCTGGTTTCCCCCACAGTCCAAAGACATGCAGGTTAGGTTAACTGGTGACTCTAAATTGACCGTAGGTGTGAATGTGAGTGTGAATGGTTGTCTGTGTCTATGTGTCGGCCCTGTGATGACTTGGCGACTTGTCCAGGGTGTACCCCGCCTTTCGCCCGTAGTCAGCTGGGATAGGCTCCAGCTTGCCTGCGACCCTGTAGAAGGATAAAGCGGCTAGAGATAATGAGATGAGATGAGATGTCCGAAAAGGAGTGGGCTGAAGTAAAAACTTATTTCATCCCACCTCTCTTCTTTAGTTTATCCTGTTCTTTAGATTATCTAGCTTCCTTATATATATATATATATATATATATATATATATATATATATATATTCACACACACACACATACATACACTATATATTACTTATTACTTCACTTCAACTATTCAGATATCAATTCTCTATGACTATATCATATAATTAATTATATATGTATATCAATATGTCTACACATAAGTTTGCTACAAACCCCGATTCCAAAAAAGTTGGGACAAAGTACAAATTGTAAATAAAAACCGAATGCAATAATTTACAAATCTCAAAAACTGATATTGTATTCACAATAGAACATAGACAACATATCAAATGTCGAAAGTGAGACATTTTGAAATTTCATGCCAAATATTGGCTCATTTGAAATTTCATGACAGCAACACATCTCAAAAAAGTTGGGACAGGGGCAATAAGAGGCTGGAAAAGTTAAAGGTACAAAAAAGGAACAGCTGGAGGACCAAATTGCAACTCATTGGGTCAATTGGCAATAGGTCATTAACATGACTGGGTATAAAAAGAGCATCTTGGAGTGGCAGAGGCTCTCAGAAGTAAAGATGGGAAGAGGATCACCAATCCCCCTAATTCTGCGCCGACAAATAGTGGAGCAATATCAGAAAGGAGTTCGACAGTGTAAAATTGCAAAGAGTTTGAACATATCATCATCTACAGTGCATAATATCATCAAAAGATTCAGAGAATCTGGAAGAATCTCCGTGCGTAAGGGTCAAGGCCAGAAAACCATACTGGGTGCCCGTGATCTTCGGGCCCTTAGACGGCACTGCATCACATACAGGCATGCTTCTGTATTGGAAATCACAAAATGGGCTCAGGAATATTTCCAGAGAACATTATCTGTGAACACAATTCACCGTGCCATCCGCCGTTGCCAGCTAAAACTCTATAGTCAAGGAAGAAGCCGTGTCTAAACGTGATCCAGAAGCTCAGACGTCTTCTCTGGGCCAAGGCTCATTTAAAATGGACTGTGGCAAAGTGGAAAACTGTTCTGTCGTCAGATGAATCAAAATTTGAAGTTCTTTATGGAAATCAGGGACGCCGTGTCATTCGGACTAAAGAGGAGAAGGACGACCCAAGTTGTTATCAGCGCTCAGTTCAGAAGCCTGCATCTCTGATGGTATGGGGTTGCATTAGTGCGTGTGGCATGAGCAGCTTACACATCTGGAAAGACACCATCAATGCTGAAAGGTATATCCAGGTTCTAGAGCAACATATGCTCCCATCCAGACGACGTCTCTTTCAGGGAAGACCTTGCATTTTCCAACATGACAGTGCCAAACCACATACTGCATCAATTACAGCATCATGGCTGCGTAGAAGAAGGGTCCGGGTACTGAACTGGCCAGCCTGCAGTCCAGATCTTTCACCCATAGAAAACATTTGGCGCATCATAAAACGGAAGATACGACAAAAAAGACCTAAGACAGTTGAGCAACTAGAATCCTACATTAGACAAGAATGGGTTAACATTCCTATCCCTAAACTTGAGCAACTTGTCTCCTCAGTCCCCAGACGTTTACGGACTGTTGTAAAGAGAAAAGGGGATGTCTCACAGTGGTAAACATGGCCTTGTCCCAACTTTTTTGAGATGTGTTGTTGTCATGAAATTTAAAATCACCTAATTTTTCTCTTTAAATGATACATTTTCTCAGTTTAAACATTTGATATGTCATCTATGTTCTATTCTGAATAAAATATGGAATTTTGAAACTTCCACATCATTGCATTCAGTTTTTATTTACAATTTGTACTTTGTCCCAACTTTTTTGGAATCAGGGTTGTACTAATACCACGCTCACAATGGAGAAGAACAAGATAAAAACAAAACAAATAGACGATGACTCAAAAAAGAACAAAATAAACAGTAAACAGCCAGTTATGATTAATCCCCTTCATCCTTATACCTTGTGAAAATCAAATTTTTGATCACATATATATATATATATATATATATATATATATATATATTTTTTTTTTTTTTTTTTCCTGAGTAGAGTTTTTATTTCGTCCTCAGTTGGTACAACAACACTCTCCGATATTTTGTTTTTCTGTACTCACAGTATATGAGCTGATATCCTAGTAGCAGAGTAGCCAATCAGAATGCACATTTGCTCATATCCAGTGAATGTAGATAGAATAATATATGTTACTCCACACTTTACAAATGTGGGAAAAATTATTGTTGGTTATTAAGAAAAAAAACAAAGTTTTTTTTTTTTAATTTAACAAAAAGGAATATTTAAAGTATCGGAAAATAAATATTGTTGTTTTTTTTTTCAATTGTGTTTTTTCAAAAATATAATGAGAAAATCAAATCATGTACCCAGTATCGTGAATCGAATCGACTCGAATCATGAATTGGGGGAATCGATACACGCCTCTTCATTACAAAGGAAATCTTGGTCGTTGATGAGCACATATTAAATGCGGTATATACTGTAGATTAATATGCAAGTTGTTCAGGGTACATTTTTCCTTGCTTGACACTCTTTTCCGACCCACCCTGATGCCACTGCTATGCCAGAATCACTGCTGTGCTGAATATGGTCCAGGACCCCAATTAATATGTGGTCAGTGGTGGTCTTCTTCCTCTGATGGAGGTAGAGGGAGCTGGCAGGTTGTATACCGCAACAGATGGGCTCCAGTCTTTATAGGTAATTGCACCTGATAGGATCACCTGATAAAATGGATATCTGTGTTAAGCTACAGTCCTGGACCTGGCACTAAGGCCCACCCAGTTCGCAGAATGTTATCAGAGTGTTCAGTTGATTGTTTAGTTATTCATCTTAAAGCATATAATTCTATAACAGCAAAATTAATGTGACGTGACAGGTATCAACAGATTTGTGATTCACTGTTATTTACGATTTTACTGCACGGAACTACAGTACTGTGCAAAAGTCTTAGGCGCCTTACTTTTTTTTCCCCATACAAACTTTGTTATAGATTTCTATTTTATGACTTCTACATTCTCAAGTCAGTACAAAAACATTTTAGAGTCCAAACGTTCATTTTCCAGCACAAAATTAAACGTTATGGAAAAAAAATGTTTGTATCCGAGCAGCATATTACATAAGAGAGCACTTTTCAGATGAAAAAAGAAAACATAATGAAGGCTACTGGGTTTTGGTACAAAATGAAGAAGCGAGTGTGACCGACAAAGTGTGCAGAAGAACTGTGGCTCGTTCTGTAAGATGCTCAGTAAAACCTACAGCTCATTTCCTTATCAAACTGTACTCATTGTACCTCAGACTGTTTTTTTTTTTTAATCAAAGGGTCGTCTCACACCAAATATTGACTTTGTTTCATTTATTATGGCTTACTGATTACTGTTTATAGTATTTTTTCATATCGAAACAGTTCATTTCATTATTTTTAGCCATTTTTGGTCTACGGCATTTTTTTCCATGTGCCTAAGGTTTTTGCACAGCACTGTACACATAACACAGATTCATAATATGAACCCAACCCTGGGATTTTTGCCCATCGTCACCTAGCTGAGATGTAATGCTTTATTTCTGTGTAAAAAGACGAAATGTAACAACGGTCCAATTAAAATGCAGTACATTAATTGAAAAAGGACGTGCATTAAATGATAAATTGCCAGGTGAAGTGTGGTAAGGGCTGTGACCTAATTGATTTGAAGAGCAATTATAAGTGAGCACACACATTTATTGTATTTATTAATACGGTTATTACTTGCGTTTAAAATGGATCTCTTTGGCCGTGGCTAATGAAGTAATTGGCGTCGATGCCCTGCATTTTATTCTCATGTCTCGGGGGGCTTGTTTTGAGTTAATGAGTGACGGCTGGCAGCGTTTCGACAGGCATTGGGAGCGTACAAGGCTGGAAGGAGGAGGAGCTCAGCATGTCGATATCTCTGTCAGAAAGAAATATCATTAATGTGGAACAGGGACTTGCCTTGTTTATGGCTAGGGGCTTTTATCTGCAGGCCTCACAAAGCTCTCTCTTTTTCTCTCTCTGTCTCCCTGTGTCCGAAATCACTCACTACTCATTATATAGTGGACTATATAGTGAGTTCACCCTTTTGTAGTGCTGTCTGAATGTATAGTGAGAATTATTACACCCTATATAGTGGACTCATAGTATCCCACAATGCATCATGAAAAGTAGTTTTCAACTGATGGTCACTAACCAAGCAATATATCCCATCATGCATTGCGGTCGCGCTGAAAGAAAAAAAAGTGTGTTGGGGTGAACGGATGGAGGAAGAAATACATTATAAACGGACATTCAGGCACAATTAAAAATAGTAAGAGAATAGAAAATAAGCTAAAATAGAATAAGACGGATAAAATACAAGAATAAAAGTTACAGTGCAGAGCGAGGAATTAATCAAAAGCCTCAAATTTGGTTTAATAAAAGGCAGCGGCGAAGAAGAAAGAAAGTATTCAGCCTTGATTTAAAAGAACTGAAAGATGCAGCAGACACAAAGTACTTTGTATTTATTAATGGGGGAAATGCGCTCAGTGTAATATGGATTTATCACAAAAATACACGCATGCATTTGAAGAGTTTGGTTTCAAAACGCAATAAACGCCAAATTTGACAAATTGAAACTCCCGCCACCAAACCATCAGCAATTATCATATCTTACTCGTACCATATTCAGTTTTCGTCAAAACACGATATCTGCCATTGATTTACACACTGCATTACGGCTTCTCATTCCAAAACGCAACAAGCGCCATCACTGATTTTTCTCAAAACCAGACATATCCATTTGGCCAATCAGAGGCCACCATTGGCATGAAGATGGCTGCACCCATGAAGTAGGAAATTGCTTCGTCACTTCTCGCATTTATTGGACAATTTCACGCTGAATTATGAATAATTTCAACAGAACGGAGGAGGCTGTAATGGTTTCACCAGTGGGGAAGAAATGCAGGCCGTCAAAAGCAAATTATAATCAAGAACACATTAAGAAAAATGCGGCATTCGGGTGCCGGGAAAATACCAGATGTTGCGTGCACGCATAAAGCACGTACGTGTGTTTTGCCATGCTGATAAACTCACACCGGCTGACATTGCCCATTTTTCAGGATACTAAAGCACATTATACATCCAATTTCAGATATATCTGTCATGAAAGAACACAGTTAAATGCACTTTAAATAGAAAGGGATGTGTAGTATCTCATCTCATTCTCATTATCTCTAGCCGCTTTATCCTGTTCTACAGGGTCACAGGCAAGCTGGAGCCTATCCCAGCTGAGTACGGGCGAAAGGCAGGGTACACCCTGGACAAGTCGCCAGGTCATCACAGGGCTGACACATAGACACAGACAACCATTCACACTCACACCTATGCTCAATTTAGAGTCGCCAGTTAACCTAACCTGCATGTCTTTGGGGGAAACCAGAGCACCCGGAGGAAACCCACGCGGACAACATGCAAACTCCGCACAGAAAGGTCCTCGCCGGCCACGGGGCTCGAACCCGGACCGTCTTGCTGTGAGGCGACAGCGCTAACCACTACACCACCGTGCCGCTGGGATGTGTAGCATCTCATCTCATCTCATTATCTCAAGCCGCTTTATCCTTCTACAGGGTCGCAGGCAAGCTGGAGCCTATCCCAGCTGACTACGGGCGAAAGGCGGGGTACACCCTGGACAAGTTGCCAGGTCATCACAGGGCTGACACATAGACACAGACAACCATTCACACTCATATTCACACCTATGGTCAATTTAGAGTCACCAGTTAACCTAACCTGCATGTCTTTGGACTGTGGGGGAAACCGGAGCACCCGGAGGAAACCCACGCGGACACGGGGAGAACATGCAAACTCCACACAGAAAGGCCCTCGCCGGCCCCGGGGCTTGAACCCAGGACCTTCTTGCTGTGAGGCGGCAGCGCCAACCACTACACCACCGTGCCACCCGGATGTGTAGCATATTGGGGAAAAATGCCGTGGCGTGGATATGTAGTGACTTGACAAAAAATAATTACTTAGTTTATTTAAAAGCTGTTAATTAGTTCTGGATTTCATTTTTGAAGTATATTATCATTAACGAGTTCGTCAATAAATTTAAAACAGGATACAGTGGTTTTCCTTTTATCACTTCCCGTAATCAGAAAAAGTGATTTTTCTTGAAACAGTGGGACTGGATATATAGCGTTTTGGAACCAAACTCTTCATTTATTATTTTGAAAACCCACCAGCCGACTGATCTGGCACATTTTAATTGTGCGACAGTTCAGTTCAGTTCAGTTCAGTTCAGTTATGGTCCGCATCTAGGAAGATGATCGGGGACCCTTCTCACGACGTCGTCGTCGCCTCGCTGCTGCTCGTTCCATGAGCTGATGCTCTGACAGGGTTCGACCAGGCTTCACCTGGGCACGCCATGCCGTCCTGTCAGCCGCCACCTCAAACCAATTGTTGCCGAAGCCGAAGATTTTCAGGTCTTCTTTCCATCTTTTAAGGGGACGGCCTCTCGGTCGGGTGCCGTGCAAGAGGTCGCAGAAGAGGAGCTGCTTTGAGATCCTGTTGTCACCCATCCTACAGACGTGACCCAGCCAGCGGAGTCTATTAGCTCGAATCATAGTTTCCATTGTAGTTGAGTTGGCACGTGACAGGACCTCTGCGTTCGTGATGTGATGCCACCATTTAACTCTGAGGAGTTTCCGCAAGGATCGTTGATGGAAACTTTCTAGCATTTGCAGTTGCTTTGAGAGAGTTGGCCATGTCTCACTGCCGTAGAGCAGAATCGGTAGTATAATGGCTCTGTACACTGTCAACTTGGTGGTGGTGGACAGTCCATTTCTGTCCCAACATCTCGTAGCTAGACTGCGGAATGAGTGAGCTGCTCGGCTAATTCTCTTCTTGACCTCGGCTTGAAGGCTCCCATCGTCGCTGAGGTTGCTACCCAGGTACACAAAATTGTGTGCCCGCTTGAGTTTGAAGCCATCTAGGAGGATCGGTGGTGGTTCTGGGCACTGAATGTGCATTACCTCGGTCTTGGGTTTGCTGATGGTGAGGCCATAGTCGTTACATGCGTTGTTAAGGGCTGTTGTAACATTCTGTAGAGAGTTAAGGTCTGCAGTGGCTAAGGCTGCATCGTCGGCATACAGGAAGTCGCTCAGTGTCGTTTTGGATGCTGATTTAGACTTGAGGCGGCGAAGTTGGAAAAGCTTGCCGTCCAACTTGTGTCGTATCTCAACTCCACAGTCTTGCATTTCCTTATGTGCATGGCGAAGCATGAAGGAAAAGAAAAGGATAAACAGCGTGGATGCGAGAACACAACCTTGCCGTAGTCCAGACAGTAATGACATAAATAACGGCGGGGCGGAGTAGTGTCCGAAAGTGTTTTTTCATTTTACCAATGAGCTCAATATGTAGTCCTCTATATAGTAATTCCCTATATAGTGAGTAGGGAGTAGTGAATGAGTGAGTGATTTCGGACACAGTTTCTGTGTGTGTGTGTGTGTGTGTGTGTTTAAGAGAGAGAAAAACGAGTAAAAGTAACGTCCAGGTTGTGTTAAAGGTGTAATCGCGCAGTATTCTGTCTGACCTCAGCATCCAAGGAGAAGTCAAATATTTGATCACTTGCTTTCAGCTGGAAAATACAAGACTAACAGGGAGCCTTTTTTCCCTTTTTCTTCGTCTCTCTGTTTATTCCTTTTCTTTCCAATAACCCTCTCTTTCCTTTTTTCTTCATTCCCCTCTGTCACTCAGGTACTGCTACTTTGCTCTATCATGATCTCTCTCTCTCTCTCTGTCTCTCTCTCGCTCTCTCTCTCCCCTTCCCCTCTCTCTCTCTGTCCTCCTTCCCCTCTCTATTTCTTTCTTCTCTCTCTCTCTCTCTCTTTTGCTTGCCCCTCCACTCTCTCTCAGCTCTGCTGAACATCGCTTATGTTTCCACGGCAACAGAGGCACGAGGGGAAAATCAGCAGGCAGAGCCGTGTGGTCGTATCGAACATTTTTATAGCTGTCTTTTTCATAACCCTTTCTTTGTGTGTGTGTGTTAGTTTTTTGTGTTTTGCTCAGGATTTGCTGAATTTGGCTCAGTCTCAAATACACAAGTGAACTCTAGCCATTTAATAATCCTCATGACTGCTTAAATTAGTGCTGATTGCATACACTAGTTGATGAAGTGTTGATCAAATTTAGCATGCATGCGGATCGGTGTGTGTGTGTGTGCGCGCTGTGAACATGACAGATATAGAGACTGATAGAGTGATAGAAGGAGACCTGAACGGCTCTGATAACCTCAGCAATTAAGTGCGACGTTAATTGGCTACAAGGAGTCGATGACATTGATCCGTCATTTTTATGAGACTCGATACACCGTCCCTCTCGCTGAACGTGATTTATCAGCCGTGTTCACACTCACCCATATACATCACCCGTATTAAGAATTATAGCAATGTGGGAAATGAATCTGCGTGCCACTCTGTAGTCTTGCTCTGAATCTCATTTCACAGCTGGAGCAACATCTTTCATCAGTGTGATTGATTTAAAATTTCCACAATTTATTTTTTTTCCAGAAATGTATTCCCCTAAACAAACCTGCATGTAATAATATCAGTTATGAAAATTGCTGCAATATAATAATAATAATATGAAGTAATGCTCTTCTGGAGTGTGAGGAGCAGAATGTGAATGTAAAGGGTGTGTACAAGATACATGATGGTTTGTTTGTGTGTGTGTGTGTGTGTGTGTGTGTGTGTGTGTGTGTGTGTGTGTGTGTGAGTCTGAACGTCGGAGCTAATTAACTGTGTGTATGCGAATGTGAATCTGTGTACATTGGTATGACCGTGTGTGTTTTGTTTGCGTCTATGTGCGTGAGCCGTAGACACAGTCAAGAGATACAGCGTACAGAGTAAAATCAATATCATAAGAATTAAATCACTCTTTATAGGTTGACCGTATATAGAGCTGACTCGGTAGTGAGCTAAAGTTGCACGTGCATATGAATATTACGCTAATCCTGATTATTATAACACAAAATGCTGAAAAACACAGCAGTAATATTGGAAAGCTACTTTAACCCTCTGGGGTCTGAGGGTATTTTCTGGCACTCTAATGATTTTGGCATGCTCTGATTTTGTTGTCAATTTCAACAAATCTAAGCAGTATTTTCAAAGTCATATGACTTTTTTGTATTCAGCACAAGTTCCGCTACAATAATATCTATGTAGTATGTATATCATGATTGTAGATAAGATAAGATAAGATAAGATAAGATAAGATAAGATAAGATAAGATAAGATAAGATAAGATAAGATAAGATAAGATAAGAGAGCCTTTTATTATCCCACAAGGGGAAATTTACATTGTTACAGCAGCAAAATATATAAAGAGAAAAAGATACGGCAGTGAAGAAGTAGTGCAAAAGTACTAAGTAGAAATAAACTACAAATTTAGAGATAAAAAATTAACAAATTTGCATAAATTAACAGGTTTGTAGAAATATAGTTAACATAAGTGTGGTGGTATTGCACATGTGAGTATTGCACAGGTATTATTACCAGTATTACCCAGGTAGTATTGCACAAGTAAGTCGGTATATTGCACAAGAGCCATTTTAACCATGTGTAGCTAGCAGTTCGCTGTAAAGTACTGATGCTGACAGTCAGTGCACACGGTATACGTTCAGAGGGGTTTCAGTGGATGTAGAAGTGATCTGGACAGTATTGTTCATTATTGTGAGGAGTGTCTGGTGCTGTGCTTGGTGAGGTGCTGGTTGTACAGTCTCACAGCAGTAGGGAGGAAGGAGCTGCTATATCTCTCCTTAACACACAGCAGATGGAGGAGCCGGTCACTGAAGGAGCTGCCCAGTGCTGCTACTGTCTCCTGCAGTGGATGGGAGGTGTTCGCCATTAAGGATGACGACTTGGCCAACATCCTCCTCTCCCCCACTACATCCACTGAGTCCAGTGCACAGCCCAGGACAGATCCCGCCTTCCTAATCAGTTTGTTAAGTTTTTTCCTCTCTGCTGTTGTGATACTGCTTCCCCAACAGACAACTCCATAGAATATGGCTGATGCCACCACAGAGTCATAAAAAGAGTCCAGAAGTGGACCCTGAACTCCAAAGGCCCTGAGCTTCCTCAGCAGGTGGAGTCTGCTCTGGCCTTTCTTGTACAGGGCGTGTGTGTGATCAGCCCAGTCCAGTTTATTGTTCAGATGAACACCCAGGTACTTGTAGCTCCTAATGACCCAAATGTCCTTTCCCTGAATGTTCACTGGGGTAGGTGAAGAGAACCTCGTCCTGCGGAAATCCACCACCAGTTCCTTGGTTTTACTTGTATTGATCTGGAGGGAGTTCCGTTGGCACCAGTCCGCAAAGTTCCTTGTCAGTTCTCTGTACTCACCATCATCACCATCTAGGATATAGCCCACAATAGCAGAGTCATCAGAGAACTTCTGTAGATGACAGTTAGTTGTATTGTATCTAAAGTCCACAGTGTAAAGTGTGAACAGAAATGGGGTGAGGACTGTCCCCTGTGGAGCCCCTGTGCTGCAAAGAATGGTGTCTGACACACAGTCCTTCAGTCTCACATACTGTGGTCTGTTTGTGGGATAGTCCATAGTCCACGAGGTATGATGATGGTCCACCCCTGCACTCTCCATCTTACTCCTCAGAAGAGTCGGCTGGATAGTGTTGAAGGTACTGGATAGATCAAAGAACATGATTCTAACAGTGCTTCCTGCCTTTTCAAGATGAGAGAGAGATCTTTGAAGCAGGTAGATGACTGCATCTTCCACCCCAATGCCTGGCTGGTAGGCAAACTGCAGGGGATCCATAGCTGGCCCCACCAGTGTGCGGAGATGTGCCAGAACAAGTCTTTCCAGAGCCTTCATCAGGTGAGAGGTCAGCGCCACTGGTCTATATCCATTTAAATCAGTGGGGTGTGTAGTTTTTGGTATTGGAACTACACACAATGTCTTCCAAAGGACCGGCACTCTTTCCTGTTCCAGGCTCAAGTTGAAAATGTCCTGCACTATTCCACATATCTGGTCAGCACAATGCATCAGGAGCCCGAGGTTGATGCCATCAGGACCTGCAGCCTTTCTCGCCTTCATCTTACTCAGTTCCCTCTTGACTTGTTCTCTGTCGAAGGACAAAGAAGAGCACAGCTGAGTGCTCGGTGTTACGCATGGAGGTGTGATGCACTGAGCTGGAGGTATGATGGTTGAGGGGTACTGAGAGGGTGAGAAGGAGGTCTGTGAGCTGGGTGACGATGACCAGGAAGAGACAGTAGCAGTAACAGTGGGCTGATCTGGGGGGAGGGCCGGCGCCTGATCAAATCTGTTAAAGAAGTTGTTCAGGTCATTTGCCCATTGTAACTCACCTCCAAGCTGCCTATTGGACTCCTTAAGCTCTGAGATGGTTTTAAGGCCTCTCCAGACTCCACTCATGTTGCTCTGCTGCAGCTGATCCTCCATCCTCCTCTTGTAGCGGTCTTTGACTTCCCTGATCTTTCTTTTCAGCTTCTTCTGTACCCTCCTCAATTCCTCTCTGTTTCCTGATCTGAATACTCTCTTCTTCTCATTTAGGAAAGCATTCAGCTCAGGAGTGACCCAGGGTTTGCTGTTTGAGAAGGACCGTACTGTTTTAGTGGGCACAGTGTTCTCCACACAGAAGTTTATGTAGTCCGTGATGCAGCCCGTGAGGCTGTATACGTCCTCATGGGGCTCATGAAGAATATCCCAGTCTGTAGTGCCAAAGCAGTCCCTCAAAGCCTCATAAGCCTCATCAGTCCAGCTTCTCACCTGTTGTGTATTGACTGGATGTCTGTGAACAATAGGTCTGTAGATTGGCAGGAGATGCACCAAGTTGTAATCAGATTTGCTCGGGGGGGAAGGGTGATGTACTATATGCTTCCTTGGTGTTGGCATAAAACAGATCCAGTGTCTTATTGTCTCTTGTGCTGCATGTTACGTACTGTTTGAAGTTGGGGAGAGTGGAGGACAGGGAAGCATGGTTAAAATCCCCAGAGATCAGGATGAGAGCCTGTGGATGCTGTGTCTGCAGTCCGCTTGTAACTGAGTGGATGACATCACATGCCACGTTCGCGTCAGCAGAGGGGGGAATGTAAGCAGTTATCGCGATAACATGCAAGAATTCCTTTGATAAATAATACGGCTTCATGCTAACGGCTAACAGTTCAATATCTTTACTGCAGATTTTCTCTTTAATAGTGATGTGTCCTGGGTTACACCATCTATCATTGATAAACACAGCCAGTCCCCCTCCTTTCCTCTCACCACTCTTCTTTGTCCTGTCTGCACACCGAATTTGGAAGCCATCAAGGATGATGTTAGCATTTTTTTAAATTTATTTATTGAGGGTAACACTTAATATCTAAAGATAATCTACACATGGCCCTTATCAAAATAACACGCAACCCTCATCAAAATGCATCTGAAGTTAGCTCGGTTAGCCATGTCTCTGTAAACAGCATCAGACTACATTGCCGGTATTCCCGCTGATGTCGAGTCAGTGCCACTAACTCATCCATTTTATTGGGAAGAGATCTTACATTCCCCATGATAACGGATGGAAGGACGGGTTTGTAGCGTCTTTTCCTGGCACGATGCTCAGCACCGGCACATTTTCCCCTTCTCCGTCTCCTTAATTCCCATGGTATATCCAGAATCTCTTTGGGGATCACAGCGGTGTTACTGAGTGCTAGCAGCTGTTCCCTGGTGTAAGCAGTAGCCCCATGGCTGTGCGCCGGCTCCCCCGACATGAGCGCTAACAGAAGTCCACAAACAAGCAAAAAAAACACAAGTGTTCTGAACATGGTTTGTTTAGTAAAATAAATAGTAGTGAAAAGAAACTAAGTAAACTGTGAAAAACTTAAAAAGAACATTCAAAAAGGTAAAAAACAAGTAAAGAATGAAAAGTAAGAGAGGAGCTGCTGTAACTGGCTGCCACTCTCGAGGGGTGCCGGAAGTAAAAAATAAAAATAAAAATAAACAGATAAATGAAGATGTTGTAAAAAGCAGTTTGGGAATGTATGAATAAAACATGACCTTACCCATTGTAACGAACCATTTTGGTCACTTGAGGTGATTCTGTTCAGCCTTAGGAATGGATCAAGCACAAAAATTTTAATTTGCTCCATTGATTTGGACAATTAACTGGCCATCAAAACATTTATGTCCTATTGTTTTGGGATAAAGGGTTGGCAGTGGGAGGGGTATTCGATGAGAAGAGTAAAAAAATCCATTCCATTCAATGAGAAGAGTGAAAACCCCTCCCACTGCCAACTGTTAATCCCAGCAGGTCAAGTGATCAAAATGGTTTGTCACAATGGGTAAGGTAATGTTTTTCACACATTCCAACACAGTTCTAAAACTACTTTTTACAACCTCTTCATTTATCTGGTATTTTTTATTAAAGTTTTACTCTATTCAGTGTGTATTGAAATTAACTCTTGTACTATTTTACTCAGCTCAGAGCCACAATCAACTCTGTTACACAATTAATCTGTAATTTTGCTCCCACTCCAACTCCAAATTTTACTCTCTAAACTCAAAATAGAGCAAAATTAACTATTTTTGAGGAAAATACTTTTAACTCTGGAAACATTGCTCAGTCATTTTTCCTGTGTATGCACTACAGCGCACGCATATCAACTGATATGCTCATAAGAAACAGAAGAAATCTTTACACTTATTCGAGTTAATCTTCAGCCGGATCGAATCAAAGTTCAAAATGACACTGCTGATCATCAGTGTTGCAGGTCTCAAGATCCAATGAACCACTGAAATTGAAATGCTGTCCTGAATCATGAATTGAATCACTGTCCTGAAATTGAATCACTGTCCTGAATCATGAATTGAATTATAAATTGAATCGCTGTCCTGAAATTAAATCACTGTCCTGAATCATGAATTGAATCCTTGTTCTGAAATTGAATCACCGTCCTGAATCATGAATTGAATCACTGTTCTGAAATTGAATCACTGTCCTGAATCATGAATTGAATCACTGTCCTGAAATTGAATTGCTGTCCTGAATCATCCGAAGCGCCATCTCGCAAATCTGCGTGCCATCTCTCAATGAGTTTTATCTCCAAACAAGTAGCCTAAACTGTGGCTGACAGATTTTATCCTGTTTACGGTGGGCGTTCCCACCACAAAAGAGAAACCAATTGAAACCGAAAGAGTGAAAGTGATTATCATGCCGTTACCATGTGAATCGTCTTTTATGAATGTGTAAGTGGGCACTCAGCGCTCCAACTCCGGTGTGATCGAGTAAGGTGACAAGTTTTATGTTTCATCTAATTTTGGTAATTAAAAAATATTATATTATTTGGCAGTGGGCACATAGGAAAGTGTAAAGTATAATGTTTCTGTCAGTATGTTTATCATTCTTGTATGATAAAAACTTGCAAAGATATTTAGCTAAATACATGACCTACTCAGTCTAAACCTGCCGAGCTTCGCCGGCGAAGCTCTCGACCCCAGAGGGTTAAAAATGGAGTTCAGTTAAGTGTCAGTGAACCCACTGGAGACGAGCAGACTACAAACATGGACAGCTCGGACTACACCTCCCAGCACACACAGCGCCCTCTATCTCCCACCTTCTGACTCTCAACTGACATTCATTTCCTCATCACCTGTCTCAGTATTTAAACCCCAGTCACACAAGCACACATTGTGAAGTATCATTCTAGTTTTTCTGTACATACCAAGCCTTGTTATTCTTTGACTGGCTATCTGCCTGTTTGACCTTTGCTAGTGTTTTCTTGTTTCCTCGATTTCTGTTTTGCCCACGTTACTCTGTTCGCCGATCGCCTGACCCTAGTTTGTTCTTTGGCTACAATTCCTGTTTCTCGTTTTGGCTTGGTTTGCTATTCTAAGGCTGTCTTCTGCCGCACATACATCCGTAAGTGCCTGTGTACTCACATTAAGCTAGCTAGCTTCACTACAAACTTTGATGCATCAACATCTTCTGACCAATCAGATTGAAGAATGCAACTGTGCTATAGATTGAAATAAACAGTAAGATTGACAGTAAATAAACGTTTATACGTCTACTTTATGCAGCATCAACTACTATCACTGACGATTTTACGAAACACAAGTTGATCTTGGGAGTTTCTTTTGTGTCAACTACTGACAACTTCAACTATTTTTCTTAGATTGTAAATAACATACTCTATATTTCATTACTGCTATTGCAAATGAGCACAGAGAGATAAACTTTAAAAGTTTGATTTATGAGCTGCAAGCGTGTAAGTTATATCCATCCATCCATTATCTGTAGCTGCTTATCCTGTCCTACAGGGTCGTGGGCAAGCTGAAGCCTATCCCAGCTGACTGTGGGTGAGAGGCGGGGTACACCCTGGACAAGTCGCCAGGTTATCGCAGGGCTGACACAGAGACAAACAACCATTCACACTCACACCTACGGTCAATTTAGAGCCACCAATTAGTCTAACCTGCAAGTCTTTGGACTGTGGGGGAAACCGGAGCACCTGGAGAAAACCCACGCAGACACGGGGAGAACATGCAAACTCCACACAGAAAGGCCCTCGCTGGCTGCTGGGCTCGAACCCAGGACCTTCTTGCTGTAAGGCGACAGTGCTAACCACTACACCACCATGCCACCCCCATGTAAGTTAGAATTCAGCCTTAAAAATATGCTTATTGCAAAAGTCATAGTGAAATACAGGACAATATGACCCACTATCCAAAAGCAAGACCAGTCAACCTTGGGCTCAGTTCATTATGTCCACCAGCGCTGTTGGAGGAGGTTGTTTTTGCCTCTGTTTGTTTGTTTGTTTGTCTGTTCCCAATGTAACTCAAAAAAATAGTGAATGGATTTTGATGAAATTTTAAGGAAAAGTGGGCCATGGGCCAAGTAACAATTGATTAGATTTTTATGCAAATCCAGATATATATGCGGATCCATGATTTTTTTTTTTTTGCCTATTCCCAATGTAACTCAAAAAGTAGTGAATGGATTTGGATGAAATTTGGTGGACAGCTTTAGTATTCTCCTAGATTTAAGTGATTTGATCTTGATGTTGATAAGATGTGGCTTGGTGGAGGTATGCACTCTACTGAGTGCCCTTCTAGTTTTATATGTGCTGAGCCACTGACTATCTAGTTTATGAAATTGCTAATGATTATACAGGTGAAAACCATTGGCTATCTATGGCTGGAACAATGCGACATAAAATATTAGAATGATGATATAATATTTAACAGTTATTCCATGAAATCGAGTTGCATATGAGCTGATAGCCAGCGAGGCGCGTAGTGGCCGACAGGACAGGATTGAGTGGAATGACTGTTTTATTCTATCCACATTCACTGGATTTTGACAAACAGAGCATTTTTATTTTCATTTTTTGCAAATTTGATAAATTAATCCTTTATACAAAACGTCTGACAATTATTTCTACTTAGAATGTAAACAAACTGGCAAAATGACAGTAGCAATTTGTGAAAAATGCAATAATAATAATAATAATGATTCTTGAGAAATTAAAAAAAAAGAAGTTTTGACCATCAAATACTTTTATTCCTTATTTTGTTGCTTTCTTTTTTTTGTATTTTTTGGGGGGTTGTTTTAGAGTAGAGTTTTTATTTCATCCTCGGTTGGTTCAGCAACACGCGCCACCATTTTGTTTTTCTCTGTTCACGGTATATAAGCTGATATCCTAGTAGTAGAGTAGCCAATCAGAGTGCATGATTGCTTATATCCAGTGAATGTGCACAGAATAAAAAGAGCTTAGGTGCAGTAGGTAGCATGGGCAACACACAGCTCCAGGGTTCCTGCTTCAATCCTGCACTTGACTTACTGTCTGTATGTAGTTTCACATGCTCTCCCACTGTCCGTGTAGGTTTCTTCCAGGTTCTCCAGTTTCCTCCCACGTCCCAAAAACATGCCAGTAGGTGGACTGGCTACTCTCAGTTGTCCCAAGGTGTGAATGAGTGTGTGAAAACCAAGATAAAGCAGTTACTGAAGATAATGAATAACTGAATATAATGTAGAAGTTTAAACATACAAAACACAATTATAAAACATTAAAATGTAGAAAAGTAATAATTCTGAAAATACAGGACTGCAAAATATGTTGCAAAAAAAGAAGTTAAGGCTGGAGGGAAATTGATTACATAACAAAATGCAATGATTCGCAATATCATTAGCTCATTCTTTCACAGAGACGTTAAGTACAGTCTTGCACCTTTTTTCATTATTTCTTTATTTCATTTTATTTTTTCTTTTTCTAAATCCTTAGTGAATCATGATTCATCTTTTAAATTCAGTCTCTGCATGCAACAATTTTCTGAAATGTCCAGAGGTAGCAAATCAGAGAATCTTCCAGAACCAAGGCCACTGAAATAGTGTGTGGTGACTGCTGATCAGTTCTATAGGGTCAGTAACTGTGTGTGTGTGTGTGTGTGTGTATGTGTGTGTGTGTGTGTAGGTTCTTGGTGTAGGAGAGCAGGATTGTATCTCTCTCTCTCTCTCTCTCTCTCTCTCTCTCTCTCACACACACACACACACACACACACACACAGTTGAAATGGGTGTGTGTGGTTTCTTGGCATGAGAGAGCAGGACTGTATGTCAGACACACACACACACACACACACACACACACACACACACACACACACACACACACACGCACACAGTTGAAATGTCTGTGTGTGTGTGTGTGTGTGTGTAGGTTCTTGCTGTGAGAGAGCAGGACTGTATATGTCAGACACACGCACACACATACATTTCAACTCTGTGTGTGTGTGTGTGTGTGTGTAGGTTCTTGGTGTGAGCAAGCAGGACTGTATATTTCAGACACACACACACAGTTGAAATATGTGTGTGTGTGTGTGTGTGTGTGTGTGTGTGTGTGTGTGTGTGTGTGTAGGTTCTTGCTGTGAGAGAGCAGGACTGTATATGTCAGACATACACACACATACATTTCAACTGTGTGTGTGTGTGTGTGTGTGTGTAGGTTCTTGGTGTGAGCGAGCAGGACTGTATATTTCAGACACACACACACACACACAGAGTTGAAGTGTGTGTGTGTGTGTGTGTGTGTGTGTGTGTGTGTGTGTGTGTGTGTAGGTTCTTGCTGTGAGAGTGCAGGACTGTATATGACAGACACACACACCCATTTCAACTGTGTGTGTAAGTTCTTGGTGTGAGAGAGCAGGACTGTATATGTCACACACACACACACACACACACACACACACAATATATTATATATATATATATATATATAGAGTTGCAGTCACACAGAGTTGAAATGTGTGTGTGTGTGGTTTCTTGGCATGAGAGAGCAGGACTGTATATGACACACACACACACACACACACACACACACACACACACACACACACACACACACACACACAATCCATTTCAACTGTGTGTGTGTGTGTGTAGGTTCTTGGTGTCAGAGAGCAGGACTATATATGTCTCTCTCTCTCACACACACACACACACACACACACACACACACACACACACACACACACACACCTCCTTAGGCTATCCAGACCCTTAGGGAACCAGTTCAGAATTTTTTATCCTATTTTGACAACACTATAGGACCATATCACTATGCCCAAGTTTTCACTGTAAGCCCATTTCTACTGCATAACTTCAGTAAGAGAGACAGGAACAGGGTGTTCTACTGAAAATGTGGTATATCATCTAACACTGGTACAGTCCATTTATATTCGAGTGCTGCACTTGACATTACCATCCAGCTTCTTCTGTGCTGCAGTCACATCTGGAGGAAGCACAGCATTACTGTGGAATTCAGGAGAGCTTGTATGATTGGTTAACTGCATTATGTAAAGGGGGGGGGGGGGGCTTCACATCCCACATTCTTACATCTTTGGGGTGATTTTATTTACAAAAAAGTCTTGCATTCTATTTCGATTCTAATGTTCTATAAGATAAAGATCATAAGTACATAAGACTTAGTCTTGTTAGTCTTGTTATTATGATAGTTCTGTATATCATGGTTGTAATCCACAAGTCAGATAACACACAAACATGTTCATCTCAAATCCATACATGAATCTATACTCTCTCTGGAGAAAATAGACAAGCTAGATATATAGCTGTTCGAGTTTGAGGTCTATGCAGCCTACACGGTCCTTTGGGGCTTTTATTTATTATTCATTCAATTTCTGTACTGCTTATCCATTGCGGGTCATGGGTGAGCTGGAGCCAGTCCCGGCTGACACTGGGTGAGAGGAGGAGTACACCCTGGACAGGCTGTCAATCTATCGCAGTGCTAACACAGAGACAAGCAATCATTCACATTCACACCGATGGGTGATTGAGAGTAGCCAGTTGATCTAATCCTCATGTCTTTGGACTGAAGGAAACTGGATCATCCAGAGGAAACCCTACAGGCACGAGGAGAACATGTAAACTTCACATGGAAAGGTCTGTTGGCCACAAGGTTCAAACCCAGAACCTTCTTGCAGTAGACTTTTCTTCATTTAAAAAAAAAAAATAAAAAAAAAATATATATATATATATATATATATATATATATATATATATATATATATATATACACACAGTGGTGCTTGAAAGTTTGTGAACCCTTTAGAATTTTCTATATTTCTGCATAAATATGACCGAAAACATCATCAGATTTTCACACAAGTCCTAAAAATACATAAATACCCCTTTTCCACCAAATCAGTTCCAGGGCTGGTTCGGGGCCAGTGCTGGTGCTGGTTCACAACTCGTTCAACTTGTGAGCCAGCTGAGAACCAGTTTGCTTTTCCATAGCTCGGGGTGCTAAGGGGAGCCACGTCAGTCACGTCGCTGTATACGTCAGTTACGTCGCTGTATACGTCAGTTACATCGCTGCGTTTGCATAAACCTTGGCGCAAACATTGAAGCAACAACAACACGGAGAAGAAGCAGCAGCAACAACAATAATGGATGACTTTGGCTTTATACAGCTGCTGCTTCTCGTCGCTTAAAAATGGCAACCTTTCGCGGTCTTGCTATTGTTGCCGGTCTTAACAACTCTGCCCCCCCACTGACATAAGCGGTTCTTTCCTCTGGCCCAGCAAAGAGTTGATGCTAGCCTGGAACCGGTTTTTCTGGCCAGTTCTTTGTCAGTGGAAACAGAAAACCCGGTTCCAAACTAAGCACTGGCCCCGAACCAGCCCTGGAACTGCTTTGGTGGAAAAGGGGCAAAAGAGAACCCAGTTAAACAAATGAGATGAACATATTATACTTGGTCATTTATTTATTACATATGTGAGTGGCAAAAGTATGTGATTAGCAGTTAATTTGAAGGTGAAATTAGAGTCAGGTGTTTTCAGTCAGTGGGATGACAATCAGGTGGGAGTGGGCACCCTGTTTTATTTAAAGAACAGGGATCTATCAAAGTCTGATCTTCACAACACATGTTTGTGGAAGTGTATCATGGCACGAACAAAGGAGATTTCTGAGGACCTCAGAAAAAGCATTGTTGATGCTCATCAGGCTGGAAAAGGTTATAAAACCATCTCTAAAGAGTTTGGACTCCACCAATCCACAGTCAGACAGACTGTGTACAAATGGAGGAAATTTAAGACCATTGTTACCCTCCCCAGGAGTGGTTGACCAACAAAGATCATTCCAAGAGCAAGGCGTGTAATAGTCGGCGAGGTCAAAAAGGACCCCAGGGTAACTTCTAAGCAACTGAAGGCCTCTCACATTGGCTAATGTTCATGAGTCCACCATCAGGAGAACACTGAACAACAATGGTGTGCATGGCAGGGTTGCAAGGAGAAAGCCACTGCTCTCCAAAAACAACATTGCTGCTCATCTGCAGTTTGTTAAAGATCACGTGGACAAGCCAGAAGACTATTGGAAAAATGTTTTGGGGACGGATGAGACCAAAATAGAACTTTTTTGGTTTCAATGAGACGTGTTATGTTTGGAGAAAGGAAAACACTGCATTCCAGCACAAGAACCTTATTCCATCTGTGAAACATGGGGGTGGTCGTATCATGGTTTGGGCCTGTTTTGCTGCATCTAGGCCAGGACGGCTTGCCATCGTTGATGGAACAATGAATTCTGAATTATACCAGCGAATTCTAAAGAAAAATGTCAGGACATCTGTCCATGAACTGAATCTCAAGAAAAGGTGGGTCATGCAGCAAGACAACGACCCTAAGCACACAAGTCGTTCTACCAAAGAATGGTTAAAGAAGAATAAAGTTAATGTTTTGGAATGGCCAAGTCAAAGTCCTGACCTTAATCCAGTCGAAATGTTGTGGAAGGACCTGAAGCGAGCAGTTTATGTGAGGAAACCCACCAACATCCCAGAGTTGAAGCTGTTCTGTACGGAGGAATGGGCTAAAATTCCTCCAAGCCGGTGTGCAGAACTGATCAACAATTACCGGAAACGTTTAGTTGCAGTCATTGCTGCACAAGGGGGTCACACCAGATACTGAAAGCAAAGGTTCACATACTTTTGCCACTCACAGATATGCAATACTGGATCATTTTCCTCAATAAATAAATGACCAATTATGATACTTTTGTCTTATTTGTTTAACTGGGTTCTCTTTATCTCCTTTTAGGACTTGTGTGAAAATCTGATGATGTTTTTGGTCATCTTTATGCAGAAATATAGAAAATTCTAAAGGGTTCACAAACTTTCAAGCACCACTGTATATATTGTACCATGACTTGTGACTGTATACTGCAGTGCTTTTCAGCATTAAGTCCCACCCAGCTAACAAAACGTAATCAGTAACTTATTCAACCAATTTGATGGTTACATTGTACGGTAATGTTTCCAAAGTAGCTTTTGTACAGTGCTCTGTTGTTTTTAGCTCATGATAGCTGTTTGTCAGTGGTATTTCACAAGCAAAACCACATTCCTTTCAGTTAAATGGACTGTATTTATCAGTTACAATTGCTGCGAAATAGATAAGTAAAACTTGATGTTGAATTCAAGTCAACTAGATACACGTCTTTGTCTTTGCATCATCAAGACGCTCTTAGCCTTAAGAGGCTTTCGGTAAACCCAGCCCAGTGCTCTACTCTTATGCTTTCTCATTTTCACCACAGTATTGCTAGCTGCAGTACTGCAAGTTAGGCCCTGTCCACACGGCAATGGATTCAGGTGAATCTGATAAAATTGTTTATCCGTCCACACGGCACCGGCGTTTTGGGTGCCCCAAAACGAAATCTTTTGATAACGGGTTCCAGAGTGGAAAAATCTGGCAACAGCCCCGTTGCGAAGTCGTCTGGATGAGTAGAACGGATTTGTTTACGATGACGTAACAACCACATGACTGTCAGTGCTTCACACCGGGTAGAAGTGTAACGAACTCGATGCGAGTTGTCAACAAATCCTATAACTTGGTTCATGAAACGCGCTTACAAAATATTTTCACTGTGAATATTTATTGTGTAATGGTGCAAAGTGAGAGAGAGCGAGAGAGAGAGAGAGAGAGAGAGAGAGAGAATAGCCCTTAGGGCAGAGTCTTTAGTCCAAACACTGCGGAAGTACTGAGTATAACCAAACTGCGCATCGCCTGTGCGCTTTCCAAAAACAAAAACAATCCCGCCAGCAAAAATAGGAAAAAAAAAAGGAGCGATCTCACCTCTTCAAATGTTGGTTTAAGTCCGACAATACATTCCTCAAAAAGGGCGTAGAAGAACAAAGTAATCCATCAACGTGTAGCATTCAATTTATTCCGGACCATTAAAGAATTCTGGAGGATATCAGAATGTTGGCATACCGGCTTCCATCTACCCCCATTCATTCCTCTTTCCTCGTCTTTCGTTTTACGCTACTGATTAATAATCAAAACTTTATGTGGCTAATGCTACAGAAGAAGGCTAATGCTACAGAAGAAGGGGTTTATGCGCATGCGTCTACTTCTATTGTTCTGGTGTCTCTGATGGGACCGTCTTACAGCGCACGTAGAGGTGTGGCATGTGTATTGCATCGTTTTCAGCAAGCGTTGCGTTGCCATATGAACCTGATATTTTACTGATCCGTTGCCCATGTGGACGCGATATTTAAAAAAAAATCTCGTTGCCGTTGTCGTGTGGATGTAGCCTTAGTCACTGCATGAAAAATAGAGAACGTTTTCCCCGTTCAACTTGCTGAATACTAAATTATTTCTAATATTCACTTTTGAGACCGAAGTCTGCATTTACCCTCATTGTGAATATTAATCTAAATAATCAGCTTGGGTTGTGTTGGTGGGTTTTGCCAGCCAATAGTTTTTGCTAAGTCAGCATAAGCACATGATACAGTATAAGTTGTTAATTAAAATGTCATTTCTGCATAAGCACTTTTGAGTCCCTTTGGAGCAGTTTCACCTCTACTGATGCGACTGCTTAAGAATTTGTCAGAATTTGACCAATTATTCAGTGCTCAATTAATGAGGTATTATGAACTTTCAAAAAACCTCAGTAAATTTTTCTTTTAATCACTCTTTGTAAATTCTCTTTTTATGTTCGTAGATAAGGAGACAGACTTACGCCTGTGCTGTAATCAGTGAAACAGTAGAGCTAGAAAATTAGAAAACTATAAAATAAAGGAACTAGGTGACTGGAAAGCCAGTGAACAGAGCTTAGAACATAGTAAAATGCCAGAGACATAAGAAAAACAGAGGGGTGTACAGTTGTGGTCAGAAGTTTAGAAGGAAACTGGAATCTGGAACGCCTATGCTAGAGCTTTCTAAATTAACTGGCAACTTGATTCACTGTCAAATAGAGATGCCTCCTCATCCTGATTGGTTGTTGGAGGTCCACATCAGTTCTTTTTCTCCCATTTACAAATCCATCCATTATCTGTAATCACTTATCCTGTGCAGGGTCACAGGCAAGCTGGAGCCTATCCCAGCTAACTATGGGCAAGAGGCAGGGTACACCCTGGACAAGTCACCAGATCATCGCAGGACTGACACATAGAGACAAACAACCATTCACATTCTCACCTACGGCAGGGGCGATTTCTCAGAGACAACAAGGGAAGCTGAGCTTCCCCTAAAATTCTCTCCCCAAACTGCGGCGTCTACGATGTTGAATTCTCATTAAAACAATAACTTGCATAACATAATATATGCCCAAGATTGTATTTATGTTCATAACTATCCTGTAACTTATTTGAGTGATGTCTGACGAACTTGCAGTTCGCTACGAGAATCACCTTTGCTGCCAGGCTGTAACCTTTCTTATTTCAATGGGCTCTATGGACTGGCAGCAGTGTTGCCAGATTGGGCGGTTTTAAGTGCATTTTGGCGGGTTTTGAACATATTTTGGGATGGAAAACGTCAGCAGTATCTGGTAACACTGACTGGCAGCCGGGTATCCGTTGCAGTCTACGAGACGGCTCTGAACAGCCAATTTCGGCTAGTTGTTATTGGTTAAAATCAACAAAATCGTCACTTCCAGGGAAGCCGGGCTTCTCTGGGACTAAACGAGACAGTGGGAGGGACAAGAAGCCGGGCTGATAAAGGATTATTGGAGGTAGTGTTTGAAAGACATGAGGAGGGCGGTACTTCGGCGAGGAACACGGAAGTATGATCAGTCAGTCCCTAGCGGATGTCGAGAAAGTGTAGTCGTGTGCCAAAGTGCTGTCCGAATTTCTTTTCATATAAATGGTTCTTCTCATTGATGTCTCTGTACATTACTCTGTAAATAAATGTAAATATTACTCGTTGTGCTCCGTTAACTTTCATCCATTCTATCAGTTTGATCATTCGTGAATTCACTCGTTTATTTCATTTGTAGTTCAATCTGGTTGTAGGCTAGCTTGAGCCTTATTGGGATCTGCAGTGCTAGCTGCTAACAGAAATTGGTGAAGTCTCTGGAAAGCACAACCAGCTGGTATGACAGGGTCACAGACCATTTTCTGGAAAAGGAGCGGAGGGCAGAATTTGTGTATAAATAGTGTTCATGTTCATGAATCTGAAGTGTGTATATTGTTGAGTAATGTTAAGAGAATGGTGGGCTCTGTGTTATAGGTTATACCTGGGTATAATATTCAAGGTTCTGTGTGTTGCATAGCCTACCTGGTTATGAATTTCCAGACTGTGTTGCAGAAGATGTTCAAGGATGTGTTGCACAGCTGGGTGTTGTGTTAAAGACTCTGTGTTGCATATCAGGGTATGATGTTCAAGGCTCTTCACTGAATAGCCAGTGATTTTTGGATGTTTGATATTTTTGATTAAGGATATGAGGCATTAGCCTGGCAAGCCAGACTATAACATGAAATGTACAAGCAAAAATACTTTCTGCCACTAGGTAGGGTTGTCTAGTTCACTATGCTAATGGGGCACACCTTTCTATGCTTTGATATCCGGCCTACAGGTTTTACGATGAATGCGTAAAATGGGCTTCCCCTGTTTTAAAAACCAGCAGCCGCCACTGACCTACGGTCAATTTAGAGCCACCAATTAACCTAACCTGCATGTCTTTGGATTGTGGGGGAAACTGGAGCACCTGGAAGAAACCCACACAGACACGGGGAGAACATGCAAACTCCACACAGAAAGGCCCCTGTTGGCCATTGGGCTCGAACCCAGGACCTTCTTGTTGTGAGGTAACAGTGCTAACCACTATACCACCGTGCCACCGTCCATTTACAAATCTGTTCCCAGAAACCAAAAGGGATTGGTATTACAATAAAGTGTTCTGATTTCAAAATCATTGATTCTACCTTTAAATGCCTTCCTCAACAGTAGCTTTCTGGTAGTCATGGGATGTCTGGTTACTAGCATATAACCTTAAAGTCCTGATGGTTTAGTGTGTTCGTTTATTCTTTTTTTAATTTTCCTTCCTGTTTTTCTTGGTGGGAGTTTGAGGTGGCAACAGCCACAGATTCCAGCTCCTCCTGGAGGATCCCCAGTTGTCCCCAAGCCAACTACAAACTCTCTCACAAGTCCCAGGGCCTCCGTTCATTGAGACATGCCTGATACAGCTATGCAAGAACAGACCAGGGGGCATCCTTTTAAGGTGCCCAAACCACCCCACCTGGCTCTTCTTGATTTTGTGAAAGAACGCTTGTACTCTGAGACTCTCCAGTAATGTCAAGGTCTGCAGTAACCCTACAGAGGAACCTTCAAATCTATGTGAAATTGCACACTAAACTTAATGCCTGAAGTGCTTTCCTGATCATTTCCGACAAATAAAGAACCCACCACATCCTGTTCCCTTTTCATCTGGCACTGGACTTCAGATTACCAAATTTAGGGGAAGGACGGTCATTGATATAACAGCCCCGAATTTTGGACCTCATTACCTCTATATCTCTGAAATTGCTCTTCCATCTCCAGCCTCAGCCTAAAGCAGTTCTTTTTCTCTGAGCCTTTTCACACTCCCCTGTTATTGGTGACCTTGGCTTTGAGTACTTTATAAATAACATTTATTGTTATTGCTCTTCTTCTTCTTCTTCTTCTTCTTCTTCTTCTCCTTCTTCTTCTTCTTCTTCCATTTTGAGCCTAATTTCATTGCCTAGATTTTATTGTGTGACTTGGAGGAGCTGAATCCTGCAAGAACATTTTGCTGTAATCTTCATTTTGGGGCTTTTGATGGTTTTATATTGTGAAACTGTTTTTTTTTTTTTCCCCCATGTACACCAGACTATGGAGCAGAACAGAGCTGTGAAGAGTTAGTCAGTGAAATGATTTCAGGGTAAACGAGTGTGACAGCATTCATGTTGGATTGGTTGGTGCTGGATTATTGCCCGGCTGTGTTGCAATAAGCCTCAGCAATAGCCAGCACAGTCTGTAAGTCCATCCTAACTGAGCTATGAGGATTATAGCAATGCTGCAGTCTCTCTCTGTGCCATATCCATAAATCAACAAGCATTAGGCCATGACAGACTGACTGTGTGTGTGTGTGTGTGTGTGTGTGTGCGCGCGCCTGAGAGAGCCAAGACTGAGCAACGCATCCCATCCTTCTGCAACCCCCTCACCCCCCCCCCCCCCTTCCTTTTCCCATTTTCTATCTAGGTTTATCAAATTAGGCTTGACACATAGAGGAACTAACAGTCCCTGGGCTTCCATTGTGACCTGAGGGAAAGGGTTTCACCATGACACAAGCTTGCACATTTGTCTCATTTGAGTCTCAAAGGGAAAATTTGATTTAAAGTTTGTTATCAGGTTATGGCCACTGTCTTCCTTACAGCGGCAATCACAGAGCAAGAAAGAAGAATCGCTGGACCAGATATTAAATAATGTTAAAAATAAATGTCACAGTGGTACAACAAATAAATCTCACCTGTAGGATCTCGTGCTTATGGTGGTAGAGCTATGGACAAATCAAGTTGTAGACCTAAGTTGTAGTGGCCTTAGTGGTCCAGTGTTATACCTCCCAAGTGCTGAACTTGGACTGATTTAGGTTACAGTTTTCATTACTTACTTTCCTATGGCGATGTATAACCTGAAGTTTGATTCAGACATGAGCTTAAGAGACTCAAATTTTGATTTGGTTTTGAGCAAAAATCCAAACTCAAATATTCAGTGATTTTGGTGAAAATTAGCTCGAGCTGGCTATTTGGAAACTCAGTCACATCTTTCTTAAATGTTGCCTCTTAAGCCATGAGAGTGCATAATGCTTTCTAAATTAACTGATTGGTTGAGTCTGTATCATTTGCCTAGTGTCTGATTTACAAAGCCTGGGATGGCAATATTTTGTTTGCTGTGATGTGTAAAAAATTATGACCGTGTACACTTATAAAGAGTGTTCCTCTTGGGGAATGCTTAAAGTGCCATTCCACCATTGGATGTATTCTTTGGCATAAAATACAATATATTTTATGACAACATGACTAGACAGAGAAATCTTTTAGCTTCAAAATGATATCTCATCTCATCATCTCTAGCCGCTTTATCCTTCTACAGGGTCGCAGGCAAGCTGGAGCCTATTCCAGCTGACTATGGGCGAAAGGCGGGGTACACCCTGGACAAGTCGCCAGGTCATCACAGGGCTGACACATAGACACAGACAACCATTCACACTCACATTCACACCTACGGTCAATTTAGAGTCACTAGTTAACTTAACCTGCATGTCTTTGGACTGTGGGGGAAACCGGAGCACCCGGAGGAAACCCACGCGGACACGGGGAGAACATGCAAACTCCGCACAGAAAGGCCCTCGCCAGCCATGGGGCTCGAACCCAGGACCTTCTTGCTGTGAGGCGACAGCGCTAACCACTACACCACCGTGCCGCCTCAAAATGATATATCAAACATAATTTTTTGACAACGACAAGTATATTAATTTTGCGACCAAAGTCACCTACCCTTTTAATTTCCGCGTGGTAGTGAAACGTGACGTCATCGGCAGGTTCCCCTTCTTGTGTACCACGTGTCGGTCTATTTTTAGACCAGGAAACCCCCAAAGTGAGAGAGTCATTTCTCCTCGTATATGGGGGCCAAAAAAATTGCGAAAAATTTTGAGTTAATCTTTCAGTTAGCTAGATTTATTGGTATTAGCTAGATTTATTGGTATTATTTTTTATCGCGTTCTATCCGCCATTGCTGATAATATGTGCCACGTCACACGTCACGTGGTACACAAGAAGGGGAACCTGCCGATGACATCACGCGCAGAAATTAAAAGGGTAGGTGACTTTGGTCGCAAAATTAATATACTTGTCGTTGTCAAAAAATTATGTTTGATATATCATTTTGAAGCTAAAAGATTTCTCTATCTAGTGATACCATTTATATACTGTATGTTGTCAAAATATATTGTATTTTATGCCAAAGAATACATCCAATGGTGGAATGGCACTTTAAAGTAGTGGACCGGTCTCAAGACCATTTTTTGAAGGTCTTGGTCTCGTCTCGGAATTGACTGCATTTTTACTCAGCCTTGTCTCGGTCTCAGACATAGAGGACTCAGGATTTTGTTTCAAGACCGGTGAAGATCACAACTGCGGGGATTTCACTAAATTGCCTGTGTGTTGTCTGATTTATTTGTTAACATTGTTACCGTAAATGGATGTAAAAATTCCTGCTTCAAATGCGACTCAGTGCTAATTTGAAAATTTTCTTCCTGTTAACGGCTGTCACCCCTTCCCGACCCCCCCTTCACACACACTGGTCTGGTCCTGGTTTTGACCCTTGTCTCGATATACTTTGGTCTTGGTCATGACTTGGTCTCAGTTGAAGTGGTCTTGATTGCAACATTAGCTTAAAGGTTATGTCATCATCATCATCATCATCTCCAGGGGTGGCACGGTGGTGTAGTGGTTAGCGCTGTTGCCTCACAGCAAGAAGGTCCTGGGTTCGTGGCCGGTGAGGGCCTTGCTGTGCGGAGTTTGCATATTCTCCCCGTGTCTGCGTGGGTTTACTCCGGGTGCTCCGGTTTCCCCCACAGTCCAAAGACATGCAGGTTAGGTTAACTGGCGACTCTAAATTGACCGTAGGTGTGAATGTGAGTGTGAATGGTTGTCTGTGTCTATGTGTCAGCCCTGTGATGACCTGGCGACTTGTCCAGGGTGTACCCCGCCTTTCGCCTGTAGTCAGCTGGGATAGGCTCCAGCTTGCCTGCGACCCTGAACAGGATAAAGCGTCTCGTCTCGTCTTCTTCCGCTTATCCGGGACCGGGTCGCGGAGGCAGCAGTCTAAGCATGGAAGCCCAAACTTCCCTTTCCCCAGACACCTCGGCCAGCTCCTCGGGAAGAACACCGAGGCGTTCCCAGGCCAGCTGAGAGACATAGTCCCTCCAGCGTGTCCTGGGTCTTCCCCGGGGCCTCCTCCTGGGGGGACATGCCTGGAACACCTCCCCAGGGAGGCGTCCAGGAGGCATCCGAAAAAGATGCCCGAGCCACCTCAGCTGGTTCCTCTCGATGTGGAGGAGCAGCGGCTCTACTCTGAGCTCCTCCCGAGTGATTGTGCTTCTCACCCTATCTCTAAGGGAGCGCCCAGCCACCCTGTGAAGGAAACTCATTTCAGCTGCTTGTATCCGCGATCTTGTTCTTTCTGTCATTACCCAAAGCTCATGACCATTGGTGAGAGTCGGAACGTAGATCGACCGGTAAATTGAGAGCTTCGCCTTTTGGCTCAGCTCCTTCTTCACCACAACGGACTGGTAAAGCGACCGCATCACTGCGGAGGCTGCACCGATCCGCCTGTCGATCTCACGCTCCCAGGATAAAGCGGCTAGAGATAATGGCTAGAGACAACGCTCCCATTTCTGGGCTTGGGGAAACAACCATTCATACTCACACCTATGGAAAATTTAGAGTCACCAGTTAGCCTAACTGCATGTCTCTGGACTGTGGGAGGAAACCCACACAGACAGAACATGCAAACTTGACACAGAAAGGCCCCAGTCAGCCACTGGGTTTGAACCCAAAACCTTCTTGCTGTGAGGCGACAGCGCTAACCACTACACCACCGTGCCACCCCCTTAACTGTCATAGAAGCTTACAAATGAGTGTTCCTCTTTTATAGAGAGTTCCAAAAACAACCCTTTTAGGAAGGAAAGAACTCTATTCAGTCCTTGAGGAATCCTAAGAAATCTTAAATTCCTAGTTTCAGCATATCTTGCTGAACTCCTTAAGTAGTATAACCCATCTCAAGCACTTTGCTCCACTGAAGCAGGTCAACTGTTAAACCTGAGGATCACTGAAGATCATAAACATGACCTATTCTTAGTATAAGATTTTTTTTTTCATTCATTCATTTGCTATGCTATTTATCCATTGCGGGTTGCGGATGAGCTGGACCCAATCCCAGCTGACATTGGCCGAGAGGCAGGGTACACCATGGACAGGTCATGAATCTATCAGGGTAGGATTTGTTTTGTTTAATAGAAATTTCCTAATTTCTTCAATCTCACTGATCTCCTGAAACAGTATATCTACTAAGGCAGGCCTTATGTGAGACCTAAGGATTTCACAACATGAGTGCTGAAAGATGTTTGACTTTCATTACCCCATAGGCTCTAGAATAGTATTGCAGGGAAAGTTAGGAACACTGTCTCAAGATTAAAAACATGACCTATTCTTAGTATTGGAATTTGTTTTGGTAAATAGATTTGCATCCTAAATTGATGATCTCCCGCAGCAGTAAAGCCTGTCCCAAGCACTTGGCTCCCCTGAGGCAGGCCCACTTTTTAGTCCTGAGGATCATTTACAGCACAGGCAGGGGAGGACGGTTTAATTTCATCACTCCTAACCGCAAGAATAAATTGTGTTGCAGGGAACATTAGGAGTATTAGTGCAAGACTAAAACCATGGCATCTTATTTGTCTTAGGATTTAATTTCTTAAATTTGCATGATTTGCATTGTATTGCCTGGTACGTGTTTATAATTAATTCACCCATAATTAAAGGTGACATATTTTACCCCTTTTCCACAAGCTGACACAGTTCCCTGAGGTCTTAATGAAATGTCTGTGACATACTTTGGCCAAAATACCACAAGGATAAAGCAGCACAGCTCTATTCTCACCTTGTCTAAACAGCCCTGTTCAAAACGGCCGATTTGAGTGCCTGTTCCTTTAAATGATAATGAGCCACTGCTCACTCCACCCCCTCTTCTGCTGGCCAATCAGGTAGCACTTTCCTCATGAATATTCAATTGCAAAAAGGCAGTTCTCAAGCCAGTGAGTAGAGATACTCAGATGAGAGGGTGGTGTATATAATGCTAATGAGCCCCTTATGACATAGAAAGGGGAAGCAAATCTGAATGGCTTGTTGAAGCTTGTGTTTTCTAAAAAGGGCAACCCAAAAGAAACTGACTGGGTGTCTTATTTCAGAGTTTGTGGGTTGGTAGTCACTCCAGATATCCAAATATACCGGTATGTCCACAAGCATTGAAAAGGTCAGGATTTTTATTTTTTTTGGAAATACATCCCCTTTAAAGTTCAGAGTGAACCCATGCCACTGTTTTCAAGATCAGGTTCATATAGACATACTCACAGCAGAAATAAAAAAGCCACTAAACTAAAGAGTTTAAATCAGTAGGATTACTGTAGGTCCAAGTAAGCAGGAGGATTGCAAATCCTAGTCACAAAGTAATCAGTCAAACTAGCTTTGAGAATTCTACAAGCCTAATAAGAATAAGAATAATAAGTTCAATTTATATAGCACCTTTCTCACACTCAAAGTCGTTTTACAGTTGGAGAAGGAAACAAAAGTCCACCAAAAAGGGTCAGGATGTACAGTGGTGCTTGAAAGTTTGTGAGCCCTTTAGAATTTTCAATATTTCTGCATAAATATGAGCTAAAACATCATCAGATTTTCACACAAGTCCTAAAAGTAGATAAAGAGAACCCAGTTAAACAAATGAGACAAAAATATTATACTTGGTCATTTATTTATTGAGGAAAATGATCCAATATTACATATCTGTGAGTGGCAAAAGTATGTGAACCTTTGCTTTCAGTATCTGGTGTGACCCCCTTGTGCAGCAATAACTGCGACTAAACGTTTGCGGTAACTGTTGATCAGTCCTGCACACCAGCTTGGAGGAATTTTAGCCCATTCCTCCGTACAGACCAGCTTCAACTCTGGGATGTTGATGGGTTTCTTCACATGAACTGCTCGCTTCAGGTCCTTCCACAACATTTCGATTGGATTAAGGTCAGGACTTTGACTTGGCCATTCCAAAACATTAACTTTATTCTTCTTTAACCATTCTTTGGTAGAACGACTTGTGTGTTTAGGGTCGTTGTCTTGCTGCATGACCCACCTTCTCTTGAGATTCAGTTCATGGACCAATGTCCTGACATTTTCCTTTAGAATTCGCTGGTATAATTCAGAATTCATTGTTCCATCAATGATGGCAAGCCGTCCTGGCCCAGATGCAGCCAAACAGGCCCAAACCATGATACTACCACCACCATGTTTCACAGATGGGATAAGGTTCTTATGCTGGAATACAGTGTTTTCCTTTCTCCAAACATAACACGTCTCATTTAAACCAAAAAGTTCTATTTTGGTCTCATCCATCCACAAAACATTTTTCCAATAGCCTTCTGGCTTGTCCATGTGATCTTTAGCAAACTGCAGATGAGCAGCAATGTTCTTTTTGGAGAGCAGTGGCTTTCTCCTTGCAACCCTGCCATGCACACCATTGTTGTTCAGTGTTCTCCTGATGGTGGACTCATAAATATTAACATTAGCCAATGTGAGAGAGGCCTTCAGTTGCTTAGAAGTTACCCTGGAGTCCTTTGTCACCTCGCCGACTATTACATGCCTTGCTCTTGGAGTGATCTTTGTTGGTCGGCCACTCCTGGGGAGGGTAACAATGGTCTTGAATTTCTTCCATTTGTACACAATCTGTCTGACTGTGGATTGGTGGAGTCCAAACTCTTTAGAGATGGTTTTGTAACCTTTTCCAGCCTGAAGAGCATCAACAACGCTTTTTCTGAGGTCCTCAGAAACCTCATTTGTTCGTGCCATGATACACTTCCACAAACATGTGTTGTGAAGATCAGACTTTGATTGATCCCTGTTCTTTAAATAAAACAGGGCACCCACTCACACCTGATTGTCATACCAATTGATTGAAAACACCGGACTCTAATTTCACCTTCAAATTAACTGCAAATCCTAGAGGTTCACATACTTTTGCCACTCACAGATATGTAATATTGGATCATTTTCCTCAATAAATAAATGACCAAGTATAATATTTTTGTCTCATTTGTTTAACTGGGTTCTCTTTGTCTACTTTTAGGACTTGTGTGAAAATCTGATGATATTTTAGGTCATATTTAAGCAGAAATATCGAAAGTTCTAAAGGGTTCACAAACTTTCAAGCACCACTGTAATTCCAGTGGCATAGCTGCCCACAGTCCCACCAAAATGCGCACGAAGGTATGTCCCACACCGCCTGCACAGCCACCATGACACCATCAGGCAACATCTCTTGGAATACCGTGCCATGGATCCACAAAAGCATCACCACACAGAGCACTGGATATTAAACCCCGATGTTAAAAAGAGCAACAAACTCACTGCAGTCCATAGCGAGGAGCACAGGCATCACCCATAACAGACCAAGGCCTGAAGGGAACTGACGCCCAAAACTGGGTCTGGAGCTACACCAAGTACCCCTTTTCCACCAAATCAGTTCCAGGGCTGGTTCGGGGCCAGTGCTGGTGCTGGTTCACAACTCGTTCAACTTGCGAGCCAGCTGAGAACCAGTTTGCTTTTCCATAGCTCGCGGTGCTAAGGGAAGACACGTCATTATGTCGCTGTATATGTCAGTTACGTCATTGTATACGTCATTACGTTGCTGTATACGTCAGTTACGTCGCTACGTTTGCATAAACCTTGGCGCGAATATCGAAGCAAAAACAACACGGAAGAAGCAGCAGCAGCAGCAACAACAATAATAATAATAATAATAATAATAATAATGGATGACTTCGCGTTTGTACAGCTGCTGCTTCTCGTCGCTTAAAAATGGTGATCTTTCGCGGTCTTGTTATTGTTGTTGGTCTTAACAACTCCGCCCCCCCCGCTGACGTAAGCGGTTCTTTCCTGTGGCCCAGCAGAGAGTTGGTGCTAGCCTGGAACCGGTTTTTCTGGCCCCAGAGCCAGTTCTTTGTCAGTGGAAACAGAAAACCCAGTTCCAAACTAAGCACTGGCCCCGAACCAGCCCTGGAACTGCTTTGGTGGAAAAGGGGCAACAGCTGGTGGACAAAACACCCAAACAAAGAACATTCAAACAAAGAACAAACATCAAATCGTAAAATCACAAAAAAAAAATAAATAAAAAGCTCCAGTGAGAAACGGCAGCCAAAATGCGCACAGCATACTCTGAGTCCAGAAACGGAAACAGAAGTTGAGTGTCTAACTTCAGTAAATTGAAAAGTAATACACCTAACTGCTGAGCAAGAAAAGTCATCAATCACAGCAACAGGTACCACCGCAGCAAGAGAACACATTTTGATAGACATACTGTACACTGCACACACACACACACACACACACACACACACACGGTCAGGAAGTGCAGAGTGCTGAGGATACATCAGTATTGATGTTCAAGTGCTCTCAGAAGAGCTACAGTTGTGGTCAGAAGTTTACATACAGTGACATGTCATCTTGGATATGAATGCCATGGCTATATTTGAGCTTTCAGTAATTTCTTTGAACTGTTCTTTTTCTGTGGAAGCATGTACAGCATACATCTTTAATGAAAAAAAAAACCCACTAGAATTTGGTGCACAAGTTGTAATTTTCTTTGGGTTTTCTGAAATCAACACAGGGTCAAAATTATTCATACAGGGTCAAAAATATACATATGCTCACCTAGATTATGAATTCAGAGGTGCTGAAACTTCCAAAACGTGTCTTATCTTGCCAAGGTCTCTTAACTTCCTGTTAGTGATCATGACTGACTACAGCTGGTAGCTTCTCTGTACCTTCATGAAAAGGGTTTGTTTACAGCACTCATTGGATTGACCAACACACAGTAAAATGGGAAAGTTCAAGGAGCTCAGTGTAGATGCGAGAAAGAGGATCACAGATCTACACAACTCTGGAATGTCTCTTGAAGCCATTTCTAAGCAATTGCAAATTCCAAGATCAGTTAAAAAAATTGTACACAAGTTATTGTGAGGTGTAGTCACTTTGCCAAAACACTTTGCTTCAAGAAAACCCAAACTGTCATCCTCATGTGAAAGGAAATTGGTTTGGATGGTCAGGAACAACCTGGGAACCACCATGGCACAGCCCTGCCATGAACTGGAAGCTGATGGATCACTGTCTACAGTTCAGATCACCATGGACTAAGAGGCTGCTATCCAAGAAATAACTCCCTGCTCCAAAACTGAAACCTTCAAGCTTAACTAAAGTTTGAAGCTGACCACACGGACAAAGAAAAAGCCTTCTGGAGGAAAGCTGTATGGTCAGATGAGACAAAGATTGAGTTGTTTTGCCACAATGACCACCATGTACAAAGGGACACCGTACCAGCTGGTGGTGGTGGTAGGATCATCATGCTCTGGGGCTGTTTTGCTGCCAGTGGAACTGGTTCATTGCACAAAGTGGATAGAATAATGAAGAAGGAGGACTACCTCAGAATTCTTCAGCATAAACCATCAGAAACTTGAACACGACTTGGGACTTGAGAGTTACAACAGGACAATGAACCCAAACACACATCAGAGCTGGTTGTGGAGGATAAAGTAGGCTAACATTAAGCTTAAAACAAGTCCTGAATTCAACCCTATTAAAAATACACTACCGTTCAAAAGTTTGGGGTCACTTTGAAATTTCCTTATTTTTGAAAGAAAAGCACTGTTCTTTTCAATGAAGATCACTTTAAACTAATCAGAAATCCACTCTATACATTGTTAATGTGGTAAATGACTATTCTAGCTGCAAATGTCTGGTTTTTGGTGCAATATCTACATTATAGAGGCCCATTTCCAGCAACTCTCACTCCAGTGTTCTAATGGTACAATGTGTTTGCTCATTGCCTCAGAAGGCTAATGGATGATTAGAAAACCCTTGTACAATCATGTTAGCACAGCTGAAAACAGTTGAGCTCTTTAGAGAAGCTATAAAACTGACCTTCCTTTGAGCAGATTGAGTTTCTGGAGCATCACATTTGTGGGGTCGATTAAATGCTCAAAATGGCCAGAAAAATGTCTCGACTATATTTTCTATTCATTTTACAACTTATGGTGGTAAATAAAAGTGTGACTCTTCATGGAAAACACAAAATTGTCTGGGTGACCCCAAACTTTTGAACGGTAGTGTATATGGACCGTGCTTATGAGTCGAGTCCATGCCAAGAAAAAAAAAAAACAAATTTAACTGAACTCCATCAATTCTACCATGAAGAGTCATGAAATCTCCAACCAGAGTTCTGGCAGAAGCTTGTTCATGGTAAACAAAAATGTTTGGTCAAGATGAATCTTGCGAAGAGACATTTTACCCAAATATTAGGTGCGTTCTATGTATATTTTTGACCCTGTGTTGATTTCAGAAAACCCAAAGAAAATTAAAACTTGTGCACCAAATCCTAACGGTGTTCTTTTTTAAATTAAAGACGTATACTGTACATTCTGCCACAGAAAAAGAACAGTTCAAAGAAATTACTGAAAGCCCAAATATTGCCATGACATTCATATCCAAGATGACATTCATGTCACTGTATGCAGGGGCGCTGCCAGAAATTTTGGGCCCCATGAAAGATTAGAATTTTGGGCCCCCCAACTTTGCCCACCCTCGTCACAATTGCACTATTGTCATTATTTGACTTTTGATAGCCCATGGACCTTGAGTTTGTGACTTTGTTATTACATTTAATGTATTAACCTACCAGGGACTAGATGAAAACTGGTCAGTGACTAATTCTGGTGCATTTATAATCACAAATGAAAATTCAAGATTTTGCCACATGCCTTCTTGTGCTAGGACAATTGGTACTGAAATGTGTGATGTGACTGCTGTCCGTTATTAGCAACACTTTAATCTAGCAAACTGTATATGGCGCTCGCTCATTAAAAACTTCAATCCTAAAGCATTTATGGGTTGTATTGCTGCTTACCTCCTTCTCCAAAGCGGGGTTCAGTGGTTTGGTAGGGCGGAGGTCCCCCTGAGGCTGAATCTGTGCATATTTAGGGCACCCCATTAGTTATGAAACTGGTTATTAGCACTAGTTATTAGCACCAGCATAACGTAATATTTTATCTTGTTTATCACGCAAGTCAGTTCAGTTATTAAAATGGAAAAAATATCACTGTACAAACTGTAAAAGTGTTCTCTTGATAGGCTAATCCAACCACGTTCATACTGTTCATTTACCATTCGCTAATATTTTGAACACACATGTGAGCGATAGCTTCCTTTCTTTGGGAAAAACTGAGTGACCAGTTGCCTGCCTCTCCGGTCCCTCTCAGCTTTCAGCTGCCTTTCTTTACGTTTTTGACAGCCACTCTTCATATTTAGCGATCATAGACTGTACGCACTCCACTGCTGGCTGGCTGGCTGCTGCACCGCGACACAGCAGCAAGTAGCGTTGCACTGATCAGCACACAGATTTAACGCATCACGCTTCTACCAGAACTGGACCGTACCATTTCGCAAAAGGGGGAGGGTTAAATGACAATATGTTGAAGAACTCAAAAAATAGACAACCTTGTTCAATTAGCTCATTTTACCAGATGGAATATTGCATTGTTGTTATTTCAAAAGTCTTATTAAAATCATTAAAAGCATATTATCAGCCCCTTAAAGGGCCCCATGGCAGTGCTGGGCCCCTAGAATTGTTCTAACCTTCCCCCCCCGGCGGCGCCCATGACTGTATGTAAACTTCTGAAAACAACTGCATCTTACTGATAATCAGTCTATTGATCAATTATTGATGCACTGGGACCCAGAGTAAAATTTCTTGACTATTCTTCGGTGAAGAGAACACACAGCATACCATCTTCCCTCAAGTTCCCTCTATGTCAGCTCCTGTATGTGCGTCTTAAAAGCCGCAGTAAACAGGCTCTCAGATGTAGAGGGAGGAGCGAACAGCATTATGGGTCTCTCAGCGCGCTCTGCTCTGCTGGAATAAAGCTGAATGCTTTCTCAAAGGTCCTCTGAATTGTAGAGTGTCAGCTCCTTAAGTAGGAGAATGCATGATTAGACTCGGAACGACTCTGTGCTTCTTTTCTCTTCCTCCCGCTTGCTCGGAGGACGGTAATTAGCTTTCCTTCATTAATTATTACCATGATTCACGTCCCTGAAGCTCATTAATTAAATATCATGCTCACACAGGTGCTTTTTGATGACAGATAGATAGGAAAGTTCACCAGGGAGTTAAGAAAGGACAGTGAACGTGTCCGTTTGTGTATGTACACATGCATTGCATTTCAGTCTGGAAAAAAATAAAAATAAAAATCCTCATTAGTCCTGTGCTAGTTCCGAAGTTATTAGTGTTTAATGTGAAATCAGGCATTAATGCCAAAACAGCCTCATTTATGTTCTTTACTCGCTGAAATATATTTTATACCGAAAAGGCATCTGTAATGATGCAGTAGACATCCAAATTGCAGGGCTGAAGACGATGTCTTTCTGACAGCTGAAATATTGCACTCAAATCCCCTCTCTCTCTCTCTCTCTCTCTCTCTCTCGCGTGTGCTTGCTCGCTCACTCTGTGCCTTCCACACAGACACTCACACTCAGACAGAGCGGCAGTGTGTAGACTGAAGGCTTGTCAAAACACGTAGCCTTTCCCGGTATCGATTGTCAGACTTTGTGTTTGAAGAGACTGCACAGTCGAGATTGTTGAGTTTTTTTTTTTTTCCACACATTTTGTTTACTCCAGGGGTTAGAGCGGGTGCATGTGGGAACAGTCCTGGTGCAGTCAAACACTGTTCTGTTTCATGTGTATGCACACACACACACACACACACACACACACACACACACACACACACACACACACACACACACGGGCACTTTTGTATTTGTCTTCAGGGCATTAGGTGAGAAATGTGTCCATAATGCCCAGAATGAGATTTATTTTTTTCTCTCGCTTTGTCACTGCTGTACAAAATGTCCTGACAGAGAGAAACACAAGCAGAAGCACACAAAGTTATCCTCTCTTCCTAAAAAGCTAAGCACATCGGTGGTGTACACATACAAAAATACCACTGGTGAAGGATGATCACCAACAATGAAAGTCAAAGTCAGTGACTCTTATCTGTCATCCCTTCGCTTTCATCTCTCCATGAAATGTCTTGTTTGTTATTCTTAATGAGACCACTGAGTGGAGGCAAGACAACTACACGTACTGTATTTCTACCTTCAACATGTGCTTTGGACGTATTCCTCATTTTCAAGGCCTTGTGTGCTTTATTTTCCAGAGTTGGAACTTTTTGTTTTCTTTCTTAGGGAGACCACAGGTAAAAGAACAAATATAAAGCATTTATATTCAGATTACGTGACACTATTTTTCGCACATGTGAACTCCGTTTAACGAATGATATGACCTCTTGTAAGTTATGAGATTGAACACTTATGCAATCTACACTTTTTAGCTCATCCAGCCATAAGACCGACGAGCTGTCGCCATGGCATGGCGTGGCGTCCGTCCGTCCGTCCGTCCATCGTCCACAATTCAGCTAAATCGTATCTCCTCTATCAGTTCTCCATGGATTTCCGTTCTGATTGTTTTGCTTGAAAAAACTCATCACTCCGCACAATACTTGGTCGTTGTTTTGTCAAATTTTTTGCGAATGAGTGAGTAATTGGGCCAAACTAACAAATTTTCCAGGCCTCTCACTGGAATTTTATCTCCTCTCTCATTTCTCATCCAATTTCAGTTCTGATCAGTGTAGATCTTCCCATGAGGAACGAAACTTGGTCATTTGGGTTTTTTTTTGTTTATTTTCAGTTAAATCATGTCTCCTCCCTCAGTTCTCAATGGATTTCAGTTCTGATTGTTGTACAGTGGTGCTTGAAAGTTTGTGAACACTTTAGAATTTTCTATATTTCTGCAAAAATCTGACCTAAAACATCATCAGATTTTCACACAAGTCCTAAAAGTAGATAAAGAGAACCCAGTTAAACAAATGAGACAAAAATATTATAATTGGTCATTTATTTATTGAGGAAAATGATCCAATATTACATATCTGTGAGTGGCAAAAGTATGTGAACCTTTGCTTTCAGTATCTGGTGTGACCCCCTTGTGCAGCAATAACTGCGACTAAACGTTTCTGGTAACTGTTGATCAGTTCTGCACACCGGCTTGGAGGAATTTTAGCCCATTCCTCCATACAGAACAACTTCAACTCTGGGATGTCGGTGGGTTTCCTCACATGAACTGCTCGCTTCAGGTCCTTCCACAACATTTCGATTGGATTAAGGTCAGGACTTTGACTTGGCCATTCCAAAACATTAACTTTATTCTTCTTTAACCATTCTTTGGTAGAATGACGTGTGTTTAGGGTCATTGTCTTGCTGCATGACCCACCTTCTCTTGAGATTCAGTTCATGGACAGATGTCCTGATATTTTCCTTTAGAATTCGCTGGTATAATTCAGAATTCATTGTTCCATCAACAATGGCAAGCCGTCCTGGCCCAGATGCAGCAAAACAGGCCCAAACCATGATACTACCACCCCCATGTTTCACAGATGAGATAAGGTTCTTATGCTGGAATGCAGGGTTTTCCTTTCTCCAAACATGACACTTCTCATTGAAACCAAAAAGTTCTATTTTGGTCTCATCTGTCCACAAAACATTTTTCCAATAGCCTTCTGGCTTGTCCACGTGATCTTTAACAAACTGCAGATGAGCAGCAATGTTCTTTTTGGAGAGCAGTGGCTTTCTCCTTGCAACCCTGCCATTGTTGTTCAGTGTTCTCCTGATGGTGGACTCATGAAAATTAACATTAGCCAATGTGAGAGAGGCCTTCAGTTGCTTAGAAGTTACCCTGGGGTCCTTTGTGACCTCGCCGACTATTACACGCCTTGCTCTTGGAGTGATCTTTGTTGGTCGACCACTCCTTGGGAGGGTAACAATGGTCTTGAATTTTCTCCATTTGTACACAATCTATCTGACTGTGGATTGGTGGAGTGCAAACTCTTTAGAGATGGTTTTGTAACCTTTTCCAGCCTGATGAGCATCAACAATGCTTTTCCTGAGGTCCTCAGAAATCTCCTTTGTTCGTGCCATGATACACTTCCACAAACATGTGTTGTGAAGATCAGACTTTGATAGATCTCTGTTCTTTAAATAAAACAGGGTGCCCACTCACACCTGATTGTCATCCCATTGATTGAAAACACCTGACTCTAACTTCACCTTCAAATTAACTGCTAATCCTAGAGGTTCACATACTTTTGCCACTCACAGATATGTAATATTGGATCAGTTCCTCAAATAAATAAATAAATGACCAAGTATAATATTTTGTCTCATTTGTTTAACTAGGTTCTTTTTATCTACTTTTAGGACTTGTGTGAAAATCTGATGATGTTTTAGGTCATATTTATGCAGAAATATAGAAAATTCTAAAGGGTTCACAAACTTTCAAGCACCACTGCAGTTGAAAGAACTAGTCCTTCTACACAAAACTTGGCCATTTTATTGTCAATTTTTTTGCTAACAAATTAGTAATTAGGTCAACTTAACAAATTTTTTTCTGACTAGAATTGTATCTCCTCTCTCATTTATCATGCAAATTCAGTTCTGATCGATGTTGTGGGTAGATCTTGCCTTGGGGAACAAAATTGTAGTCCTTTGTTGATTTTCCTGTTGTAAACAGTTTGTCGTGGAGGTTGGTCCTCTCTCACATTTGTCACATTTTCAGTTCTGTTTGATGTTTTGGTCGTCAGGGTTGTTTTGATGGCAGGCCAGATGAGCTCCTACATCCTTGACATTCTGGTTATTATTTTTTACATTTACATTTAAATTGGTACCCTACCCCCATATACCACCACAACACCACTCCCACACACTACAATATCATGGGCTGTTTTGAATAGATTCATAACATGGCCTAATGGTTAGAGAAGCAGCTTTGGGACTATAAGGTTGCCAGTTTGATTCCCTGGACCAGCAGGAATGGCTAAAGTGCCCTTGAGCAAGGCACCTAACCCCTAACTGCTCCCCAGGTTGCTCTGGATATGTTGTGCGTCGCTCTGGATAAGAGCGTCTGCTAAATACCATTGATGTAATGTATCATACAGTATAATCCCAAGTACAGTACCAGTCAAAAGTTTGGACACACCTACTTGTTCATACTGTTGGTTTTTATGTATTTTGACTGTTTTCTACATTGTCGAACAATACTGAAGACATCAAAACTATGAAATAACATCTGGAACAGATATGGAATTATCAAACAAAAAAGTGTTAAAAAAGCAAAATGGGTTTCATATTTTAGATTCTTCAAAGTACTCATTGTTGCTTTGCACACTATTGGCATTATCTTAACCAGCTTCATGAGGTAGTAACGTGGAATGCTTTTCAATTAACAGGTGTGTCTTGTCAAAAGTTAATTAGTACAATTTCTTGCCTTTTTAATGCATTTGAGACCAAAACAGCAAATAGTAAATAATAATAATACAGTAAATAGCCCTATTCCACAACTGTAGTAATCCATATTATGTCAAGAACCGGTGGCATGGTGGTGTAGTGGTTAGCACTGTTACCTCACAGCAAGAAGGTTCTGGGTTCGAGCCCAGTGGCCGACAAGGGCCTTTCTGTGTGGAGTTTGCATGTTCTCCCAGTGTCTGTGTGGGTTTCCTCCGTGTGCTCTGGTTTCCCCCACAGTCTGAAGACATGCAGGTTAGGCTAATTGGTGGCTCTAAATTGACCGTAGGTGTGAATGGTTGTTTGTCTCTGTGTCAGCCCTGTGATGACCTGGCGACTTGTCCAGGGTGTACCCCGCCTCTCACCCATAGTCAGCTGGAATAGGCTCCAGCTTGCCTGCGACCCTGTAGAACAGGATAAAGCGGCTAGAGATAATGAGATGAGATAATGAGATGAGATGAGATGAGATGAGATGAGATGAGATACAGAAAAAAACATTGAATTCGAAGGTGTGTCCAAACTTTTGACTGGTACAGTATATCTGTTTCAGGTTTCACGCTACAAAATATGGACAAGTTGAAGGTGGTAAATACTTACTCAAGGAATAAGTGTTCCTGAAATGCGTCCTTTAATTTACCTTTTCTGAAGAAAAAAAGCTGATACATTTTTAAAAGTAGTGATGTTTCTAGTTGATGTCATGACAATTTCCTGCTATTTCTAGACAGAGATTTAATCACAAATAGACTACCAGCGGTTGTTTTTAAAGGTGTTGTGTAAATCCTCAAACTTGGGCTCTGTATTTGTTTTAAAAATGCTAAACCAGCTAATAAACATACAGTGGTGCTTGAAAGTTTGTGAACCCTTTACAATTTTCTATTTTCATTCTATTTGCTAAAGATTACAAGGACAAGCCAGAAGGCTACTGGAAAAATGTTTTGTGGACGGATGAGACCAAAATAGAACTTTTTGGTTTAAATGAGAAGCGTTATGTTTGGAGAAAGGAAAACACTGCATTCCAGCATAAGAACCTTATCCCATCTGTGAAACATGGTGGTGGTAGTATCATGGTTTGGCCCTGTTTTGCTGCATCTGGGCCAGGACGGCTTGCCATCATTGATGGAACAATGAATTCTGAATTATACCAGCAAATTCTAGAGGAAAATGTCAGGACATCTGTCCATGAACTGAATCTCAAGAGAAGGTGGGTCATGCAGCAAGACAACAACCCTAAGCACACAAGTCGTTCTACCAAAGAATGGTTAAAGAAGAATAAAGTTAATGTTTTGGAATGGCCAAGTCAAAGTCCTGACCTTAATCCAATCGAAATGTTGTGGAAGGACCTGAAGCGAGCAGTTCATGTGAAGAAACCCACCAACATCCCAGAGTTAAAGCTGCTCTGTACAGAGGAATGGGCTAAAATTCCTCTAAGCCGGTGTGCAGAACTGATCAACAGCTACCGCAAACGTTTAGTCGCAGTTATTGCTGCACAAGGGGGTCACACCAGATACTGAAAGCAAAAGGTTCACATACTTTTGCCACTCATAGATATGTAATATTGGATCATTTTCCTCAATAAATAAATGACCGAGTATAATATTTTTGTCTCATTTGTTTAACTGGGTTCTCTTTCTCTACTTTTAGGACTTGTGTGAAAATCTGATGATGTTTTAGGTCATATTTATGCAGAACTATAGAAAATTCTAAAGGGTTCGCAAACTTTCAAGCACCACTGTACCTTCTAGCTGTTCTTCACTGCTTCATGCTAGCTAATTTGTTGATGATGGTTTTTTTTAGTCATCCAAGAAATACGAATTAAGATGTTTCACAGCTCTTTAGCTATTTAACTATACACATAAAACACCTTCAAGATCATAACACACATCTATCATCAAAAGGCTCGTTCTACCAGTGCTAGCCTAGCGCCAGGATATTAGCCTTTTGTTAATAGAGACAGTCCCGGTCCTCTGGACTGTCCACCAGTCATAGATCTCGTAAAACAGTCTTGTAAATGTGTTTAACTGCCACATCTGCAACATACGGGACTAGGCAGTAGCTCAGGACACCACATACCCTAATTCTGCTAGCAGCCACTGTTAGCACACTACAGCTTCAGCAAACACAGTTACAGATGTACTTACGCTCAGCCAAAACCTTTACACTGATCTGATCACCTTTTCTTTTCTTTTTTTTTTTTTTGTACTGTATCACGTCTGGATGCCAGATCGGATCAGATATGAAAGTGGAGTTCTTACCCTGTGCCCTAGCAGCTGTTGCGTTTTAGTTGTGCCCTTGCTACACATTTAGCGCTGCCAGTAATAAATCATTTGTAGTGGCCATAGTTGCTGATAAGCTTTGTTTTCAGGTTGATTGCAGAGCCATATCTAAGACTACTAAAAAAAACCAACAGTATTTTCTGTTCGGAGTGCTCTAGATCTCAAAATTTTGAAATTATTTTGTGTGTGTTTTAAAACCCATACTGCTCTCGTCATGTTGATGTAACCCTTTCTCGTCAGAGTTCATCTGAGATCCATCTGGCCCAGCAGGCCCACTCTAGCCTGTAAAAATGGCAGTGAGCCATTTCTGTTTTCCTCCATGTAGTAGATTATAACTGTTGCGAGAGGAAAATGACTGTCTGGATAAACAGCATAAAGCATTTATGTATATTAGGCCAGTGCTTTTATCCCAAGTGACTTAAGTAAGGCAGAATACAATCCAAGCATATAATGTCGCAGCTGAAGGTTAAGACTGGTTCATGCTTCTTTGAATACAGGCTTCTGAAAACATTGGAAAGGCAGTTGAGCTGTGGAGATTAGAAGATGACAGAAGGATGTGGTTATGAATTTTGTTATATTTGAGCTATAAATTTCACCGTAAATAAAAATATATATTTTTCTGTCATAATGAATTAAATTTGTCAGTTTGGTTTGTTAATTTCAGTGGTTTTCTTTGATTTGGATTTGCTAGGGTTTAGGGATCAATTTTTAAATGTAAAATTTTTATCCAGAATTTACCGTATATAGTTTCTGTAATAGCTGCTTTGTGGCAATGTCAATTGTTAAACGTGCTATACAAATAAAGTTGAAAAGGACTGAAGTGAATTGAAGATTGGTCTCAAGAATTCATCTATAAACAGGTTACACTTTTAAGATTTATCTCATCTCTCATCTCATTATCTCTAGCCGCTTTATCCTGTTCTACAGGGTCGCAGGCAAGCTGGAGCCTATCCCAGCTGACTACGGGCGAAAGGCGGGGTACACCCTGGACAAGTCGCCAGGTCATCACAGGGCTGATACATAGACACACAACCATTCACACTCACATTCACACCTACGGTCAATTTAGAGTCACCAGTTAGCCTAACCTGCATGTCTTTAGACTGTGGGGGAAACCGGAGCACCCGGAGGAAACCCACGCGGACACGGGGAGAACATACAAACTCCGCACAGAAAGGCCCTCGCCGGCCACGGGGCTCGAACCCGGACCTTCTTGCTGTGAGGTGACAGCGCTAACCATTACACCACCGTGCCGCCACTTTTAAGATTTAATAAATAAATAAATTAGAACCCTAAATACTGGGCATATAATAATATATTGTGCAATGATAAATCACGATACAAATTTATGTTTTGAATCAATGAAATAAGAAGGAAACATAATGATTATCAGGCTGCATAATCGCTTAGGGGTGGCACAGTGGTGTAGTGGTTAGCAGTATCGCCTCCCAGCAAGAAGGTTCTGGGTTTGAGCCCAGTGGCCAATGGGGGCACCTTTCTGTGTGGAGTTTGCATATTCTCCTCATGTCTGTGTGGGTTTCCTCCGGGTGCTCCGGTTTCCCCCACAGTCCAAAGACATGCAAATTAGGCTAACCGGTGGCTCTAAATTGACCGTAGGTGTGAATGTGAGTGTGAATGGTTGTTTGTCTTTATGTGTCAGCCCTGTGATGATCTGGCGACTTGTCCAGGGTGTACCCCGTCCCTTGCCCATAGTCAGCTGGGTTAGGCTCCAGCTTGCCTGCGACCCTGCACAGGATAAGCAGTTACAGATAATGGATGGGTAATCGCTTAGCTTTTCCTAGCTGTAATTACGTTATTCAGACAGCAGAGCACATACAACAGTGGGAATACGCATGACTTCACTGTAGGTGGAAGTAACACAGCTCTAATGCCAGCAAAACACGTGAAAAACAGATTGAAAATGGGAAAGCTGTTGTGTGATTGGCGACAAATAGATTTACCAAGAAATGGGAGCTCTCTTTTTATAGATTGCTGACAGCTACAGAAAAGAGAAGCAAATGTAGGCAGTACAAGTGTTAATAAAAGTTTATTAAGAAAAGGCTTATTTGTTATTAACTTTTTAAATGTTTTATAAAAGGAATATTTTAGCTAATAGGCTATTATATTTTATTCCAACCTTTACAAATGCGGGTAAATAATTATTGTTGGTTATTAAGATAATGAAACAAATTTTGTTTTATTTAACAAAATGAATATTTAAGTTGATAAAGAATGGGAAAATAAATGTTGCATTTTGTTGGTAATAAAATTTTCTTTGTTTAATTTAAAAAAATATATTGTGAGAAATTTGAATCATAAACCCAATATCATGAATCAAATCAAATAGTCAATCACAGGAATTATTACATGCCTATAAAATACAAATCTCAAAAAAACAGATTTTATATAAATTAAGCCTAATGTGAAATATTCAAAATTCCCAGGGAACAGTAGATGCTTCCAAACTGGTTAATTTTTTTTAATGTTCTACCCAAATAGTTGCTTTTCTCAATACCTCCATAATTATTTAGGTAACACTCTAGTTAGTTTGGCTAGTCAGGCTACTCTAATATTAGCTTGCATGAAAAGTTAGATGTTTAATAGGAATTTAAATATTACAGAAGAAGATAACTTTTGGTGCACTCACTTCATGACAGTTCTCATCTTTCATTTTTGACTCCACTTAACTGTACTGCATGTCTCTTCACTTCACTTTATTCACGTTGCAGTCATGGATGTGAGTGTGGCAGATGACTGTGATTGAGTTCAACCACTCTGAAAGCTTCGACTTTCCCCTGTGAGCCTAATTTACATCTGTCTTTCTTCGATTTAAGTCCTTTAGCTTGTATTTAGGCTTCTGATTTTGTTGTTTAATCTGAAAGCCATAGTGTTTTGAAAGGTATGTAGTTCTTACCCATAAGCAAGATTACTGTGGCAAAAAAATGTAAATGAATTAAATATATCACATAAAAAAAAAGTAACGGTCTAAAACACAAACATACAAACTTGCCACCAGCTAACCAGTGGTGACATATGAAGGGGTGTGAAAGGTCATGAGAAAAATAGTGAATATTAACCCTTTTACCACTGCAGACCACTGTTCCAGTCTCATTGTAGTAGGGAAACTCCTGTGTATTGTATACGCAGATTGGTTGAGAAAGTCGGATTTCCTGGGATTTCCTATGACGTAATTTAAATAAGCACAATGATATTTTGGGTTACACATCTTTCTTTTGGTAAATATTAGTGGATAAAACCCAAAGTTACCCATGTTCAGTTTATTGTCAACCTGAATTCGGAGTCCTGCAACCTCACTGCCCGCAAGGGGGTGATTCCTGGAATCACTGGTGGAAGGGTGAACACAGGCTGAAAGCCAGGTGGTCCTAACACTCTGGCAATTCTTGTGGCCAATGCAGGCATGCACCCCCATCCTCCCAGGAACCCTCATTAGAGGTGCTGCTCCCCGTCAGCCCTGGTCATCCTGCTTCCTTGCTTGCCACCTGGATCCCTGGCAGGGAGTGAAGCAATGCGGATGAGGACTGCACACCCTCATCATCACCGCCAACAACAGGTCCTTGCGCAGATTATGTCCTCCCTGCTCACATATTCTCAAAGGAAAATTCCTGTAGTTCCCAACAGGACCAAATATGTCACTATGGAACACACTCTAGTTCACCATATTTTCTTTTAAAATTATGTACTGGCTTATATTGAATTTATCAAAGTCCTTCTTCTCGAGTCGCTACACAACTCCTGTCCAGTGATGGACACATGCTTTGGCTTGGAAATTCAGGGCTTCCAAGTCCTGAAAGGTACATGGTTCTAGGAGGAAAGGGCAGACCAGCAGATGTTCCGTAGTCTGCTCCTCCCTGCAGTCACAAGTCGCTTCACCATTGTCATATCCCCACCTCTGCATAAGGGATTTGCATCTTCCAGTAGCAGTTCTCAGGCCGTTGAGATATAGCCAAAAGGGTCATGCCTCACTGGATCCAGATGGGAGGGACTCTTTGGGATCAAGGGAGAGCTTGTGTGGTGCACTCTGAAGATGTACAGACCAGAGTGCTATCCTTTGGTTGTGGGGACTATCTTGGAGAGCTTTGACAGAGTGTAGGAAGCTGTTTCTGGATTTGACCCTTTTCTCCACTGATTCTTGTTGAAAGAATTGGTGGAATGGGTCATTTTCCTGCTTGAAGCAGGAACTGAAGAAGGCTTTCGGATGAGAGATGAAACGTCTTCAAGGATTTCAAGCAAGTTCAGTTGCCTTCTTTAGCACCTTCATTTTATGATGACCTGGATGACTGAGAACCTTCACAGACATTTTCCTGCTTGTTCTTCTCTTTCTGAGATAGAACCAACCTTCGAATATGTGGGGGAGTAATGCCACTCAGCATGTAGAGATCTTCTACTCTTGTTGGTCTGAGGCATCCAATGATAGCTCTGCAGGCAGCATTCAAGACTGGATCAATCTTGGCAGCATGGGCCGACCTGCTCCAGACTGGTGTTGGCCAACTTTTTTCAGGATGGAGTTCCTGGCACCGACTTTTGCCTTGGGATTCGCAATGTGACCTTTACAGGTGAGGGAGCAATCCATATTGACGCCCAGATAGACTGGCTTGTGGAAGTGTTTCAGCCATTTCTTATACCATCTGATCCTCAGTTGTTGATCAGCTTCCCTGTTCTTGAGGTGAAAAGCATTTATTCGGGTCTTTTCAGGGTTAGCTTGTAGATGGTTGAACACATAATACGGGACAAGGTCTGCAGAGCATCACTGAGGGCTGACCTGGTCCCATGTTATACATTCAACCATCTACGAGCTAACCCTGAAAAGACCCAAATAAGTGCTTTTCACATCACAAAGTTACTTAGTGTGAATGGTATTTCTTATATGAAGTTATATAGTGTATATAGTGGTCTGTATGTGAAGTTATGTAGTGGTTAATATGTAATATGTAAACTATGTAGTGCAGTGGTTCTCAAACTTTTTTCACCAAGTACCACCTCAGAAAATACTTGGCTCTCCAAGTACCACCATAATGACCAACATTAAAATACAGTAGCGTAGTAGGCCTAAGTATTCATTAAAAACAAGGCGGAGGTTTTATTTAACAAGTATATTTAATATTGTTGGCCACTGTAACATTACACACAGTACTTTGAACAGTAACACTGTGTTTAAATATAGGAAAATAAAACACTGTACTTAAATAATGAGTCAAATAAAATTAATTGCACATAAAAGTGAAATAAACATTGTACTAAAATAAATATTAAGTTCTTAAAGATTAAATGAAAATGTACAGTACTTAAAAGTTAAATAACTGTACTGTACTTAAATGTTAAGTTAAAACAAGTACTGTACTTGATGTACTTGAAAAAAATCAAAACAGGCTATGCATAGCTGCAGTTCCCCGATTGTGTGCGGCTTACCGGCTCTGGCGATCAGGAGGCTGGCATGATATGGAGCTTCCTGTGCTTTGGCTACGGGTGTACCATAGGACAGAATGGTGGACTTGGACTGCTTCAGTTCATCACATTTTCGTAAAAAAAAATCCATTGGTTTGTCCTTTAGTGCTGTGTGTTTGGTTGTAAGATGCCGTTTGAGATGCGATGGTTTCATGGACTCGTTGCTCAGAACGTCGCCGCATACAACACACTGCGGCCTGGGCAGCTCCTCTGTCCCGCTCCAAATGAATCACAGTTTTATGTATTTTTCGTCAGACTTCCTCCTCACTGGTTTCTGCCGTTTGCTAGCAGTTCTGGGGCTGGTTTTGCCACCGTCGTTAGCATCTGCGCTCGGCTCACGCACGTCCTCTTCAGTTCTCCCTCTCTCCTGATCCACGCTCCCATTCGCGGATTTAAGCCACGACAGTAATTTTGTCGTACTCGTCATAATTAGCAAAGCCACCTCCACCTTTTCCCATCACAGCCTAGTCTACCAATGGCGGATAACCGTCTGTCAGCGGAACCGGCGGGAATGCGTACGTACGCTACGTATGGCTACCCAGAAGCACTTGCAAACTTTTTAAAATTATTAACTTAATTTGTATCTCCTTTCATTTTCTTGTCATCGGTTGATAAGATATTTTCATCCATTCGGATATTATGGATAGTACTTCACGTTTAATTTTTTTAAATTTTATTTATATTTAATTAAGTAATTCTTTGGCGTACCACTAGAATGGAGCCCGCGTACCACTAGTGGTACGCGTACCACAGTTTGAGAACCACTGATGTAGTGCTTCCTTTTTAATCTTTTAACAAGCACACAATGAAATACCTGTGCAAAATTATTTATATGTTAAATCTTACAAATTGGATCACATTCAATAGAATTGCATTGTTTTTTCTTTTTTAAAAATTCACTTCTGAGATTAGGAGTTATTGACTTCTACTAGCTGGTTGAATTGCCTGTTTAAAGTAACTGTTGAGCACAATAAATCAGTAATATGGTTTTCCATTTACAGCTACAAATTTAATGAATTTTTTGATTGTAAACTTTTTCAAGTGCTTAGATATGAAATTATAATCAAATGTTTTATTTATTTATTTTTAGGTATTTAGTCTCCCACACACACTAGATAAGACAAGATCATGACTTTCACCTTCAACAGGACTCAGTATTAACAGTAGCCCGACTGTCCGGGACAACCAAATGTTTGATCCGGACAAGTAAAATCTGCATCTACCTGTCCGAAGGGACAAGTTGAATACGAGGGGCATTCAATAAGTAATGCCCCTGACCCACTTCCAGTTGTCAGATCTAGCTGAAATTTTGCATGTGCAATGATTTATATCTCTATGGGTTATGTGGCAAATTACAGCTCTGAACTAATTGTGGTTTCTGATTTACACGTGTTTGAACTGAGTCAGGTGTGAAATGGAGCCTATTGAGTGTCGCACAGTGATCCGGTTTTTGTATTTGAAAGGACGCACACCACAGGAGACTTTTGATGAAATGAAAGAAACTTATGGTGATAATGCCCCATCATATGACCTTGTAAAACGCTGGCATCGTGAATTCAAACATGGCCGGAAGTCTATGGAAACAGCTCCCAGACCTGGTTGCCCCCCTTCTGCCATTGATGAGGCATCTGTCCGCCAAGTTGAGGCTGCCATTTTGGAAGATCGGCGCATTACTATTCGCCAAATAGCCCAAGAGGTTAAGATTAGTACAGGGTCTGTGGAAACTATCATTCATGACCATTTGCATATGCATAAGGTGTCTGCCAGATGGATTCCCAGGTTGCTCACACTTTTCCAGAAGCGAGAACGCGTCGAGTGCTCGAGGATGAATTTGGAGATGTGCCAAGAAGATGAGTCAAAGTTTTTCAAAAGACTGATTACACAGGATGAAACCTGGGTCCATCACTATGATCCAGAGACCAAAGCCCAGTCAATGCAGCGGAAGCACTTGGACTCACCACCTCCAAAGAAGGCAAGGGTGCAGCCCTCCGCTGGCAAGGTCATGCTCACAGTCTTCTGGGACCAGGACGGAGTAGTGATGACAGATTTCCTGGCAAAGGGTACCACAATTACAGGAGCCTATTATGCTTCACTTTTAAGGAAATTAAGAGAAGCTATCAAAATCAAGAGGTGGGGCAAGATCAGCAAAGGTATCCTCCTCCTGCAGGACAACGCTCCGGTCCACAACTCGCTTGTCGCCAGATCAGAAGCACGGGAGTGTGGCTATGAAATCCTCCCCTATCCTCCCTACTCTCCTGACCTTGCACCCTCTGACTTTCACCTCTTCCCAGCCATGAAGTTGTTTTTGAAAGGAAAGCGTTTCCCAGATGATGCAGCCTTGATTTCTGAAGTCATGTCGTGGTTGGAGGACCAACCTGGGGTGTTCTACAAAAACAGTCTCCAGAGCTGCATCAAACAATGGGAGAAATGCATAACTCTGGGTGGTTCCTATGTAGAGAAAGACTAATAACTGTGCCAAGTTTCGTTGCTCTACTGCTATGGGAAGTGGGTCAGGGGCATTACTTATTGAACACCCCTCGTATTTGTTGAAAATCACCATTTTTATAGTAATTGCTCAAGAGTTACATCAATAAAGTTCCAACAAAACTAGTTCAATTTCCTCAGTGATCTGGCCGTGTTATTGTTTATGAAATTCTGGGGAAGTCGAGTACAGCAGGTGTGTGTGTAAAAAATAACCACAGCGTAATATCTAATTATAGATTATTAGACTTTGATTTCATCGAAATTGGAGAAATGGCGATCAAATACCTCAATAAAATGAATATCTGCAGTGAATCTTCATTTCATTCGGACATTTATTGTATTTTCTTTTGTATGGTACACATTAATGATCACAAATGTCGTAAAATATTTCGTGGGAATTTTACAACAGTACCACACACACTTACGGTTTGTTTTCATTCACACCGTGATTCTGCCACCCTTATAATGTCCAACTTGTTTTCTTTTGGTTTCATTTTGTTGAAAGAAAGTGAAAAAGATGACAATCCTAACTCTTAAAACTGCAGATCAGGTCATGGGTTATAACAACACACGCACCATAATGGGGCATTGGATAGTTTTTGTTTATTGTTACAGTTAAAGTTTGAGTTTTATTGAAAAATTGTAAAATCATTAAAGCATTTATCATAACTATACCTGCTTTTTGATAAACTTTGTTAATCACTTTCCTTTCATTGAACAAGTAAATACAGGAATGTATAATGAAATGAATAATGATGGATAATAAATATAATGGGACATTATTCCTGTATTCCTGTTCCACAAATGAGTGATGTATTTCATTTGGTATTTTAATAAATATTTTATCAGGTATTTTAGTAGATACCTTATTTTTACTAAATATTTTATTAGGAATCTTCAATAAATATTTCAGCAAGTACTTTTTAGTCAATAGTTTAGCAGGAATTTTTAGTAGATATTTTACTTTTGGCTGAGATTCATGAACATTTTTTGGTATTTTCCAAGCTTCTAATGAAGGTTGAAAACCCTGAACTATCCAAAGAACTCTCAAGGAACTTCTGAAGGCGAAGAATATATCTGACCATAGTGAACTGCAATCACTAAAACTGAACTACAATCTGTGCTGTGCAACAGTCTTAGGCACATGGAAAGAAATACTGTAGACCAAAAATGTCTTAAAGCTAGACGGCCTTTTGATTTCATAAAATTGGTGAAATTTAGTTCCCTCTGAAATTTGGTCATTGTGATATGTTTATTTCTGTAATATCTCAAAAAAAAAAAAAAAAACCAGGCCATTCTGTGGCTGGGAAGTTATTTAATTTGAGGAGATTCCCAAGCAAATAATGTGCATGAAATCACTCACTTCGTGCAGTCAAGCAGACAGAACGAAGTCCGTGTGCGCATGCGCAGGTTTACCTTCTTCTTTTCTTTCTTTGGGTTTAACAGCAGCTGGCATCCAGTGTTGCATTACTGCCATCTACAAGTTTACCTTTGACTGTGCACTGACAGTTCCATCCAGGGGCGCAGATAGGATTTTTGAACTGGGGGGGACTGAGCTGTCAGCAAATGATTCCATTTTGTGTGTATATATATATATATATATATATATATATATATATATATATATATATATATATATATATATACACACACACTACCGTTCAAAAGTTTGGGGTCACTTTGAAATGTCCTTATTTTTGAAAGAAAAGCACTGTTCTTTTCAATGAAGATCACTTTAAACTAATCAGAAATACACTCTATACATTGCTAATGTGGTAAATGACTATTCTAGCTGCAAATGTCTGGTTTTTGGTGCAATATCTCCATAGATGTATAGAGGCCCATTTCCAGCAACTATCACTCCAGTGTTCTAATGGTACAATGTGTTTGCTCATTGCCTCAGAAGGCTAATGGATGATTAGAAAACCCTTGTACAATCATGTTAGCACAGCTGAAAACAGTTTAGCTCTTTAGAGAAGCTATAAAACGGACCTTCCTTTGAGCAGATTGAGTTTCTGGAGCATCACATTTGTGGGGTCGATTAAATGCTCAAAATGGCCAGAAAAATGTCTTGACTATATTTTCTATTCATTTTACAACTTATGGTGGTAAATAAAAGTGTGACTTTTCATGGAAAACACAAAATTGTCTGGGTGACCCCAAACTTTTGAATGGTAGTGTGTATACATGTTATTTCACCTCCCTCACTGCCATCACCAGGAACTACCTGCAGGCCAGGACAATGATAACATTTTAACATAGCCTATGGAAATCCAAAGTTTACACATTATCATCACGCACAGAAATTGCAAAACTGCAAAGCTAGTTTTAAAACCGCTAAGTTCCAACTGTTAAACATAGCGAGAGGCTGGGCTACGCGTGTGTGAGTAAAGTGTAAACCAGTGCATCCTGGCTTTCTAACTATGCCTGTATGTTGCGTGAGCGGCAGTCAGTCAACAACTCTTCGCAAAGTTTCCTTATGAAACAATATGCTCGCTGAAATTATGGCAGGGAACGCCAGATTAAACATTAAAACTGCCTTCTGAGCACTGTATCTACAGGCTACCACCGAGAGAAGGAGGCTACCAGAAAGGCATCTCTACTCCGTACGATTTTACTTTCACTACGACATCACTTTGAACAGACTATCAAAAAATTGCAAGATGATATGATAAAGTAAGGCACAGTTTACTTACAGTCGTTTTTTTTTTTGGAAAAAACGATGCAATCGTTTTCTGCCTTTTGGCACCCTTCATCATGCCGTGTTGGGGTCCTGAACTAGGAGGAGCTGTCCCCGATATGCCTGTCAAACTTGTTGTAGGTAACCATAGCAACCAAGCTCGAGCTCGCAACCTGTGCAGTCTGTGCAGTTGCAACTATGTATGTACTGCTGTGCACCTCAATAAACCGAATGGTAATTAGTCTTTTGATTTTTTCCGTGAGGTTTGCCTTATGCAAAGAAAGACAGCATAGACGTTTTTTTCCTCCCTATAAGTGGGGGGGACCGAACGAGGTGAATTTAAATCTGGGTGGGACGAATCCCCCCCGTCCCCCCCTCTATCTGCGCCCGTGGTTTCATCATTCTGTTGCTAAATGAGCAGTTGATCACACCGAGGTGCTCGCTGACCGCCGATATTTATTAGTTTGGTCCTGCGTTTCCTTTCCTTCGCAACATGACGTCTTTTCTTCTCGCTTTCTGTTACTGTAGTCGGTCTTTCACATTTCATTCACACACTCACGTCCTCTGTTTGTCTTTCCTGTTTCAAATTTGTATCCCACAATGCCTTGCGTGAATGGGGAAAGCCCACCGTGTAATGCATGACGTAGTATCTTGTATTATGTCATGGTGAAACAAGAAAAAATAGCAGAGAATTTAGGGCCACATGGCTCTAAATTCATTAATTGTTCTATTAAAAAAAAAAACTAATAAAATTGGAAGTCTGTGATTTAAATTCAGTAGCTTTCGGTCCACTAAACAAAAATAATTGGGTGCCAGGGAAAATTCTTTTTATGACCTACACTTGAAAAATCTGAAAGGAGGTCTACCTTTAATGTCGAGTCCTGCTTCTATAAGACTGTTGTCTTCTATAAAGAGCATCACCTTCTATTAAAAACACTGAATACAACAAAATAAAATAGAAGCTTGCCTCGCTATTCACGTTTCCTTTTTCCTTTTTTATTTACCTAAAGATTTGTGTTTCCTAAAACAGTTTATGCTCATGTTTCACCCTTTCAGTGCATAATCTCACCTGTAGACGACTACTATAGACTTGTACCTAAGAACTGCTGCTGTAATCCTAAACACTGTCCTGTGCTCATCCCAGAAATCTTCTGCACAACATGCTCATCCCGATCATCCTTTCAACACACTTACAGTCGTGTTTACAGCTCTACAGTAGTAATGGTTTATAATCTTTCTATCTGGTGTCACCCAGAAGAAGACTGATTTCCCTTGGTTTCTCTGAAGCTTTCTTTCTCATGTAATTTTAAGGAGTTTTCCTTCCCACATTCTCCCCTGGCTTGATTATTCAGGATCTAAAATTACATCCAGATTTCTGCAAAGCTGCTTTGTGACTATATCTATTGCTAAACTCGCAACATACAAATGAAATTGACTTGAAGTGAGTGTTGCCACCTTACAGCTCCAGGGTCTTTAGTTCACTCCTGAGCTCGGGTTACTGTCTGTGCAGTTTTGCATGCCCTTCCATGGGTTTCCTTCAGGTTCTCCATTTTCTTCCCATCCCCCAAAAAACATGCCAGTGGACTGGCGATTCTGTATTGCCCTCAGTTGTGAATGAATGTGTGGATACATAGTGGCTTTAGGGTGTGTTCTGCTCAGTGTTCCTACGATAAGTTCTGGAACCACCACAAGAGCCAATTTTCCCTTTTAAATAAGTGCAATAGGTTTGTTTTTATTGAGGCACTGTATAGGGCCTGTGGCAGCCTTGTAGTACTCGAGTCCAGGACTCAGACTCGAGTCCGACTCGTACCCTGATTTTAAGGACTCGTGACTTGACTTGGACTTGAGCACTCGGACTTGGACTCATGCATTAACTGCATTCGGAATCATAAATTGAAGACGAGGACTCAGATTTTTTCTTTATTTTTTGTAACATGCCTGAGTAATTTGGCACAAGATATTTATATCTACATTAATTTTTGTACTAATTTCGTGTAAGAGAATGTACATTCACCTGTTCATACGTCACGTTTAGGAACAAACTAACGTTAATGGCGCTAAAATGCCTGGAGAGAACGCCCCTAAGATTGTCCACTTTGCTTATGCAGACTTCTCGTACAGTGGGAAAAACTGCACTGCTATGTGTTTCATATGTAGAAGAACTATCGAGGAGATGATGTGGCCAACCTTGAACTTCAGTCATCATTTGGCAAGACTCCACCCAGAGAAGTAAGTGACACGCTATGTTCATTGCTCTGTTGGTAGTGGGGCTTGCTGAGCGATGAACTAGCTCGTGTTAACCCTCTCTCATGTTATTTGCCCTGTTGATAGCAGGATTTGCCCTGTTGAAGCTTTTTATCTGTAGTCTATTAACTAAAATACACCGCGAGTTGGCCTAGTGGTTAGCGTGTCGCCTCTTGATCGGGGGATCACGAGTTCTACTCACGGTTGGGTCATACCAAAGACCATCATAAAAATGGTACCTACTGCTGTCTGGCAAGGCATGCTGCAATACAGATGCAAGTGGGGAGTCAAACTCTCGCGGTTACCAGAGGACTAGCCCCCACTGTAACCCTAGCTATGTAATAGGCGAGAGGCCGAGGGCTACGGAAACGGAGATCGGCACCGCCTTATGCGCCACATGGCGTGGGAAGGGACTTGATTAACTAAAATGTGGCAGTCAAGCAGTAACATTAGTCCAACGCAGTAGCAGAGACGGAGCTGTGTCATTTGTATTGGACGTGACTCGAATTTTCTTTAATGGCTTGGACTTGACTCAAACTTGATCACTGGGGACTCGAGACAGGACTCGGACTCGAGGTTTAGTGACTCAACTGCAACACTAACCTGTGGAGTAGCTTAGCTAATTACAAGAAGAAGAAGAAGCCTTTATTTGTCACATGTACACTCAAGCACAGTGAAATGCTTTCTCTGCATTTAACCCATTTGAAGCAGTGAACACACGCATGCACACACAAGTGAGCAATGAGCACACACACATACCCAGAGCAGTGGACAGCTATTCTACAGCACCCAGGGAGCAGTTAGGGGTTAGGCACCTTGCTCAAGGTCACTTCAGCCATGATACAGAGGGAGGGGAAAGTACTGTTCCTTCGCTCAACTCCCCTGACATTTTTTTTCTGCCGGTCCCAGGAATCAAACCAGTGACCCTTTGGGCCCAAGGCTGCTTCTCTAGCCTTCAGGACATGGCTGCTCCATTTTTAGCTGAGTTAATTTGTCCACAAGTCAGAAATTGTTGCTGTGTTACCATTCTAAAGCCCTTTTTTATTGGACTTTGTGAGCATTAATTATCTACTGTGTTGCTGTAAATATGTTATGACCTGAGACCAGTTAGAATAGAAGGCTAGTGACCATGTAGGATACTCATGAAAAGCACCAAAATTATTTCTACAGGCAGTTACTTTGGAAATAAGCAAATCCCCCACAGGACTATAAAATGAATTACTAATTCAAATCTCTCTCTCTCTCTCTCTCTCTCTCTCTCTCCCAATTAGTGTTCTGCTGTGTAGTGTGACTGTTGGAGGTGGAATACTTTAGTGTAGATCAAAGTTAAAAACTTTGTAGAGACTAGCTTCATTTAAGCCGACTCTGCGCCAAATAACCTTGGGTGCACAGCTAGCTAATGTTCACCTGCTCTATCGAGTCAATAAACTGTCTAATGAGAATATTCAATCAATAGACTCAAGTAAGCCATACAGGAAGAGAGAAGGGTGCCTAATTGGTGTACATTATTGAACTAGTCAGTGTGTGGTCTCTGTCATGCTAGTATTTCAGTGAGCTCTTGCTGTTGAGGTTTAGCCGTTAGCATTACGGACTTTGTGAGAGCAAACAGAGAGCAGTTGGAGTCATTTGTTTACCACACCAACGGTCGTTTCTTTTGTAGCCATCAGAATCACTGCTGGTTTTGGTGTACAGAGGCTTCAAACATGGACTCCTCGTTGCTATTTGAAAACATCGTCACGGTGGTCTTGATAAGAAGCGACAGTACGGGTTCTGCACTGACATCTGGGTTTAATTTCTTGAGTGGATCACAAAAGCCGTAAATCTGTTTGGAAAAGAATGTGTGATTTATTAGCTATTCGAAACATGCTTCCTGTTTCTCAGACTTCAGTCTGTTTTGTGTTCCTGTGTGATATAGCTCAAAATGTGACATTACGTTCTGTAAATAGTTTCGCAAAATTATTTACTTCCATGAAACATCTTCAGAGATCCTATAATTTTATATATTGCCATTTTTCTTTTTGTTCATTGGGTAGTTTTATCCAAAGTGACTTACAAGCAAGGCACAAGAGGCAGTCCTGGGATTTAAACTCACAACCTCATAAAGAAGAAGAACAAGCCTTTATTTGTCACATGTACACTCAGGCACAGCAAAGTTCCTCCTTTGTATTTAACCCATTTGAAGCAGTGAACACACACAAGTGAGCAATGAGCGCGCACACACACACACACCAGAGTCGTGGGCAGCTATGCTACAGCACCCAGGGAGCAGTAGAGGGTTAGGTGCCTTGCTCAAGGGCACTTTAGCCGTGACACAGAGAGAAGGGAAAGTGCTGTTTATTCACTCAACTCCTCTCACATTTTTCCTGCCGGTCCCAGGAATCAAACCAGTGACCCTTTGGGCCCAAGGCTGCTTCTCTAACCTTCAGCCCATGGCTGCAACTATAAACTCACATGTTAAGTGGATTCAGTTTAAGTATGCACATAAATCACAAACCAACATGTCAAATAAAAATTACTGCTGTAATCCTTGATCATTTAGGGCAATAATGTACACCATTTAAGTATCATGTTTATATATGACCATCATTTACAAGTTAGGCCCACTTTACACGGGGACGGTCTGAAACAAAAACGCAAAAGTCCGTTTTCGTTCTCACTTTTTTCCGCGTCTACACGACCCTTTTCATGGAGGAAATCTGCGTCTATACGGTGACGCATAAATGTGTGGAATTCAACTGGATGTGCATGCCAGGCGGCTAGGTGGTGCTGTGAAAGACCTCCGCTATGTCTGCACGCATGCGCAACGTCTTCCGTCTTGTCTGATCTGCACATCTGCGCCGCGAAAACTTTGACTACTCTGGCTATGGTAAGTAAGAAAGTAAGTAAAAAAGTAAGAGCATGCTATACCCGCCTCTGTTCATTAACGGTATATGTGCAGATTCGGTATAGATGTTCGAAGGACTCCTGGACGTTTATTAAAGCTGCCAGAGCAGCTTGAAGGTCCGTTGGATCGATGTAATCAGACATGCTCTTACTTTTTTACTTACTTTCCTACTTCCCGGGCTGGCATGTACAGTATATGACATATGTATGACGTAAACGCGTACCCGACGTGAGCAGATCCGAGCAGAGTTTGGCGTATTGGGTAGTTTAGACGGATATGCAACGGGGGCTGTTTTTAACTTATCCACTCTGGAAGGCGTTTTCAATTTTTTCCGTTTTTCAGCCTCAGAAACGCCGTCCCCGTGTAGACGAAAGGCACTTCCGATAAAATATTTAGTCGTTTTTACCCGACAGCGTCCTCGTGTAAACGGGCCCTTAGACAAGTTTGGAAACCTCAAAAGGCATGTATTGGTGTTTCTCCAACTCTGGGCACTTTTAAGCCCCACTGGTTGTTTTTCATCAAAACTAACAGATTTTAATCATTTAATTTTATGAAGTTCACATCACAACATCCTAATAGACATCTAACCATGCCTGTATATTATATTTTTACTGCTCTTCGAGTGCTTTGATGCACGCGCTAAGGCACGCAGGTGTGACAGTCTTGCACGAAATTAGTATAAAAATTAATGTAGCTATAAATATCTTATGCCAAATTATTATGGCATGTTACAAAAAATAAAGAAAATATCCGAGTCCTCGTCTCCAATTTATGAGTCCTAATGCAGTTAATGCATGAGTCCAAGTCCAAGTCATTGGTGCTTAAAGGAACAGTCCACCATACTTCCATAATGAAATATGCTCTTATCTGAATTGAGACGAGCTGCTCCGTACCTCTTCGAGCTTTGCGTGACCTCCCAGTCAGTCAGACGCAGTCAGACGCGCTGTCACTCCTGTTAGCAATGTAGCTAGGCTCAGCATGGCCAATGGTATTTTTTGGGGGCTGTAGTTAGATGCGACCAAACTCTTCCGCATTTTTCCTGTTTACATAGGTTTATATGACCAGTGATATGAAACAAGTTCAGTTACACAAATTGAAACGTAGCGATTTTCTATGCTATGGAAAGTCCGCACTATAATGACAGGCGTACTAACACCTTCTGCGCGCTTCGACAGCGCATTGATACGGAGCTCAGATATCAATGCACTGCCGAAGCGCGCAGAAGGTGTTAGTACGCCTGTCATTATAGTGCGGACTTTCCATAGCATAGAAAATCGCTACGTTTCAATTTGTGTAACTGAACTTGTTTCATATCACTGGTCATATAAACCTATGTAAACAGGAAAAACGCGGAAGAGTTTGGTCGCATCTAACTACAGCCCCAAAATATACCATTGGCCATACTGAGCCTAGCTACATTGCTAACAGGAGTGACAGCGCGTCTGACTGCGTCTGACTGACTGGGAGGTCGCGCAAAGCTCGGACAGGTACGGAGCAGCTCGTCTCAATTCAGATAAGAGCATATTTCATTATGGAAGTACGGTGGACTGTTCCTTTAAGTCCAAGTCGAGTCACGAGTCCTTAAAATTAGGGCACGAGTCGGACTCGAGTACTACAAGCCTGGTAGGTACCATTTTTATGATGGTCTTTGGTATGACCCAACCGCAAGCAGAACTTGTAATCTCCTAGTCAAGAGGTGGACACGCTAACCACCAGGCCAATGCACAGTCATAGTATGTCAGCCATTCTACCGAATTGGTGCCATTTCCGTCCCTAGAAAATTATATGTATAAATGCACATAAAAATGTACTTTAAAATACATTTCTTTATTACACAGAATGTCCTGCACATTGATCTGATTTCAAATTTAAGATATATAATTGTAAGGATTAATAAAAACTACATAAAACACTGAAAAATAGCATGTGTTACCTGTCCCCGCACTCTAACTTTATACTTAACTATGAAATATTATGATTAAAATCCTTCAGAAACAGTATTTCTTTTGCACTGTTGTGTGACTCCATATCCTATCCATGGTTTAAATATATATTTTCATAAGAAATCCACAATATCTTAGTTAAAATACACATTTTAGTCGTGTCCCTGGGTTTTCACTCAGTCCTGTTACCCAAACATATTACCCCATCTGACAAATTTGGAACATTCCATAAATCACATGCTCAACAGGAAGTTACATCAGTTGTGTCTTCTGAAGGCCATGGGAAGACCAAAAGTTAGTTCTCTCATTTACTTTTCTGTATATTTGATGATTTTTTAACTTTGACTGATAAGGTCAATGTCAACATACTGTCCTGTTACTTAAATTATTTCTTAGATGATATTTGTTTATTTTAAAAATACAGATTTTTGGTAAATCACTAGAATGTGCTAAGTGTGGTCATGCTGTTAACGATGATGCCATGTGGCTTAATTCCATGTATTAGCTAATCCTAGGCTAAAAACTCAGTCCTGTTACTTTCAGAGTTTTGGTAACAGGACTGAAAAAAAGCAGCCATCTTTGACTTCCAAACCTTGTAACGTAGCCTGAGGTTGACCAATACACATTTTGAATAGTTAAATATGTGTATTATAATCAGTATTGAAAAGATACAACAAATTAAGTTTAATTTGGGAGTGGTACTGTACAACAAGCAAATGGCACCCATTCGGTGGAATGTCCCATGCAGTACTTCACTAAAGATGGCTTCCCCTGGCTGGTGTCATAGTGAGAAGTTTAGTGACATTGGTCTTGGTTTTGGCCGGGCACTGCCCGAACTGATAATTACATCATCAGTTTGTCTTTGGCTAATCAGACACAAGATATGCCACCACTCTTGCTAGAGCAGTTGGGGGTTAGTTCCCTTGCTTAGGGGCACTTCAGCCAGTCCTGCTGGTCCAGGGAATCGAAGCAGCAACCTTTTAACTGACATGTGACCTTTTAGTGACATGTAAATTAAAAATCATGACTAGATGTGCAACCATACGTGTGGAATGTGTGATTATAATAAATGGTAAGAAAGCTGTGAAAAATAAAAATGGAAAAAGCTTTATTTGGTCCTCAAGAGCCTGGTATTCTATAGCTCCAGAGGCTTGCTTGTGCAGATTAAGGATGCTTCCATACTATATTTCAGAACGAGTTAAAGCACAAGTACCACTGAACATTTTACTGAGCTCGCTTTATATTTTTTGTTGCCACGTGCTGCTAGCAATGAACAACTTGTGTGCTCAGTTCTGTGTGTGAAATGTTATGGCATTTAAATTGCATATTTATTAGAAGATTTGCACCTTGAGAATAGACCCTGTGTAGACCCTGCTTGAATGAGGGAAAATTAAGTATCTCGATACTCATTTACATTTAACATTTACAGCATTTAGGAGATGCCCTTATCCAGAAAGACTTACTGAAATACTTTGTAGTCTCCATCAAAAAATATCCTAGGCTAGTTCAATATGTCAAGGTCTGCTGGGGTCTATAAGGGAATACCATTGCGCTAAACCCTGTTAGATAGAAGGTGGTACAGGGGAAAAAAAAATACACAAGTCAAGAGAGATTTTTTTTGCACAGTGCGGGCTGAACTGAAGTGCTCTCATACTCAGCAGTTTCTTTGCACGCTCACGTCACTGCTGTACACTCACAAATTTCTTTGTTTTCAGGCAATTTACAACACTGAGGTAGTCTCTCAGGGAATGGAAAGTTCTTGCATGCTTTAAGTCTGCTGTCATAATGCCTGTGCCCATTAACATTAGCATTAACATCTGTAGCAGTGATCTATCCAGTTTGATCAGCTTAGATTCTTAACAGTTTGACAAAATAGGTCTGTCAAGAATGCTGTGTCTCTTTGTTTCCTTTCCATCCTGCAGCACCAAGCTCCTGCCACCTATGTATGGGTTCTCTTTGTGGACTACAGCTCTGCTTTTAATACTAACTTACCTACAAAACTTGTAGTGCTTGTAAGGAAACTAGGAGTCAGTCACTCTCCATGTTGTTGGATTTTAAACTTTCTACAGCACAGAATACAAGCAGTCAAAATTTACCAACAGAATGTCTAAAAGTCCATACATGAATACTGGTGCCCCTCAGGGTTGTGTTCTATCACCTCTTCTGTATTCACTGTATACAAATGACTGCATTGCACAATGTTCAAATTTGCTGACAACACAACAGTGTTAGAGCTGATTTCATGTGACAATGAATCAGTCTACAAGAGTTGACTGGTGCTGTCGACACAGCTTGGAGCTGAACATCTCCAAAACCACAGAGCTGGTGGTCAACTTTTCGAGAGATGGGAACATCAATGGTGTGAAGGTGGAAAGAGTGGACAGGGTGAAATGGGATGATAATTTGATTTGCATCATCAAAAAGACCACCATAGACTTTTTTTCCCCCCGCATGAGCTCAAGAAGTTCGAGGTCTCCAGAAAGGTTTTGCTGCAGTTCTATAGAGCCGTGATAGAACATGTTCTCATCTTTTCCATATGTGTGGTATGGTATTTCCACAGCTCAGCAGAGAAAGCAACTGGACAATATTGTTTACTGTCTCAAAACCATCGGCTGCAAACTCTCCCACATCTCCACGCGCCCTGCCAGCCCTGGTTTTATAACTCTTCCCTCAGGAAAAAGACTCGGGGCCATCAAAACTAAGACATTCTGTTTCCTGAACAGCACTTACTGCAGAACTATCAAATCACTAAATAGCTCACTAACTCTGCATCAGCACCTTACAAACTCAAAAGCACTAAACACTGCTGTATTTAAATCTGTTTTTTACTATAACCCAAAACACTTTATCCCCATTTTGCATCAGATCTTACTTTTTAGTTTTATATTCTTTTTTTTTACTGTTTTTTTTGTTATTCCTAATTTTAATGTTTTTAATGTTTGTGTTTGTGCTATGTGTTATGCATTCTTACTATGTATTGTCTTGTCATGAGCACGATAAAGCAAATTCCTAACAATTATGTTGTAAAGCAATAACATATTTAATCCTGAATCTCTCATGACCACGCTTGTTAATGACCATGCTCTCTGATACTGTGCTCTATTAAAGATACTGTTTCAACACCATCTGAGGTTTTATCAGGTTAATTGTATTATAAGGAAGTTGCTGTAGTACCTCTTGGTATTTTCGCAGTATGCAGTTTGTATTCTGGTTTGCTTTGAATGTCATCATTAATCGTCAATCAGTTGCTGTCATTAATTATTAATCCAGATCAATGCAGTTTTGTGTCATCTGTTCAGTAATGCGACACCAAGTTTAGCATAGTATCACGTGGTATTGGATGATCAGTATTATAGCTTTTTTTTATTTACAAGTTTGAGTAAATAAGCATGGACTGAGACCTGATACCAGCATTGGTATCAGTGCATCCCTAGTACAGATACTACTACTACTACTACTTTTCAGGAAGCAGCTCTGGGACAGATGCAGATGCAAGTTAGTTATTTTTATTCAAAGATATAAGCATACTCATCCAAACATGTTCCAAATTCAAGGTCAGAAACAGGCAGTAGTTCAGGTGATCAGCAAATGTCAGTAGGAGGGCAATATCAAAATACATAATGGTACAGAGAATTATGGGTATACTCAGCCCATGCGAGAAACTAAGCCCAATCCTTCTGATTGTCTGAGCAGAGCATTTGTAGTGCTACCGATTTCTTGGTTAACATGTTCAGCTTGACTATTGAACTGGGAATGGAAACCTGACATACAGAGACCCTGAATTTCTCAATAAGGTTGGACCACGGTCTTGAAGTGGACCTCACATCATCCTGGTCACTGCCAATGTCTTCAGGGATTCCAAAGTATCTGAAAGCATGATGAAAGATAAGCTCTGTTATTTCAAATGCTGTGGGGAGACCAGGCAAATGGATACGGTGTAGAGACTTGGAGGAATGTTTGTTCATCATCTTCTCCCTTGTTCAGCACTATTGCCAGGTCAGGGTCCATGTGGACCTTATTGATCCACATGTGATATTAATTGGAGCATAGTTTTTCATCAGGTGCCCTTCCTGCTGCAACCCTCCCATTTCTGGGCTTGGGAAACAACCATTCACACCTATGGACAATTTTGAGTAGCCAGTTGACCTAACTGCATGTTTTTTGGACTGTAGGGGAAACCAGAGCACCAGGAGGAAACCCATGCAGACATGGGGAGAACATGCAAACTCCACACAGAAAGGCCCCCCTTCAGCCAATGGACTTGAACCCAGAACCTTCTTGCTGTGAGGCAACAGTGTCAGCCGCTACACCACCGTGCCACCCACTTAGAGGAATGTTCGATGATAACCATAATCACTATTTTACCCAGGGACTCAGGAAGGTCTGTGAAAAAGTCGATGGCTATGTGTGATCAGGGGTGCTGTGACATACATGAGATGTACCTATTAATGTCTATGATCATGTTGGGCCACCAATATTTGACTCTTAGCAGATCATAGGTTCTTTGTGTTCCATGATGACCTGTGGCTGGTGCTGTAGTGATTGAGGTACGATGGTTCGCTTGGGTGGACATGCTGGGGGTATGCGATGTGTGGCCATTTCTTGGCCAAAGTCCCAAGTGATAGCTTGAAAAAAATCATGAAGGGGCAATATGGATTTGGAGTCAGGATCAAGGTGACTGGAAGGGTGAACACAGAACAGAGAGTCAGCCTTGGTATTCTTGGAGGCCAGCTGGACAGCAATTTTGAATTGGTTGGAGTTCATGGGGAAGCCATTGCCTAATGGTTAAAGAAGCAGCTTTAGGACCAAAAGGTCACCAGTTCGATTGACTGGACCAACAGGAATGGTTGAAGTGCCCTTGAGTAAGGCACCTAACCTCAGGCTGCTCTTGGTACGTTGCTCTGGATAAGAGTGTCTGCTAAATGCCTGTAATGTAATGGGTAAAAAACAGCCCAGAGGGCTTGATTGGGATTTCTCATCTCATCTCATTATCTGTAGCCGCTTTATCCTGTTCTACAGGGTCGCAGGCAAGCTGGAGCCTATCCCAGCTGACTACGGGCGAAAGGCGGGGTACACCCTGGACAAGTCGCCAGGTCATCACAGGGCTGACACATAGACACAGACAACCATTCACACTCACATTCACACCTACGGTCAATTTAGAGTCACCAGTTAACCTAACCTGCATGTCTTTGGACTGTGGGGGAAACCGGAGCACCCGGAGGAAACCTACGCGGAGAACATGCAAACTCCACACAGAAAGGCCCTCGCCGGCCACGGGGCTCGAACCCGGACCTTCTTGCTGTGAGGCGACAGCGCTAACCACTATGTCACCGTGCCGCCCCTGATTGGGATTTGTGAGATATTTTTGCAGTTTTTAAATACTTGAGGTTCTTGTGGTCTGTAAACACTGTGAAAGGATGATGTGCACCCTCCAGGCAGTGGTGACACTCCTCCAGAGTGAGCTTATTAACTAGTAACTCTCTGTTTCCAGTCTCATAGTTCTGCTCTACTGGAGAGTGCTTTTTGTAGAAGAATGCTACTGGGTGAAGCTTGGGTTTCTTGCAGAATTACTGTGACAGAACTGCCCTTGCTGCTGATTCCAAAACATCCACCTCAACAATGAAGGGCTTGGAAGGGTCTGGGTGCTTGAGGATATACAGGCTGTGCATATCCTCTAGAGTGTTATTTAGAGTGTTTATACTGTTTATATTATTTGTTTGTTTTTTCAATTATTCTATTTTTATTTATTGCATTGCCTGTTTGCACCGTGGGTCAGAGAGGACTGAAATTTCATCTGTGCTGTATGTCGAGCATGTATAGCATATTTGACAATAAAGTTGACTTGACTTGACTTGACTTAACTTGGTGAAAGCCTCTTCAGCTGCTGGGTTTCATGACAGTTTCTTTGGTCCCTTTTAAAGAAGATATGTGAGAAAGGTGGCAATGGAGCCGAAACCTTTGATAGAAATTTGTGAATCCAAGGAAATGTTGAAGGTCCTTGACAGTTGTGGTGTAGGCCACTCCATTACTGCTGTCCATTACTCATCCATAGCTACGCCCTCAGGGCCAATGACATATCGCAGGAATGATACTGTGGGCATGTAAAACTCACATTTTAATCCTCTGACATATAGCTGATGCTTCAAGAGATGTAACAAGATTTTAATATGGACCACGTGGCTGTCAAGGGAGGGTGAGTACATCAGTATGTCATCAATATAGGTGATCACAAATTTTCCCAACATATCTCTGAGTATGTTGTTGATTAGACATTGAAAGACAGAGGGGGTACAAGAGAGTGCATACAGCATGACTGAGTATTCGTTGTGGCCAGAGGTGATGACAAAAGCCATTTTCCACTCATTGCCAGGTCGATTGTGCATCAGGTTATGCATGCTGCAGAAGTCAAGTTTGGTGAAAGCCTTGGTGGAACATAGTTGTTTGAGTACTGAGGGAACTAGTGGCAGTGGATACAGGTATTTTACTATGATCTGGTTAGACCCCTGTAATCAATGCAAGGGTAAAGTCCCCCCTCTTTCTATTACACCAAGTAGAAGCTGGCACAGGCTGGTTATGTAGATGGCCGGATATATTCTTGCTGTAGAGCCTCTTGGACATAGTCTTCCATGACCTGGTGCTCGGTGCATGACAGTGGGTAAATGTAGTTACATGGGGTAACAATAGGTCAGTGGCACAGTCATATGGTCTGTGGGGTGGTAAGCTGCTTGCTTTCGCTTTGCTGATGACTTCTAGAAATTCATTGTAAACCTTAGGGACATGGACAGAGTTGGGGAGGTTGGGACTCTCCATTGGGATTGAGCTGATGACATTACATTACAGGCATTTAGCAGATGCTCTTATCCAAAGCAATATACAATAGGACCCTGACACACCCCACCCAGGGAGCAATTGGGGGTTAGGTGCCTTGCTCAAGGGCACTTCATCAATTCCTGCTGGTCTAGGGAGTCAAACCAGCGACTTTTTGGTCCTAAAGCTACTTCTCTAACCTCTAGGCCATGACTTCCCCCAAGATGACAAGATGTGGATGGCAAATTCAGTGCTGCATGCAATTCTCAGACCATTTAGTAATATGCATTTGGTAGTTTCCCCTGAAAACATATCTGGATGAGAAACAAGTAAGTTGGGAGCTGCCACGGGGTTTGACGTGTAGAAGCCGCCTGAGTGAGCATGCCAGTGAAGAAGAAAGAAGAAGAAACCTTTTATTGTTCGTCACATGCACACTTCAAGCACAGTGATATTCATCCTCTGCATTTAACCCATCTGAAGCAGTGAACACACGCACACACTCAGAGCAGTGGGCAGCCACAGCAAAGCGCCCGGGGAGCAGTCAGGGGTCAGGTACCTTGCTCAAGGGCACCTCAGCCCAAGGCCACCCCACATCAACCTAACTGCATGTCTTTGGATTGTGGGGGGAAACCGGAGCACCTGGAGGAAACCCATGCAGACAACATGCAAACTCCACACAGAAAGGCCCTCACCGGCCGCTGGGTTCGAACCCGGAACCTTCTTGCTGTGAGGCGATCGTGCTAACCACTACACCACTGTGCCGCCCACAGTGAATAATAATACATAATAATAATGGTGTTCTTATGGCACAGTGAACTGTTCAATGTTGGCGTTCAAGTGCATATGTTATATATTAAGCCCTTAGCTGTCTAGGAGCATAGGCCACCAACAAGAACTTTCCATCTAGTTCTATTCTGTGCTGTTTTCTCTAGTGTTGACCATGAATAGCCCCTGGCTTTCATTTTGCCTTCAACACCTCTCCTCCAGGTGTTTTTAGGATGACCTCTTTTCCTTGTGGGTTCCATTTTAAAGCTTGCTTACTGATGTTCTTTGGTGACTTCCTGAGTGTATGTCCTATCCAGCTCTACTTCTTTCCTGGATTTGCATTTCTGCTGGTTGTTGGTTGGTTAATTCCCATAGTTCTTCGTTCTTCATTTTATCTGACCATCTAACATTCATTATTCTCCTCAGACAATAATTAAGGAATGTTTGAATTTTCCCAAGCATCCAGTGCCTCCCAGTAGGTCTTGGATCCTGTTGAATCCATGGTTAATGGCAAAGTAATCTGTCAGGAAACAGTTCTGGGATGGACGCAGATCTAGATTAAAAGAGATAAGCAGACAAATCCACAATAGTTTAGGCTAGTGGTCCCCAAACTACAGCCCGCGGGCCGGATACGGCCCGCCTCCACATTTTGCCCGGCCCCCTGAACAATACCAGAGACACATTATGATTTTTTTTTTTCAGTCTGGCCGCGTGATCGTGACTTGTACATGCATAGAACGTAACATTCTATTCCACCCTTCTGCAGTCTGTGCCATATCTGAAACCCCTCCCTCAAAAAAAAAAAAAAATTCCTGGACACACCACTGTCAAATAACACGGAATAATGGCGAAAAGATTAGGTAAGAGAAAAATAGATTCAGAATGCAGGGTATTTAACCTGCAGTGGACAAACGATTATTTTTTTGTTCAATGCAAAGAAAAGGCTGTTTGTCTCATCTGTCAAGAGACAGTGGCTGTATTCAAAGAATACAATCTGCGCCGACACTATGAATCCCGTCACAAAGACAAGTATGATAGCTTGCAAGGCCAAATGCGAGCAGACAAACTCTCAAAGCTAAAAAGTATACTGTTAGCTCAGCAGAATACATTTGTACGCCAAGCTCAGCTGAACCAGTCGTCTGTTCCAGCGAGCTTTCGGGTTGCTCAACTGATAGCTAGCAGCGGTAAACCTTTCACTGATGGAGAATTTGTCAAGAAATGTTTGAATGCTGTCGCGGAGGAGGTGTGTCCCGAGAAGAAAGATGTCTTTAATGCCGTGAGTCTGTCGGCGACTACAATCACAAGACACATTGAAGAACTTGGGGGTAATGTATATGCCCAGCTACAGCAGAAGACGAAAGAATATGACTTTTTTTCATTAGCACTGGATGAGAGCACGGATGTGCAGGACACAGCGCAGCTGCTAATTTTTATTCGTGGAGTTAGCGCAAACTTTGAAATGTGCGAGGATCTGGCAGCCCTCCAAAGTCTCAAAGGGACTACGACGGGGGAGGATATTTTTGGCAAAGTATGCCAAACCATGGAAGACTTGAACCTGGACTGGTCAAAGCTTGTTAGCATCACGACTGACGGAGCTCCTAGTATGGTGGGCGCGTCTCGGGGTCTGATCGGGCTCGTGAACCGGGAGATGGAAGAACGGGGTCTTACCGCCCCGCTACAAGTCCACTGCCTAATTCACCAGCAAGCACTGTGCTGCAAAGTGTTGAAGTGGGATTCTGTCATGAAGGTTGTGGCGTCATGCATAAACTTCATCAGGGCAAAGGGACTTAAACACAGGCAGTTCCAACAATTCCTGTCTGAACTGGAGTCTGCACATGGCGATGTGCTTTACTACACAGAGGTCAGATGGTTAGGGTTGCCACCTGTGTCTGACAAAAATCCTGGACATTTCGACCATCCAATCGACCTTTTTGCTTGTAAGCAACGGCGCCCTTCACACATCTAACCCAAGACAAAAATCGCCCTTCTACGCTGAAACTGTATTGCTCTAATTAGTAAAAATGACGCTTTTGCTAGTTATTTGTTTAGTTAATTGCTTTACATAATATAGCAGGTCTTCATTAGCCTGGCAAGCCAGACTAAATGTGAATATTTAGTCTGGCCTCGATCCGTAGACATTTCCGAAGCGGGTAGGAGGAACAAACCGCTGTCTTTCAAACTGTCTCTGTGCGTATAGGCCAACGCTCTGACCAATCAGTGCAACAGTGACTGTGACGTAGTCAGAGCGACAGAAAGCAGTGGGGGAGGCCTTGAAATAAATAATTTTTCAAAATGCGTATTAATTAATAAACATGTTCTAGATATTAAGAAGTTTGGAGATAATGACCACAAGCTTGGAGTCTGTACCACATACTTAACATACACTCATTTTTTTTCCCCAAGTGTTTTTCAAGGGTTTGCTTAAACTGTTTTTGAGAGTTTTTATTTAGTGATGTTTGGTGAAATAATTTCCCTTAAATTTAAAATAACGGGAAAATAAGAAACAATCAAAAAGTAATGTTTCAAAGCTGATTATTAATTCTTCGTACTGCACAAACTAGCCCCATCCTTTTGGCTACGAGCGGAGCCAGCTGGTAGATCAGACTTTTGCCATAGCCGGTCGGCAAAACAGCGAAAACGTCCTTCTTGAAAAGGAATGAGCGGAGAGCCTCTTCCTGCTCATGTTTCAACGAAAACTCCAAGTCTAATTCTTCTAAAACTGATTCCAAAGCGGAGTCAAACGCGCGCTGTTCACTAGCCGTAGCCATCTTTCCTGCTGTGCTTTCTCCAGCGTCGCGCAGCTTTGTCGTCACTCCTGCAAAAGCCCGCCCAAAGAATCCAAACAAAAACCTTGCGTTGTGATTGGCGGGCACGATTTGATGCCCGGAGTGTTTTTGTTTACATGGTGCGAGGCTAGACCCATTCGCTAGGCAAAAATATTTTTGGCCGCTAGGCGGGTGGGTCTAGTTTACTAGGCTAGGTCTTCAGTATTTTGGTTTATTTCCAACAGTTTTTGGTTGTGGACACCTGGGGGCAGTAGTGGGCACAGGTAAAAGGGAAACACATAATTAAGTTCTGTTTGTGGCGGCACGGTGGTGTAGTGGTTAGCGCTGTCGCCTCACAGCAAGAAGGTACTGGGTTCGAGCCCTGGGGCCGGCGAGGGCCTTTCTGTGTGGAGTTTGCGTGTTCTCCCCGTGTCCGCGTGGGTTTCCTCCGGGTGCTCCGGTTTCCCCCACAGTCCAAAGACATGCAGGTTAGGTTAACTGGTGACTCTAAATTGACCGTAGGTATGAATGTGAGTGTGAATGGTTGTCTGTGTCTGTGTGTCAGCCCTGTGATGACCTGGCGACTTGTCCAGGGTGTACCCCGCCTTTCGCCCATAGTCAGCTGGGATAGGCTCCAGCTTGCCTGCAACCCTGTAGAAGGATAAAGCGGCTAGAGATAATGAGATGAGTTCTGTTTGTTTGCTTATGTGGAATAAAAATAAATAATCTAATTTTTCATTGTATCTAAGAATACCTGAATGTAACAATGTAAGGTGTAGCGTCAAACAGCTTACCTGATTGCTTAGAGTGTGGTGTGTGCTTTGCTTGTGCTTGCCTATGCCTCTGCTGCTCTTGGCTAAACAAATACATAGGAAGACATGTAACTGATATAACTTGGCACATACAGTACATACAGGAGTATGTTACTACACTACACTATTTCATTTAATTCACCAAAACCTTACCTAATTTTCCATTTATATTTGGTGTTTTTCTTTGCTGCTGCTATGAGTCCTGGCTGATTTTCAATGAATGTCTTGAACTCAGTACAGGACAACTGAAAGTTTAGCCTGACTTGAAGCTCAGCCTTCACCATTGCAACAGAGAGTCTGTTTCTTTTATCAGTCCAAGCCGGTTCCAGGCTAGCACCAACTCTCTGCTGGGCCAGAGGAAAGAACCGCTTACGTCAGCGGGGGGGCGGAGTTGTTAAGACCAACAACAATAACAAGACCATGAAAGATCGCCATTTTTAAGCGCCGAGAAGCAGCAGCTGTACAAACGCGAAGTCATCCATTATTATTATTATTATTATTATTGTTGTTACTGCTGCTTCTTCCGTGTTTTTGCTTTGATATTCGCGCCAAGGTTTATGTAAACGTAGCGCCGTAACTGACGTATACAGCGACGTAAGTGACGTATACAGCGACGTAATGACGTATTCAGCGACGTGATGACGTGGCTCCGCTTAGTGGCGCTTAGCACGGGCGAGCTATGGAAAAGCAAACTGGTTCTCAGCTGGCTCGCACGTTGAAATACACATTTTGCCCATCATGTACAAAAAACCGGGACATTCAGTGTCCCGGATTTTTTTTTTTTTTTTTCCGGGACAGACCATGAAAATCCGGGACAATCAGGAAAAACCGGGACAGGTGGCAACACTAGTAGCAGCTCGTAAAAACGCCTCAAAACTCTGCCGCAGCTCAACCATCTGTAGTGTTGCCACCTGTCCCGGTTTTTCCTGATTGTCCCGGATTTTCATGGTCTGTCCCGGAAAAAAAAAAAAAAAAATCCGGGACACTGAATGTCCCGGTTTTTTGTACATGATGGGCAAAATGTGTATTTCAACGTGCGAGCCAGCTGAGAACCAGTTTGCTTTTCCATAGCTCGCCCGTGCTAAGCGCCACTAAGCGGAGCCACGTCATCACGTCGCTGAATACGTCATTACGTCGCTGTATACGTCACTTACGTCGCTGTATACGTCAGTTACGGCGCTACGTTTACATAAACCTTGGCGCGAATATCAAAGCAAAAACACGGAAGAAGCAGCAGTAACAACAATAATAATAATAATAATAATAATGGATGACTTCGCGTTTGTACAGCTGCTGCTTCTCGGCGCTTAAAAATGGCGATCTTTCATGGTCTTGTTATTGTTGTTGGTCTTAACAACTCCGCCCCCCCGCTGACGTAAGTGGTTCTTTCCTCTGGCCCAGCAGAGAGTTGGTGCTAGCCTGGAACCGGCTTGGACTGATAAAAGAAACAGACTCTCTGTTGCAATGGTGAAGGCTGAGCTTCAAGTCAGGCTAAACTTTCAGTTGTCCTGTACTGAGTTCAAGACATTCATTGAAAATCAGCCAGGACTCATAGCAGCAGCAAAGAAAAACACCAAATATAAATGGAAGATTAGGTAAGGTTTTGGTGAATTAAATGAAATAGTGTAGTGTAGTAACATACTCCTGTATGTACTGTATGTGCCAAGTTATATCAGTTACATGTCTTCCTATGTATTTGTTTAGCCAAGAGCAGCAGAGGCACAGGCAAGCACAAGCAAAGCACACACCACACTCTAAGCAATCAGGTAAGCTGTTTGACACTACACCTTACATTGTTACATTCAGGTATTCTTAGATACAATGAAAAATTAGATTATTTATTTTTATTCCACATAAGCAAACAAACAGAACTCATCTCATTATCTCTAGCCGCTTTATCCTTCTACAGGGTTGCAGGCAAGCTGGAGCCTATCCCAGCTGACTATGGGCGAAAGGCGGGGTACACCCTGGACAAGTCACCAGGTCATCACAGGGCTGACACATAGACACAGACAACCATTCACACCTACGGTCAATTTAGAGTCACCAGTTAACCTAACCTGCATGTCTTTGGACTGTGGGGGAAACCGGAGCACCCGGAGGAAACCCACGCGGACACGGGGAGAACACGCAAACTCCACACAGAAAGGCCCTCGCCGGCCCCGGGGCTCGAACCCAGTACCTTCTTGCTGTGAGGCGACAGCGCTAACCACTACACCACCGTGCCGCCACAAACAGAACTTAATTATGTATTTCCCTTTTACCTGTGCCCACTACTGCCCCCAGGTGTCCACAACCAAAAACTGTTGGAAATAAACCAAAATACTGAAGACCTAGCCTAGTAAACTAGACCCACCCGCCTAGCGGCCAAAAATATTTTTGCCTAGCGAATGGGTCTAGCCTCGCACCATGTAAACAAAAACACTCCGGGCATCAAATCGTGCCCGCCAATCACAACGCAAGGTTTTTGTTTGGATTCTTTGGGCAGGCTTTTGCAGGAGTGACGACAAAGCTGCGCGACGCTGGAGAAAGCACAGCAGGAAAGATGGCTACGGCTAGTGAACAGCGCGCGTTTGACTCCGCTTTGGAATCAGTTTTAGAAGAATTAGACTTGGAGTTTTCGTTGAAACATGAGCAGGAAGAGGCTGTCCGCTCATTCCTTTTCAAGAAGGACGTTTTCGCTGTTTTGCCGACCGGCTATGGCAAAAGTCTGATCTACCAGCTGGCTCCGCTTGTAGCCAAAAGGATGGGGCTAGTTTGTGCAGTACGAAGAATTAATAATCAGCTTTGAAACATTACTTTTTGATTGTTTCTTATTTTCCCGTTATTTTAAATTTAAGGGAAATTATTTCACCAAACATCACTAAATAAAAACTCTCAAAAACAGTTTAAGCAAACCCTTGAAAAACACTTGGGGAAAAAAAATGAGTGTATGTTAAGTATGTGGTACAGACTCCAAGCTTGTGGTCATTATCTCCAAACTTCTTAATATCTAGAACATGTTTATTAATTAATACGCATTTTGAAAAATTATTTATTTCAAGGCCTCCCCCACTGCTTTCTGTCGCTCTGACTACGTCACAGTCACTGTTGCACTGATTGGTCAGAGCGTTGGCCTATACGCACAGAGACAGTTTGAAAGACAGCGGTTTGTTCCTCCTACCCGCTTCGGAAATGTCTACGGATCGAGGCCAGACTAAATATTCACATTTAGTCTGGCTTGCCAGGCTAATGAAGACCTGCTATATTATGTAAAGCAATTAACTAAACAAATAACTAGCAAAAGCGTCATTTTTACTAATTAGAGCAATACAGTTTCAGCGTAGAAGGGCGATTTTTGTCTTGGGTTAGATGTGTGAAGGGCGCCGTTGCTTACAAGCAAAAAGGTCGATTGGATGGTCGAAATGTCCAGGATTTTTGTCAGACACAGGTGGCAACCCTAGCTGCTACCTGAGATAAACGCATTTCTTCATTCAAAAGACAAAACGGTCCCCGAGCTGATCGACCCAAAATGGAAATGGCACCTAGCATTTTTAACAGACGTGACAGAAATACTGAACAGCCTTAACTTGCAGCTACTTACCTATATATGTTCACACTGATGAACATATATAGGTAAGCTTACTTTTCTGACTTGAACGAGCCATTCTGAGTACAAACAAATATAATCATAATGAAATCTACTGAGATAAAATCTGTTCTACAACCATACTGGTAGTGAAATGTATTGTGTTGGTAGGTGTTGGTATCAGTTCGGTTTCATAGCCTGCTTGCTTTCTGGTTTTCAGAGTGAAGTTGATGAGAGAGAGCTGCAAACAGTTGTGTCTACAAGAAAGTTAATGTTCCATGGTCTTTTTTTCTGTGAAAAACTTGAAGGGTTATTTGGTTATTATTTATTTCATAAATAGTGTTATTTATTTCATTAATAATGTTATTATTTATTTTCTGATTTTTTTTTCCTGTCAAGATCCCAGAAAGGGTTAATTTTTGGTTATGTGTGGCTTTCTGGAAAACAATAAATGTTTACGTTTAGACACCTCTGCGATCGTCACACTTTTTGTTACAAACTGGCCCCGGCCCGCCGTCAGAGAAGGGAAAAGTTATTTGGCCCTCACAGGAAAAAGTTTGGGGACCCCTGGTTTAGGCAATCAGCACACCTCAGTAGAAAGACAGTATCAGTATAGAAAAACCAGAGAGCAAGACAATGGAAATAAAAAACAGAATAATAATACACGGTATCAAGGTTTGGTACGTTCACTCTGAGCGTTACTTCGCATCGTCCAAAGTCGGTATATATAGCACGGGTTCTTATGGCAAGCAGGTGTGTGTAATCAAAACTATGTGAAAGTGGTGGTGAATGTGGTGTGTAGGTATTGTAGTCTGTAATGGCCTTGCCTGTAGTGCATTCTGGGAATCAGAATCTGGAACAAACTTCCATGTGGCGGCTGACTGCAGTGTGTTCTGGGAATTGGAGTCCAGGACAGACTCTGGTGCTATGACAGTCGTGCTACAATAACAACAATAACTAATAATAATAATAATTATTATTATTATTATTAAAATACTGCACTGTTTTACAGTTCACTTAAATGTAAATGTCTTATGGAGTTTTTGTATATGGTTCAGTTAACTGAAACTGCCACGCTGTCATTCTGTTCCTGAGTAAGTCAAATAAATAGATATGCTGATAGTTCTCTCTCTCTCTCTCTCTCTCTCTCGCTCTCTCTCGCTCGCTCTCTCATGTGTGTTTGCCCGTGCATGAAGGTCAGTGTTATGCAGAGCTCTATGTGGGTCATTGCAGCAATTAGAAGCTAAAGGTGATAATGTGTACACACCAAGAGCATACTGATTAGGAATACATTTACTCGTGTGATTTTATTTATTTATTTATATTTTTTTTTTTACTTGAGTGGTGTAATTCTGTATGCAAAACATGTTCTTGCTCATGTACACCTGCCTGTTTATGGATTTGGCAGTTTCTCTGCATACATATTATCAAAACATACACTGACTCCATGAACTTACTGTGTGTGTGTGTCCATAAAAAATGGGTGAGGTTTGTTGAATTTATGTAATGGGAGGATCAAATAGGTCAGTCTGAGCTGGGCTCTATGTTTATTCTTTTTTCTTACAATGGTTGCATTTCTCTGTCTTGAATCTGCACTCATTCCCACTTTTCTGACAAAAATAATGTTACGTGAAGACATTTTCATGATAAATATAGTAATTTATGCTTGCTAAAAAGCAAAAGCAGTAGCAGATTCTATTTATTTTGGTATTAATATTGTATCATTTTATTGCCCAGTCCTATTTTCTTTCTGCACCAAATTATCATTCTCACAATCCATCCATCAATCCATCCCTGCATCAGTTGTTCTTTCTATCCATCTAGTCCATCTATCCAGCTATTGCATGAGCAAGACTTTAATCTATGTATTAATCTGTTGAGTCATCCATCCATCCAGTGACCAATTCTTTAATCCATCTATTAATTAATCTGTTGATTTACTGATCCATCCATCCATTGATTTGTGTAATAATCTATTCATCCACCCATCCTTCCATCCAACATTAAATACTTTAATCCTTTTATTAATTCCTCTGTTGATTTGTTCATCCATCCATCCATCCATTCATCCATCCAGTGTTCAATCCTTTAATCCATCTATTAACCTGTTGATCCATCTTTCCATCCATCCATCCATCCATCCATCCAGCAATCAAGCCTTTAATGCAGGGGTCACCAAACTTTTTTCTCTGGGGGCCATATTGTCGTTCCTGACTGTGATGGGGGGCCGGGGTCGGGTCAGCTATATAACATGGCTGACAAATGGCCCAGACAAATATGACCACCAGCAGGCCTCATTGTGTAGTAGAGATTACTAGCCTGGCACAGCCATCTCCACTACTATATCCCCACTACTATATCCCCACTACTATAACCCCACTACTATACCCACACTACTATACCCACACTTGATTCCTGGCACATATTTGTTTATCTTTACTGGTGGTTTGCAAAAGTAGTAATCGAGTCTTCACACTTTTTGTTTTAATTTGAAATACCACTGATATTCCATTTATTTATTTTCTAATAAAAATAACATCAAAGCTGTCAAGGTAAGAAACATCTGCCTAGTTGAGGTGATTGACACTGGCAAAGGTGAGTGGAAAATTATAAATTGTAGGTAGGCCTGTTGATATTATTAATAATATTAATAATAATTGTGTGCAGCACTTAATAAAGGTCAGATAAATAGGCCTATAAAATAAATACATTTAAAAAAACCAGTGAAATTATAATATGAGCAATAGATCAATAGATCACAGCAGTTGTGCTGTGTCCTGCACGTCATTGCTCTCATCCATGGCCAAAGCAAAAAACTCGAATTCTGACGCTCTCATTCAGCTGGTCATACACGTTGTCCCCCAAATCTTCGGTTCGCCTGGTCATAGTAGGTGCGAAGAGACTCACTGCGTTGAGTGCATCCTTCTTGTCGGGACACACCTCCTCGGCCACAGCAAGCATGCATACTTTAACAAAGTCCCCATCAGTAAACGGCTTTCCATGGGTAGCTAGTAGGTGAGCTACCTTATAGCTAGCTCGGACATCAGCCTGGTTGATCTGGGTTTGGCGAAGGAATACATTCTGTTGTGCAGCCAGTCCGCTTTTCATCCTCCGAATCCTGTCTTCTTTTGTTTGCCCTCGCAAACTAGCATACTCTTTGTGGCGGGTTTCGTAGTGACGACGCAGATTATATTCTTTGAAAACCGACACACTTTCTTTACATACAAGACAAACTGCACGGTCCTTACACTGAACGAAAAAATAATCAGTGGTCCACTGTTCTTTAAAAACTCTGCACTCTCTGTCAGCTTTTCGCTGACCGCTAGCCATTTTGCTGTCCTGAACACTGACAGTTCTCTGCGCGTGCGCTGCCTGTCACTGCTTGATCGCGAGCATATAACGAAAATTCGGAAAATATGAATAGTTCATTTTATAACTAAATATCAATTTTAATTGATAAAATCAACAAAATACAAGATGCAGACATGTTGTTATTTGCCAAAAAGCAATTAAAAAAAATAGGCCATGACCACTTTTGGGGATTGCCTCATAGGGCCGGTTCAAGTGGTGGGGGGCAGAGGGGCTGGGGGGCCGGTCAAAGGGGGGTGGCGGGCCGGAGTCGGCCCGCGGGCCGTAGTTTGATGACCCCTGCTTTAATGCATCGATTAATTCATGTAATCTATTAAGCCATCCATCCATCCATTGATCTGTGTAATAATCGTAATAATCTATTCATCCACCCATCCTTCCATCCAGTGTTAAATACATTAAACCCTTGATTAATTCCTCTATTAACTTGTCCATCCATCCATCCATCCATCCATCCATCCATCCATCCATCCAACTACTGTTCAATCCTTTAATCTATCTATTAATCTGTTGATCCACCTTTCCATCCATCCACTCATCCATCATTAATCTATTGATGCATCCATCCATCCATTGATCAAGCCTTTAATGCATCTATTAATATTAATCTATTAAGCCATCCATCCATCAAACTGTGTAATAATCTTTTCATCCACCCATCCTTCCATCCAGTGTTAAACACATTAATTAATCCCTTGATTAATTCCTCTATTAATTTGTCCATCCATCCATCCATCCATCCATCCATCCATCCATCCATCCATCCATCCATCCATCCATTGTTCAGTCCTTTAATCCAGCTATTAATCTATTGATCCATCCATCCTTCAGTACATGATTAGTCAGAGTGGGCTGCATCGAATTTAACTCTCTTCAATAACATTATTTTGTATGTGTGTGTGTGTGTGTGTGTGTGTGTGTGCATGCGCATTTGGCATCCATGTCTCTGCTTGATATTTCCTCATTTGCACACACAGAGCGTTGTGTCACCTGGCAGTGTTGAATGTGGATACCCGGCCAGTTTTCTTCCTGTGTGAATGCGCTTTCAGATTGTGGGTGTGTGATACACACCTGTCGTGGTGTGCTCATTAGAGAGCCATACTTTCCTGTATCTTCATAACACTTCCATCCAGTTTGCATGGGAAGAGGAATAAAAAGAGAGGGAGGGATGAACATGATGGGAAAGAGGTAGATGTATGTGGAAGTGTAATTGCATGTTGGTCCTAAATTCTTCATCTCTCTCTCTCTCTCTCTCTTTATGTGTCGTCTCTGTTCTGCCGTTTCTTCTGTATTCTCTCATTAAAAAGCAATACACGTTCATTTTACCTCTCCATCCCCCTCTTCTTCTCCTTCTCGAACTCAGCCATATACCCTGATATTTCTTTTTCTCTTCCTTCTTACTACCCCCTCTCTTCTCCCCCCTTCTCCTTCTCCCTTCTCTTCCTCTTCTCTAATGCCCATCCACCCCCTCTCAATCTCCTTTTCATAGTCAGAGGTGTGGCTCTTCCCACAGCACTAAATCTCACCTTATTACACAAGGAAAGAGAGAAAGAAACAGATCCATGAGAGATTTACAAGACATTATCACACTGCTCAGACCTGGAGCAGGATTTCAGATTTCAGTTTGGATGGAGAAGGTGAGGAACACACCAAGGACTCTCGACCCAGGCAGCAGGCGTGTGTGTGGACCAACGGGGTGTCAGAGCTCCTGTCAGGTTCTGGTTAGTTGTTTCATGAATGTTGCTATTCATGCCTTTCTGACCCAGGTGGTGTGGTTTGTTGATTTAAGATTCAATGCAAAAGGCAGTTTTGTCCTTCTGTTAAGTGATCTTTGTGGATTTTTGTGCATTTGTTGTATACAGTATCGCAAAGGGCAATATTCCGAGTCAGTGACATAAGTTCAAAAGTTACATCAATATTTACACATGGAAAGATATGTGTATTGAGAGACAGGCTATGCAGCTCCTTGTGTTGATTTTCTGTGCTTCTCTGCTGGTTTTCAGGCATGTCTAGACCACTATCTTTAAACAATGAAAGGATAGAAAATGCAGACGAAAGACGCAAATAATGCTTTTTTTTATAATAATATTGGAATATCAGATGAAAGTTCAAATTCAATCTGAATTGCTTGAAACTGGTCTCACTGAATTCAGAATTGAATGCAGAACAACTTACCTTTTACAGAATTAAAATATGTATATCCGTTCTTGAGATATTACAAATCAAAGATTGAAAAAAAATGGCTTAATTTTTAGAAAACTGCCGTAATATTCTGTATTACGATAGCATGGGGGCGGCACGGTGGTGTAGTGATTAGCGCTGTCGCCTCACAGCAAGAAGGTCCGGGTTCGAGCCCCGTGGCCGGCGAGGGCCTTTCTGTGCAGAGTTTGCATGTTCTCCCCGTGTCCGCGTGGGTTTCCTCCGGGTGCTCCGGTTTCCCCCACAGTCCAAAGACATGCAGGTTAGGTTAACTGGTGACTCTAAATTGACCGTAGGTGTGAATGCGAGTGTGAATGGTTGTCTGTGTCTATGTGTCAGCCCTGTGATGACCTGGCGACTTGTCCAGGGTGTACCCCGCCTTTCGCCCGTAGTCAGCTGGGATAGGCTCCAGCTTGCCTGCGACCCTGTAGAAGGATAAAGTGGCTACAGATAATGAGATGAGATGAGACGATAGCATGATCCAGAATGGGCCTCATTAGCCAATGAGATTAAAAGTTTTTTCTTAATAACTTTTTTTTATTTTTCAAGATATTTACATGAAAATTGGCAGGCACATAGATGGTTGTATACTGAATACGAAGTTTGAACAATTCATAAAAACAAATTAGCATTTAATTAGTATGAATTATGCTAATTATGTAACAAAGTTAAATCGGTACACTCAATAAAATAGGAATAAAAGACTATTTCTAACACCCTCTTTGTATGCTAAGGCCTTTGTATTTCTCAAAAGTAGGGCCTACTAGTGTTTATATGAAAGAATATAAATGATTATTTTGATTAATATTCACAGCTTTAAAGGCGAACGTCGAAAAAAAGTGTGAGCCACATCCAATAAACATTTCCATTTAACTGAATTGAAATTGACACTTGCATTTCTGACTTCCGTTTTTTTAAAATATCATTCTGACCACTAAGACCTCAGTACTTTTCATCAAAACAGCTACGCTTATATTCTAAAGTAGTTATTTATTTCCATGAATCAGTTTGATCTGAAAAAAAAAGTAGGTAAAGCTATGAAAACTCACTTCAAAGTCTCCCCTGAAGCATAACATCAAAACTAGCTGACGGAAAATTTTGCTGAATACTTCATCAGAGACAGTGAGAGCGAGAGAAAGTTACCTGATTTGATATTTACGAGTAATCCAGTTGGAAACTGATCAGAAGAGAGACAGCCTGAGCGCTTTCCTGTGACTCAAAAATCACCGGCAGTTTTCTGACGTTCCGCGAGCAGGGAGTTTTTACTTTGTTGTACCAACTTCAACCTGCCGTTACTCCCAAAGTACTGAACAGATCTTAACGAGATAAGTTTCTTTGGAAAGCAGAAATTATAAGCTTTTTAATGATTGTATTCACGATAGAAAATATTCAAGAGTTAGGCAATGACAGATTTGGAAACTTAGATGAGCGTCTGCATGCACAATTTTCACAGCACGGCCAGCGAGCGTCTGATATGCCTAATATTACTTTGTAACATAAAAGCATGTGATAATTTAAAATATAAATTAAAAAAAATGCCTAGTATGATGATAGATGAATGAAGCACTGAAATACAAATCAAAGAATCAGTATGGTTTCTGCACATTATTTGGCAACTTATAAAACAGCACTTGATAGTGCATATCCTATAATTTAGCATTAATTAATGATACGAATTTAAGGTCAGGAAATTGTATGTATATGTTACAGGTGTGGCGGCACGGTGGTGTAGTGGTTAGCGCTGTCGCCTCACAGCAAGAAGGTCCTGGGTTCGAGCCCCGGGGCCGGCGAGGGCCTTTCTGTGTGGAGTTTGCATGTTCTCCCCGTGTCCGCGTGGGTTTCCTCCGGGTGCTCCGGTTTCCCCCACAGTCCAAAGACATGCAGGTTAGGTTAACTGGTGACTCTAAATTGACCGTAGGTGTGAATGTGAGTGTGAATGGTTGTCTGTGTCTATGTGTCAGCCCTGTGATGACCTGGCGACTTGTCCAGGGTGTACCCCGCCTTTCGCCCGTAGTCAGCTGGGATAGGCTCCAGCTTGCCTGCGACCCTGTAGAAGGATAAAGCGGCTAGAGATGATGAGATGAGATGTTACAGGTGACTTTTGAAATCAGGTGATTCAAGATTTACCCCTGTGAATTAAGATTTAGGGTTAGGGTTTGGGTGATCTAGTGGAATGTTTAATTTCTTTATTGCAACGGAACCCTCCGTAGTGTCATGGTGGATTAAGCTGAAGGTTCTGAGTTTGATTCCCAGCAAGGACAGGAAAAAAAAAAGCAGGTTAAATTAGACAAAGACAGGTATAGAAGTGTAATTCTGGCTAGGGAGGTATAAGAGGATAGAAGATATAAAGGGAGTGGAGGGGGGGAAGGTGAATAGGGAGTGGTTGTTGAAGTGTTCTTGTTCTTTTCTGAACCCTGCCAAAAAATTCCCGTTAAGAATGTCGACCTAATTCACCAAAGTAAATGTCAAATCACCTAGGTGAATCCAGATTCACCTGATTTCGAAAATCACCTGTAACATGTATATGGGATGTATATTATTTCATCACACTTTTAATTTGCTATATTGAGCACTTAAATTAATAAAGTAATGCCATTGTTTTGGTGAATTTGATGAGCTATCTTATAAAGAAAGCACTCCCTGGTTTAAAGGATAAGCTGACCAAGCACTAATCTGCTATGCTTACAGCTCAGTTTAAATTAATTCCTATTCGTATCCATTAAAAACAAAATATTTTGTGCGGTGCATAGTCAGGTCTGAATATGAATAGCAAAGCGCACAAGTTCAGTAGGAACTCCTCACTAAAGAGTGCCGAAGTCAACTTGGGCTAAGCAGTGAATTTCTAGCCACAGAGCAGGCTTGTAGTACTCGAGTCCGACTCATGCCTTAATTTTAAGGACTCGTGACTTGACTTGGACTTGAGCACTGATGACTCGGACTTGTGCATTAATTAACTGCATCCGGACTTGTAAATTGGAGACGAGGACTTCTTTATTTTTGTAACATGCCATAATAATTGGCACAAGATATTTTTATTTATATCCACATTAATTTTTATACTAATTTTGTGCCAGAGAATGCACATTCACCTGTTCATACGTCATGTTCAGGAACAAATTAATCTTAATGGCGCAAACCTAAAATGCCAAGAGAGATTGCTTATACAGACTTCTCATGCAGTGGGAAAACCTGCACTGCTATATGTTCCATATGTAGAAGAACTATTGAAGAGACGACGGGGACGACCTCGAACTTCAGTCGTCATTTGGCAAGACTCCACCCTGAGAAGGAAGTGACATGCTATGTTCATTGCTCTGTTGATAGCAGGGCTTGCTGACCGATGAACTAGCTGGTGTTAACCCTTTCTCATGTTATTTGCCCTGCTGATAGCGGGGCTTGTGTCGGACTCAGCTCAGATCAATAGTGGACTCGACTCAGAATTTTCTTTAATGACTTGGACTTGGGGGCGGCACGGTGGTGTAGTGTTTAGCGCTGTCGCCTCACAGCAAGAAGGTCCGGGTTCGAGCCACGTGGCCGGCGAGGACCCTTCTGTGCGGAGTTTGCATGTTCTCCCCGTGTCCGCGTGGGTTTCCTCCGGGTGCTCCGGTTTCCCCCACAGTCCAAAGACATGCAGGTTAGGTTAACTGGTGACTCTAAATTGACCGTAGGTGTGAATGTGAGTGTGAATGGTTGTCTGTGTCTATGTGTCAGCCCTGTGATGACCTGGCGACTTGTCCAGGGTGTACCCCGCCTTTCACCCGTAGTCAGCTGGGATAGGCTCCAGCTTGCCTGCGACCCTGTAGAACAGGATAAAGCGGCTAGGGATAATGAGATAACGAGATGAGACTTGGACTTGAACACTGGGAACTCGAGACTGGACTCGGACTTAAGGTTTAGTGACTTGACTAAACCTCAGAGCAACTCTGGTATCAGTGTCAGCTTGAAAATAAGTTTACATGTCACCACACGAAATATTGGACCACTGAATACTGACTACCTGTGACATTTCATATGCATACTGTTCATCCCTGCTTTAGCCCTGATGACTGACTGTTGGTATTGAATTCAGGTCTGTTTTACTCTCAACACTTATAATGTAGTGGCACTTTGGCTTCCTGCAGTGGTTCTTATTAGTGTCCTCCAGACAGCCACAGGGGAACAAGTTTTATGATTTCAAGACAGCGGAAAGGCTTCAACCCAGGGACATTTCTATGATTGTCCTTACTGTGGTCTCGACGCAGTTGCCTGTCTTAGATAGTGTATGAGGGACATTCTCATAGCGAAATCTCTCGAGATTTAAAACGAGCTTAACGAGCCAAAGGTGAGTGGGCGGTTAGGTGCTGCTTACAAAAGCCTTGTGTGCAACTTCTTGGCACATTAAGGCTATGTTCACACTGCAGGCTGAAGTGACTCAAATCCGATTTTTTTGCCCATATGCGACCTGTATCCGATCTTTTATTGACAATATGAACGACACAGATCCGATTTTTTCAAATCCGACCCAGGCCGTTTGGATATGTGGTCCTAATTCCGATTCCTATCCGCTCTTTTCATATGCGACTTCAGTCTGAACCGCCAGGTCGCATTCATCTGACTTACACGTCATCAACAAGCCACAAACATCACTATTCTGCGCTGAAGTGGGCGGCGGGTCTCTCAAAAAAAGTTACAACAACATGGCGCATAATCACGGGCTCAGATAGACGGTGGGATGGGTGGGATTCGTCCCACCCAGATTTAAATTCACTTTGTTCGTCTATGCTGTCTTTCCTTGCATAAGGCAAACCTCACAGAAAAATCAAAAGACTAATTACCATTCGGTTTATTGAGGTGCACGGCAGTGTATACATAGTTGCAACAACTCACATAAAACAAAACAAAGACTGATATTCGGTTGGTTGAGCTGCGCAGACTGCACAGGTTGCGAGCTCGAGTTTGGTTGCTATGGTAACCCACAAGAAGTTTGACAGGCATATCGGGGTTGGGGTTGGTTTGCTGGCAGCTTTGTCCCCCCCAGTTTTTTGTCCCCCCCAGTTCAAAAAACGTATCTGCGCCCCTGCGCATGACATCAATGCGAGGGACGCTTCGGGCTGTGAAGGTTCTGAATCTTCTCAATGGAAGGACGCAGAGGTTAGGGAGCTGATTTCCATTTGGGGGGATGCAGCTATTCAAGCTAGATTGGATGGGTCATACCGCAACCGGGCGGTTTTACTTCCGTAAACTCTGGCCATGCTCAGTGCGTGTGACGTCGTCGTATCCTGCAATGTGCATGCGGAACACTTTTAGGTCGCTTTTCGTTCATACTGAGGATCACATACAAGTCGCATATATTTGTTAATGTGAACGACCTCACAAAAAAATCGGATTTCACAAAAAAACCGGAATTGAGCATTAAGCCTTGCAGTGTGAACGTAGCGTAAGATACAATTTAAGGATTTCTTCATTCACTAATCTAAAATCTATTTTTTTGTGGTTCTCCAAATGCAAACACGGGTCTCATTTCTGAAGCGTAGCCTAATAGGAAGAAAACAAAACATGACTTTTGATCCCTGTGACCGACCCGCCGTGCTAAGGAGTCAAGAGAGCAATAAAAGGATGGCAGCAAGATGGATGGAGGGAGGGAAGGGAGAGGAGAAGGAGAAGTAAGAAAGAGAGTGAACAAGAGGAAGGTTCTGGGCAGTTTGTGAATTCTAGAACAGATTTAATGGTGTCTGTTATCATGGTCTGTCTTCTGGTTCCTTTGTTTTGTTTATATGGTCCCTTTGTTAGTCTCCGGCTATAAAGGTGCACTGGCTCTCGTTCGCTCTCTTTCTCTTACCCTCACGTCTTTCTCACAGTCTGTTTCTTGAACACATCCATATGCTGACAGTGTATCCAGGGTGATTTTAAAAAATTTTTTTTTTAGTTTTCCTGGTTGTTTTATCTTTCTTGAATTCTGCCTGACTGCTTTTCTTCTGTAATTACACACTCATCATCATATGAGAAGGATGTGAATCTCATATTCTCCCCTCTGTGCCTCATAAAACTGTAAGTAAATTATGAAGGATAAGCCTCGTAGGGTTGCTATTAATTTAGGACTCGTTACCGAATGCATCAGGTGATCTCCTGGTCTCAAATTCACGCTGTCGTGTCTCACTTTCTCCCTCGCTCGACCACCCCCAAAGGGATGCCTTAATTACATTATTCTGTGTTTTATCTCTGTAGAACACTCATAATTGCATTGGCTGCTATTGAAAAAACAAACAAACAACCAAACAAACAAACCACAGAACACTAGCTAATATGGAGTTGCACTGTTGAGGAGTAACGTAATCTGTATGAAACCACTGAGATACATGCAACGCATTTGACAGAAATGAGCAAGCTGGAACAGCATCATACAGTATATAAGAGAGGCGCATGAATGCAGCATCATAGGGTGTTTCCTTGACACCTGTAATCATCTCCAGCAGGAAATCATACTCAGCTTTATTATTATAGTACTTAAAGATGTGTCTGATCATACGGTGAACAGATTTTAAAGCAGCGGGTCCAGACTTCTTTGGTTCTTCGTGGACTTGGTGACCGTGGCGTTGGAAATACCAGGGGCGCAGATACGTTTTTTTGAACTGGGGGGGACAAAGCTGCCAGCAAACCAACCCCAACATGTGTTGTCAACATGTGTTGACTTTCTAACTATGCCTGTGTGTTGCGTGAGCGGCAGTCAGTCAACAACTCTTCGCAAAGTTTCCTTATGAAACAATATGCTCGCTGAAATTATGGCAGGGAACGCCAGATTAAACATTAAAACTGTACTTTCACTACGACATTACTTTGAATAGACTATCAAAAAATTGCAAGGTGATATGATAAAGTAAGGCACAGTTTACTTACGGTCGTTGTTTTTTGAAAAAACGATGCAATCGTTTTCTGCTTTTTCGGTTTGGCACCCTTCATCATGCCGTGTTGGGGTCCTGAACTAGGAGCTGTCCCCGATATGCCTGTCAAACTTGTTGTGGGTAACCATAGCAACCAAGCTCGAGCTCGCAACCTGTGCAGCTCAACCAACCGAATATCAGTCTTTGTTTTGTTTTATGTGAGTTGTTGCAACTATGTATGTACTGCTGTGCACCTCAATAAACCGAATGGTAATTAGTCTTTTGATTTTTCCGTGAGGTTTGCCTTATGCAAAGAAAGACAGCATAGATGTTTTTTCCTCCCTATAAGTGGGGGGGACCGAACGAGGTGAATTTAAATCTGGGTGGGACAAATCCCACCCGTCCCACCCTCTATCTGTGCCTGTGGGAAATACAGTTCTATTTTGTCACATTTGAAATCCGAACAAATAACAGCTCGCACATTATACAGTAAGTGTCTAGCATCAGGCTGAGAATAGCATTTGGTTCCACAGTAGAGCCATTAAACACCAACAAACGGAACTTAAAGTTACATTTGTTCAGCAAACAGCAAACTTCGCAAGTCATGTAAAATGCTAGTTTTAATTACAATTAATAGTGTAGCAACATTAGCTAAGCTACCTAAATGCAGTATTGTGCTAATAATGATGGCTGTTTCCTTGGTCCGAGGATCAGGGAATCGGTTGACAGGCTCTGAGGTGGCTGTGCAGGCCAATTCTTGACCGGCACACTCGGGAGCAGTTGGGGCAGGCGTATCCTTTGACTGGGTTGGCTGGCTGAAGGTGAGCCGCTCTCCTGCGCTGGCGCTTCTCTTCCGCCGCAGCTCTCCTGGCAGCTTCAAAGGCCTTGGTGCCTTCCTTGATGGTTGACCTCCATGTGGGACGGTCTCTGGCAATCCTTTCCCAGGTGGTAGTGGGAATGTTGGCAGCACTCAGCTGGCACTTAAGCTGGTCCTTGTAGCGCTTGCATGGCCCGCCAGCTTTCCTTTTTCCCTCACTAAGCTCTCCGAAGAAAACGACTTTGGGGAGATGGCTGTCGTCCATACGGCACATGTGTCCTGCCCATCTCAGCTGTCTATTGAGGAGGATGGCTTCCACACTAGGCAAGTTGGCCTGTTCCAGCACTGTGTTGTTTGTGGTGTAGTCTTGCCACCTTATCCTCATGATGGTGCAGAGGCATCGTTGGTGAAATCGCTCGAGGAGTTTGATGTGTTTACGGTACAACAGTTCTGTGGGTGGAAACAAACATCTTGTTGATAAGAGAGGTCAGAAGAAAATGGCCAGATTAGTTTGAGCTGCCAGGAAGGATACAGCTTGCTTGTTAGCTTAGCTAACATTACTTCTCCAGCAGAGAGAGGCCCCTGGCTGCAGCCTGTGGGATTAGGTGCAAAAACCATGGAAAGACAACTACAGGAAACACCCGAACCCAAACCCTAAGCCTTGTACATATTAGCCCCGATACACTCCCTGGGCACTTTAATAGGAATTTGTTCTTGAATGTAAGATTCCTGTTCTTGGCTGGCAGGAGTGGAACCCAATGTGTTCTTCTGCTGTTGCATGCTGAGATGCTTTTCTGCTCACCACAGTTGTAAAGAGTTGCTATGAGTTGCTATATCCTTCCTGGCAGCTCAAACTAATCTGGCCATTTCCCTCTGACCTCTCTTATCAACAAGACGTTTGTTTCCACCCACAGAACTGTCATTCACTCAGTATTTTTTGTTTTTTGCACCACTCTGTGTAAACTCTAGAGACTGTTGTGTGTGAAAACCTCAGGAGAGCAGCAGATCACCAACACCCATGCCACACTTTGAGAACACAGTTTTTCCCATTCTGGGCGGCACAGTGGTGTAGCGATTAGCACTGTCTCCTCGCAGCAAGAAGGTTCTGGATTCGAGCCCAGTGGCCAACGGGGGCCTTTCTGTGTGGAGTTTGCAGCACAGTGTCTGCGTGGGTTTCCTCTGGGTGCTCCGGTTTCCCCCACAGTCCAAAGACATGCAGGTCAGGCTAATTGGTGGCTCTAAATTGACCGTCAGTGTGAATTGTTGTTTGTCTATATGTATCAGCCCTGTGATGATCTAACGACTTGTCCAGGGTGTACCCCGCCTCTCGCCCACAGTCAGCTGGGATAGGCTCCAGCTTGCCCGCCACCCTGCACCGGATAAGTGGTTATGCATAATGGATGGATTTTTCCCATTTTGATGTTTGAAGTGAACATTAACTGACGCTCTTGATTTTGGATCTGCCTGATTTTATGCATTGTGCTGCTGTCAAGGGATTGGCTGATTAGAGAACTGCATAAAGCAGCAGGCGTGTGGGTGTTCCTAATAAAGTGGCAGGTGACTATATGGTAAGTGTGTGACATCTCTCTCCATCTACATCCAGTCCTGCAGGCTGCAGCAAGACATTCCTTGCAAGCAGCGTGTATTTGCCATTGCTAGTTCACTAAAAAGATAGCTATCATTAAGGCCAGTAGTCATATTTGCTCGCGCGTTTGCTAACATTACGGTACGCCAACACAACATAGGTAACTTCTTTTGATGGACAAGTCAGTGTATAGGTGGCATGCAGGAGAGGGGACATTACGACAAGTGTATGTAAAATACTGGGTTTAATTACACAATACTCACCGGCCACTTTATTAGGAATACCCATCCACCTGCTGTTTTATGGCGTTCTCTAATCAGCCGATCCCTTGACAGCAGCACAATCATGCAGATACAAATCAAGACCTTCAGCTAATGTTCACTTTGAACATCAGAAAAGGAAAAATTGTGATCTCAAAGTGTGACTTTTTTTAATTGTAGCGTGGGTGTTGGTTTGAGCCAGATGGACTAGTTTGAGTATTTCTGAAACTGCTGATCTCCTGGGGTTTTCACACACAACAGTCTCTAGAGTTTACACAGAATGGTGCAAAAAACAAAAAAACATCAAATGAGCGAAAGTTCTGTGGGTGGAAACATCTTGTTGATAAGAGACGTCAGAGGGAAATGGCCAGATTAGTTTGAGGTGCCAAGAAGGATATAGCAACTCATAGTAACTCTTTGCAACCGTGGTGAGCAGAAAAGCATCTCAGCATGCAAAAGAAGAACACCACATTGAGTTCCACTCCTGCCAGCCAAGAGCAGGAATCTTAGAATCAAGCACAAGTAGATATTAAAGTGGCCGGTGAGTGTAATAGTTCAGCAATATTAGTTAAGCTACCTAAGCACAGCATTGTGCTAATAATTATCCAGCTTGCTAGTTATCTTAGCGAACATTATGTCTCCAGCAGTAGGTTGTTATGACTCATCTCATCTCATTATCTCTAGACGCTTTATCCTGTTCTACAGGGTCGCAGGCAAGCTGGAGCCTATCCCAGCTGACTACGGGCGAAAGGCGGGGTACACCCTGGACAAGTCGCCAGGTCATCACAGGGCTGATACATAGACACAGACAACCATTCACACTCACATTCACACCTACGGTCAATTTAGAGTCACCAGTTAACCTAACCTGCATGTCTTTGGACTGTGGGGGAAACCGGAGCACCCGGAGGAAACCCACGCGGACATGGGGAGAACATGCAAACTCCACACAGAAAGGCCCTCACCGGCCATGGGGCTCGAACCCGGACCTTCTTGCTGTGAGGCGACAGCGCTAACCACTACACCACCGTGCCGCCCCGTTGTTATGACTAGTTCCCTAAAAAAAAAGCCAGTAGTCATGTTTGCTAGCATGTTTGCTAATTTTAGGCCAGCATTTTTAACAGAGCAGACTGTAGTGCGGTTTTGATGAACCATTTGGTGTATAGGTGGAGTGTAGAGGAGTGGAGGCGCAGTCGGCATCATGGGCATGGGGTGTAGAGAGGGGCATTATTCGCCATGATGGGATTAGTAAAATCAAATAAAGCTAGCAATATGCTATTTGTGTCCAGATAAAAGTCGAAATTTGTATGAGGTTGCTCCCATTTAGTCATTAGAAATTAAATTACAGCATACAGTGTATATATAGCATATGGTAAATACAGTGGACGGTGTATGGTTGCTGCCTCAATGCCCCAGGGTCCCTGAAGCTCCGGTAACTGTCTGTGTGCAATTTCTGTACATGTTCTCACTATGTTTGTGTGGGTTTTCTCCAGGGTCTCCATTTACCTCCCACCTCCCAAAAAGATGCCAGTAGGTAGATCGGCGAAGATAAATGACTCCTAGGTGTGAATGAGTTTGTTAATGTGTATACTAATAGTGCCCTGTGATGGACTTGCATCCCATCCAGGACGTATTCCCAAGTCACACTCAGTATTCCCAGGATAGACGTCGCAGATTCCTTACACACTTAACCAGGATAAAGTTGCAACTGAAAGTCAATTAGAGTGAGTGTATATACGAATCCAAACGTCAGACATACTTCAGATATTGTTCAGAATCCACACTGATCCCAATTTCCTGTTCACGACCACATAATCAATCAACAGACACCGAGGTACCCGGGAGGAAGAAGGAAAAGTCGACACTATTTGTTCCTTTGGGACTGTCAATTCCAAATCTCTATAATACGTTCCTTTCTTTCCACTCATTCAGTCCAGCTGATTAGAAATAATCGATTGTGTCAGCTTTGTGTTTGGAGTCTCAGAGATGTAGTATACAGCAGCAGGGATGCTGTGTGTAGATTGAAGTCTTTTGTTATGTCGTGTTGGCTGCGCATCTGCGTTCCAAACTGCTGTTTGCTGTTTGTGCGCGTGGGTAATGTGCTGGAAAAAAAGGAGCTTTGACAAACTGGCATAAATCATCAGGCAATTAAACAATGTGCAGAGGAATTCGCCATTTGAATGACAAGGAAGGAAGAGAAAAGACCAGAAAAAAAAAAGGAAAAAAGTGATGAGCAGATGGTGGCATCCCTTGTTTTGTGCCCTTTTGAACTGGTCACTCAGAGCAGACATTCTTCTTTCGCTCAAATAGGAAATTAGTATGTAATTATTGGTGTGTGTGTGTGTGTGTGTGTGTGTGTGGTCGGTCTTCAGACTCCTAATTGTGGGTTGTCTGTGAAGAAGGCGGACTTCACACCTTCAATCTGGAAGCATTCCGGGCAAAGCAATTGCCTGAGATAAAAGCTGTTTTCTAGTAGTTTTATGGTTACACGTGTGCACATACACTGCGCGCACATACATACATACATACATACATACATACATACATACATACATACGTACGTATGTACCGTATGTGTGTGTGTGTGTGTGTGTGTGTGTGTGTCATGCAGATGTTTTTCTGAGGTTGGCTCAAACACCAAAGACATAATTTGTTTCAATTGCAGGCATTTTTCCCATTTTGCTTTTGAAACAGAACAAAGGATAATAAGAAAGAAATATCTTCTTCCATAAACTCTAATGTCTCTCTCTTTGTTGCTCGTAATTAAGTCTAAGTCAATTTAGCATGATTTACTGGTACAACCATATTTAGTTACAGTATCACCAAAGCATCACTCAAATGATAGTGAATACAGCATGAACGCAAATATTTCCCCTAAAATATCAAAGGCAAAATGAAATGACCATTGCAAAAATCTCAGAGCCAATTTATCTACAGTGTCTTGCAAAAGTGTTCATCCCCCTTGGTGTTTATCCTGTTTTGTCGCATTATACTGTTTAGCTGGAATTAAAATGGATTTCTGGAGGGTTAGCACCATTTGATTTACACAACATGCCTACTGCTTTAAAGGTGAAACTTGTTTTATTGTGACACAAACAATAATTAAGATAAAAACAAAACAGAACTCTGGGGTGTGCATAGGTATTCACCCCCCGAAGTCAATACTTTGTAGAGCCACCTTTTGCTGCAATTACAGCTCCAAGTCTCTTGGGGTTTGTCTCTATTAGCTTAGCACATCTAGCCACTGGGATTTTTGCCCATTCCTCAAGGCAAAACTGCTCCAACTCCTTCAGGTTAGATGGGTTGCGTTGGTGTACAGCAATCTTCAAGTTATGCCACAGATTCTCAATTGGATTGAGGTCTGGGCTTTGACGAGGCCATTCCAAGACATTTAAATGTTTCCCTTTAAACCACTCCAGTGTCGCTTTAGCAGTATGTTTAGGGTCATTGTCCTGCTGGAACGTGAACCTTCATCCCAGTCTCAAACCTCTGGCCAACTCAAACAGGTTGTCCTCTAGAATTGCCCTGTATTTAGTGCCATCCATCATTCCTTCAGTCCTGACCAGCTTTCCTGTCCTTGCAGATGAAAAATATCCCCACAGCATGATGCTGCCACCACCATGCTTCACTGTAGGAATGGTGTTCTCAGGGTGATGGGTTTGCGCCACACATGGCATTTCCCATGATGGCCAAAAAGATCAATTTTAGTCTCATTTAACCAAAGAATCTTCTTCCATGTGTTTGGGGAGTCTGCCACATGCTGTTGTGCAAACTCCAAATATGTTTTCTTAAGCAATGGGTTTTTATCTAGCCACTCTTCCATAAAGCCCCACTCTGTGGACCGTATGGCTTAAAGTGGTCCTATGGACAGATACTCCCATCTCTTTTGTGGATCTTTGCAGCTCCTTCAGTGTTATCTTTGGTGTCTTTGTTGCATCTCTGATTTAATGCCCTTCTTGTCCGGTCTGTGAGTTTTGGTGGGCGGCCTTCTCTTGTCAGGTTTGTAGTGGTGACATATTCTTTTTATTTTGCTATAATGGATTTAATGGTACTCTGTGGGATATTCAAAGTTTTGGATATTTTTTATAACCCAACCCTGATCTATACTTCTCCACAACTTTGTCTCTGACCTGTTTGGAGGCTCCTTGGTTTTCATGTTGCTTGCTTAGTAGTGTTGCAGAGTCAGGGTCCTTCCAGAAAAGGTTGATTTATACAGACATCATGTGACCGATCATATGACACTTTGATTGCACACAGGTGGATCTTAATCAACTAATTATGTGACTTATGAAGTGAATTGGTTGGACCAGCTCTTATTTAGGGGTTTTATACGAAAGGGGGTGAATACCTATGCACACTCCAGATTTCTGTTTTTTCATCTTAATTCTTGTTTGTGTCACAATAAAACAACAATGTGCACCTTTAAAGTGGTCGGCATGTTGTGTAAATCAAATGGTGCTAACCCTCCAAAAATCCATTTTAATTCCAGCTTGTAATGCAACAAAACATGACAAACACCAAGGGGGATGAATACTTTTGCAAGACACTGTATACTGTGTGTTTTATATATCTACTAAGCGTTTTACTGGGAAATATGCCACTCGTATCCGGGACATTGAGAACTACAACTGTGACATTTTTCAATATCCTCACTCGTGAGGAAATCGATGAATTGTTTTGAAAAATTTGGGTACTTTTTGTTTGTGAATGTGTCCTATAGAAAAGAAAATCACACATTGGCTTGAAATATGAAGTTTATCTTCTCGTATTGAAAAACTCATATTTTTGAAATGAAATACATGACGGATCTGAGTGACATATTTAAATAATATTGGCTGGTGTTGAGTGGTATATCAGCTATATTCCATTCAGATAGCATGATACTGAACAAGTCAAAGACAAGTTCAGTATCATGCTAGCTGAATAGAATACACTACCGTTCAAAAGTTTGGGGTCACCCAGACAATTTTGTGTTTTCCATGAAAAGTCACACTTTTATTTACCACCATAAGTTGTAAAATGAAAAGAAAATATAGTCAAGACATTTTTCTGGCCATTTTGAGCATGTAATCGACCCCACAAATGTGATGCTCCAGAAACTCAATCTGCTCAAAGGAAGGTCAGTTTTATAGCTTCTCTAAAGAGCTCAACTGTTTTCAGCTGTGCTAACATGATTGTACAAGGGTTTTCTAATCATCCATTAGCCTTCTGAGGCAATGAGCAAACACATTGTACCATTAGAACACTGGAGTGAGAGTTGCTGGAAATGGGCCTCTATACACCTATGGAGATATTGCACCAAAAACCACACATTTGCAGCTAGAATCATACATGTCAACCTTTGGTCAATCAGACCTGTATAACCAACCTCCAAAATCCGTATTTCCCTTATAAAATCCGTATAAGATGCAAATTAAAATAATTTACCTAAAATTTGAATGATAATTAACAATGATATATCCAAGTTACTTTTTATTCAATATTAATAACAATAAACCTTCGGAATGAATACAAAGCTCCAATGTTTGACAAAAACACAGTGTCACTCTAATGTTCTGAATTGTACTCCATGACAGCTTTTTTTAGCACTCCGCACCAATACCTCACGAGGCTGCATGTCACAGCAAGTGTCTGTGTTGATCTTGCCGGAGTGCCCATTCAGAATCTTTTCAGTCGCTACTGAAAGTCGCTCAGGTGGAAATACGTGTTTCAAACAAAATGTTACTTCACGGTTGGCGGGATTCTCGCAATGCGGTGTGCGCATGATCAAAAGTGGAACAAAGTCTCGCTACCACAAGATAACGCACTGGCTGTCAGTGCTGTCTGTGGTGTACAGTACGTTTGTAAATGTTATGCGCTCTTTTATCATCGTGGGAATTGATTATAGCTCTAAATAAATATTGAAGTTTTTTTAAAGAATCCGTATAACTTTATTTGTACGCCCGTATACTACGTTTATTGAATCAAATCCTTATAAAATACGGACATTCCGTATAGGTTGACATGTATGTAGAATAGTCATTTACCACATTAGCAATGCATAGAGTGGATTTCTGATTAGTTTAAAGTGATCTTCATTGAAAAGAACAGTGCTTTTCTTTCAAAAATAAGGTCATTTCAAAGTGACCCCAAACTTTGGAACGGTAGTGTATATCTGATAGAGCACAAAAAAACCCCATTATTATTATTATTATTATTATTATTATTATACACTCTCTTCATATCAGCATTCTCAAAGGCCAACACTAGCTTACGCTAGCTCGGTGCTGTTAATGTGGCAGTGCAGTTATCTTCCAGCCAGTGTTCATCAATAGTGTTGGCGAAGGCCAACGCTAGTGCAGTCAAACCAGTGCTATTGAGAGCTCCTAGCACAGGCTAATGACCGCGAAACTAGGATTTCTGTCTCCAGACCCTTCTTCCACGCACACTCACTACAGTATTTTTCACTCATACTTAAGTATTCATATCCCTTTGTAATTTACTGAGTTACTGTTAACATCATCAACAACTCCACACAACAGAGCAACCTGGCAGCCAAAATTCTCTCAAAATCTTACATATTTAACAAAGCAAACCTGGCAGCCATGATTGTTTCCAAATTGTCAGTCGCTAGCTAGTGTGGAAGTTTTATGTCTCTGACTTGTGACGTCATGTTGTCTTGACAACGTGCAATATTGTAACAATATTGTACGCTCATTCTCCATTGGATAGAGTGATGTAATACACACAGGATAAGCGATATGCTAACAATATTGCATGCTATCAAACCAAATGGATGAAACCTGCTAGAAGGGAACAGAATACATGTTTTATTCCATGGAAAAAGGTGTCCTGTATGTATAATAATTCCTGATATTTCACTCCAGTGACGGTACTCCCAGTGTTTTCCTGCTGAGTACTGTAGATGCGCATTGACAAAATGGTGAACCGGTTCAAAATTAATATTCTTTTGATTAACTTGCGTAGTTTTTTTGTTGATGTGTCCATATAATATAAAGAACATTACAGAGTTGTGCAAAGATATGAAGTTTATCTTCTCATGTTGAAAAATATTCGCGGCGCTTACTCGTGATACATTCACCATTCGAAGATAAACTTCATATCTTCACACGACCGTGTAATATCCTCTATATATACACAGCACTGTGTAAAAGTCTTAGGCACCTTATTTTTTTCATCCAAACTTTGTTATAGATTTCTATTTTATGATTTCTACATTATCGAGTCAGTACAAAAACATTTTAGAGTCCAAATGCTCATTTTCCAGCACAAAATTAAACATTATAGAAAAAAATGTCTGTATCTGAGCAGCATATTACATAAGAGAGCACTTTTCAGATGAAAAAAGAAAGCATAATGAAGGCTACTGGGTTTTGGTGCAAAATGAAGAAGCGAGTGTGACAGTCAAAGTGTGCAGAAGAACTGGGGCTGGTTCTGTAAGATGCTCAGTAAAACCTACAGCTCATTTCCTTATAAAACTGCACTCACTGTACCTCAGACTACTATATATTTTTTTCAAGCACAGGGTCGTCTCACACCAAATATTGACTTTGTTTCATTTATTATCGCTTACTGATTACTGTTTATAGTATTTTTTAAATGTTGAAACATTTCATTTCATTATTTTTAAGCTGTTTTTGGTCTCCAGCATTTCTTTCCATGTGCCTAAGACTTTTGTGCGGGACTGTATATGTATGGGGGCGGCACGGTGGTGTAGTGGTTAGCGCTGTCGCCTCACAGCAAGAAGGTCCGGGTTCGAGCCCCGTGGCCGGCGAGGGCCTTTCTGTGTGGAGTTTGCATGTTCTCCCCGTGTCCGCGTGGGTTTCCTCCGGGTGCTCCGGTTTCCCCCACAGTCCAAAGACATGCAGGTTAGGTTAACTGGTGACTCTAAATTGACCGTAGGTGTGAATGTGAGTGTGAATGGTTGTCTGTGTCTATGTGTCAGCCCTGTGATGACCTGGCGACTTGTCCAGGGTGTACCCCGCCTTTCGCCCGTAGTCAGCTGGGATAGGCTCCAGCTTGCCTGCGACCCTGTAGAAGGATAAAGCGGCTAGAGATAATGAGATGAGATGTATATGTATGTTTCACAAAACTTTTGAAAAGATAAAAAATGCAGTGAAAAACTTCAACTCTGTCTCAGCAGCAGAGGTACACTCTCTTATTCCAGGATCACACTCAAAGAATTCAAACTGATTTGACACAGTTTTGGCGTGGCTGACAAATTTCCAGCATCGAGTCTGAATATGAATGGCGGGGATGCCAAACGGGCCTAAGAGTGTGACATAATCGAAGAACAGCGATATGGCATCTGGGACACCTCATAAAACCCTGATGAAAAAGTATACCATGTCAGAATTTTTTTGTATTTTCTTGCCTAGTTTGACAACTCCTACAATTTGTTCCTTGATAGCCACGATTGACAGTTTCTTGACTGATGACACGCAAGGACATGAATGATAATTGGTTGGGGTCAAACTTGTGTCGCCAGTTTCTCAACCAGTACACAGTAAGAATTTATGGCACTATGATTTGTCTAATATGACATGGTGACCATTGTGAAAGATGATAAGATAATATCATATCATGTCTGATCCCAGCATTAGGTTCCTTTTTATTTATTTATTTTAAAATATGGCCTGTCTTTATGGCCAGACTATGATCAGTGACTGTCATTTTAATTCTGTATTTTGTCTCAGTCGCTGTTTTCAGAAAAAAACTTCTCCAGCAGACTACGGGAGGATAGCAAAGTATTTGGCTTTATTCTCATGCTTGTTTTACAGTATTTGTGTTTGGGTTAGATCTATTACGTTGTGTATCAGGCTGGTCCTGACGCGTATATTAGTGTGTTAGCACTCACATTTTTTCCTAGCAGGGCGGGGTTGCCGTTTTTTTTTTTTACTTTTCCAGCTACACAAAGTGCTGGACTTTATGACATACAGTATTACGAGTTATGCATGCTTCATCACACAATGTGCAACAATATTCTTAGAACCAAACACTAATTTTTGTGCAGAACAAAAAAGAACGAACAGACACGTTTTAGTTTTCTGCTCAGGTTGGGTATGAATTCAAGTCATTTTTACTGTGCTGAGAAAGTCCTTATAACTATTAGGAACACCTATAGACCTGCTGTTTTATGCAGTTATCTCATCAGCCAATCCCTTCACAGCAGCACAATGCATAAAATCATGCAGATACAAATCAAGACCATCAGCTAATGTTCACTTTGAACATCAGAATGGGAAAAATTGCGATCTCAAAGTGTGACTTTCTTTCACTGTAGCGTGGGTGTTGGTTTGAGCCAGATGGACTGGTTTGAGTATTTCAGAAACTGCTGATCTCCTGGGGTTTTCACACACAAAAGTCTCTAGAGTTTACACAGAATGGTGCGAAAAACAAAAAACATCAAGTGAGCGACAGTTCTTTGGGTGGAAACAAACACTTTGTTGATAAGAGACGTCAGAGGAAAATGGCCAGATTAGTTTGAGCTGCCAAGAAGGATATAGTAACTCACAGCAACTCTTTACAACCGTGGTGAGCAGAAAAGCATCTCAGCATGCAACAGTAGAAGAACACATTGGGTTCCACTCCTGCCAGCCAAGAACAGGAAACTTAGAATCAAGAACAAGTTCCTATTAAAGTGGCCAGTCAGTGTATATCAACAATAACAACAACAGGGTTGAAAATAATTATTTTTAATTTTGTTCATCAAACAGTAACATTTTAATCCAGGAACTTTTCAATGATATGAAACAATCCATTACAACAATTTATGATAGTATCCTTCAAGTAATGGATCTTAATTGTAGTTGTTTGAGTGGATTCCATCAGATTCCTGTTGGTTTCTACTAGGGATTTTCTGTGTACTGGAGGGCGGCACGGTGGTGTAGTGGTTAGCGCTGCCGCCTCACAGCAAGAAGGTCCGGGTTCGAGCCCCGTGGCCGGCGAGGGCCTTTCTGTGCGGAGTTTGCATGTTCTCCCCGTGTCCGCGTGGGTTTCCTCTGGGTGCTCCGGTTTCCCCCACAGTCCAAAGACATGCAGGTTAGGTTAACTGGTGACTCTAAATTGACCGTAGGTGTGATTGTGAGTGTGAATGGTTGTCTGTGTCTATGTGTCAGCCCTGTGATGACCTGGCGACTTGTCCAGGGTGTACCCCGCCTTTCGCCCGTAGTCAGCTGGGATAGGCTCCAGCTTGCCTGCGACCCTGTAAAAGGATAAAGCGGCTAGAGATAATGAGATGAGATGAGATTCTCTGGGCACTGTACCCATAAACAGCAGAGCGCTGTAGAGCATTCTTTTATGGATAGATAATTACCATATTAATAATGTTAGGTAAGCCATTAGGAACCATTACAGACCATCAAACTCCAATAGGAACCAACAGAAATCTTTGATTTTTATTTATTTAATTATTTTTTTTTTAGTGATTTTCCAGCAGGTTGTTCAAATTGTTGAAGAAAATCATCTAGAATCCCAGCGTCAGTTGATTCCTGTTTGGATCAGTCATTGCTTTTGAATAGACAGTTGGAAAATTCTCAAAGATCTGGCCATTAGTTAACAATGTATGGCTCTTATTTATTTATTTATTTATTTATTTATTTATTTATAGCATTAGTGAGAGTTTATCTTGAGCTCAGGTTGATATCTGCATTACTGTTTTGTGTGTACTCCCCATGTCTGTGTGGGTTTTCTGGTTTCCCTCCAAATCCTAAAACATGCTGGTAGGTGGATTCCAACGTTGATGTTGAATGAATGAATAATGACTGAGTGTCTGGCCAACTGAGCAGAAGTTTGGTTTGTGGCCCACACATCTCCATCATATAGAAAAACTGCATCTATAACCGATCCATATCTCAGACAGATTGTAATTAAAAAGTGAATGCGCTTCTTTTGCTTAATGTAATTAAGGATATTAAGAATAAAATAGTCCCAAGTTCGTATGGCTAGACATGGACTACGCTACATTAAACACCATACAGTAGTGAGTGTGTCTGGATGAATACTTTACTAACATTACTGTCCATCTTCCTGTCCCCAACAGTTCTGGTCACCGCTATCATGACAACCCACACGTCCTTCCTCCTGATTCTCCTGGCTGTTCTTCGATTGGCTGGCTGTTCATTTCCAGATGAACCAGGTCCTTTAATCTCCACCCCTGCTGAGGGTAAGTCCCTCCTCCACCTCCACCATCCACAATTTCCACCCTACCAATTACAGCAGCTGAAGGGTGACATTTGGACAGGGCCCTGCGGGAATTCGACTGTGACCAGGAAAGAAAAATCTCATGGGATGACGAAGAACTGGAGAATGAGCTCATACAAGCCAGAAGGATAGGATTTTTACACTTGTCAGGCAGGAATGGGCAAGAACAAAAATAATTATCGAAAGATATTTTTAGAATTTCAAAATATAATCCGTGGCACGGTGGTGTAGTGGTTAGCACTGTCGCCTCACATCAAGAAGGTCCTGGGTTCAAGCCCAGTGGCTGACGAGGGCCTTTCTGTGTGAAGTTTGCATGTTCTCCCCGTGTCTGCGTGGGTTTCCTCCGGTTTCTCCCACAGTCCAAAGACATGCAGGTTAGGCTAATTGGTGACTCCAAGTTGACCGTAGGTGTGAATGGTTGTTTCTGTCTGTGTTATCCCTGCGATGACTTCGCAACTTGTCCAGGGTGTACCCTGCCTCTCACCCATAGTCAGCTGGGATAGGCTCCAGCTTGCCCACGACCCTGTACAGGATAAGCAACTACAGATAATGGATGGATGGAAAATGTAATTAAAAATATTGTGATTTATTGATATGATTGCAATGTTTTGCACCCCGAGTGTGAAAACACAGGGTAATGGATTTGTTTATTAGATGAGCAGCAGCATTTTCGTAGTCCGGTCGCTATTAGCATTATTTTTGTTTCATAATTAAAATTCTTGTCTGTTTTTATGCACAATAATGATGGAATGTTTTTGTCAGCCCTCCTCCTGAAAATTCAGGACAGCTTATTCCAGTAATCTAGGTCATCAGAAACATTGGGATATCATCACGACATGCTTTTTATTAGATTTTGGCTATTCTTTTCTCCTTTTCCTTATTAAAGTAATTCTTCTGTATTTTTCAACAAAATCTCATGCTACTGCATCTGCAGACTGTGTGCAATTACTACACATGAAATATTTTTTCAGACTGAGAAAATAACAGAAAACCTGTTTACTTGAGACTCATTTATAGTTCTTCAGTTCTTTAAAGTACTTCTTTAGTACTTTAGTGTAAGGCATTTTAAATTAAATTTAAATGTGTATAATTTGCCTTTTCTGTTAAGGGACTACTTTTTCAGAGATGAGCATTTGTGATTATGTTTTAGAAACATAGCTGGGTGGCTCTGATCAAGCATGACCACCATTAAACCATAAAGTGTAAAGAACCATCATTAGGCTTTACTTTAATTCTGTAAAACTAAATAAGAATAGCTTTATCTCATTTCTGTCTCATGTTAAAAAGGTTAGTAATTGTAGTTCCATGACCTCGGGGTAGAACCAGGACAGTGATGATTACTTGAACACCTTTTTAAGTTCTCACGAGGTCCACACCAGTTCTGAAGGAACCCTGGTAGTTACCTGGGGTTTGTAGAAGCAGAGTTACATACCCAACTAGAATTCTGTTTCAGCCGTCCTAACTGATACGTGTGGAGAGAATCTCTTGGATAATGGTGTGATGACATCCACCACCCAATGAGCCAGTCTTTGCCCCTGCATAGTGAAGCATAGACCTCTGTGTCTTTCCTCAATGACAGATGAACAGTTGGTTGTCTGCCATCCAGTTGAAATAGTACCAAAGGGCATGTATGGGGCACAGCGAGGAACACACTACAGGTACTCTTTCATGACTTCTACAAGGTCACTCGACTGATTTACAAAGTCATATGACCTTAGGTAGGAATCTGGAATTCAACCACAAGGTCACCCCAGATTCATCTGGCCACCAACACAACACACACATGGCAAACTTATCTCCAGAATCAGAGGTGATCCCTTGCAATTAGGGCAGTTTTCAGACACTTGCTTCAGTTCAGCATCTTTCATAGGCTTAAAAGAAGAGGCCTTAAGGGACTGCAGCACAAGGAAAAAGTTGCGGAAAGGGTACCCACAGCGAAAAATAAACATATGCTAGAAATACTGCACATTTTGTACAAATGTCAAGTCAAGTTTATTTGTATGGCACTTTGAACAATAGACATTGTCGCAAAGCAGCTTTACAGAATTTTAATGATTTTAGGTGTTTATTTTAAGAAAATTTACCTTTTGATTATCACAGCTTTTGTTTGGTCCTTCTCAAAGGTCAAATGAAAGGTTTTGTCAGTTTTTTTGAGCTTTTTGGCAGATATTTATGCCAAGAATTCCAACCATTCAACAAAAACTCGAGAAGGCAGCGAAGACAACGTTGGCATCTTTTGAGCAATCCACTCGGTTTGCAATTACAAAAGTCCCATGTGGGAATAAATCAGCTCCTTTGGGGGATAATTGAGCCCTTTCGAGGGATTATTTGAGAGTCTTTACACTACACTTGTGAAACAAAATGTGCTCATTAGTACTAAATAATGCTTCTAAGACAATTCATGAACAAGTGCGTTCTTGCTATTTTGAAAATAGATCTAGTTCACAGCACTGTATTTTGAACAAAACGCAGTAAACAAAATTGGTAACCAAAATACTACAAGCCCTGATGCTGCTCACAGCTTGGTGATGCTTGCAAGAGATGAGGCGAGTTTAATTGATAACATGTATATATGCTACATTTACTGCATGGACATTGTATCAGAAAACAATTTTATTTATAAGCAGTAGCCACATGTACCCATAAGGTACCTTTTTTTTGTGTGATCCATTGCCGACAACTGAGAAATGTAAACGACTTGCTAAACAGTGGCTACATGACTTGGGAACAGAACATACTTTAGAAACACTCTCCTTTGGCACAAATTCTGTTGTTTGCGAGGACCATTTTGAGCCTGATTGCTTTGAAATGAAACTACAGCCCGAGCTCTTGGGCTACGCAGGTCACGTTAGAATCAAACCCAATGCTAAAACATTATTTAGCAAACCAGCTACAGTACCTTACAAAATGGATGAATAAAAATCAATACTAAAACCCACGGCTTGAAATATAACAATCAGAATGCAAAGACATTGACATCAAAGACCTACCCTTCTTGAGCAAAACCATTAAAAAACACTCCTGTTGTAAAAACCTCGGACATCTCAACAACTCTGCCAACCTGGTGGAAGATAAATACAATGACAAACTTTGATATGACACCTTGCAAACACACTCCAGTCTGGTCAAATCCAAACTTCTTGGTCAATAAAACTCTAATAAAATCTCAAATCTGGAAACAAAAAGAATCTCCCATCTTCATTACATCTTTGGTAACAACACGCTCCTCAGCTTTGAAGAATTGAGCCAGAGGTATGGCATTGTTTGAGATCGGTTTCTACTATCCATACAAATAAAAAATGTACTAAAACCAAAAATGAATATTGCTTTTAATAATCAACAACCTTCTTTACTCAAAAAAATTGATGACTGGATCTGACTCTAAGAAACAGGTCTCAAAAATATATCAACTGCTATCTACTATAGATCCAACCATTGCCATACCCAAAAATAAATGGGAAGATGACTTATCCATCTCTACTGGTGCCAACTTCTGGGAACAAATCTGCTCTAACACTTTTTCACAATGACCTCATCTACAAATCTACAATTAATACAATACAACATATTAGACAGGACACATCTCACTCAACATAAAATACAAACATAAAAGCATAAAGTGGGCTTCAATACTGACATGTGTTCTCACTGCTCACTTAATACCACAGACACCAATACCCAAGCCACATGGCACTGTCAAATGGTTCATCAATTCTGGGAATGCATCACCCACATCATATCTTTGGTTCTGGACTGTACCATCCCACTATCTCCAAAGCTCTGCCTGCTTGGAGATCTAACAACTCTTGACCCACGATATAAAACTAATTTTGAGTTATGAGCCACCCTTGCTGTCACTAAGAAAGCAGTACTCATGAACTAGAAAACTAGACATAAACTCAGTACGTCATTATGGATTCAATTAATTACAGAACACACACTACAGTGGTGCTTGAAAGTTTGTGAACCCTTTAGAATTTTCTATATTTCTGCATAAATATGACCGAAAACAACATCAGATTTTCACACAAGTCATAAAAGTAGATAAAGAGAACCCAGTTAAACAAATGAGATAAAAATATTATACTTGGCCATTTATTTATTGAGGAAAATGATCCAATATTACATATCTGTGAGTGGCAGAAGTATGTGAACCTTTGCTTTCAGTATCTGGTGTGACCCCCTTGTGCAGCAATAACTGCGAGTAAATGTTTCTGGTAACTGTTGATCAGTCCTGCAAACTGGCTTGGAGGAATTTTAGCCCATTCCTCCGTACAGAACAGCTTCAACTCTGGGACGTTGGTGGGTTTCCTCACATGAACTGCTTGCTTCAGGTCCTTCTACAACATTTCGATTGGATTAAGGTCAGGACTTTGACTTGGCCATTCCAAAACATTTAATTTTATTCTTCTTTAACCATTCTTTGGTAGAACGACTTGTGTGCTTAGGGTCGTTGTCTTGCTGCATGACCCACCTTCTCTTGAGATTCAGTTCATGGACAGATGTCCTGACATTTTCCTTTAGAATTTGCTGGTATAATTCAGAATTCATTGTTCCATCAATGATGGCAAGCCGTCCTGGCCCAGATGCAGCAAAACAGGCCCAAGCCATGATACTACCACCCCCATGTTTCACAGATGGGATAAGGTTCTTATGCTGGAATGCAGTGTTTTCCTTTCTCCAAACATAACGCTTCTCATTGAAACCAAAAAGTTCTATTTTGGTCTCATCCGTCCACAAAACATTTTTCCAATAGCCTTCTGGCTTGTCCATGTGATTTTTAGCAAACTGCAGACGAGCAGCAATGTTCTTTTTGGAGAGCAGTGGCTTTCTCCTTTCAACCCTGCCATGCACACCATTGTTGTTCAGTGTTCTCCTGATAGTGGACTTATGAACATTAACATTAGCCAATGTGAGAGAGGCCTTCAGTTGCTTAGAAGTTACCCTGGGGTCCTTTGTGACCTTGCCGACTATTAGACGCCTTGCTCTTGGAGTGATCTTTGTTGGTCGACCACTTCTGGGGAGGGTAACAATGGTCTTGAATTGTGGATTGGTGGAGTCCAAACTCTTTAGAGATGGTTTTGTAACCTTTTTCAGCCTGATGAACATCAACAACGCTTTTTCTAGGGTCCTCAGAAATCTCCTTTGTTCGTGCCATGATACACTTCCACAAACATGTGTTGTAAAGATCAGACTTTGATAGATCCCTGTTCTTTAAATAAAACAGGGTGCCCACTCACACCTGATTGTCATCCCACTGATTGAAAACACCTGACTCTAATTTCACCTTCAATTTAACTGTTAGTCCTAGAGGTTCATATACTTTTGCCACTCACAGGTATGTAATATTGGATCATTTTCCTCAATAAATAAATGACCAAGTATAATATTTTTGTCTCATTTGTTTAACTGGGTTCTCTTTATCTACTTTAAGGACTTGTGTGAAAATCTGATGTTGTTTTCGGTCATATTTATGCAGAAATATAGAAAATTCCAAAGGGTTCACAAACTTTCAAGCACCACTGTATATGAAAAAATAACAGGTTCTTGAGCAATCCAAATGCTCTGACAAACCTGGAAACCAATTATTTCCTTTCTAAATTTGCCTGTGAGCTAACACCACTCCTACATACTCATGCTCCCAATAAGTGTAAAATGTGTTAATAAAAAAATCCCATCCATCCATCCATCCATTATCTGTAACCGCTTATCTTGTGCAGGATCGTGGGCAAACTGGAGCCTATCCCAGCTGACTATGGGTGAGAGATGGGGTACACCCTGGACAAGTCGCCAGGTTATCACAGGGCTAACACATAGAGACAAACAACCATTCACACTCACATTCACACCTACGGTCAATTTAGAGTCACCAATTAGCCTAACCTGCATGTCTTTGGACTGTGGGGGAAACCGGACCACTCGGAGGAAACCCACGCAGACACGGGGAGAACATGCAAACTCCACACAGAAAGGCCCTCGTCAGCCACTGGGCTCGAAGCCAGAACCTTCTTGCTGTGAGGTGACAGTGCTAACCACTACACCACCGTGCCGCCCATAAATAATCCCATGTTATTTAAAAAAAAAAGCAAATTAAAAATAAGTGCTGGAAAAAAACTATCTATCTTATGTAAATAAAGATACAAATTTCACTGTCCGGTGGTCAGCTGTTTATGAGATATGTTGCCTTGCACTTACAATCAGGTTCCCTACGGTTGCAAAAGCTATCAAAAATCAGGTCGATGCATTATCATATTCTCTTTAGTATGGAGCTTTGCTCCACTCTGCTATAAACTCACACTGGGCTTTGAGCTGTCATAAGCTTATATTTAGATCAAATAAACCATTGTGGTACATTGCATGTCTACACCTGTATTCACACACGTAATAAATAGGCTTTATAGCTAGTATGGACACACACGTACACACAAACACGTGCACACACTAAGTTTTGATATATAATAGGCTGCTTACCGATTTGCGAATTCTCCATCTGGTGCTGGCCCTCTCACATGCATGGCTGTCCTGGTCTGTATATAGTCCATTTCCAATGCAGGCTTGTGTATGGCATACATTTCCAAGCTGCGTTTATCCGTGAAACAATTCAATGACTGTGTCTGTATTATATCACATAAAAGTCCATGCTCTTTACAACAAACACATTCAACATCTGTTTTTTGCTTGGCACACTTTCCAAATCAGCACTAGATAGTTGCCAAACCCTTTTTCCTGCCTTCCTGACTTTGCACTTGCAAAACCCCGCTGATTTTCATCATTAGAATCATCTGATGATTCGCTGCTGAAATCATTTACCAGATGTGGATGGTCCTTTTTCCAAGGTTCATGCAGATATCTGGTTTCTCCATTGTCCGCAGTGACTTGAACTAATTTTTATCTGACTAAATCCAGACCAGGGGCGGCACGGTGATGTAGTGGTTAGCGCTGTTGCCTCACAGCAAGAAGGTCTGGGTTCGAGCCCCGTGGCCGGCGAGGGCCTTTCTGTGTGGAGTTTGCATGTTCTCCCCGTGTCTGCGTGGGTTTCCTCTGGGTGCTCCGGTTTCCCCCACAGTCCAAAGACATGCAGGTTAGGTTAACTGGTGACTCTAAATTGACCATGAGTGTGAATGGTTGTTTGTGTCTATGTGTCAGCCCTGTGATGACCTGGCGACTTGTCCAGGGTGTACCCCGCCTTTCGCCCGTAGTCAGCTGGGATAGGCTCCAGCTTGCCTGCGACCCTGTAGAACAGGATAAAGTGGCTAGAGATAATGAGATGAGATGAGAGAAATCCAGACCAACAAGTATGTTTACATCAGCTACACTTAACTTTCGGTATGTGGCTATCAATGACTTGATGTCACATCCTGGGTATCATATCGGTTGCCCATGCGCAAAAAGCTTGATGCGCTTTTGGACTCTTAGACACTTATGATAGCTAATCCTGTGGCTGCACTTGTGTGCATTATTATAATTAGGGCTTGTACTATTGATATCGATCATGGTTAAATGCTGTACTGGTACCCTTTAAGTTTATAAAGACTTGAATACTAGGGGCTCTTGCCTTCAGGACTGCTTCCTTGATGGTTTGGTTGCAGTTCTTAATTGTTGATTAATGCTAAAGAGCCTAACCCACAGGTAAAGGTGACCTTATTGAGGATGACATTGATTTTAGACAGCAAATCTGTTCAGGGAAGAAGCGTTGAGAGTGTTCCAAGCAAAAGCTGTAGTAAAAACCTAGGTGTTGCCAGTCATTATGGGGCTACAAGCTGGAATCTGTGGCCTACGTCCTAAATTCTTTACAACTTGAATCAACAAAATGAAACCTGTAGTAGATCATGATGACTGAAAATTGTGGGTCAGTGCATCCTATCCCATTAGGCTATCCAGGTCTGCCAAACAGAACCACAATTGACAAGGCTATCAATATTATCAAGGGAAGACTGACTCAAAGCTATAGATACCATTAGCATTTTATGAAAAAAGATGATAGTAATGTATAAAAATCTATGCACCAAGGTAGAAGACAAAAAAAGGAGGCTGTTTTCACCTTTAGAGAAGTAAACCTGTAGCTCTGTAGTCACAAGAGAATAGCTCCATATGGTGTACATGTGCTCTAACGACAAAGGAAAGATGGTGATATGACAGCAGTATTTATTGTAAATACTGCATCATGGAGCACCATGTAACTTTGTTGGAAGATCTTGGAATGCATGTGTACACTCACACAAGAAGTAGTATCCTGCCCAGGGTGGTTGAAATGTGATGAAATTATTCCTTATGGTAATTGCCAACACACTGCAGATGCCATGAATAGAGATTAGGTTGAAGATTATGTAGGGGCTGGCATGATGTTGCAGTGGTAAGCACTGTCACCTCACAGGAAGAAGGTTCTGGGTTCAAACCTGGTGGCCGACTGGGTCCTTGCATGTTCCACCTGTGCCTGCATGAGTTTCCTCACAGACCAAACATGTGTCAAAGTCAAGTCAAAGTCCCTTCCATGCCAGGATCTGGTCTTCCCAGGCAGTCTCCTGTCCCACCAGCTCTTTGAAGTGCATGGGTGCGGCGCTGGTCTCCGTTTCCATAGCCCTCAGCCAGCCTCTTGCCTATACAGCTAGGGTTACAGTGGGGGGCTAGTCCTCTGGTAACCACGAGAATTTGACTTCCCTACTCGCATCTGTATTGCAGCGTGCCTTGCCAGATGGCAGTAGGTACCATTTTTACGATGGCCTTTGGTATGACTTGACCCCGAGTAGAACTTGCAATCTCCTGGTCGAGAGGCAGACATGCTAATCACTAGGCTAGCTCGCGGTCCAAACACATGTGGATTAGGTCAACTGGCTACTCTAAATTGCCCATAGGTGTGAATGTTAGTATGAATGGTTGTTTGTCTCTGGGTTAGCCCTGCAATAAAGTGGTGACCTAGGTGCCCAAGCTGTATGCTGCCTCTTGCCCAAAATCAGCTGGGACTGTCTCTAGCTTCCCCATGACCCTGACAGATACTGTAAATGGTATCGATAATGGATGGATGGATTTCTCATGTAATTAAATATAGGATATTGAAACACTTTGTGCTGCTATACAAGTCACTGTGAATTACTTTGCTCTTTTAGAAATGATCAAAATTGAGAATTCAACAGTGCCTTTGTATAAGCAAGTATAATAAACTCATGGTGTGCTAGCTGCCTTATCCTATGTGCTGTAGCTTACTCTTAAAAGGGTACAATGTGCTGCATACAATTAACTATGACTCAACTAAATATAACAAATGCCACCACCCTTTTATTATTCACCTTAACAACAAATATTGGGAGGAAAGCTGCTGTCAGTTGTTGTTTTTTTCAGTAATGACCTTTTACAAAGGCACTTAAAAGCTGTTAGTTTTCAACACATCAGCTTGGAATGACAGCAAATGCTGTGAGCATTCTGCATTTAGAATCTCCTGTGTAGGTTTCTTCAGTTCAGAATGTACTGTACTGTTTATGTGGTAAATAAAATGTTTAAAGGAACATGCAAATGCATACCAACACAACATCCAATCATCCATCTATCCATCCACTATCTACACAACTTGTCCGTCAGGGTTGCAGGGGAACCTGGAGTCAATCCCAGATGACTTTAGGTGAAGGGCAAGGTACACCCTGGGCAGGTTGCCAATCTATTGCAGGGTTGTTTGGATTGAGCTGTCTCTGAAGGCAGATCTCACCATTAGAAGAGTGACTGGCTACTTATGTGTTTTTCAGTGGCTGACCAGACCAATGCCAGACAGACAAATACACCTGCAGTTGCCGCATTTCCATTGTGCCACTGTGGCTCCAGTAGGTTGTGACTGGATGAGATTCTTTCGGCGTCAACATTTTATCCTTCTTTGGTTGGATGCGGTTTTCCTCAAAGGCAGACAGTCCCTTAGCGCAGAGTTTACTCCATGTAGTCCGATTTCCAGCTGAAGCCTTCCATGTGTCTGGATTTATGGGGCAAGATTTTAAACTTGCTTTTAAAATGCCTTTATATCTTTTCCTTTGTCTGTGCCTGTTTCTCTGGCCCTCCTTCAGTTCACCAAAAAGGGGAAGTTTTGGGATTCGTGTGTCTTCCATGCAGGCAGTGTGTACCACTCACCTGAGCTGAGATTAGATAATATGGTATTCTATGCCCTGTATTTTACAACACTCAAGTACTTCTGTGTCAGGAATTTTATCTTTCCAGTCGATCTTTGCTATCTTCCTGAGACATCTAAGATGGAATTGATCCAGTTTCTTAACATGGCGCTTATAAGGGTTCTAGTACTCACTGCCTTAGAGCAAGGTGGAGAGCACCACAGCTTGATAAACGTGGATCTTAGTTGAGAGTCTGATGCCATGATTGCTCCACAGCCGCTGTGTCAGTTTGCCGAAGGCAGCACTCGCCTTACCAAATCTAGCTGAGATCTCATCATCAGTTGTTGCATTCTGTGACAACATGCCACCTAAGTAGCAAAATTATTTAGGCAGGGTGCTATCTTGTATTTATCTTAGATTTGCTTAATTACAATTATTAATGAAGTTTACTAATTAAAGCTTAATGGGCAGTTCAACAAAAATCGCTTCTTCTCTGTTAATTCCTTGCCATTTTGGATTCTTTCTGGCAAATAGGTAGATATTCCTAGGGTGTATATAGCTTCTATATATAAATTGTATATAGTGTATATAGCTTGCAGCATTTATTGTGCAAGGTGGCCCACTTTAGATCGTTCCTTCTGGACTAGACGGGGCTGGAGTGAGCTACGCCATCATTGACGGTCTCATTAAGTGATATTTAATTTACTTTAAGATGATCTGTTCCTATAATTTTGCTCAGCTAAAAATTGGGATCGTCTGCCACCAAAATGTGCCATGTTCCAATTTGTTTCACATCTAGATGTACAGTGCTCAGCATAAATGAGTCCACCCCCTTTGAAAAGTAACATTTTAAACAATATCTCAATGAACACAAACAATTTCCAAAATGTTGACAAGACAAAGTTTAATATAACATCTGTTGAACTTATAATGTGAAAGTAAGGTTAATAATATAAACTTAGATTACACATTTTTCAGTTTTACTCAAATTAGGGTGGTGCAAAAATGAGTACACCCCACAACAAAAACTCATCTCATCTCATTATCTCTAGCCGCTTTATCCTTCTACAGGGTCGCAGGCAAGCTGGAGCCTATCCCAGCTGACTACGGGCGAAAGGCAGGGTACACCCTGGACAAGTCACCAGGTCATCACAGGGCTGACACATAGACACAGACAACCATTCACACTCACATTCACACCTACGCTCAATTTAGAGTCACCAGTTAGCCTAACCTGCATGTCTTTGGACTGTGGGGGAAACCGGAGCACCCGGAGGAAACCCACGCGGACACGGGGAGAACATGCAAACTCCACACAGAAAGGCCCTCGCCGGCCCCGGGGCTCGAACCCAGGACCTTCTTGCTGTGAGGCGACAGCGCTAACCACTACACCACCGTGCCGCCACAACAAAAACTACTACATCTAATACTTTGTATGGCCTCCATGATTTTTAATGACAGCACCAAGTCTTCTAGGCATGGAATGAACAAGTTGGCAACATTTTACAACATCAATCTTTTTCCATGCTTCAACAATGACCTCTTTTAGTGACTGGATGCTGGATGGAGAGTGATGCTCAACTTGTCTCTTCAGAATTCCCCATAGGTGTTCGATTGGGTTCAGATCAGGAGACATACTTGGCCACTGAATCACTTTTACCCTGTTCTTCTTCAGAAATCCAACAGTGGCCTTAGATGTGTGTTTAGTCATGTTGGAAAAGTGCATGACGACCAAGGGCAATATATCTAGAGCAATACATCTGTGAATTCATGATGCCATCAATGAAATGCAGCTCCCCGACACCAGCAGCACTCATGCAGCCCACATAAGGACACTGCCACCACCATGTTTCACTGTAGGCACCAGGCATTTTTCTTTGTATTCCTCACCTTTGCGACGCCATACAGTTTTGAAGCCATCAGTTCCAAAAACATTTATCTTGGTCTCATCACTCCAGAGTCTAGAGTCCCAGTAGTCTTCATCTTTGTCAGCATGGGCCCTGGCAAACTCTAGGCAGGCTTTTTTGTGCCTGGGCTTTAGGAGAGGCTTATTTCTTAGACGGCATCCATGCATGCCATTCCTCTGCAGTGTACGCCATATTGTGTCATGGGAAATAGTCACCCCAGTTTGGCTTTCTACTTCTTTAGATAACTGCAGTGAACTTGCATGCTGATTTTCTTCAACCCTCCTCATCAGAAGACGCTCCTGTCGAGGTGTTAACTTCCATGGACGACCTGGACGTCTCTGTGAGATGGTTGCAGTTCCATCTTTCTTAAATTTTTGTACCACTTTTGCTACAGTATTCTGACTGACAAGTAAAGCTTTGCTGATCTTCTTGTAGCCTTCACCTTTGTGGTGTAAAGAAATTATTTTCTTTGGGGAATTCTGAAGAGACAAGTTGAGCATCACTCTCCATCCAGCATCCAGTCACTAAAAGAGGTCATTGTTGAAGAATGGAAAAAGATTGATGTTGTAAAATGTCGCCAACTTGTTCATTCCATGCCTAGAAGACTTGGAGCTGTCATTAAAAATCATGGAGGCCATACAAAGTACTAGATGTAGTAGTTTTTGTTGTGGGGTGTACTCATTTTTGCACCACCCTAATTTGAGTAAAGCTGAAAAATGTGTAATCTAAGTTTATATTATTAACCTTACTTTCATGTTATAAGTTAAACAGATGTTATATTAAACTTTGTCTTGTCAGCATTTTGGAAATTGTTTGTGTTCATTGAAATATTGTTTAAAATGTTACTTTTCAAAGGGGGTGTACTCATTTATGCTGAGCACTCTAAATACAGTATCAGGAAATGAAAGCTGAAATTCTGATCTGTATTCTATACCAATATTCTGTATCTGTCTCATATTCATAATTTGATGTCAAACCCAAAAGTCTTCACTGTATAGCAAAAACAAAAGAATTGGCCTTGCTGTTCTGATACTTTGGGGCTGTGTGTATACTGTATATATAATTCTAATCTACTGAATTTCCTGAAAATGGTATACATAATGGATGGATGCATTGATGATGGATTAATATTCTGAATTATTAAGAACATTAATCTTACTGGTTATTTTCCCAGCATTATAATACAGCAATAATAGTGAGAGTTGTTTATTTGCCATAAGCCAACAGCTGTTTCTGCTGTAAAACATGCAAGCACGTGAAGACTGGAAGCAAAATGTGTCAGCAAATTTCCAGCTGTATTACAGGGTGTGTTTGCATGCGTGCAGCAGTTTTAACAATGGGAACCAGCAGTAGGGCGAGCTGTGAAGCATTAAGCGTGGCACATGCCTTGTCTCCATCAGTCATGGCTGGTGAAGGTGTTATTAGAGGCACAGTACTAGAACCAGTATGATGTATGGCTTTGCGCTCTTACAACCATACTCTTCCTCCTCTTGTTTCTCTGTATCTCTGTTCCCTTCCCTTCTCTTTCTTTCTTTTTTTTAGTGAATGGTTAGAACAGTATCTTGCTTGATTTCTTCCTTGTTTGGTTCTATACTTTCACTTGTTTTCTGTCTCATCTTGATTCTTGACTTTCTAATCTTTCTTCCTCTCTGTTTATCTTCCACCTCCACTATCCTGCTTCCTCTTTCTCTTTCTCTATTTACTTCATTCATTTTTAAATCCTCTTTATCTTAATTTGTACTTTCTCTCTCTCTCTCTCTCTCTCTCTCTCTCTCTCTCTCTCTCTCTCAGTTGCCAGGCGTTACCCTGTGTTTCTGGGACGAGCTCATCGCTCTTACATGCAGCAGGAGCCGCTGTACATTCAGACAGTTCTAAAAGTCAACCGCACCCTGTACATCGGTGCCAGGTAACCTCACCTGTTTCTTTCTTCATCTTACAATAAAATACATCTTATTTATTTGGCTCATACAAATGAATAAAAGTCTACATTATAACGCTGCCAAGTGGCACAACAGGGAAGCATGTAAATCCCATTTAAACCCCAATGATGCCATAGCATGTCTGTGAGTGACTGGTAGTCAAATACAGCATAACTGACCCTGCAGTCTGGGCAAGAGACTTGGTAAACCTCTCTCGCAGTCAGTCAGAATTAGCTCATGTATAAAGAAAAGGACAATCTCCTTCAAGATCTGTGGCTATAATGTGGTGCAGGAGCAGTAGATAAAATGAGGTAACTTAATATTAGCCTTCCTTGGTTGGCAGCTGTCACGTAGCAAGGCAGTACTAGCTCGTACATTACAGGCATTTAGCAGACACTCTTATCCAGAGTGACATACAACGTACCCAGAGCAGCCTGGGGAGCAGTTGGGGGTTAGGTGCCTTGTTCAAGGGCACTTCAGCCATTCCTGCTGGTCTAGGGAATCGAACCTGCAAACCTTTGGCCCCAAAGCTGATTCTCTAACCATTAGGCCGTGGCTTCCTAGTAGGTTAATACATGACTGCAGAATTCTTGATTTTTGAGTCTTTAGTTTGAGCACAGGACATAAAGCATATTGGCAAGTACCTGGTGCCTTCTAAGAGTATAAAATGAAATGAAATGCTCACTAACCCTAGGCAGTGGTCTCTCAGTGGTTAATTTTCTGAGAAAATTTCAATCCCAGGACTACCTGAGGACCACTGCTTGGCCTTTGAGTAGCCACTTTGAGCTGACTCTCAACTGCTCAGTGAAATTCTCACTATGACTACAAACAGCTGCCCATTGATCAAATGTAATTTTGTTTTTTTAATCATTTATCATTTTGCCATTTGTCATTTATCATTTGTGCCCAGTAGCCAAAGCAGGTATTAGTATTCTTCATTTGCAACCACGTGACCAAAACTGCTTGCGTCATTGACTGCTGCCATGTTGGAGGAGATACCACTACATTATTTATTTTATGAGAGAGAGAGAGAGAGAGAGAGAGAGAGAGAGAGAGAGAGAGAGAAAACATGGACAATAAATAACCAAATGCAAAAAAGACTTGAGGCCTTTGAGATGTGGGCTTACAGACATATGAACAAGATTTCTTGGACTGAAAAAGTAACAAATGAGGATGCGCTGAAGAGGGTAGGTACTAAGCGAATGCTTCTGAAAGTAATTAAAGAGAGAAAACTCAAGTACTTTGGTCATATAGTTGGACATGACAGCCTCTATCATACTCTACTGGAAGGCCCAGATAAACAGCAGGCAAGGTCGAGGCCGGCCCAGAATGTCATGGGTTATGGACATCAGGAGATGGACTGGCATGACTTACACAGAGGCAGTATGAAAAGCACAAAACTGGAAAGAATGGCTTTTCATCACATCCCACCCTCGACCAGAGGAAAGAAACGTGAAGAGGAAGAAATTATAAAAGAGCACTCGGCGGGCGAGGAGGCTGCAGGATTTGAGGTAGTGGATTGACATGAATCTTGTTCGATTGACTCTGTGATCATTTGGGAAGATTCTTCAATAATTTTGCGTTTCTTTCTGTGCTCTTTAAGCCTCGCATTTTTGAGCTACCACTTTCGTACCATCTTTGATTTTATTGTGGCCCATATTTTGTGTTGGAGCCCAGTCTGGAGCCATAAAATTGTCGAGATCAGCTGGTTTCCTGAATGGAAAGAAAAAGCAACATAAAAGCAGCAGCATCAAAAATAATATACAGCTCTTTTTAAAATGAAATAATCGTAAAAGCCTTTGATTGTCGGCTCACGCACTCGATGATCACGGTGAGGTTCTGCACGACCAGGCTATTAAATGATCCAATATTTCTGCTATATTGCGATCTTTCATTAATAACTAGTTCGCAGCGCTTACCATTGATAAAATTTTCACTGCAGACTCGTGTGGGTTTTTGCTTTCTCAACGCTTAGATCAGCCTGGTTTATGTTGGACAGCCGTTGACGTCTACGCTCCGTGGACAACTCCTCTTGTTTTTTCTCCTTGATTATTTATAAGTGATGGAACTCTAAAAAAAAAACCTTATAAGTCTCCTAGTCTCGAATAGAGTTGTGCCCGCATCCAATTACAGCACAAAGAGTCGGCATAGTGAAGAAACAAAAGGAATTTTTGAGCATAACAACCTCTCGAGTATATCTTCGACAGTAAATGTGTGCCATGTGAGTTTGTGTATATCCTCCAACACGGCCGACTTCTGGTTCAAAGCCTTATGCATAATTAGCTATGACGTCACATGCAAATGAAGAATAACACTTAAAATGTAAAGTACAATAACACAAATTACAAACTAATGGGTTAGCTTAATGGGCAGCATGGTGGTGTAGTGGTTAGCACTGTTGCCTCACAGCAAGAAGGTCCGGGTTCGAGCCCCGTGGCCGGCGAGGGCCTTTCTGTGCAGAGTTTGCATGTTCTCCCCGTGTCCGCGTGGGTTTCCTCCGGGTGCTCCGGTTTCCCTGACAGTCCAAAGACATGCAGGTTAGGCTAATTGGTGGCTCTAAATTGACCGTAGGTGTGAATGGTTGTCTGTGTCTATGTGTCAGCCCTGTGATGACCTGGTGACTTGTCCAGGGTGTACTGTACCCCGCCTCTCGCCCACAGTCAGTTGAGATAGGCTCCAGCTTGCCTGTGACCCTGTAGGACAGGATAAGCGGCTACAGATGATGGATGGATGGATGGATGGGTTAGCTTAACATTAGATAGCTAGCTAGGATAGTGTGAAACAATACTACTGTATGTGTGTAAGTTCCACCTCTCAGCACAAAGAACCAATAGCCATTTTGGTGAAGATGTTATCATAAAATGGTTGATTCTCACACCGACACGTGTACAGATATAGGGAGGTTTGCTCTTTTAGTAATGGAGAAACATGCATGCATGTGTAGTAGCTAGAGCAACCTGAAAACATGTTTGTGTGTGTGTGTGTGTGTGGTATTGCAGTCAAAACCACACATTTACACTACTTTGTCCAATTTTAGCCATTTGTAATATTATCTTCTTTGCAATATGGGTTTCTTTTTCTATTCAAGTAGGAAACTGATCTTGTACAACTGACCAAGATACATAATAACTTTCTGGGAGTGTTGCCAAGATGGCTGCCAAGTGGGCAGACTTTACTAAAAGGTCTTTAGTACAAATCAGAATCAGATACATATGATGGCAGAAAGTTAACTTAATGCACAAGCTAATCTTCCAATTTGTAATCAACAAAGCTTACACAGCCTTATTCACTCAAGTACACATTCTCCCATACACTCTTTAAACAGTGCAGGAGCGGGTTGAAATTGTTTTCAATAAAGATATGTATCATATATTGAGCGTATGGGAGAGTGTGATTATGCACATTGAAAGTGCTTGGGGAAAAATGCTTCAATATCACTTCAGAAACATTGCATGAGCCTATGATTAGCTCATCTAGCCATAAGGCCGATGAGCTGTTGCCATGGCGTAGCGTCCGTCATCCGTCACCCGTCCATCGTCCACAATTCAGCTAAATCGTATCTCGTCCGTCAGTTCTCCACGGATTTCTGTTCTGATTGTTTTGTTTGAAAGAACTCATCACTCTGCACAAAACTTGGTTGGTGTTTTGTCAATTTTTTTTTTTTTTGCTAACGAGTTAGTAATTAGGACAAATTAACAGATTTTCCAGGCCTCTCACTAGAATTTTTTTAATCTCCTCTGTCATTTCTCATCCGAGTCCTGTTTTGATCGATGTTTTGCATAGATCTTACCATGAGGAACAAAACTTGTTTGTTTGTTGATTTTTCTGTTGTGAACAATTTGCTTACAACTTTGTTTATTTTCAGTTAAATCATATCTCCGTCCCTGAGTTCGCAATGGATTTCAGTTCTGATCGTTTCGTTTGAAAGAACTAGACCTTCTGCACAACACTTGGTCATTGTATTGTCAGATTTTTGCTAACGAACTGCTAATGAGGTCAACTTCATGAGTTTTGGGACTTCTCATTAGAATTGTATCTCCTCTTGCAGTTCTCACCCGATTTCAGTTCCGTTCGATGTTTTTCGGTCGATCTTCCCTCGGGGAACAAAACTTGGTCATTTGTTTGTTGATTTTCTTGTTGTAAACAATTTGCTTACAACCTTGTTTACACCTTTGTTTATTTTCAGTTAAGTCGTATCTCGTCCCTCAGTTCGGAATGGATTTCAGATCTGATTGTTTTATTTGAAAGAACTCGACCTTCTGCACAACACTTGGTCATTGTATTGTCAATTTTTTTTTGCTAACAAATTAGCAATTAGGCCAACTTAACAAATTTTCTTCTGACTAGAATTGTATCTCCTCTCTCATTTATCATGCGATTTCAGTTTTGGGTAGATCTTGCCTTGGGGAACAAAATTGCAGTCCTTTGTTGATTCTCTTATTGTCGTGGAGGTTGGTCCTCTATCACATTGTCACATTTCAGTTCTGTTTGATGTTCTGGTAGTCATGGTTGTTTTGATGGCAGGCTGGATGAGCTGCTGCATCCTTGACATTCTAGTTATATTTATTGTGGGGTTTATTTATTTATTTATGTATTTTTATTTTTCTACTCCTGATTCCTACTTTGTTTATTTTTACTCTGATTTGTATTTGTGCTAGTGGATGCACAGTATGTAGGTAAGTATGGGTGTCTCAGTGTCTCTTTTTATGTAGAAACTGCCTCTTAGCTCTACCGTACCTCATCAGCATACTTCACCTTACTTCACACACAAGCTGACCCATAATGGATTGATGCCTTTTGCTAAATGTATCTTAGCTGCTTTGGAAATGTCATCCTTATTAATGTTACGCACACTACTATCTTTTATTTATATATATATATAATATATATATATATATATACACACACACGAGTATTTTATTCGAGACAGGATTTTCATTTAAACAGCAGTGACAGGTGTCCTAGTCCGTCTGAAATGGAAATGAAAAATTACACAGTGGAACAATTTCATTACAACTTGAGATCTCTAAAAGCACTTCTGTGATAAGCGGTGGATCCAGTAATGTAAAGGAGGTATTATCCACTCGGAAAGTCATTTTCCCATCTGCTTTTTATTATTCCTTTCACTATGTGCATGTGTGTGTGTGTATGTATGTATGTATGTATGTACCTGTGCACTCGATCCAACGGGTGTCTTAAGTAGTTGAAGAAATACACCACATTCGCTTCAAAGCCAGTGCTGACGGGAGGTCTTAAGCTCTCTGGAGAATTCACATGTGCTCCCACTTAGACCAAGGTCTGAATTATAAACCCTTTCGAAAGGGAGTTTAGGAAGCCAGCCTTTACCCCCTGCCCTCTAGTCTCCTAAAACACTCTCTTCTTGTCTACTTACTGACAGCAGAAACACCGCAACTTGGGTTGCAGGATTAGAGGTGGCAGGAAAGCTGGCGGAAACAGGTTAACACTTTCCAGAAAGTGTGAGGTCTTAGGACAGAATATGCGCAAGGCTGGGAGCCACATGGATTTCAGGAAGAACAGCGTAGACATATTTGTCGTAACCCACACTGTAAAATCATAGGGCCATATTCAAAGCTGGCAACTGAAATCCAAAAGTTAAATGAATACTTTTTACAAGGAAAGTTACTTTTATTCAGAGACACAAAAAGTCAATTTTCTGAGTTCCCTATTCCCATTATTGTCTGGCATCTCTGAGATTGTCAGATTTTCCTTGAGTAGAAACCTTCGAGACGGTGTTTTTGAAAAGCGTCTCGACCACTGCCTTAAACACAAGCACCTGTCTTGTACATCTGCTGCTGCAAAAAAAAAAAAAAAAAAACTGAAAAAGCAAATACATTTTTTTCTGGTAAATGCAATGATGTAGAAGAAAAAAAGTAATATATTGCTGCATGAATAATTATAATTAACAGCTATTCCGTGAAATCGAGTGATACATGAGCTGATAGCTGACGAGGCGCATAGCACCAAGTTGGCTATAAGTCACGTACGACAAGATTGAGTGGAATAACTGTTTTATTCGATCCACATTCACTGGATTTTGAGAAACAGAGCATTTTTATTTTCTGCAAATTCAACAAACAAAAAACTTTATACAAACCGTTCGACAAAATAATTTCCTCTTAGACTGTAAACAAACCGCCAAAATGACAGTAACAATTTGTGAAAAATGCTATAATAATAATTCTTGAAAGATAAAGATATGTTCTTACCATCAAATACTTTCATTCCATATTTAGTTGCTTTTTTTCTTTCTTTCTTCTTTATTAGTTTTTTTTTTTTTTTGGCGGTTGGCAAACCAACTTACAGATGCATTACCACCACCGACTGGGCTGGAGTGTGGAACAGGAGATACTGGGGGGAAAAAAAAAACCAAAACAAAAAAACCCCCTATATTCTTTTAGCTATTTTTGTTTCTTTTAATTACTTGGTAACAATTTTGGGGGTTTTGTTTTCGAGTAGAGTTTTTATTTCGTCCTCGGTTGGTTCAGCAACACTCGCCACCATTTTGTTTTTCTCTACTTATGGTATATGAGCTGATATCCTAGTAGTAGAGTACCCAATCAGAACACACGATTGTGCATATCTAGTGAATGTGGATAGAATAATTAATAATTATTCGCCGAAGGTGAAGTGAATATTGGTAAATAATAAAAATAAAAAATGTAAAATTAAAAAAATCATGTTAAAAAATTATTTATTTCAATCTTCAAATGCAGCATGCAAATGTAATGTGCGTAGGCTTGCGTCACTTATCTACGCCGAGTCACATAAAATACTTTTGAAAAAGATAAAATAAATCACAATTCCACCTGACCTTTGATTAGTTTTAGACCAAACTTCATAGCATCTTTAGTGCTTTTAGGAACAGCATTTTCTTTCATAATTTGTAATTCTTCCTCACTTACGGTGATGAAACAATTGGCCGCCATTTTGCCGAGTCGCTCGAGGTGATTATTGAGAAATAGTCTGAATCTCTCGACCAATCAGCGCATGTGATTTCCTATAATCACCTCCATATTTATACGAATTGTAATTAGGACATTAATCATTTTGGTTTAATTGAACAATGTCATTCATTATTTGAAGCTTAAAAAATAGCACTTGATCCAGCACATCCTGTTATTTAGTATTTTACTTTTTTACATGGCGTGCTAATCATTGACTAAATGAAACCAGGACATATGAACTCAAGATGGTTGAAGGCTATTTTCACACCTTTTAATTCAGTATTTCAAGTGAAATAATCCATCCATCCATTATCCGTAACCACTTATCCTGTGCAGGGTCGCGGGCAAGCTGGAGCCTATCCCAGCTGACTATGGACGAGAGGCGGGGTACACCCTGGACAAGTCGCCAGGTCATCACAGGGCCTCAAGTGAAATAATGAATTAGTAAAGTAATCCCAATGTTTTCATTAATTTGTTGCATTCTTATGTAAAACTACTTATGGTTTGAAGGACAAGCTGACAAAGCGCACATGCATTGAATATTGGCCTCGAATGTTGTTCTGTAGTTTTTCTGAGTGAATTTACAGAAAAAAAATGGCCAGAAATAGTCTTCAGCACAATATAGTGTTGTTCCATCAAACTGTCAGATAATGGAGCTGGACTTAATACTGCTTCTCACTCAAGCCGATATCCTGGAAGCAAATGCACTTTCGTTCAAAGTCAGAGTTGCACATAACCTCTGTTTGACTCAAACTCCATCCTGCGTCTGTACCACATTACTCAAGTATTATGTGAATAGTATTTATACTTTTGTGTTCAATTTCAGTATTAAATCCCTGCGTGTACATGCCTGAACTTCAAAATCAGCTGTCAATCCAACACGCCTCTGTAAAACATGCCTGAAGGATGAAAGTTCTTCCATGAAAGCACACAAAATGCAGTGCATGAACACATACAATATTAATAACACTTACAGTGTAGAACATCATAGTTCGATGTTCAAATGGTCTGATTCTTCCTGACCAAAACATTAACCTTGTTGTCTTTGTCTCTGAAGACAGCCATGCTAGTAATCATAGTCTGTACCTGTCTGATTAGGTAACAACGGAACCTTGGCAGTTATGTCTTTAGGGACACTCATCAGTGTCATGCATCATAATGTCTAGGAGTTGTTTACTTGCAAATCCTTCCTGACTCCTCGTGCTACATGAAGAGTAGGCTGAATAACACGGCTAATTAGCTAGCCAGAATGTCACATTTATCAATGATTAAGTTTTGTGTGTTGGCTGGTCAGTTAGGAACTTAATTATGACTGCTAATCCAAACAGTAAATAACAGCATCCAAAGATTTCTCCCATCTCATCTCATTATCTCTAGCCGCTTTATCCTGTTCTACAGGGTCACAGACAAGCTGGAGCCTATCCCAGCTGACTACGGGCGAAAGGCGGGGTACACCCTGGACAAGTCGCCAGGTCATCACAGGGCTGACACATAGACACAGACAACCATTCACACTCACATTCACACCTACGGTCAATTTAGAGTCACCAGTTAACCTAACCTGCATGTCTTTGGACTGTGGGGGAAACCGGAGCACCCGGAGGAAACCCACGCGGACACGGGGAGAACATGCAAACTCCACACAGAAAGGCCCTTGCTGGCTACGGGGCTTGAACCCGGACCTTCTTGCTGTGAGGTGACAGCGCTAACCACTACACCACCATGCCGCCCCCCAAAGATTTATTATTATTATTATTATTGGCACACGACAGGTAAGTTATTTTCATCAGCCAGAGTCAGCCAGACTGACAGTTCTGTCTGCAAGGGGGATAGAAAAACCACCAAACCCCAATCCAAACTCTAACCCTAATCCAAGATGACAGCTGACTTCCATCTATAAATGCAACCCAAGTTCATGTCCCTCTATACAACTGTCTATCATCTGAGCAGTGGTTAACACTGTTGCCTCATAGCAAGAAGGTTCCCGGTTTGAACCCCACAGCCGATGGAGGCCTTTCTGTGTGGAATTTGCATGTTGTCTGCGTGGGTTTTCTCCGGGTGCTCTGGTTTCCCCCACAGTTCAAAGACATGCAGGTTAGGTAAAATACCCAGCCACTGGGGTTGTACAAGACAGTGCATAATTAGTGCCAGTCCCCAAGCCCAGATAGACGGGGGAGGGTTGCGTCAGGAAAGGCATCTGGTATATAACCTATGCCAAAAAAAAAAACAAAGGCCCAGTGTGAGATTAGCATGAGCTAAACTGGTTATTAACCTTCTGAAAATAAAGTCAATTATTATTATTACATTAGTGGGAATGATACGTGAAAGGATGTTTTCAAATTCGGTCATTTGGCCATTACACAGATTCTAAAAGCTCAAAAAAGCTTCTTTTTTTTAAACTAACATGCAGCCTCCTAAAATCTGTGTACGATCAAGGATAACTGGGTGACATGATGGTAGAGTAGGTACAGTTGTGGTCAGAAGTTTACATACAGTGACATGAACGTCATCTTGGATATGAATGTCATGGCCTTTCAGTAATTTGGCCTTTCAGTAATTTCTTTGAACTGTTCTTTTTCTGTGGCAGAATGTACAGCGTACATCTTTAATTTAAAAAAAAAACACTAGAATTTGGTGCACAAGTTTTAATTTTCTTTGGGTTTTCTGAAATCAACACAGTGTCAAAATTATACATACAGGGTCAAAAATTGACATGCGCTCACTTAGGTCATTAATTCAGAGGTGCTGAAACTTCCAAAATGTCTTTTTATCTTGCCAAGGCCAAGGTCTCTTAACTTCCTGTTAGTGATCATGATTGACTACAGCTGGTAGCTTCTCTGTGCCTTCATAAAAAGGGTTTGTTTACAGCACTCATTGGATTGACCAACACACAATACAATGGGAAAGTCCAAGGAGCTCAGTGCAGATCTGAGAATGAGGATCGCAGATGTACACAACTCTGGAATGTCTCTTAGAGCCATTTCTAAACAACTGCAAATTCTAAGAACAGTTCAAACAATTGTATGCAAGTTATTGTGAAGTGTCGTCACTTTGCCAAGACACTTTGCTTCAAGAAAACCCAAACTGTCACCCTCAGCTGAAAGAAAATTGGTTTGGATGGTCAGGAACAACCTGGGAACCACCATGGCACAGCCCTGCCATGAACTGGAAGCTGATGGATCACTGTCTACAGTTCAGATCACCATGGACTAAGAGGCTATTATCCAAGAAATAACCCCCTGCTCTAAAATTGACACCTTCAAGCTTAACTAAATTTTTAAGCTGACCACACGGACAAAGAAAAAGCCTTCTGGAGGAAAGCTGTATGGTCAGATGAGACAAAGATTGAGTTGTTTGGCCACAATGACCACCATGTACAGAGGGACACTGTACCAGCTGGTGGTGGTGGTAGGATCATCATGCTCTGAGGCTGTTTTGCTGCCAGTGGAACTGGTTCATTGCACAAAGTGGATGGAATAATGAAGAAGGAGGACTACCTCTGAATTCTTCAGCATAAACCATCGGAAACTTGAACACGACTTGGGAGTTACAACAGGACAGTGAACCCAAACACGCATCAGAGCTGGTTGTGGAGGATAAAGTAGGCTAACATTAAGCTTAAAACAAGTCCTGACTTCAACCCTATTGAAAATATATGGACCGTGCTTATAAGTCGAGTCCATGCCAAGAAAAAAAAATTAATCGAACTTTGCCAATTCTACCATGAAGAGTCATGAAACATCCAACCAGAATTCTGCCAGAAGCTTGTTCATGGTAAACAAAAAATGTTTGGTCAAGGTGAATCTTGTGAAGAGACATTTTACCCAAATATTAAGTATGTGTATGTATATTTTTGACCCTGTATGTATAATTTCGATCCTGTGTTGATTTCAGAAAACCCAAAGAAAATTAAAACTTGTGCACCAAATTCTAGTGTTTTTATTTAAATTAAAGATGTATGCTGTACATTCTGCCACAGAAAAAGAACAGTTCACAGAAATTACTGAAAGGCCAGATATTGCCATGACATTCATATCCAAGATGACATCATGTCAGTGTATGTAAACTTCTGACCACAACTGTAGCTTCACAGGTACAGGGTTCCCCAGTTTGATCCTGAGCTCATTTTACCGTCTGTGAAGAGTTTTGCATGTTCTTGACATGTCTCCGTGGGTTTCCTCTGCTTCTCCTGTTTCTTCTCATCTCCCAGAAAACATGGATTTAGGTTCACTGGCTATGCTAAGTTGCGAATGAGTGTTCGAATGCATGGTCTGTATGCATGGTTTCCTGTGATGGACTGGCATGACTTCGTGGGCGTATTCCTGCCTGACACCCAGTGTTCCCAAGATAGCTCTCAGATTTGCCACTCTGACCAGGATGAAACAGTTAATGAAGATGAGAATGAATCTATGGTAACTGCATTTAATAAATAGAGAGGGATATTGGACCAGATGTTGACCCAGGGTTTTACTTAAAACTGAACATCGTCCGGCGGCACGGTGGTGTAGTGGTTAGTGCTGTCGCCTCACAGCGAGAAGGTCTGGGTTCGAGCCACGTGGCCAGCGAGGGCCTTTCTGTGTGGAGTTTGCATGTTCTCCCCGTGTCCGTGTGGGTTTCCTCCGGGTGCTCCGGTTTCCCCTACAGTCCAAAGACATGCAGGTTAGGTTAACTGGTGACTCTAAATTGACTGTAGGTGTGAATGTGAGTGGGAATGGTTGTCTGTGTCTATGTGTCAGCCCTGTGATGACCTGGCGACTTGTCCAGGGTGTACCCCGCCTTTCGCCTGTAGTCAGCTGGGATAGGCTCCAGCTTGCCTGCGACCCTGTAAAACAGGATAAAGCGGCTAGAGATAATGAGATGAGATGAACATCGTCCCCAAGGAAGTAGTTTTCATTTCGAACATTAGCTCAGTCTTTGGGAAGTTTAAGGAAAGCTTCCTGGGTTGAGAAGATACCAAGAGTGTGTATCAGGAATACTTTAAAATATAAAATTGTTTTGATTTGTTTCACACTTTTCTTGATCACTGCATAATGTCAGGGACAGTATCTTAATGAAATACCCAGAACAGGGTAACACTATTTCTGTAATGAAATGACATTACAGGCCTTATCCAGAGTAACATACAACACACCCAGAGCAACTGAGAGAGCAGTTGGGGGTTAGGTACCTTGCTCAAGGGCACTTTCACCATTCCTGCTGGTCCAGGGAATTGAACTGGTGACCTTTTGGTCCCAAAGCAGCTTCTCTAACCATTGGACCATGGCTTCACAAATTGTAAAGTGACATGGTATGTACAGTGGTGCTTGAAAGTTTGTGAACCCTTTAGAATTTTCTATATTTCTGCATAAATATGACCTAAAACGTCATCAGATTTTCACACAAGTCCTAAAAGTAGATAAAGAGAACCCAGTTAGACAAATGAGACAAAAATATGATACTTGATTGTTTATTTATTGAGGAAAATGATCCAATATTACATATATGTGAGTGGCAAAAGTATGTGAACCTCTAGGATTAGCAGTTAATTTGAAGGTGAAATTAGAGTCAGGTGTTTTCAATCAATGGGATGACAGTCAGGTATGAGTGGGCACCCTGTTTTATTTCAAGAACAGGGATCTATCAATGTCTGATCTTCACAACACATGTTTGTGGAAGTGTATGATGGCACGAACAAAGGAGATTTCTGAGGACCTCAGGAAAAGCATTGTTGATGCTCATCAGGCTGGAAAAGGTTACAAAACCATCTCTAAAGAGTTTGGACTCCACCAATCCACAGTCAGACAGATTGTGTACAAATGGAGGAAATTCAAGACCATTGTTACCCTCCCCAGGAGTGGTCGACCAACAAAGATCACTCCAAGAGCAAGGCGGGTAATAGTCGGCAAGGTCACAAAGGACCCCAGGGTAACTTCTAAGCAACTGAAGGCCTCTCTCAAACTGGCTAATGTCAATGTTCATGAGTCCACCATCAGGAGAACACTGAACAACAATGGTGTGCATGGCAGGGTTGAAAGGAGAAAGCCACTGCTCTCCAAAAAGAACATTGCTGCCCATATGCAGTTTGCTAAAGATCACGTGGACAAGCCAGAAGGCAATTGGAAAAATGTTTTGTGGATGGATGAGACCAAAATAGAACTTTTTGGTTTAAATGAGAAGCATTATGTTTGGAGAAAGGAAAACACTGCATTCCAGCATAAGAACCTTATCCCAACTGTGAAACATGGTGATGGCAGTATCATGGTTTGGGCCTGTTTTGCTGCATCTGGGCCAGGACGGCTTGCCATTATTGATGGAAAAATGAATTCTGAATTATACCAGCAAATTCTAAAGAAAAACGTCAGGACATCTGTCCATGAACTGTATCTCAAGAGAAGGTGGGTCATGCAGCAAGACAACAACCCTAAGCACACAAGTCGTTTTACCAAAGAATGGTTAAAGAAGAATACAGTTAATGTTTTGGAATGGCCAAGTCAAAGTCCTGACCTTAATCCAATCGAAATGTTGTGGAAGGACCTGAAGCGAGCAGTTCATGTGAGGAAACCCACCAACATCCCAGAGTTGAAGCTGTTCTGTACGGAGGAATGGGCTAAAATTCCTCCAAGCCGGTGTGCAGGACTGATCAACAGTTACCGGAAACATTTAGTTGCAGTTATTGCTGCACAAGGGGGTCACACCAGATACTGAAATCAAAGGTTCACATACTTTTGCCACTCACAGATATGTAATATTGGATCATTTTCCTCGATAAATAAATGACCAAGTATAATATTTTTGTCTCATTTGTTTAACTGACTTCTCTTTATCTACTTTTAGGACTTATGTGAAAATCTGATGATGTTTTAGGTCATATTTATGCAGAAATATACAAAATTCCAAAGGGTTCACAAACTTTCAAGCACCACTGTAGCCACGGTACATGTTGGTCACCATCACATGTTAACATCCATCCATCCATTATCCGTAACCACTTATCCTGTGCAGGGTCGCAGGCAAGCTGGAGCCTATCCCAGCTGACTACGGGCGAAAGGCGGGGTACACCCTGGACAAGTCACCAGGTCATCACAGGGCTGACACATAGAGACAAACAACCAATCACACTCACACCTACAGTCAATTTAGAGCCACCAATTAGCTTAACCTGCATGTCTTTGGACTGTGGGGGAAACCGGAGCACCCGGAGGAAACCCATGCAGACAAGGGGAGAACATGCAAACTCCTCACAGAAAGGCCCCCGTCAGCCGCTGGGCTCAAACCCAGAACCTTCTTGCTGTGAGGCGACAGTGCTAATCACTACATCACGGTGCTGCCCCATGTTAACATTGCGAATCAAACTACAAGGCTGAGCATAATTCTGAAAATGGCTGGTGTGAACGTAGCCTCGTTTTTATTTATTTTTTTCCTCTTTTTTTTTTTTGATGCTCAGAATATTGGCCATAAATGAGACTGTGATTTTAAAAATGAGCACATTGAGCCAATTTCATGACTCCTTGAGTAGTCCACATTTATTCTCCACCATCCCAAGAGGCAGTGTATGATATCTAGTGTGTTTTAGAGATTTCATTAGCTTTTTAGAACATGTTTGACACTCGGAGCTGTAAATGCTCTGTGGTAATGGTCTCGCTGTTATAATTGGTCCCACAGTTCCACAGAGTAGTAAAGAGTCTGTTCTTACTTTCTTAAATTCAGCCTTTTAAGATGTCACACAGATAATGGATAGATTTCTTAGTGCTGTATATTGATATCATTAACCTTATTTCGTATCGAAAATGTCACTTAAAGTATTCACTTTGCTTCTAGCTTTGAATGATAACTAATGCATAAAACATTGGACTGCTTTATTAAGTTAAAACACTGGTCTCCTGTAGGTTAGAGTATTACTGACTGCACTGTAGAACGTTTCTTGATCAAGCCATCTTTTGGGTGGGTGTGTTTGGCAGGGTTGGGAGGTATGCGGGTATCATCGGTACTTGCCATTCTCTTTGTCAGTACAACATCAGTGTCTATTGTTACTTGCAGTCAAAAGTAGCTGATTTGGCATCAAAATACAGTACCAGTCAAAAATTTGGACACTCCTACTCATTCATAGGTTTTTTTTCTGTATTTTGCATTTTCTATACTGTAGAACAATACTGAAGACATCAAAACTATAAAATAACATAGAGTTGTGGTCAGAAGTTTACATACAGTGACATGAATGTCCTCTTGGATATGAATGTCATGGCAGTATTTGGACTTTCAGTAATTTCTTTGAACTGTTCTTTTTCTGTGGCAGAATGTACAGCATACATCTCATCTCTAGCCACTTTATCCTGTTCTACAGGGTCGCAGGCAAGCTGGAGCCTATCCCAGCTGACTACGGGCGAAAGGCGGGGTACACCCTGGACAAGTTGCCAGGTCATCACAGGGCCGACACAGACAACCATTCACACTCACATTCACACCTACGGTCAATTTAGAGTCACCAGTTAACCTAACCTGCATGTCTTTGGACTGTGGGGGAAACCGGAGCACCCGGAGGAAACCCACGCGGACACGGGGAGAACATGCAAACTCCGCACAGAAAGGCCCTCGCCGGCCACGGGGCTTGAACCCAGACCTTCTTACTGTGAGGTGACAGCGCTAACCACTACACCACTGTGCTGCCCCTACAACATACATCTTTAATAAAAAAAACCCACTAGAATTTGGTGCACAAGTTTTTTTTTTTTTTGGGTTTTCTGAAATCAACACAGGGTCAAAATTATACATACAGGGTCAAAAACTGACATACGCTCACTTAGATTATTAATTGAGAGGTGCTGAAACTTCCAAAATGTCTCTTATCTTGCCAAGGTCAAGGTCTCTTAACTTCCTGTTAGTGGTCATGATTGATGGCTGGTAGCTTCTCTGTACCTTCATAAAAAGGGTTTGTTTACAGCACTCATTGGATTGACCAACACACAATACAATGGGAAAGTCCAAGGAGCTCAATGCAGATCTGAGAATGAGGATCGCAGATGTACACAACTCTGGAATGTCTCTTGGAGCCATTTCTAAACAACTGCAAATTCCAAGATCAGTTCAAACAATTGTATGCAAGTTACTGTGAAGTGTAGTCACTTTGCCAAGCCACTTTGCTTCAAGAAAACCCAAACTGTCATCCTCAGCTGAAAGGAAATTGGTTTGGATGGTCAGGAACAACCTGGGAACCACCATGGCACAGCCCTGCCATGAACTGGAAGCTGATGGATCACTGTCTACAGTTTTGTGAGTTTTATATCACCATGGACTAAGAGACTGCTATCTAAGAAATAACCCCCTGCTCCAGAATTGACACCTTCAATCTTAAGTAAAATTTGAAGCTAACCACATGGACAAAGAAAAAGCCTTCTGGAGGAAAGCTGTACGGTCAAATGAGACAAAGATTGAGTTGTTTGGCCACAATGACCACCATGTACAGAGGGACACTGTACCAGCTGTTGATGGTGGTAGGATCATCATGCCCTGGGGCTGTTTTGCTGCCAGTGGAACTGGTTCATTGCACAAAGTGGGTGGAAAAATGAAGAAGGAGGACTACCTCAGAATTCTTCAGCATAAACCATCAGAAACTTGAACACGACTTGGGACTTGAGAGTTACAATAGGACAGTGAACCCAAACACGCATCAGAGCTGATTGTGGAGGATAACGCAGGCTAACATTAAGCTTAAAACAAGTCCTGACTTCAACCCTATTGAAAATATATGGACCGTGCTTATAAGTCGAGTCCATGCCAAGGAAAAAGACAAATTTAATTGAACTCTACCAATTCTACCATGAAGAGTCGTGAAATATCCAACCAGAATTCTGCCAGAAGCTTGTTCATGGTAAACAAAAATGTTTGGTCAAGGTGATTCTTGCAAAGAGACATTTTACCCAAATATTAGGTGTACTGTATGCATATTCTGACCCTGTGTGTATAATTTTGACCCTGTTTTGATTTCAGAAACCCCAAAGAAAATTAAAACTTGTGCACCAAATTCTAGTGGTTTTTTTTTAATTAAAGACGTATGCTGTACATTCTGCCACAGAAAAAGAACAGTTCAAAGACATTACTGAAAGTCCAGATATTGCCATGACATTCATATCCAAGATGACATTTATGTCACTGTATGTAAACTTCTGATCATAACTGTATGGAACATCTCATCTCATCTCATTATCTGTAGCCGCTTTATCCTTCTACAGGGTCGCAGGCAAGCTGGAGCCTATCCCAGCTGACTACGGGCGAAAGGCGGGGTACACCCTGGACAAGTCGCCAGGTCATCACAGGGCTGACACATAGACACAGACAACCATTCACACTCACATTCACACCTACGGTCAATTTAGAGTCACCAGTTAACCTAACCTGCATGTCTTTGGACTATGGGGGAAACCGGAGCACCCAGAGGAAACCCATGCGGACACGGGGAGAACATGCAAACTCCACACAGAAAGGCCCTCGCCGGCCACGGGGCTCAAACCCAGGACCTTCTTGCTGTGAGGCGACAGTGCTAACCACTACACCACCGTGCCGCCCCTGTATGGAACATACATAGAGGATATTACATGGTGGAGTGAAAATATGAAGTTTATCTTTGCCTAAGGTAACCAGATTTCTGAGAAGAAAACCGGGGACATTTTTGGTTCAGCGGTGAAAATTATCATTCAAACATCTAATGTTTTCATCTTTGTAATATAAAGGGGGAGACATTTCTGGTTTTCATGTATTTTGATCATGCGTTGCCTAAAAAGTAGGATTTTATAGAAGAAGAAACCTTTATTCGTCACACGCACACTTCAAGCATAGTGAAATTCATCCTCTGCATTTAACCCATCTGAAGCAGTGAACACACACACACACCCAGAGCAGTGGGCAGCCACACCAGAGCGCCCGGGGAGCAGTCAGGGGTCAGGTACCTCGCTCAAGGGCACCTCAGCCCAAGGTGGCCCCACGTCAACCTAACTGCATGTCTTTGGATTGTGGAGGAAACCGGAGCACCCGGAGGAAACCCATGCAGACACGGGGAGAACATGCAAACTCCACACAGAAAGGCCCTCGCCGGCCGCGAACCCGGAACCTTCTTGCTGTGAGGCGACCGTGCTAACCACTACACCACCGTGCCGCCCATTTTACTCACTGAGCGCACTGCAGGCCGATTCTGCAACTGCTTTAGGTTCACATTCATTAAAGACAATGTGAAAATCTTTGGTATGGGTTCATAGTTTAGATTTATAGACTCTTAAATTGTAGGCTAGCTGAAGTAGATGTTTTAGACCCATGAAAGTAAATATATTAAATTAATTACCACATCTGCCACTAGTAACGGACAATGTCTTTAAAAATATACAAAACCCATAACACAATTTAAAGAAGTAGTTTCCTTCAATCCAAGCAATTTCAAAGTGTGGTAACATTATTATTATTATTATTATTATTATTATTATTGATACAAATGATTCCCGATCTCCCGTAGCCTAAATTGTAGCCATAGCTGAATTGACGACCTAGCCTTCATAAGTATCCTTCGTCAAAATGTGTAGTCCGCTACACATCCCAACAAATTATACAAATTACTGACACTTTGGTAACATTACCATAAACCTACAGCTTTCCATAGCCAGCTACTCTGTGGGATAACACACCAATTTGTGTGTAAGTTAGCTTATGCCGTCGAACTGTTACAATTTTACCTCAGCTAGATTTCTGTTACAGCAACGCTACATCTAGCAACAACTTCAGCTGACTGATTGGTGCTGCATTGAGCTTTCTCCTGCTCGCATTGGCTGCAGTCAGCTACGGTTTGTTAGGTCAACCGCTACGTCTCAGTCCAGTGTGACAAGCAATGTTATGTCATACACAACATCGCAAAACGTAGCTTACACATTTAAAGGCTAGATAACAGATGACAAACGATGTCACTTAGGCCTGCAAGAAAAGACTGGTTCACCTGTGCACGAACAGATGAAGCGATCTGTCAAAGCTGAATGAATGACTTCAGTTGAGGCAAAGATTCTAGCGCTCCGCTAAAAAGTTGTTCCTCAGCTCCACCAATCAAAATACTGGACAGGCTATTGCCAGAGGTGTTCCGGGGCGGATCCAGGAAAATGGGAGGGGGGCATCAACCCAGTAAGACCGGGGGCCCCCGGAAGCTCTGCAGTTTTTAAATGCCCGGAGATGCATTTTGAGCTGTCAGAGACATGTTGTAAATGAAATCTCTTCTCATCTCATCTCATCTCATTATCTGTAGCCGCTTTATCCTGTTCTACAGGGTCGCAGGCAAGCTGGAGCCTATCCCAGCTGACTACGGGCGAAAGGCGGGGTACACCCTGGACAAGTCGCCAGGTCATCACAGGGCTGACACATAGACACAGACAACCATTCACACTCACATTCACACCTACGCTCAATTTAGAGTCACCAGTTAACCTAACCTGCATGTCTTTGGGGGAAACCGGAGCACCCGGAGGAAACCCACGCGGACACGGGGAGAACATGCAAACTCCGCACAGAAAGGCCCTCGCCGGCCACGGGGCTCGAACCCGGACCTTCTTGCTGTGAGGCGACAGCGTTAACCACTACACCACCGTGCTGCCCTCTTCAAGAAAATGACCATATAAAAATATTTTTTGAAGTATGAACTTTCTAAACCATTTTATTAATAACTGAAAATGATATTGTCAGAGTTGCAGGTATATGCATAGAACAGAATTACAACTGATATATGATAATATTTATGAAAGTTGCATTGTCATATAACGCATTACCACATGACACACTACAGTGTAGTACTCTGACCACAAAACACCTTATATATCAATAAATTATGACTATTTTAGCAACTGCAATCTGAACTCCTGCTCAGGATATTCAATGTACATATTAATACATTAATGAATACGAGCAGTAGCCGGACAGCCGACACGTGTGTGTGTGTGTGTGTGTGTGTGTACGCAATAAGCCTGCTGCAGCGTCTTATCATTTTGGCTCATGAACATGCATGTTAACGATACCATAAACATAAAAGGATGGTGCACACCCTGTACATGTAGTCTACAATACAGTCTGGGATTACAGCATGTTATGTCGATACACGAAGTTCCGGCGCCTTGTTAAAATCCAACAGGACTCGCCCAGCTTGCTTTTCAGTGCATTCGTGTCACGAGCGAAAGAAACTAAGCTCGGACCGACTATTAAATATAAATTTATACCATAAATTCTTCAGCTCAATCCCACATAACAGTTTATTTTGTTTATTTTTAAAACATTATTAATTAAATAAAAAAACAGCAGGCATATTTCGGCATGTACAATACTAAAACTTTGGGTTTTTTTTTTTGACGGATGTGTGCACCTGGTGCCCCCTCCCCCTTAAATCCACACCGGTGTTCTCGAACATCTCTGCTATCGGCCTGAGCCCGTCTTAACCTCCTAGGGCTTAGCGGTCACATGCGTGGACAGCACTTTATGGAAATTCGGAACAAGAATCCACATATGTGGACATACTTTTTCTCTAAAAGTACATCTTATCAAAAGATGATGCTTAGTTTTTATTCTAATCAGGTTCTAATAAGCCCAAATAGCAAAGAGAAATAAAAAATGCATGTAAAAAAAAAAAACAGCTTGGGCCTTAGGAGGTTAAAGTGATCCACAAAACAATACGCGAGATGTCTGCCGAAATCAATATTGATATGATAGCATGCAATATTGTTAGCATAATGCTTATCCTATGTGTATTACACCATGCTACCCAATGGAGAATGAGTGTGCAATATTGTTACAATATTGCATGTTGTCAAGACAACACGACATCACGTCGGAGATGTAAAACTTCCCTGCTAGCAAGCGACTGTGACACTTTGTAAACAAACTGTTTGCTGTTTGCCAGGTTTGCTTCATTAAATATGGAAGATTTTTAGAGAATTTTGGCTGCCAGGTTGCTCTGTTGTGTGGAGTTGTCAATGTTGATTTTAAAAGTACTGTAACTAACTAAATTACAAAGGGAAATGAATACTTAAGTATGAGTGAAAAATACTGTAGCGAGTGTGCAGCGTGGAAGAAGAGTCTGGAGACAGAAATCTTAGTTTTTCGGTCGTTAGCCTGTGCTACTTGCTCTCGATAGCACTGGCTTGACTGTGCTAGCATTGGCCTTTGCGAATGCTACTGCTGAACGCTACACTGGCTGGAAGGTAACTGGACTGCCATGCTAACAGCACTGAGTCGTGGGTTAGCTAGCATTGGCCTTTGAGAATGCTGATATGAAGAGTGTGTATGTATAATAATAATAATAATAATAATAATAATATTGGCTGGATTTGAGTGGTCTTTCAGATATATTCCATTCAGCTAGCATGATATTGAACGAGTCGAAGATGAGTGCTAGCTGAATGGAAAATATCTGATAGACCACTCAAAGCCAGCCGATATTATTTAAATATGTCACTCAGAGCCGTGATATATTACGTGTGAAAAATGCAAGTTTTTCAACACGAGAAGATAAACTTCATATCTTCAATCCAACATGTGATTTTCTTTTTATTATAGAGACACATTCACTAACAAAAAGTACCCAAATTTATCAAAACAATCTATAGATTTCCTCGCAAGTGACATACAGAGATTAATGTCATGGTTTTGGTTCTCCATGTCCTGGATGGAGCTCGTATGAAAAATATGAGTGGTGTATTTCCCAGTAAAACATTCGTGTCCATCTAATACATGGGATTATGTGGTTAACAAAAAAGTGTTAAAAAACAAAACATGTTTCATACTTTAGATTCTTCAGAGTAGCCACTGTTTATCTTGATGACGCTTTAGAAACTATTGGCATTATCTTAACCGGCTTCATGAGGGAGTCACCTGGAATGCTTTTCAATTAACAGGTGCCTTGTCAAAAGTTCTCATCTCATTATCTCTAGCCGCTTTATCCTGTTCTACAGGGTCGCAGGCAAGCTGGAGCCTATCCCAGCTGACTACGGGCGAAAGGCGGGGTACACCCTGGACAAGTCGCCAGGTCATCACAGGGCTGACACATAGACACAGACAACCATTCACACTCACATTCACACCTACGCTCAATTTAGAGTCACCAGTTAACCTAACCTGCATGTCTTTGGACTGTGGGGAAAACCGGAGCACCCGGAGGAAACCCACGCGGACACGGGGAGAACATGCAAACTCCGCACAGAAAGGCCCTCGCCGGCCACGGGGCTCGAACCCAGGACCTTCTTGCTGTGAGGCGACAGCGCTAACCACTACACCACCGTGCCGCCCCTCATCAAAAGTTAATTATTGAAATTTCTTGCCTTATGAATGCATCTGAAAACAAATAATAAATAATAAAAATACAGTAACTAGCTCTATTCCACAACTGTAGTAATCCATATTATGTCAAGAACCGCTCAACTAAGTAAAGAGAAACAACATCCATCATTACTTTAAGACATGAAATGACTTTTAATTTAAAAAATAAAGAAAAAACAGTGAATTAGAAGATGTGTCCAAACTTTTGACTGGTACTGTGTATATTGTTTTTTATTATTATAGGTTTATTTGTGGTTATTGGGTGTTGGTAAATATAATAGCAATTGTCATGGATTTGTATTAAGTAATTCATTATTGAAAATTGTTTTTGGTGTGGGTGACACGGTGGTGTAGTGGTTAGCGCTGTCGCCTCACAGCAAGAAGGTCCTGGGTTCGAGCCCCGTGGCCGACGGGGGCCTTTCTGTGTGGAGTTTGCATGTTCTCCCCGTGTCTGCGTGGGTTTCCTCCGGGTGCTCCGGTTTCCCCCACAGTCCAAAGACATGCAAGTTAGGTTACCGTGAGTGTGAATGGTTGTTTGTCTCTGTGTCAGCCCTGCGATGACCTGGCGACTTGTCCAGGGTGTACCCACCCTCTCACCCATAGTCAGCTGGGATAGGCTCCAGCTTGCCCACGACCCTGAAGAACAGGATAAGCGGCTACAGATAATGGATGGATGTTTTTTGGTGTGCTTCATTAATGTGCTTGTGGGGTTAAAATTAAAAATGCCATATAAATTATTAATGTAAAAAAAAAGAGCCATAAACCTAAATATTGTGATGTCCATAGCATGTATCAAGAAAATGTCTTCTAGTATCATATGATATTTTTTCGCTATGAATAGTGATATAGTGATGTCGCAGCTGCTCGAATGATTCATGCTTTTCAACCATTTTCCCTTTTGCACAATAAAAGGCTTACCATTGCGGTTCTGAGATGAGAAACTTCTGTGCTTTGTTTCTGATGAATAGCGCGTGTGTGTGTGCGTGTCTGTTTCAGAGATGACCTTTACCGTGTGGAACTGGACCATGTAACAGGGGATGAGATGTTCTACAGCAAAGTGAGTCCTATTTCCTCACACACATGCTGTCTGAATCATTAATGTGTGAGCGTGTGTGTGTGTGTGTGTTCAAATGTGTGAATACAGGACGTGAACAAACCACATTTTCTTTCTTTCACTACTCCAGAAGCGAACGTGGGAATCCAATAAGAATGACATCCGAATCTGCAGGATGAAGGGCAAACACGAGGTGAGTGTTTAATTGTGTTAAGTGCCTCACAAATGTTTCTCGGTGGGCATGTGACCCTGCTAAATGTCTTGGAAAAGTATCTCAGTGCATAAAACATCGTGAGTATATTCCACGCTGATAAATTCCTCTTAAGCGTTCTCTGGTGAATATTCAGCTCAGCTGTACAGTACTGAGAAGAGCTAAACTCCTGACACATTGGCCTATGCTGATATGCAGCAGTGGCCTGCCTATAGCAATGGCTATAAAGTGTTCTTTTTTTGTTGATCGTGAATTGATCAGTTGTGCTTCTACTGATGCTGATGAGACGTTAACCTTTAGACAGTGAAATCGTTCTTATTTAATGGATCCGAGCATTTTATTGACTTGAAAAAAATGAGAAATAGGAAAATACAGAAAGGGTCCAAAACTTTGATGCTGCTTCCAACTGTTTTTATTTCATTAGTAAATTACATTTCTCATTATTCTTCACTGACGGCATGGTGGCACAGCGGGTAGTGTTACAGCTCCAGGGTCCCCAGTTCGATCTTGAACTTGGATTACTGCCTGTGTGGAGTTTCTCTAAATATTCTCCTCATATCTGTGAGGGTTTTGCCCGGTTTTCTCCCACCTCCCAAAAACAGTAGGCGGATTCGCTAAGATTAGTTGTTCTAGGTGTGAATGAGTGTGTGTTCATGGTGATGGACTAGTGTCCACCCCATGCCCAGGCCCTGGATCCACCATTACTCTGACCAGAGTAAACTGGTTACCATAAGTGAAAGAGAAATATTATCCTTCATTAATAGTTAGATCTCCTGAAAGGATGCGTCTTCTCAGTGTATTGGTTTCTGGTGCTAAACCAAAGTCATATAATTCCAACCTTGAATACTCAAAGGCATAAAAGTAGCATTTGCACAGAGCTTCTGGAGGAAGTAGACTAATCTCAAATTCATCACTTTATTCCAGCCATGTAAACAAAGAAGCTAACATTCTGGCCCACTGGCCTTCATCAGAGCATGGAGGAAAATCTCTTATATACAGGAAATGGCAGGTGATTGGCTTAAAAGATCATATGAAAATTGACCTCCCGAGATCCCATGCATATCCATAACCACTTATCCTGTGGAGGGTCACGGGGAAGCTGGAGCCTATCCCAGCTGACTATGGGCGAGAGGCGGGGTACACCCTGGACAAGTCAAGTCATTTGTATAGCACTTTTAACAATAAACATTGTCACAAAGCAGCTTTACAGAATTTGAACGACTTAAAATATGAGCTAATTTTATCCCTAATCTATCCCCAATGAGTAAGCCTGTGGCGACAGTGGCAAGGAAAAACTCCCTCAGACGACACGAGGAAGAAACCTCGAGAGGAACCAGACTCAAAAGGGAACCCATCCCCATCCGGGCAACAACAGACAACATGACTATAACATTAACTGTCCTAACATAAAGTCAGCTTCGTTGATGCTATAAACCCCCCACCAACGGAAACCCGAGCGCAAAACCGTTCATGACAACCGCAGTCCCAAAGTCAGCAAATCAACTGCAGTCCCCAGCCACAAAAGCACCACTGCAAGAGTCCAGAGCGTCCTCCAGGTGTGACTTTCGACTGTCCACATGGGGCCGCCCTCCACAGGAGCGATGCAATGAGACTCCAGCCAGACACCAGGGCACCAGAATGGATCAGGCAGGTCCGAGGAGCAGAAGAGGTCAGCATCTCGATCCCAGGACTGACATGTAACTCAGAGGGACAGATTTTTTTTTTTTTTTTGGGGGGAGAAGAGAGAAAACACAGGTTGTTAGGTATGCCCAATGTCACTTGAATAAGTAGGAACGGTATACATATTACACTGAGTACAAGCAGGGACTCTGGCAACTAACTATGACAGCATAACTAAAAGGGGAGAGCCAGAAGGTAACACAGGCATGAGGAAGCCCTGGGACATAAAGCAGCAGCCACTACACCGTCAACAAGCTCGAGTGAGCAAGCGAGTGGGGGACTGACAGCATCCATACATCCCAGTTTACCAAAACACTATGTCTGACGACCCTCCAGATCTACACCTTTACCTCATAAACACCATTAACAAAAGGCTTGACTAAACAGATATGTTTTCAGCCTAGACTTAAACGTTGATACTGTGTCTGATTTCGGAACATTACTTGGAAGCCTGTTCCATAACTGTCATGGGATGACAAGTCGCCAGGTCATCCCATGACCTTCCCCAGGTCAGGGAAGGTATCTTAATGAAATACCCAGAACAGGGTAACACTATAGGAGTCTCTGAGTAATGCTAGTTCTGTAATGAAATGACATTACAGGCCTTATCCAGAGCAACATACAACACACCCAGAGGTTAGGTACCTTGTTCAATTCCAGGGAATTGAACTGGTGATCTTCTGGTCCCAAAGCTGCTTCTCTAACCATTGGACCATGGTTTCACAAATTGTAAAGTGATATATGCAGCCACAGGACATGTTGGTCACCATCACATGTTAACATCCATCCATCCATTATCCATAGCCGCCTATCCTGTGGAGGGTTGCGGGCAAGCTGGAGCCTATCCCAGCTGACTATGGGCGAGAGGCGGGCTACACCCTGGACAAGTCACCAGGTCATCGCAGGGCTGACACATCGAGACAAACAACCATTCACACTCACACCTACGGTCAATTTAGGGCCACCAGTTAGCCTAACCTGCATGCCTTTGGGGGAAACCGGAGCACCCGGAGGAAACTCACGTAGACACGGGGAGAACATGCAAACTCTACACCAGTGGTTCTCAAACTTTTTTCACCAAGTACCACCTCAGAAAATACTTGGCTCTCCAAGTACCACCATAATGACCAACATTAAAATACAGTAGCGTAGTAGGCCTAAGTATTCATTAAAAACAAGGCGGAGGTTTTATTTAACAAGTATATTTAATATTGTTGGCCACTGTAACATTACGCACAGTACTTTGAACAGTAACACTGTGTTTAAATATAGGAAAATAAAACACTGTACTTAAATAATGAATCAAATAAAATTAATTGCACATAAAAGTGAAATAAACATTGTACTAAAATAAATATTAAGAGTTCTTAAATATTAAATGAAAATGTACTTAAAAGTTAAATTACTGTACTGTTCTTAAATGTTAAGTAAAAAAAAAGTACTGTACTTGATGTACTTGAAAAAAATCAAAACAGGCTATGCATAGCTGCAGTTCCCCGATTGTGTGCGGCTTACCGGCTCTGGCGATCAGGAGGCTGGCACGATATGAAGCTTCCTGTGCTTTGGCTGCGGGTGTACCATAGGACAGAATGGTGGACTTGGACTGCTTCAGTTCATCACGTTTTCGTAAAAAAAAAAAATCCATTGGTTTGTCCTTTAGTGCTGTGTGTTTGGTCGTAAGATGCCGTTTGAGATGCGACGGTTTCATGGGCTCATTGCTCAGAACGTCCCCGCATACAACACACTGCGGCCTGGGCAGCTCCTCTGTCCCGCTCCAAATGAATCCCAGTTTTATGTATTTTTCATCATACTTCCTCCTCACTGGTTTCTGCTGTTTGCTAGCAGTTCTGGGGCTGGTTTTGCCACTGTCGTTAGCATCTGCGCTCAGCTCACACACGTCCTCTTCAGTTCTCCCTCTCTCCTGATCCACGCTCCCATTCGCGGATTTAAGCCACGACAGTAATTTTGTCGTACCCGTCATAATTAGCAAAGCCACCTCCACCTTTTCCCATCACAGCCTGGTCTACCAATGGCGGATAACCGTCTGTCAGCGGAACTGGCGGGAATGTGTACGTACGCTACGTATGGCTACCCAGAAGCACTTGCAAACTTTTTAAAATTATTAACTTAATTTGTATCTCCTTTCATTTTCTTGTCATCGGTTAATAAGATATTTTCATCCATTCGGATATTATGGACAGTATTTCACGTTTTATTTATTTATTTTTTTATTTATATTTAATTAAGTGATTCTTTGGCGTACCACTAGAATGGAGCCCGTGTACCACTAGTGGTACGCGTACCACAGTTTGAGAATCTCTGCTCTACACAGAAAGGCCCCTGTCAGCAACTGGGCTCGAGCCCAGAACCTTCTTACTGTGAGGTGACAGTGCTAACCACTACACCACCGTGCCGCCACACTTCAAATTATATAATCTTATCCTCTTTGGCCCATTATGCAATAACCATACATTTTTACCTTCCAAACTTGACTCTGCATTTACACATTAGAATGATAAAGGCATCATATCATTCCGAGGACTGTTTTTTAATGGCACATTTGCCGACTTTAAAAGTCTGTCCCATAAGTATGGCTTACCCCGAAACCATTTTTTTTCCGCTATCTCCAGGCTTGCAGTTAAGGATCATTGCAGCACATTCCCACATCTGCCTGCTGAGGACTCACCAAATATTCTAGATAAACCTGCAAACATGGCAGGGCTGACATCTAAGCTGTAAACCTCCATTCTTCAGTCTGATCCCTCTCCACTTGTCAAAATCAAATGAAAATGGGAGACTGAGCTGGAAATCCAGTTTCAGGACCCCTGGTGGGACAAAGCCAAATTACAAGTTAACTAGCGTGACCAGACGTCCCGGTTTGACCGGGACAGTCCCGATTTTGAGTTGCGTGTCCCCAGTCCCGACAAAGGTCCATCGGGATGCTGAAATGTCCCGGTTTACACCAAACACTAACAAACTGTCCCGGTTACAGCGATCATATATAGCCAACGAGATGTCAATAAAGCTTCTAGCAATTCAGCATCAATGTGCGTGTGTGCGCAGTCAACCTTACAATGTATCTATTTGTACAATGTTGCAATATAGAGGCCGCATTATAACGTTTTTTTTCGCTAGCGGCTGTCAACTACTGCGCGACAACGCCGAACGGATGAGCGCTGGGCGGAGATGTTCACGCACTTCAAGAGTAGGGAGATTCCTTACAGCAATGTCAGCCAGCTTTGCCAGTTTGCCATGTGCCTACCTGACACCAATGCTCCAGCTGAGCGAATATTTTCACTCATGAGCAACACCTGGACTGATGAGAGGAATCGCATGACCGTACCTACTCTCGAAGCCTTGCTCATTACCCAGGCCAATTTCGACGATACTTGCTCGCAGTTTCACAGCAGGCTCTCGGGCAATAAAGCGCTACTGGAGCAAATTCACTCATCATGTAAATATCTCATTCTCATCTCATTATCTCTAGCCGCTTTATCCTTCTACAGGGTCGCAGGCAAGCTGGAGCCTATCCCAGCTGACTACGGGCGAAAGGCGGGGTACACCCTGGACAAGTCGCCAGGTCATCACAGGGCTGACACATAGACACAGACAACCATTCACACTCACATTCACACCTACGGTCAATTTAGAGTCACCAGTTAACCTAACCTGCATGTCTTTGGACTGTGGGGGAAACCGGAGCACCCGGAGGAAACCCACACGGACACGGGGAGAACATGCAAACTCCGCACAGAAAGGCCCTCGCCGGCCATGGGGCTCGAACCCAGGACCTTCTTGCTGTGAGGCGACATCGCTAACCACTACACCACCGTGCCGCCCATCATGTAAATATATGCAATAAAATGGCATCTTCTTTGGGTTGGGTGGCTGTGTTTCTGAAACATTTTTTGTTGTCTTTCATCTGTTTCATCTGTCTTTAATCTGTATCACAGATTGTCTTGACTTGTTTGATGCTGTTGTCAACTCAGGGTTCACGTTTTCAAAATAGTTAATAGCCGACACTGGTTAAGATTAAACAGAGGCATTTTGGGTAAAGGTTCGGAGGTGACAACGATTAGGCTCATGCGCTCGTTCCTGTTACAATGCATAGCCTATTGTTTAAAAAAAAAAAGTTAATCGCATAAAATGTTGATGTTAATATGCAAGCAATGCATTTTCTTGGCGTTTTCACAAAGGTGAAATAAATCAGTTGAAATTCAGGCTATTGGCCTATTCCCCATCATCACATCTGTTGTCTGATTTTCTTACTTTAACTGAATTGTGATAGAAGTACATGTAGATAAGAAAATACTTGATTATTCTCTGAAATGTTGATAAAAGTGAGCTTCTACAAAATGATAAAAGCACCTGTCTGAGCCATGGTTTGAGCTGGAGCATGTTTACATCAAAACGCGTGTGCGTGCACGAGTATCACGGTCACGCGCAAAGTGTCCCGGTTTTAGACTCGGGAAATCTGGTCACCCTAAAGTTAACCATTCTTCATCCTGTGCCCATGTCAATCTAATGCAGTTTAAAGTGCTACATAGAGTGCATTTAAGCAAAGCCAAATTAGCAGAATACTTTCCTGGCACTAGTGAGGCCTGTAATAGATGTGTCCCCATCCCGTCGTCTAGCTCATACCTTCTCGTCATTCTCAAGGTTGACAGGATTTTGGAAAAAAACTTTTTCAAGATCGTGTCTGAAGTTTTAGATACTGATATTGCACCCTGTCCACTCATTGCGATTTTTGGAGTTCCCCTGAACTATCCTGAGTTTGGTACAGTACATAGAAATGAAATGTTTTATCATTTGCCTCTCTGACTGCCCGTACATGTACCTTCTTACACTGGAAGTTGCCCAAGCCTCCAGCAGAACACACTTGGCAAACTGATCTAATGTCGTTCCTTAAACTGGAAAAGATCAAATTTTCTCTTAGAGGGTCGACTGAGAAGTTTTACATTACTTGGCAGCCCTTCCTCTCTGATTTTGATAAAATATCTACAGCTCCCATCACTTCGCTAGGAACATTTCCATTATTTTTTGTTTCCAGCTGAACATTCATACTGGCAGAATTGGTGAAGAAACCAGAAAGGTTTAATTATATATGCTAACTACAGTATACCGTATGCTTTGTACACTTTGCATGCTTTGACACATTAAAGGAGAACTGCAGTCATTTTTAAACTTGCTTTATTTCTTAATTAACATGTTATTCAATTACGTTTTCAGTTTTAGTAACCTTATATCGTGACTCATATTGGCAACTAATTGCAATTAAATATTATACTTATCAGTCTATTCGGTTTTTAGCCATGTTGAATTTAGTTCGTTTGGTCCACGGCAGGCGTCGCTTATCCGTGCGATCTTCACAAGACTTGTGCGAGACTTCGAAACGTGAAGTGTCAGCCAGATGTCAGTGCCGCCATTTTGAAAACTGTTTTCCAAACGAAGTATTGCACAAAAACGAGTTTAAATGACGATTACTGCCGACTTTTTTCAAACTTTCCTGATTGCTATCAAAACAAACAAAACTTCCGGCTTGATTACATCAGCATTCAAAAGAGGGCGCGTGCGTCTTTTGACAATGTTGGCAGATGTCGGTCACTTTGATTTCCGCTGTACGTTTTACTTCCGTCCTACGATGTCTCACACAGGTCTCAGCGAATCTCGTTTACGGCCATCGCTTTGACATATGGACTGATATATTACAGAGCATATTTCAAACACTCATAACTTGCTATCGCAGTGACAAAATAGCGATCAATATGCATTCCGATATTTAATAAAATGAGATAAATAGAATTTTGATAATAAAAAAATTTGCCTTCAGTTCTCCTTTAATTCATAAACGTGGACCGACTTGGGTTAGGAGGGTGAGTGGGCTTTCATTTTTGGTGTTTCTTTCTTTCTATTTATTTATTTTTACCTCTTTTGTTGTCTGTTTGTTCTACACAAATGTAAAACTGGACATAATTATGCTTGCTTTGAGATGCTTTGTAAAGTGAAGTGATATCCTAATGAAACAAATTTATTAAAAAATATTAGCCTAGTAAACTAGACCCACCCGCCTAGCGGCCAAAAATATTTTTGCCTAGCGAATGGGTCTAGCCTCGCACCATATAAACAAAAACACCCCGGGCATCAAATCGTGCCCGCCAATCACAACGCAAGGTTTTTGTTTGGATTCTTTGGGCGGGCTTTTGCAGGAGTGACGACAAAGCTGCGCGACGCTGGAGAAAGCACAACAGGAAAGATGGCTATGGCTAGTGAACAGCGCACGTTTGACTCCACTTTGGAATCAGTTTTAGAAGAATTAGACTTGGAGTTTTCATTGAAACATGAGCAGGAAGAGGCTCTCCGCTCATTCCTTTTCAAGAAGGACATTTTCGCTGTTTTACCGACCGGCTATGGCAAAAGTCTGATCTACCAGCTGGCTCTGCTCGTAGCCAAAAGGATGGGGCTAGTTTGTGCAGTACGAAGAATTAATAAACAGCTTTGAAACATTACTTTTTGATTGTTTCTTATTTTCCCGTTATTTTAAATTTAAGGGAAATTATTTCACCAAACACCACTAAATAAAAACTCTCAAAAACAGTTTAAGCAAACACTTGAAAAACACTTGAAAAAAATAAGAGTGTATGTTAAGTATGTGGTACAGACTCCAAACTTGTGGTCATTATCTCCAAACTTCTTAATATCTAGAACCTGTTAATTAATTAATACGCATTTTGAAAAATTATTTATTTCAAGGCCTCCCCCACTGCTTTCTGTCGCTCTGACTACGTCACAGTCACTGTTGCGCTTATTGGTCAGAGCGTTGGCCTATACGCACAGAGACAGTTTGAAAGACAGCGGTTTGTTCCTCCCACACCTTTCGGAAATGTCTACGGATCGAGGCCAGACTAAATATTCACATTTAGTCTGGCTTGCCAGGCTAAAAAAATATGACAATGACTAAAATCAGGTGAAATAGTAAATCCCAAACAATTTCAATTGTTCTTCATTCATAGAGGTAAAAAGTCTAATTATGTTTTTATATATTAATTGGGTCAGTATAGGTACTGTTGTTACTATTTATTGGTGAACACCTGACAGAGTTGATATCATAATATTTACAGCGTGTTAGAAACTTCTATTTGTTACTATTGAAATGAAATAATATGAAATAGTTTCAAAAGAAGCAAAAAAGCTGTGAATAAACAAAAACAAAGTTGTTGGTGGTAATTAATAATAATTAATAAATAACTTGTTATGATCAGAAAATGAGCTCTTTTATCTCAAGCTAATGCCAGAATTTTCTTGTTACCATGGAAAAAAATGGCATTCATTTTATAATGCGGAGGATATAGCTCTCGCTCTGTCTGTCTGTCTGTCTGTCTGTCTGTAAACATTTTAGTTTCCGGAGCATAACTCAAAAACTATTAGGGATTTTTTCACGAAATCTGACAGTTAGTTGTGCCTTGTAACATTCTGGGATTTCTATGATTTTTATTTTTTCTGTATTCCCATGGGGGCGGCACGGCGTTGTAGTGGTTAGCGCTGTCGCCTCACAGCAAGAAGGTCCTGGGTTTGAGCCCCGTGGCCGGCGAGGGCTTTTCTGTGCGGAGTTTGCATGTTCTCCCCGTGTCCGTGTGGGTTTCCTCCGGGTGCTCCAGTTTCCCCCACAGTCCAAAGACATGCAGGTTAGGTTAACTGGTGACTCTAAATTGACCGTAGGTGTAAATGTGAGTGTGAATGGTTGTCTGTGTCTATGTGTCAGCCCTGCGATGACCTGGCGACTTGTCCAGGGTGTAGTCAGCTGGGATAGGCTCCAGCTTGCCCGCGACCCTGCACAGGATAAGTGGCTACAGATGATGGATGGATGGATGCATTTCCATGGCATCCAATGCAACTTAGGAAAATTTCGAGTGGGGTTTCATATGGGTGCCAGGGGGATATGTCATCTCCTGATGATTTTTGTTTTTGTTTTTTTTTGCAAGCATGGCCATTCTCAGCTTCCGTAGTTATCTACTTAACAAGCAAACTTCATTCTTTTTATATATTTGAGGCAATAAAAGTATTCAGCTTTATGTCAGTATTAATTAAATGCCACTGTAATATCATATGACAGCGTCAACCTTTTCATTTTTGACTCACATCCAGACATCCACACACACACTATCAAATCCTCGCAAAATGGATGCTTTTGATTTTGGAACCTTCCACAGATGATCCTCATTTCCTGAAACTAACCCCTGACTGGAAAACGTCAGTTATGACTGGTGATGTGTGATTGCATTAGGATGCTGGTGAATATCCGCTGGACGCAATCACATGCTTGGTTTGTTCTGTTTGATATTCGCCAAAGAAAAAAAAAATCACCCCTTTTCCTGAAGTTCAGAGGCTAATTGCAGCAGACTGGCCTTTCCCCAGTTCAGGGAGTGAAGCTAGCATGGTTTGGTACAGGTGCATTTCAGGGGGATTGATGGGATTGGTTTCAGTGAGGATTGATATCCAAGCAGGGTGTGTATTATTTTTCTGCAAGAGCTAGCTTACAAATGAGACCTGTCTCTAATGCATACTGATAGTTCCCCTGTTACAACTTCCAGCCACACACACACACACACACACACACACACTTCTGACACTTCAGACACACACCTGCATGCTGCTCAGTCATTAGTTCTGTTTTTGTTCCCTTTTTTTTGCCAAATTCTCTCTCCTTCCTGTGCTTTTCATCCTTTCTGTCCATCCATTACTGTGTCTAATTATGTCTGGACCGCTTTTCTTTTCGTGTTCTTTTCTCAAACTATTCATCAAGAGACTAAAAGAGCAAAAAGCATAACATTAGAGCTGGAGAAAGAGAAACACACAGGCATGTATCTGTTTCTATGAATTACTGCCACCACTATGGCACTGACCTTGAGATCTTTGGGAGCCAATCGAGACAATGACGAGAAAATGAGACATAAACAGCAAGCTGTTTGTAGCGTATTTACGGTACTGTATATCGCACTTTGAGATCACAATTTTTCCTATTCTGATGTTTGAAGTGAACATTAACTGAAGCTCTTGATTCGTATCTGCATGATTTTATGCATTGTGCTGCTGTCAAGGGATTGGCTGATCTGATACCTGCATAAAGCTGCAGGTGGATGGGGAAGTCATGGCCTAAAGGTTGCCAGTTCAATTCCCTGGACCAGCAGGAATGGCTGAAGCATCCTTGAGCAAGGCACCTAACCCCCAGCTGCTCCCCGGGCTGCTCTGGGTATGTTGTACGTTGCTCTGGATACGAGCGCCTGCTAAATGCCTGTAATGTGTACCTAATAAAATGGTTAGTGAGTGTACAGTATGTAGTCGAACATAGGGGTCGGGGTGGATATTATAACTGACACAGCAGCACTTCTGTTGATACTGAAGTGTATATTTGTAGGCAAATCAGACGCTCGCTGGCTGTGCTGCGAAAATTGTGCATGCAGACGCTCATCTAAGTTTCCAAATCTGTCATTGCTTAACTCTTGAAAATTTTCTATCATGAATACAATCATTAAAAAGCTTATCTCTGCTTTCCAAAGAAATGTATCTCGTTAAGATCTGTTCAGTACTTTGGGAATAACGGCAGGTTGAATTTGGTACAACAAAGTAAAAACTCTCTGCTCACATGACATCAGTAAACTGCCGGTGATTTTTGAGTCACAGGGAAGCGCTCAGGCTCTCTCTCTCTCTCTCTCTCTCTCCTGATCAGTTTCCGACTGGATTACTCGTGAATATCAATCAGATAACTTTGATAGGGATGTTCTCTCGCTCTCACTCAGTGCGTTTACATACACATAGAGAAAATCGAATTTCTGCCGTAGCTCGACTGAAATCGGAGTTCTAAATGCCATGGAAACACCTTAGCTCGGCTGAAATCGAACTGAACTGGATTTCTCGTAATCGAGCTACGCGACCTAGATTATGCGATTGTAGCCGAGCTACTTAGTGCATGTAAACCCTATCGATGTACGTAGTCGAGCTACTTACTTCAGCACTGCCCCTTCCAGAAGTGACGAGTGACGAGACCACAAGCGGCAAACACAACAGCCTCGGTCGGCATGACAACAGTAGTAGTAGCGAGCAGCAGAAGAGGTCAGGAGGAACAAGGAGAACGAACGAACGAAGAAGAGAAAATGGCGAGCAGAACATTGAACTAATAACTTTGTTTATACTCTTGAATAGCTCTTCTTCATGACGACAACCGGAAGTGTACCAACACGATGGGGCGTGTAGCGCCACCTGTGGCTCGGGTGCACAATGTATCTCACACAATAGCTCGATTTCCTTGTGTGCATGTAGGATTGGATTTCTCTGGCACCCCTGCTGGGACCCTTAGCTCGATTACCGACAGCAGCTCGATTTGGATGTGCATGTAAACACACTGACTGTTTCTGATGAAGTATTCAGCAAAATTTTCTGTCTGCTAGTTTTGATGTTATGATTCCCAGGAGACTTTGAAGTGAGTTTTCATAGCTTTACCAACTTATTTTTTTCTAATCAAACAGATTCGTGTCAATAAATAGCTAATTTAACCCTTTGGTGACGGACCCCTTGAAAATCGTTCCTCCAGGAACGATGACGTTTCAGTTGTCAAGACAACGGAAAAACTAAAATACAAGAGCATTTTGTTTTGTGCACAAGAGCATTGTGACGTATCTTTCTGTTTTGTATTTTAGTTTTTCCGTTGTCTTGACAACTGAAACGTCATCTTTCCTGGAGGAACGATTTTCAAGGGGTCAGTCACCAAAGGGTTAAAATATAACTGTAGTTGTTTTGATGAAAAATATTGAGATCTTAGTGTTCGGAATGATATTTTTAAAAACCGGAAGTCAGAAACGCAAGTGTCAATTTCAGTTCAGTTAATGTGAATTGTTTATTGGATGTGGCTCATACAGTTTTTTCGAGGTTCGCCTTGAAAGCTGTGAATATTAATCGAAATAATCATTTATATTCTTTCATATAAACACTAGTAGGCCCTACTTAGAAATACAAAGGCCGACAGAGCACAAAGAGGGTATTATAAATAATCTTTGATTACTTTTTTATTCTGATAGAGAATGGTAGATGTGAGACATTCAGTGCTTATTTATGCATATTTTATAATTAACATTGATTTCTCCTTCTTTGTGATGTATAAATGAGAGTTAAGATCAGCTTTATATTGCACAAATAAAGCCATTTGGTGAAGCATTGAAGAAGAGAGTGTACCGATTTAACATTTGTACCTAATTAGCATAATTAAAACTAATTAAATGCTAATTTGCATAATTTGTTTTTACTCATTTTTTAAACTTTGTATTCAGTACACAACCATCTATGTGCCTGCCAATTTCCATGTAAATATCTTGAAAAATAAAGTTATTAAGAAAAAACATTTGATCTAATTTGTTCATGAGGCCTATTTTGGACCATGTGATCCTCATACAGAATATTACAGCATATTAAGCCGTTTTTTCAATCTCTGATTTGTAATGTCTCAAGAATGGATAAACATATATTTTAATTTGTGAAAAGTATGTTGTTCTACATTCAATTCTGAATTCAGTGTGACCAATTTCAAGCAATTTGGATTGATTTTCACCTGATATGCCTCATATTTGTTTAAAAGTGTTAAAGCTAAACTGCCTTTCAGATTTTTCAAGTGTAGGTCATAAAAATAATTTTCCCTGACACCCAATTATTTTTGTTTAGTGGACCGTAAGCTACTGAAGTCAAATCACAGACTTCCAATTTTATTAGTGTTTTTTAATAGACCAATTAATGAATTTAGGGCCACGTGGCCCTAAATTCTCTGCTGTTTTTTTCCTGCTTCACCATGACCCAATTCAAGATACTGTACTACATCATGCATCACGTGGTGGGCTTTCCCTGTTCACGCAAGGCATTGTGGGATACAAATTTGAAACAGGAGAGAAAAATGGAGGACGTGAATGAAACGTGAAAGACCGACTACAGTAACGGAAAGTGAGAAGAAAATACATTGTTATATACAAATGAAAGGGAACGCAGGACCAAACTAATAAATATCGGCGGTCAGCGAGCACCTCGGTGTGATCAGCTGTTCATTTAGCGACAGAATGATGTCACTGTCAGTGCACGGTCAAAGGTAAACCTGCGCATGCGCACACGGACTTCCTCTGTCTGCGTGACTGCGCGAAGCGAGCGATTTCATGCACATTATTTGCTCAGGAATCCCCTCAAATAAAATAACTTCCCAGCTACGGAATGGCCTAATATTTTGTGAGAAGTTACAGAAATAAACATATATCACAACGACCAAATTTCAGACAGAACTAAATTTTATGAAATTGAAAGGCAGTGTCGCTTTAATATTATTGGTAATTGTAATAATCGTGGTACAGTAATACTTGAGTTACACTTTCGAAACCAAAGACACATTAAAATTGATTGTGAGGTTCTCTCCTCATACAGGAGGGGACAGTATTTTAGCTTTGCTGTAATCTGCAACGTCATGATGACATGGTCAGAACTTTTTTTCAGTGAGACTTGGGGATTGATGCAGAGACGAAGCCTGCACTGGTGATGTAAAGTGGTTGGGTCGAGGTGGTAACTACGGAGGTGGTGACATCGTTCATTTTCTCCTCCACCATGAAATAAGAAAAATCCAGCTTGGTTTGACCAGCTGCCAAAACACGGACCATTTTTCTGCCAGATGGTAAATTGTTTTTTATATTCTTGACTAAATTGATCAGGAAAATGTTCGCAATTTTCTAATTGATGTTATTTTCTTGAAAATAACTCATCTACAAAGTTGCATAGTAGCAATAATTCAGAAACTGTTTGCTTCTGACTAGCACTTAGCAACATGGCTGTGTTTTGGCAGATGGTAGATGGTCAGACCAAGCTGGATTTTTCAGCAGGGCTTTATTTTTGGTTCCAGACATTTATTCCCAGTCATAGCTCCATGGATCATTGCATGATAACTTGCTGTGCTGTTATAGCCTTTTTAATGTGCCCCTAAAAACTGCTGCTTTTTTAGTGCAGTATATAGATGACAATAACCGTGATAGCATTTTTCTCTTAAGTTATTTTCATTGCACAAATGCAATGTATAGGCAAGAGCGAGGAGACTTGGGACAAGTTTTCAGCTTTTGTAGATTGCGTGAAATTCTGTGCAGGTAGCGTTACATTCATATTGCATGAGAGAGTGTTTACTATCCCCTCTTGTCACAACATTAGTTTCTCAGATTGTCAAATATACAGTGGGGCAAAAAAGTATTTAGTCAGTCACCAATTGTGCAAGTTCTCCTACTTAAAAAGATGAGAGAGGCCTGTAATTTTCATCATAGGTATACCTCAACTATGAGAGACAAAATGAGAAAAAAAAATCCAGAATCACATTGTCTGATTTTTAAAGAATTTATTTGCAAATTATGGTGGAAAATAAGTATTTGGTCAATAACAAAAGTTCATCTCAATATTTTGTTATATACCCTTTGTTGGCGATGACAGAGGTCAAACGTTTTCTGTAAGTCTTCACAAGGTTTTCACACACTGTTGCTGGTATTTTGGCCCATTCCTCCATGCAGATCTCCTCTAGAGCAGTGATGTTTTGGGGCTGTCGCTGGGCAACACGGACTTTCAACTCCCTCCAAAGATTTTCTATGGGGTTGAGATCTGGAGACTGGCTAGGCCACTCCAGGACCTTGAAATGCTTCTTACGAAGCCACTCCTTCATTGCCCGGGCGGTGTGTTTGGGTTCATTGTCATGCTGAAAGACCCAGCCACGTTTCATCTTCAATGCCCTTGCTGATGGAAGGAGGTTTTCACTCAAAATCTCACGATACATGGCCCCATTCATTCTTTCCTTTACACGGATCAGTCATCCTGGCCCCTTTGCAGAAAAACAGCCCCAAAGCATGATGTTTCCACCCCCATGCTTCACAGTAGGTATGGTGTTCTTTGGATGCAACTCAGCATTCTTTCTCCTCCAAACATGACAAGTTGAGTTTTTACCAAAAAGTTCTATTTTGGTTTCATCTGACCATATGACATTCTCCTAATCCTCTTCTGGATCATCCAAATGCTCTCTAGCAAACTTCAGACGGGCCTGGACATGTACTGGCTTAAGCAGGGGGACACGTCTGGCACTGCAGGATTTGAGTCCCTGGTGGCGTAGTGTGTTACTGATGGTAGCCTTTGTTACTTTGGTCCCAGCTCTCTGCAGGTCATTTACTAGGTCCCCCCGTGTGGTTCTGGGATTTTTGCTTACTGTTCTTGTGATCATTTTGACCCCACGGGGTGAGATCTTGCGTGGAGCCCCAGATCGAGGGAGATTATCAGTGGTCTTGTATGTCTTCCATTTTCTAATAATTGCTCCCACAGTTGATTTCTTCACACCAAGCTGCTTACCTATTGCAGATTCAGTCTTCCCAGCCTGGTGCAGGTCTACAGTTTTGTTTCTGGTGTCCTTTGACAGCTCTTTGGTCTTGGCCATAGTGGAGTCTGGAGTGTGACTGTTTGAGGTTGTGGACAGGTGTCTTTTAAACTGATAACGAGTTCAAACAGGTGCCATTAATACAGGTAACGAGTGGAGGACAGAGGAGCCTCTTAAAGAAGAAGTTACAGGTCTGTGAGAGCCAGAAATCTTGCTTGTTTGTAGGTGACCAAATACTTATTTTACCGAGGAATTTACCAATTAATTCATTAAAAATCCTACAATGTGATTTCCTGGATTCTTTCCACCCATTCTGTCTCTCATAGTTGAGGTATACCTATGATGAAAATTACAGGCCTCTCTCATCTTTTTAAGTGGGAGAACTTGCACAATTGGTGGCTGACTAAATACTTTTTTGCCCCACTGTACTGGCCTTCAGGCTTCACTTTTTCTGTCATTATTTTTTTGCAGGGAGACATGAGACATTGAGGGGAGACATGGGACATCATGTTGGGAGACTTGGGACACAGTGGGAAGACATGGAACATAAATAAAATACTGAGTTTAATCCTACATGTTTAATTTGTATTTATTTTCAAAACTTGCAACATATGAACTGTCTGAACACACAATGCTGGTACAGCGATAGAAAAATGTCAGTTTACCCAAAACCTGACGAGACAAAACAGTTCCATTCTCAAGAAGGAATGAAATAAGTTTAATCCTCATGCAGGTACACAGCTGCATTTTTAACAAGCATTTTAAACAATTTTATATTTGTAAACCATGAGAAAAAACCTGTAGCATGAACTGTCCCAACTCTCCCCATCTGACCATTTTGAAAATAAAAAAATCCTTAAATGTTTTTTCCTCCGAAATTTAACTTGAATACTATATGTGGTAACTCTATGCTACATACTTTCATTCCTAACAAATCCTGAATTCACCAGTGTACATTACACCATAGAATGGAGGTGAAGGCGAAGTAGAAAAAAAAATACAAGTTTTGGTTGACAAAAATATTTAACTGCACATATCTTACTGCAGTGTCCAGTTTCATGGCTCCAAAGGAAGTAGGTTACTCTAAGGGACAACATCTAACTTTTGATGTAATCTAAGACCTGATTGGTTGATTGAAATTAATTTATAGGAATACAAACTGTCCCAAGTCTCCCCCATCTCAAGTTTCCCTGCTCTCCCCTACTATTTTTGAAAAACTATTTTCTGTAGAAATGCAAGAAAAACAAGACGTAGTTTTAGGAGGAAGACATTACATTTAACATTTAAATATATATATCTAATTTAAACATGCATAATTAATGAGACTGGACGGCATGGTGGTGTAGTGGTTAGCGCTGTCACCTCACAGCAAGAAGGTCCAGGTTCGAGCCCCGTGGCCGGCGAGGGCCTTTCTGTGTAGAGTTTGCATGTTCTCCCCGTGTCCGCGTGGGTTTCCTCTGGGTGCTCCGGTTTCCCCCACAGTCCAAAGACATGCAGGTTAGGTTAACTGGTGACTCTAAATTGACCGTAGGTGTGAGTGTGATTGGTTGTTTGTCTTTATGTGTCAGCCCTGTGATGACCTGGCGACTTGTTCAGGGTGTACCCCGCCTCTCGCCCACAGTCAGCTGGGATAGGCTCCAGCTTCCCCGCGACCCTGCGCAGGATAAGCAGCTAGAGATAATGGAGGTAATAATTAAAGAAACTGCTACTTTAATTACATTTACAGCAATATTGGTGCCCCATGTGAGGAAAAGCACCTACAGATTCATCCTTTAGTTTAGTGCAGACCTCATTTGCAGTTTCTGAATAATGCTTAGCAATGGCTGTGCTCTGCAGAATGGTAACTTTATCCATATAAACTTACGTGGCACAACTAATTTTGTAGTTTCCCTTACAAAATCTATTTCTGTGTGATTCAAATCTAAGAGACTCTCTTTTCTGTGGCTACGCTTTTTTATTTTCCGATCGCTGACACACACACACACACACACACACACACACACACACACACACACGGAATGGTCTTCCCTGATGCCAGTGCTCTCTCTCAGTAATTGCACTGGTAATGAAATTATTTTTGTTACTTTACCCAAGTGGACACATTCTCATAAAGGGGATTGAAATTCAATATTCTAGCTTGTGTTACAAACACGTGTGTGCTCCTCTGTCTTTCTATGTCTGTTTATTCTGGTCTTTCAGCCTCATGTTCAATAGTCTGATATGCACACAGACATTTTTCACTGCAATCTCCTTCTTCAGCAGAATACAAATGGTCCCCGAGCCCTGCACAGAGACATATCTTAATAAGAAGGACAATCCCACAGACACACAAAGCCACCCAACAGTACAAACTGTTCCTCTATTCTTGTCTGGCCAAGAGACCAAAGGTTATCCCATCCTCTTTGATTGGCTCATAATCCTTTGTCAACAAAATAGACAAGACTTAGCATACAAATCTCAATAAAAGCATTGAATGCACTGAAGACCGGACCATTCTATAAAAAGGCAATCAGTAACTGATATTACACAAAGGATGTTTGTACCGGTAGTACTTGAGTCCAGAACTCCGACTTGAGTCCGACTCGTGCCCTAATTTTAAGGACTCGTGACTCGACTTGGACTTGAGCACAGATGACTCGGACTCGTGCATTAACTGCATTCGGACTCGTAAACTGGAGACAAGGGCTCGGAGTTTTCTTTATTTTTGTAATATGCCATAATTTGGCATAAGATATTTATACAGTGGCTATAAAAAGTGTACACACCCCGTTAAAATGATGGGTTTTTCTGATGTAAAAAAATGAGACCACGATAAATAATTTCAAACCTTTTCCCACCTTTAATGTGACCTATAACCTGTACAATTCAATTGAAAAACAAACAAATCTGTTCGGGGGAAAAACATAAAAAAAAAGTACAACAAGCTGGTTGCATAAGTGTATACACCCTTAAACTAATACTTTGTTGAAACACTGATTTAATTACAGCATTCAGTCTTTTTGGGTCGGAGTCTATCAGTCTGCCACATCTAGACTTGGCAATATTTGCCCACTCTTCCTTGCAAAAGCGCTCCAAATCTGTCAGATTGCTAGGGCATATCTTGTGCCCAGCCCTCTTCAGGTCACCCCACAGATTTTCAATTGGATTGAGGTCTGGGCTCTGGCTGGGCCATTCCAAAACTTTTTTGGGGTCATTGTCGTGCTGAAAGATGAAATTCCTCTTCATCTTTCTAGCAGACACCTGAAGGTTTTGAGCCAAAATTGACTGGTATTTAGAACTGTTCATAATTCCCTCTACCTTGACTAAAGCCCCTGTTCCAGCTGAAGAAAAACCCCAAGACATGATGCTGCCACCACCATGCTTCACCGTGGGTATGGGGTTCTTTTGGTGATGCGCAGTGTTGTTTTTACGCTAAACATACCTTTTGGAATTGTGGCCAAAAAGTTCAACCTTGGTTTCATCAGACAATAACACATTTTCCCACATGCTTTTGGGAGAGCTGATGTATTTTTTTTTTTTGCAAAATTTAGCCGGGCCTGGATGTTTTTCTTTGACCCTACCTCATAGTCCAGACATATAGAGAATACGGGAGATTGTCGTCACATGTAGTACACAACCAGTACTTGCCAGAAATTCCTGCAGCTCCTTCAGTGTTGCTGTCGGCCTCTTGGCAGCCTCCCTGACCAGTTTTCATCTTGTCTTTTCATCAATTTTGGAGGGACGTCCAGTTCTCGGTAATGCCACTGTTGTCCCATATTTTCTCCACTTCTTGATGACTGTCCTCACTGTGCTCCATGGTATATCTAATGCCATGGGAATGTTTTTGTCCCCTTCTCCTGACTGATACCTTTCAGCAATGAGATCCCTTTGATGCTTTGTAAGCTCTCTGTGAAACCTGGCTTTTGCTGGAGGAGCAACTGAGTAAATGTCTGAACTTTATTTGGGGTTAATCAGAGTCATTTTAATTGATGGCAGGCGTGAACCCAAAAAGACTGAATGCTGTAATGAAATCAAAAGGTGCTTCAACAAAATATTAGTTTAAGGGTGTGCACACTTATGCAACCGGCTTATTGTACATTTTTTATTTTTGATGTTTTTCCCCCCAACAGATTTGTTTGTTTTTCAATTGCATTGTACAGGTTATAGGTCACATTAAAGGTGGGAAAAGTTTTGAAATTATTTATCGTGGTCTCATTTTTTTTTTTACATCAGAAAACATATCATTTTAACGGGGTGTGTATACTTTTTATTCCCATTGTATCTACATTAATTTTTATACTAATTTCGTGCAAGAGAATGCACATTCACCTGTTCATACGTCATGTTCAGGAACAAACTAACGTTAATGGCGGTAAAATGCCTGGAGAGAACACCCCTAGGATTGTCCGCTTTGCTTATACAGACTTCTCATGCAGTGGGAAAAACGGCACTGCTACTGTATGTAGAAGAACTCTCGAGGAGACGACAGGGACAACCTCGAACTTCAATTGTCATTTGGCAAGACTCCACCCAGACAAGGAAGTGACACGCTATGTTCATTGCCCTGTTGATAATGGGGCTAGCTGACCAGTGAGCTAGCTAGTGTTAACCCTGTCTCATGTTATTTGCCCTGTTGAGAGCGGGGCTTGTGTCGGGCTCAACTCGGATCAGTCGTGGACTCGACTCGAAATTTTCTTTAATGACTTGGATTTGACTTGGACTTGAACACTCAAGACTGGACTCGACTACAACACTGACACTTACATAGTGTGATGCTAAGAACAGAATGTGAAATTAACGACAGAATATTCATAGAACTGTGTGTACACACTGAGCGGCATCATAGTTACTTCACTGTGTATGCTTTTCTCCAATCAACCACTACTCTATTCTCTCTACAATTTTCATTCTGCAAGATCATGTGGGGGAGAGACAGAGAGAGAGAGAGCAGAAGCTGTGCGAGTAGGATTTGACCCATTGCCAGACAGCACAGGTGGCGCTTTGTCAATGATGTGTCAGGAGGGACAAAAGCAAATGAGAAAGAAGAAGAAAGGAAGAAAGCAAGGGACTAGACAGAATCATACTCCAGAGAGAAGAACAGCACAGAACCTTGCATGAGGAGATAAAGTACGTACATGAGAGCGGAATGGTGGACCTCAGGGACTGAGTGATAATGAAGAGTTAAAAGCACATTTACGTACCGTATTGATGGTGATTACAATATGAACTAGAAATCTGTGTTTTGATTGAAACAAGCTCCTTCGGTTGGGACCGAACTGAACCTTCAGTGACATTCCTTGTTAACATCGAGCACGACATTTCTACCCTACAATTACAGCACATTGAGTTCTGATAGATTTATAATGTGCAAAGCAAATGCTCATAGCCCTGAGTGTAATAGGTGCATTGTTCTTTGTTTGTTGTTTTGTATTTATTGCTTGTAATATATAAAGTTCTGTGAAAGCAGAACTGCACTGAGCAACATTCTTTATGAAGCATGCAAGCTTGCTGTTTGAAAAGAGCCATAGTCATGTTGTTTTGCAATTAGTAGGTAATTAAAGTTCTGTCTTTACCTTTATTTACACAGTAAAACTTTTGAACAAGAGGAGGATTTAGTGGGAACTACTTACGTAGTGTCAATTTTTTTTTTCACTGTAATCAAAAAGGCTGAACAAACACACACACACACACACACACACACACACACACACACACACACACACAGAGCAGCGTTTATTTCTTTCTTTAGGAACTCAAACAAAACTTGACTGAGGTACAACTGAACAACACTGTATTTGGTGGAAACAGCACGGCTTTTCACCTTGAGAAGACCACACCCACAGTGAAGCATGGTGGTAGTAGCATCATGTTGTCGGAATACTTCATTAGCAAGGGCTCAAACTGAGGTTGGGGGTGGCGATGATGCAGCGATGAGGTGCAGGTCAAGTGCTACAACCCTTCTGAAGTGCATTATTTTTGTACAACAGCACAGTCTGAACTGGGATACATCACTTATACCACAGCAGTTTGCCAATGATTATAATGTTTAATTTAGTAATGAATGACACATCACACATTTTAAAGGTTTAGAGTTAGGTTTAACATTGTGGAACATCCAAAAGACATGTTAGTTCCTGTTATATTCTGCATTATAGCTGCGATAAACAGTCATTCTTCGGTAGCTATTTAAATACACATCCCAGAACAAAAAACTTCAGCACATCAATGATTGGAAGATTAACTTTATTATTAGTCTTAGATTTTTGTGGCGCGTTCACCGTACACATCCCAGTGTATATATTAGAATGAACGTGCTATATATACTGTATATGGACAAAAAATTGAGAGACCACTGAAAAATGATCAATTTCTCTGGTTTTACTATTTATAGGTACGTGTTTGAGGAACGTGAACATTTCTGTTTTATTCCATAAACTACTGCCAACGCTTCCCCCAAATTCCACATAAAAATATTGTCATTTTGAGCATTTAATTGCAGAAAATGACAACTGGTCAAAATAGCAAAAAAGATGAAGTGCTTTCAGACCTTGAATAATGCACAGAAATGAAGATCATATTCAATTTTATACACCACAATACTAATGTTTGAACTTAGGATGAGTTCAGAAATCAATATTTGGTGGAATAACCCTGACATTTAATCACAGCTTCCATGTGTCTTGGCATGCTCTCCACCAGTCTTTTACGTTGCTCTTGGGTGACTTTATGCCACTCCTGGCACAAAAATTCAATCAGCTCAGCTTTCTCTGATGGCTTGTGACCATCCATCTTCCTCTTGAGCCAGAGGTTTTCAGTGGGATTCTGGTCTGGAGATTGGGCTGGCCATGACAGGGTCTTGATTTTGTGGTCCTCCATCCACACCTTGATTGACCTGGCTGTGTGGCTTGGAGTACTGTCCTGCTGGAAAACCCAATCCTCAGAGTTCGGGAACATTGTCAGCAAACTGACGCTCACTGTATCCCTCTGCCAGTAAAGCTAAAATTTAACCCTTTTTTTCTCACTCAAAACTTTTCTTTTTCACTCTTTTGGCATAATGAATAGACATTTTTGTCTTACAATTAAATGTAAGGTACAATACTACTAGCACTGTTTTTGCCATCCAAACTGGTCCTATTGCAAGAGGATAATGACGACTACAGCAGTGGGTTTTATACTTTTCCTCACTAAATAAGATTTGGTTCAGATGATCACCTAATCAGTACCTCATTAAGTCAAATGAGATGTGCTTGTGTTGGAATTCCAGCACAGACACTTGTAGGAAATGGCTGCCATATATAGAGTAGCTGATTTAAGAAAGTACCAGTCAATAGTTTGGGCACCCCTGCTCATTTGTAGGTTTTTCTGTATTTTGAGTACTTTCTACATTATAGAACAATACTGAAGACATCAAAACTCTTCAATAACATATATTGAATTATGTGGTAATCAAAAAAGTGTGAACCCCCCCCAAAAAAGTTTCATATTTTAGATTCTTCAAAGTAGCCAGCGTTTACCTTGATGACGCTTTGTGCACTATTGGCATTATCTTAACCAGCTTCATGAGGTAGTCATCTGGAATGCTTTTCAATTCGCAGCTGTGCCTTGTCAAAAGTTATTTAGTGCAATTTCTTGATGTTAATGCCTTTGAGAGACTTCAGCAGTTAATAATAATAATAATAATAATAATAATAATAATAATAATAAAGTAAATCGCCTTATTTGACAACTGTAGCAATCCATATTATGTCAAGAACCGCTCAACTAAGTAAAGAGAAACGACATCCATCATTACATTCATACATGAAGTGTCTTTTCACAATAATGAAAAATTAAAAGATATGTAAATAACGGACACCCCCGAGCCAATCATATTTGAGCATTCAACCACGCTGTGGTATAAATTTCAATATCCGCTTCCTTCATATTTATTTATTTTTTGCTCTGATTGTATATGTTGAATTTATACGGTAGCACGTCTGCGCTCAACAATGTTTATTGTTGCCATTTCTTAATATCCAACACTGCTACTGATTGGGTTAATGCGGTTCTTAAGGCTTTTTGTGGTCCTGTCTCTATTGCTTTGGTACATAACTTTTTTTTTTTGACATATTGGTAAAGAAACAGAAAAAAATGGAATCTTTTTTTTTTCCAGTGACTGTACTGCATTTGATGTGTTTATTTAAAGATAATGCACTGAATATGAATCCCACTGAAGCATGTGGTAGATCTTATGAATAAGAGCTTTCTGTGCACAAGGAAACACTATCAGGAAAGAGAAATATCCGTTCAGTCACACACACATCAAGAATATATAACACCAACCCAGCATTCAGTACTTCACCTAATCTTCCCAGAACATCTGCCCTCAGTGTCAGCCCTGCTGAGTTCAACTACACCATGAGGTCTAGCCAAAGTCAATGGACAAAGAGAAGTGTGGGCCCCAGCATGGAGCTACACAGTGGGGCTTTTCTGCAGTGCTTTTTGATAAATACACATAATTTCTTCAAAGGGCTTCACAGGTGCCTTTTAATGAACCAAAACATTCCCAGCTCTTCAATGTACACTTTTGTTTCTTTAGTAACTGCCTGGCTTGCTTTAATGGGAGCTTTTTTTTTTTTTTTTTTTTAAAAACAGCGCTTTGTTCTAATGAGAGTTCAAATTCTTAATTACCTCCATTAACATCAAAAGCAGACATGCACCATAAATGCTCTTGAATATTATCCAGGAATGTTCCAGAATGTGAGGGGAATTGTTTGAGAATGAACTACTGATGAGTGATTCATCATGAGCCCTGTGGTGGAGCTGCACAGTGAGGCCTAGTTCATGGCCTATTCATGCATTAAGCAAACAACTGGAGGTGCTGCTCAGAAAAATTACCTTGTTTAAATATCTGTCTGCATGTAGTCTCATCCATCAGATCCAAATTTGCTTTCCTCATGAATATCTCTTTGTTGTTCTCTCCACTTTTTGTTTTCTCTTTCTCTGTGCTGGTCTCCGTCTCTGCAGGAGGAGTGCCGTAACTATATGAAGGTTTTGCTGAATCAACATGGCGGCCTTTTTGTGTGTGGGACCAACGCCTTCAACCCGCTGTGCGCCAATTACACCGTGAGTGGCCCCAGAGTGCCTCAGGAACAGATGAAAACCATCCTTACTGGCATCTCACTGAGCAAATATGTGGCTGCGTTCAAGGGTTCTCAAACTTGCAGCATGAACATAAAATTCATCGACACTTTTATGCCCTCAGTGCACATTAATTTAATAACCATAATAACTATTCAAATATTAGACTCAATAGATTAACATTTATTTATTTACTTACAGTGTCTTGCAAAAGTATTCATCCTCCTTGGTGTTTGTCTTGTTTTGTCGCATTACAAGCTGGAATTAAAATGGATTTTTGGAGGGTTAGCACCATTTGATTTACACAACATGCCTATCGCTTTAAAGGTGCACGTTGTTGTTTTATTGTGACACAAACAATAATTAAAATGAAAAAACAGAAATCTGGAGTGTGCATAGGTATTCACCCCCTTTCGTATGAAACCCCTAAATAAGAGCTGGTCCAACCAATTCACTTCATAAGTCACATAATTAGTTGATTAAGATGCACTTGTGTGCAATCAAAGTGTCACATGATCTGTCACATGATGTCTGTATAAATCAACCTGTTCTGGAAGGACCCTGACTCTGCAACACTACTAAGCAAGCAACATGAAAACCAAGGAGCCTCCAAACAGGTCAGAGACAAAGTTGTGGAGAAGTATAGATCAGGGTTGGGTGATAAAAAATATCCCAAACTTTTAATATCCCACAGAGTACCATTAAATCCATTATAGCAAAATGGAAAGAATATAGCACCACTACAAACCTGACAAGAGAAGGCCGCCCACCAAAACTCACAGCGGAAATGGGTGCGCCTATCCATCGGACCACTTTAAGCTGTACACTCCACAGAGCGGGGCTTTATGGAAGAGTGGTCAGAAAAATGTCATTGTTTAAAGAAAAAATAAGAAAACACTTTTGGAGTTTGCCCAACAGCATGTGGCAGACTCCCCAAACACATGGAAGAAGATTCTCTGGTCAAATGAGACTAAAATTGGTCTTTTTGGCCATCATGGGAAATGCCATGTGTGGCGCAAACCCAACACCCTGAGAACACCATTCCTACAGTGAAGCATGGTGGTGGCAGCATCATACTGTGGGGATATTTTCATCTGCAGGGACAGGAAAGCTGGTCAGGAGTGAAGGAAAGATGGATGGCACTAAATACAGGGCAATTCTGGAGGAAAACCTGTTTGAGTCAGCCAGAGGTTTGAGACTGGGATGAAGGTTCACGTTCCAGCAGGACAATGACCCTAAACATACTGCTAAAGCTACACTGGAGTGGTTTAAAGGGAAACATGTAAATGTCTTGGAATGGCCTAATCAAAGCCCAGACCTCAATCCAATTGAGAATCTGTGGCATAACTTGAAGATTGCTGTACACCAACGCAACCCATCTAACTTGAAGGAGTTGGAGCAGTTTTGCCTTGAGGAATGGGCAAAAATTCCCAGTGGCTAGATGTGCTAAGCTAATAGAGACCACACCCCAAGAGACTTGCAGCTGTAATTGCAGCAAAAGGTGGCTCTACAAAGAATTGACTTTGGGGGTGAATACCTATGCACACTCCAGATTTCTGTGTTTTTTGTTCATCTTAATTATTGTTTGTGTCACAATAAAACAACAATTTTCACCTTTAAAGTGGTAGGCATGGTGTGTAAATCAAATGGTGCTCACCCCACAAAAATCCATTTTAATTCCAGCTTGTAATGCGACAAAACAGGACAAACACCAAGGGGGATGAATACTTTTGCAAGACAGTGCATTTAAGCCATTAGAGCTTTTCATTTCTGAATTTCCCAAACCCATGACACTATTCATACTTGTCCTTCAAATTTATTGAAATTCAGATTCAAATCAAGTGACCAGTCAGTTACACTGATAACTAGAATCTGACCTGATGGTGCAGGCAATGTGAGTAAATCTCATTTGATTTCATGTTGTACATACGGTATAGTTGAAAGGAAAAAAAAAGACAGCCACTACCCACACTTCTAACCGTAATATATCCCTTTGTAACTTTTTATAGAAATATAAAAGAGTGATGCAAATTCCTACAAATATGCAAATATACAGTGGTGCTTGAAAGTTTGTGAACCCTTTAGAATTGTCTCTATTTCTGCATAAATATGACCTAAAACATCATCAGATTTTCAATACAAGTCCTAAAAGTAGATAAAGAGAACCCAGTTAAACAAATGAGACAAAAATATTATACTTGGTCATTTATTTATTGAGGAAAATGATCCAATATTACATATCTGTGAGTGGCAAAAGTATGTGACCCTTTGCTTTCAGTATCTGGTGTGACCCCCTTGTGCAGCAATAACTGCAACTAAACGTTTCTGGTAACTGTTGATCAGTCCTGCACACCGGCTTGGAGGAATTTTAGCCCATTCCTCCGTACAGAACAGCTTCAACTCTGGGATGTTGGTTGGTTTCCTCACATGAACTGCTCGCTTCAGGTCCTTCCACAACATTTTGATTGGATTAAGGTCAGGACTTTGACTTGGCCATTCCAAAACATTTAATTTTATTCTTCTTTAACCATTCTTTGGTAGAACGACTTGTGTGCTTAGGGTCGTTGTTTTGCTGCATGACCCACCTACTCTTGAGATTCAGTTCATGGACAGATGTCCTGAAATTTTCCTTTAGAATTCACTGGTATAATTCAGAATTCATTGTTCCATCAATGATGGCAAGCCGTCCTGGCCCAGATGCAGCAAAACAGGCCCAAACCATGATACTACCACCACCATGTTTCACAGATGGGATAAGGTTCTTATGCTGGAATGCAGGGTTTTCCTTTCTCCAAACATAACGCTTCTCATTTAAACCAAAAAGTTCTATTTTGGTCTCATCTGTCCACAAAATATTTTTTCCAATAGCCTTCTGGCTTGTCCACGTGATCTTTAGCAAACTGCAGATGAGCAGTAATGTTCTTTTTGGAGACCAGTGGCTTTCTCCTTGCAACCCTGCCATGCACACCATTGTTGTTCAGTGTTCTCCTGATGGTGGACTCATGAACATTAACATTAGCCAATGTGAGAGAGGCCTTCAGTTGCTTAGAAGTTACCCTGGGGTCCTTTGTGACCTCGCCGACTATTACACGCCTTGCTCTTGGAGTGATCTTTGCTGGTCGACCACTCCTGGGGAGGGTAACAATGGTCTTGAATTTCCTCCATTTGTACACAATCTGTCTGACTGTGGATTGGTGGAGTCCAAACTCTTTAGAGATGGTTTTGTAACCTTTTCCAGCCTGATGAGCATCAACAACGCTTTTTGTGAGGTCCTCAGAAATCTCCTTTGTTTGTGCCATGATACACTTCCACAAACGTGTTGTGAAGATCAGACTTTGATAGAGCCCTGTTCTTTAAATAAAACAGGGTGCCCACTTACACCTGATTGTCATCCCAGTGATTGAAAACACCTGACTCTAATTTCACCTTCAAATTAACTGCTAATCCTCGAGGTTCACATACTTTTGCCACTCACGGATATGTCATATTGGATCATTTTCCTCAATAAATAAATGACCAAGTATAATATTTTTGTCTCATTTGTTTAACTGGGTTCTCTTTATCTACTTTTAGGACTTGTGTGAAAATCTAATGATGTTTTAGGCCATATTTATGCAGAAATATAGAAAATTCTAAAGGGTTCACAAACTTTCAAGCACCACTGTAAAACAATAGCATACAAGTTGAGTTGATTATTTTTCCATAATGACACATTACGTAGTGTCTTATTCCTCTTAAACTACAGCGATTTGCCAGCACCAACATTATTATTTATAAAAGAATGACATCATACTCTTTATCCATTTATATTTACGTTTTTTAAAAACGAAGCTTGTCGTGAAGCAAGAATCCAAAGCCGTTTGTCCTCTGACTGTTACAAAATGTTGACATTGAAAAATCCTTCCTGAAATGCTCGATAAACATCTCCACACAGAAACCTTCACCATATCGACCTTGCAGTCACAGTTACTGTCTGAGCCATGCTGTTATTAAAAAATGTAAAAACAACTTCTGACCAACCAGATTTGAGAATTCAGCAGCACTGTGATATAACAACTTTGTTAGTGCTTGATAACGATCTCCACCACAACAACATCATTAAAAATGATAGTAATAATAAAATATCAGGTCCCTCATTATATGTCATGGATCCTTAGGGACCTGAGACTCCACACCGAGAACCGAAGTCATATGTATAATGAGATTTTTATCAGACGTTTTTGAAATGTGGTTTATATTACTATTGCTGTTTTCCTCACTTTAAAAGCTTTGTGATATTCTGGAAAAAAAAAAAAAAGTCGTTCTTTCAACATCTGAGCTCAAAAAAAGCCCATTTTTTGACCGGCTGCTTTCCAAGCCTGCTTATATTTCCTTACCCAAAGCTTTTCAGCTTATCTGCAAGTGTGTTTTCTGTGTGAGAGAGTGTGAATGCATAAGGGAGTGAGAGTGTTAGTAGTATTTTAAGGCTGTGCTTATGCCAAACCAGTTCTGTTATTTGTGTTAGAAAAAAAGCATAAAACTCAATCCTTATTCAAGGGGTCCAAGGATGTTTACTTATAGGCTATGAAAGAAAGAAAGAACTGAATGTACAGTGTTTTTAATCAGCCAGTCAGTGGATGAGTTGTCAGTATGAGTTATGATGTCAGATATTTGAGATTATTTATAGACCTCTTCCTGCACCCTCTCAATTCCCAATTTCCCACCACCTGGAGATACGGGAGCTGCTCTGGGAAATGGGGTGTGACGTGTATATGGTTTGCTGCAGCCGTCAACAAGTGAGTGTTATTTATGGCTCCCATTGTGTGTGTGTGTGTGTGTGTGTGTGTGCATTCATGTGTGCAGAGAGACACTCTAGAAATGGTAGGAGAGCCCATCAGTGGAATGGCCAGGTGTCCGTATGATCCCAAACATGCCAACGTGGCCCTGTTTGCAGGTTTGTACATACATACAGTTTTTCTAATCGGATTAAAGGACGCTGACTGATTGAAATTGAATTGGTGAAGGCATGTGTAACATTCCTGTAGTCTTGTATGGAGTGTTATTGATGTGAAACACACTATGCTTCCCTTTTAATCCTTCCCTCTGGTAATTGATGTCTTGGCCTTTTTACCTTTGACCCAGAGGGTAACCTCTTTACGGGTACAGTGACGGATTTCCTCGCTATCGACGCTGTCATCTACCGGAGTTTGGGAGATAGCCCTGCTCTTCGCACCATCAAGCACGATTCAAAGTGGTTTCGAGGTACATCAGCTGATTACTGATTCTTTTGTGACCTGAATAGTGATGATCAGTTACTTGTCAATGTTCAAGTTGCTTTTAACCTGACTCCTCGTTTAGGTCAATACATACTGTATAATGATTATATTTTGATTTCAGTTGCACATGTAACAGACGTAACTCTCCTTCAGAGAAAATAACGAGACCGTCAATGATGGCGTAGCTCACTCCAGCCCCGTCTAGTCCAGAAGGAATGATCTAAAGTGGGCCACCTTGCACAATAAATGTTGCAAGCTGTATATGGGTCCGTCTCAGAAACTGGTCTCTCATTTGGGACATTATGGTCAAAAAATAAATTTTATAATTTTACTAAGTTTTTTGCATTTACCTGTTTCTTTTGTCATGTTTAATAAGAATAAAGATAGCATCTTGCTTTATCTGGTCTCCACTGTGGAAAGTTTTTTTTGACTACAATTCAAATGCTTTTGTAAAATTGATTTACGTATAAAATAACTCGGGCGGCACAGTGGTGTAGTGGTTAGCGCTGTCGCCTCACAGCAAGAAGGTCCGGGTTCGAGCCCCGTGGCCGGCGAGGGCCTTTCTGTGCGGAGTTTGCATGTTCTCCGCGTGGGTTTCCTCCGGGTGCTCCGGTTTCCCCCACAGTCCAAAGACATGCAGGTTAGGTTAACTGGTGACTCTAAATTGACCGTAGGTGTGAATGTGAATGGTGAACCGGATCATCAGATTAACGTTTTTAAAACGATTAGTGTGCACACAGCAACACCAATACACGATTTGCGTGCACACAACAATACCAATACATGGATACGCTCGGCTCCGCAGGCATCCTGCGCTCCAAATCACTCCGCCCTGAACAGCGAGTGCCCTCTGGAGGGTGCGCACTCCAGCCCTGCGCAGCTCACAGAGCGTGCGAGTGAAGCACACTAGCAGTGTTTTCGGGACTGAGCCGCTGTGTGTGTGATCCCAGCGCATATCACTTACCACTTGCAAGTGGAAGGATGGCAAGCCTAAAGACAATCATAACTACACAATGGGCAGTATTTGCATCAGTATTTGCAGTATTTTCATACTTTTATACTCTTTAATGAAAGGTGATACAAGGCGGAAGTCTGCGCCGTTTTTCAGCAGTCGCGTCACATGACCAACGCCAGCGAATCAGGAAGGTGGATGTCACAGTGACGTTGTCCAATGAGACGCCAGCTAGAGCTCAGTACAGCGTATCCGCGTATTATGAATGTTTACACAGCACCGGAGCTGACACGATCTGGATTGAATACGTGGACGCTGGCGGATTCCCGTTTCCCGGCGTTTCCAGGCGGTTTAATGTAAACGGACAGTGCATCCGCGAAGAAAACGAGACAGATACGGTCTAATGTAAACGTAGCCTATGTGTCAGCCCTGTGATGACCTGGCGACTTGTTCAGGGTGTACCCCGCCTTTCGCCCGTAGTCAGCTGGGATAGGCTCCAGCTTGCCTGCGACCCTGTAGAACAGGATAAAGCGGCTAGAGATAATGAGATAAAATAACTCCATCATGAAGAATTAAAGCCCCTCCTTCACAGATGAGTGAAAATATTGAATAAATTTCCTCTTTTTGATTGCTTGGGTTAAAAATGCCAAGTTATGATGACTGAATTGATTATTCACTTAAATATGAATAATATGATACATTTTGGGGATTTGATATGGCGAAATAGGACACAATGGAAAAATCAAGGACACACCGGAATGATGAGAATAACGGCGCTGGTAAAAGAACAGCGACTGTACCGGCTGAAGGTCGCGCGGGTCTCTGCTGCGGTGTGTGAGCAACGGGACATTCACTACCGCACCAGACGGAGCGCGAGGCGGGGGCGGGGCAAAATGACTGGCCGTAGATTCTATCAAAAGTTCGATCTAAATTGACCATGGTTGCAAAATATTGGCCAAAAATACGCAGACACTACGAAACATGAAAGCAAGATGAAAAAGAAACATTCTATTGCCTTATACTGCAAGACTAAAACAAAATAAAACTGTCAAAACTCACCTTTTCAGTGATAACGTCCGAACAGATCACCCGCGTAACAGAAAGACCGCAAATGGAAACACGATCAAATTCTAACTGTTGGAGTGGAAAATTCCATTCTACACATGCAGATTGTTAATGTGTGTCCTTCCCCGCACACAGATAACACGCTACGGTAAAAAATAGACCACAACTCATTTTATAGCTCAGAAATTCATACAAGACCAGCTACCATTGTAACATACGATATTCTGTAAGAAACATTCTATACCTAACTTTCAGCTTTCATTTTAAAAAACAAAATTGCAGATTTATAACTAAATTTTTATATGTTGTAGTGATTTTAAGTTCCTACTTTTGGTGAGGTAGTGACCTTGACCCTGAGGCTTTCCGTTTAGATCAAAACACACGATCGTATTGGTTTCGGGTCTGCGGAAAATGGAGTTACGCCGGTGATCAAATATTTTGCATGATGTTTTATTACGGTTATGATTATTCTGTGAGCGCACCAATCCTTAGGTGTATAAAGTTACAACTTAAAATACAATTAGTGATAACTGTGGACTTTTCAGTGGACTACAACCTTTTAAAGAGAATGCGATGTAGTCAACCATTTATCATGTCCCAGATCAAGCCGCCATTTTTCCACAAATCTGCAGAATTTTTGCCAAATTCTGAATAGAGTATTCACATCAAAGATTTAGTTTTATCTGTATTATTTCTTTCATCATTTTATTTCAAACTAGAAAAGCACTCAAACAAACCAACGCTACCGAAAACATAACCTCCTTGACGGAGGTAATTAAAACCAACATCACCATTTAAAACCGTATAGTTTATTGACTGTGAGTATATTTAGTGGGGTTCCCCCACAGTACCCAGTTTCTGAGACAGACCCATATACAAGCTACATACTGTACACCTCCCTTTTTGCCAGAAAGAATCCAAAACGGCGAGGAATTGACAGAGAAGACGTGATTTTTGCTGAACTGCTCATTAAGGTTTAATTAGTCCATAACTTCATGAATAATTGTAATTAAGCAAATCTGGGTAGAAGTTATATGCACCCTAGGGACCCCTACCTTCATGCCAGAAAGAATCAAAATCAGTGAAGAATTGAGAGAAGAAGCGATTTGTGTGGAAACTGCTTGTTAGGGCTTAATTATTCCATATCTTCATTATTAATTGCAATTATGCAAATTTGGGTAGAAGCCACATGCACCCCAAGCAGACCAACCTTCCTGCCAAAAAGAATAAAAATCAGTGAAGAATTGAGAGAGAAGAAGCGATTTTCGTGAAATGTGGACGACAGACAACACATGATGGCATAAGCTCATCGCCTATCAGCTGGATGAGCTAATAATCACAAAATCAGGAATAAAACATAACAAGGTGTTCGGAAAATAACCAATATCTTTGTTACATCCCTAAAGTTCATTATTTTCAGCACATCAATTTGCCGATGATTATAATTCTTAATTAATGAATGATGTTGTACTTTTTATGCATTAATCATAGTTAACAAGTCAGTTCCTGTTATCACTTACACTACTGTTCAAAAGTTTGGGGTCACTTTGAAATGTCCTTATTTTTGAAAGAAAAGCACTGTTCTTTTCAATGAAGATCACTTTAAACTAATCAGAAATCCACTCTATACATTGCTAATGTGCTAAATGACTATTCTAGCTGCAAATGTCTGGTTTTTGGTGCAATATCTCCATAGGTGTATAGAGGCCCATTTCCAGCAACTATCACTCCAGTGTTCTAATGGTACAATGTGTTTGCTCATTGCCTCAGAAGGCTAATGGATGATTAGAAAACCCTTGTACAATCATGTTAGCACAGCTGAAAACAGTTGAGCTCTTTAGAGAAGCTATAAAACTGACCTTCCTTTGAGCAGATTGAGTTTCTGGAGCATCACATTTGTGGGGTCGATTAATGCTCAAAATGGCCAGAAAAATGTCTTGACTATATTTTCTATTCATTTTACAACTTATGGTGGTAAATAAACGTGTGACTTTTCATGGAAAACACAAAATTGTCTGGGTGACCCCAAACTTTTGAACGGTAGTGTACATTACAGCTGCGACACAGTCATTCCTCCGTCAGCCTCTCTTTTTTTTTCTCACTTAATGACATAATAAGATCAAAATCTCAGTTTGCCATGTTACCTAAAATTCCACTGTCCTGAAGATTCTCCTGTGGCAGAAAATTTAATGTTACCAAGTGCTGAAATCGTAGACTCTTCTCATATATAACTGTCTCCTTGTAGAAAGCTTCATCATATTAAATAGAAGGGCACTCAGTCAAGTGCATACCTCTGCCTAGTCACATATTATCAACATCAAAATCAAATCACTTGAATCTAGGGTAATACTAAAGCTGTCCACCAAATTTCATCCAAATCTATTTGTTACTTTTTGAGTTATGTTGGGAAAAGACAAAAAAAAATTCCACATATATATCCGGATTTGCATCAAAATCTAATCAGTTGTTCCTTGGCCAATGGACCACCGTTCCTCAAAATTTCAGCAAAATCTGTTCACTACTTTTTGAGTAACGTTGGGAACAGGCAAAGAAACAAACAAAAACAAACAGAGGCGAAACATAAGAGGTAAAAATTGGACTGAACAAACATGCTTTTCCAACTCATGTCTGATTATTTTTCGCTAATGTGGAATATTTGCCATGCGAGTCTCTGCGGATGAGTTTTTAACAAATGAGAATGAATATGCTAATATAAACCGTAAACAGCCCTAAGGTTTAATAAAGTTTATCAAGGAAATCAAAGCAAAAGCAGAAGTTGCTTTATATTCTGCTGCATTGCTTTGAGACTTGAAAGTAAAGACGCAGATGACCGACTGAGTGAATTTGTAGTGAAAAAGTTTCAAGGTCACTTTGGAGCATTCAAAGCCATGGGATTTATTCAAGAAAACAGCCAGAGTGTACAGAAGATCAACTCGAGCAGACAAAATGGTAGAGGTTAAATCCTCACAGCTGCCTCAGCTGACTCTTTCAATACTAAATTTATAAGCTTTAGGTTTTCATCTGTGCCTCTGTCTTTCTCTTTTCTCTTTCTCTCTCCATCTCTGAGAGTTGTGTTGCTATGCTCCCAGCCAGCAAAGAAGGTTATCGGATTGTTCAAAAGCATATCTGACATAATATAAAAAGCAATTACGTAATTAAAGTGGATACAAATGGGTTTATTTCTAAATTGTTCCTTCATGCAGTTACACAAGAAATTTCCTATCCATGGAAACTAAACCTGTAAAATTCAGAAAAAAAACCCCACTTCATAGCCGACTCATGCTCCTGACTGTGTGTAAATGCACACATACCGTAAGAAGACCAACTAATGTAAGCCTTGACGTAACCCTTTGATGCAAAACATGGGTCAAAAGTGACCCGGCTGAGTTTTTATCTTCTATATCTTTGCAGTAAATTAATTAAATCATTCACTATTCAAGGTATTCCTCAATTAACTTGTTTTTGATCATCATACATCCTTATTTTATTTTTTCCTTTCTTACTTTTTGAATAAAAACCCTTTTTGTATCACTACCCTTCTAATGGGTCAAAAACGACCTGCATTCATTTTCCAGGTTATTTCATGCATGGCTGAGTGTTTCTATGATATACTTTTGAAATAAATTCATTTTGTCATTTACTTTTCCAAATATGCAGTAAATATCTTGTTTTTGTTTAGCACAGATCATCATTTTTATTTTTCCTTTCTTAAGTCATGAACAAGCACAGCTTTTGTAATTCTACATTAAGTTTACACACATGGGTCAGAACCGACCCGCATGCATTTACTACAGCATTTGGTGGGAACTGTGAATTGTGCTTGTGTCAGACATTTCACAGCTCAGCACAGCGCCCTTTGCCCATCTAATACATGGAAGTAATGTTTTTCAATTGTTCTATAATTACCTTAGAAAAAAATTGATTATGTTTAGGTTACCTTGAGAGTGAGTAGATTACTTGTCAGAAAGTTACAAGTAATTACTATTAGCTACCTAGCTGTTGACATATTCTACTTTAGTTAGCTGATTTTATTGTAGTTGGCTTAGCTAACTACATAGTTAATAAATAAATAACTGGCCCCATTCACTGCTAAAGTAATTACTTGAACCAAATTATTATTATTATAGTATTAAGACATTTAATTTTAAATCACACTTGGATGACCCATGTGTAGTAATATAAAAAGTATTTTTGTTCATAAAGTAGGAAAGAAAAAATTAAATTAATGATTTGTGGTAATTAAAAACAAGATATTTAAAGAATACTTGGAATATTCAATCATAAAATAAATTGATTTCAAAAGATAGAGCAAAGAAAAACTCAGTCAGCATGAAATAACCTGGAAAATGAATGCAGGTCATTTTTGACCCATGTGCGTTAGAAGGGGTGTGCATATGTTTTGCATCAAAGGGTTAATAAACTTCAAACCATTTAATCAGCATTTATTGCTGCATTGTTATATAAGAAATATGTCTTTAATGTAAGTTTAAATTGTTTATTTTTATTACTTTGATGGCATTTAGGTGATGTTGCGTTTAGCATTAGCATTTAGCGAAACATATAGAAGTGCTTTGGAGACCATCAAAAACATCTCCTCATGCTACCATGAATTTGTGAAACTCAATTGCTTTATTTTATTGCCAGTCATTAAAGAATGTGAAAAATAAATAAACAAGCCAACACAAAGAAATGGCTCTGTAGGATCTATACAGTCTATCTGTGCAGATGTAAGCCATAGACAAATGACTCAGCTGACAGGAGATAGATAGATAGATAGATAGATAGATAGATAGATAGATAGATAGATAGATAGATAGATAGATATTCTATCCACATTCACTGGATATGAGCGATCGCGCACTCTGATTGGCTACTCTACTACTAGGATATCAGCTCATATACCGTGAGCAGAGAAAAACAAAATGGCGGAACGCGTTGCTGAACCAACCGAGGATGAAATAAAAACTCTACTCAAAAACAACCCCCCCCCCAAAATACAAAAAAGCAACAAAATATGGAATAAAATTATTTGATGGTAAGAACGTATCTTTTTTTCTTTTTCATCTCATTCTCATTATCTCTAGCCGCTTTATCCTTCTACAGGGTCGCAGGCAAGCTGGAGCCTATCCCAGCTAACTATGGGCGAAAGGCGGGGTACACCCTGGACAAGTCGCCAGGTCATCACAGGGCTGACACATAGACACAGACAACCATTCACACTCACATTCACACCTACGGTCAATTTAGAGTCACCAGTTAACCTAACCTGCATGTCTTTGGACTGTGGGGGAAACCGGAGCACCCGGAGGAAACCCACGCGGACACGGGGAGAACATGCAAACTCCACACAGAAAGGCCCTCGCCGGCCCCGGGGCTCGAACCCAGGACCTTCTTGCTGTGAGGCGACAGCGCTAACCACTACACCACCGTGCCGCCCCTTTTTTTTTTTTTTTTTTTTTTTTTTCTTTTTCAAGAATCATTATTATAGCTTTTTTTCACAAATTGCTACTGTTATTTCGACGGTTTGTTTACATTCTAAGCGGAAATGATTTTGCCGGACATTTTGTATAAAGGTTTCATTTATCGAATTTGCAAAAAATAGAAATAAACATGCTCTGTTTCTGTGTTATTTCTGTGAAATAACTGTCTTATATATATACACAGTACTGTGCAAAAGTCTTAGGCACCCTATTTTTTTCATACAAACTTTGTTATAGATTTCTATTTTATGATTTCTACATTGGGCGGCACGGTGGTGTAGTGGTTAGCGCTGTCGCCTCACAGCAAGAAGGTCCTGGGTTCGAGCCCCGGGGCCGGCGAGGGCCTTTCTGTGTGGAGTTTGCATGTTCTCCCCGTGTCCGCGTGGGTTTCCTCCGGGTGCTCCGGTTTCCCCCACAGTCCAAAGACATGCAGGTTAGGTTAACTGGTGACTCTAAATTGACCGTAGGTGTGAATGTGAGTGTGAATGGTTGTCTGTGTCTATGTGTCAGCCCTGTGATGACCTGGCGACTTGTCCAGGGTGTACCCCGCCTTTCGCCCGTAGTCAGCTGGGATAGGCTCCAGCTTGCCTGCGACCCTGTAGAAGGATAAAGCGGCTAGAGATGATGAGATGAGATTTCTACATTATCGAGTCAGTACAAAAACATTTTAGAGTCCAAACGTTCATTTTCCAGCACAAAATTAAATGTTACAGAAAAAGAAGTTTGTATCTGAGCAGCATATTACATAAGAGAGCACTTTTCAGATTAAAAAAGAAAGCATAATGAAGGCTACTGGGTTTTGGTGCAAAATGAAGAAGCGAGTGTGACAGACAAAGTGTCCAGAAGAACTGTAACTGGTTCTGTAAGATGCTCAGTAAAACCTACAGCTCATTTCCTTATAAAACTTCACTAATTGTACCTCAGACTATTTTTTTTTAATCAAAGGGTCGTCTCACACCAAATATTGACTTTGTTTCATTTATTATTGCTTACTGATTACTGTTTATAGTATTTTTTAATGTTGAAACATTTCATTTCATTATTTTAAACCATTTTGATATATACACCTAGAAAAGCATTCAGAAAAACATGCATGGAGATGAGACATGCAAACTGAAGAAATTTAAGAAGTATAATTTTACACCAGGGCGGCACGGTGGTGTAGTGGTTAGTGCTGTCGCCTCACAGCAAGAAGGTCCGGGTTCGAGCCCCGTGGCTGGCAAGGGCCTTTCTGTGCGGAGTTTGCATGTTGTCCACGTGGGTTTCCTCCGGGTGCTCCGGTTTCCCCCACAGTCCAAAGACATGCAGGTTAGGTTAACTGGTGACTCTAAATTGACCGTAGGTGTGAGTGTGAATGGATGTCTGTGTCTATGTGTCAGCCCTGTGATGACCTGGCGACTTGTCCAGGGTGTACCCCGCCTTTCGCCCGTAGTCAGCTGGGATAGGCTCCAGCTTGCCTGCGACCCTGTAGAACAGGATAAAGCGGCTACAGATAATGAGATGAGATGAGATGAATTTTACACCAGTGAGTCAAACGATAAAATATTCTCATATGAGAGAATTTAAGCATTCAGTCAGTTGCTCAGAGTAACAGTGGATTCGGTCATTGTTGGAAGACTCCTGATAGTAATGACAATACTTGTAGAAAAGCACACTGTTACACTGAGATAGTGAAATCATCTTGTCAAATCACTCATCCCGAATATAAATGTAATTTCGGTGACTTATTTCTAACAATTCTAGAAAAAAATGTCATTATTTGGGCTTCATTCTATTCTCTGTGTGTCTGCTGTCTGTCAGAGCCCTACTTTGTGAGCGCAGTCGAGTGGGGTCCTCATATCTACTTCTTCTTCAGAGAGATGGCGATGGAGTTCAATTATTTGGAGAAGGTAAGCAAAACATACAGGACTGGCAATTGGGTTAACTTTTTACAGAAATTGTAATTATATATTTGAGTCGTGCATATATTAAATATCCTTATTTAACTACAGCGCTCCTGTGTATGTGCCCATATGCATGAATCCATGTGTGTGTGTGTGTTTCAGGTGATGGTGTCCCGTGTGGCACGTGTGTGTAAAGGTGATCTAGGTGGCTCTCAGCGTGTGTTAGAGAAGCAGTGGACGTCGTTTCTGAAGGCGAGACTGAACTGCTCTATTCCAGGAGACTCTCACTTCTACTTTAACCTGCTGCAGTCCACCAGTCCAATCATACGCATGCACGGCAGAGACATTATCCTCGGAGTTTTCTCCACTCCTCCCAACAGGTACACGCACCAAACTCAGCATAGGTTTGGATTTTAAATATTTACTGTTTGTGCATGTAAGTCATTGTCTACGTGCGTGTGTGTGTTCATGTGTTCATGTTGTTAGACTTTTATATTATTACATCCACCAACTTTGTTGGAGGAGGTTATGTTTTCACCTCTGTTTGTTTGTTTGTTCCCAAAATTAACTCAAAAAGTCATGAACAGATTTTGATGAAATTTTAAGGAAAGGTGAGCCATGGACTCAGGAACAGCTAATTAGATTTTGATGCAAATCCAAATATGTATGTGGATCTCAGATTTTTTTTTTTGTCTTTTCCCAACGTAACTCAAAAAGTAATGAACAGATTTGGATGAAATTTGGTGGACAGCTTTAGTATTATCCTCGGATCAAGTGATTTGATTTTGAAGTTGTTAATATGTGGCTTGGTGGAGGTATGCACTCTACCGAGTGCTTCATTCTGAAATACATTTTGGTGTCAATATGTATTTATTTAAAAATACACAGTACTGTGCAAAAGTCTTAGGCATCCTTTTTTTTCATACAAACTTTGTTATAGATTTCTGTTTTATGATTTCTACATTACTGAGTCAGTACACAGATATTTTAGAGTCCCAAATGTTCGTTTTCCAGCACAAAATTAAATGTTGCAGGGAAAAAAATGTTTGTATCCGAGCAGCATATTACACAAGAGAGTACTTTTCAGATTAAAAAAAGAAAACATAATGAAGGCTGCTGGGTTTTGGTGCAAAATGAAGAAGCGAGTGTGACAGTCAAAGTGTGCAGAAGAACTGCGGTTGGTTCTGTAAGATGCTCAGTAAAACCTACAGCTCATTTCCTTACAAACTGCACTCACTGTACCTCGGACGACTGTTTTTTTTTTAAGCAAAGGGTCGTCTCACACCAAATATTGACTGTTTCATTTATTATGGCTTACTGATTACTGTTTATAGTATTTTTTAAATGTTGAAACATTTCATTTCATTATTTTTTAAAGGTAGGCTGCCTTTCAGATTTTTCAACTGTAGGTCATAAAAAGAATTTTCCCTGACACCCAATTATTTTTGTTTAGTCGACTGAAAGCTACAGAATTCAAATCACAGACTTCCAATTTTACTACTTAAAAAAAAAAAAGAACAATCAATGAATTTAGGGCCACGTGGCCCTAAATTCTCCTCTATTTTTTCCTGCTTCACCATGACCCAATTCAAGATACTATGTCATGCATGACATGGTGGGCTTTCCCCGTTCGTGCAAGGCATTGTGGGATACAAATTTGAAACAGGAGAGGAAACTGGAGGACGTGAGTGTGCGAATGAAACGTGAAAGACTGACTACAGTAACGGAAAGCAAGAAAAAAAAAGATGTGTTGCGAAGGAAAGGAAACGCAGGACCAAACTAATAAATATCGGCGGTCAGTGAGCACCTCGGTGTGATCAGCTGTTTGTTTAACGACAAAATGATGTAATTGTCAGTGCACGGTCAAAGGTAAACCTGTAGATGGCAGTAATGCAGCACTGTCGATGCCAGCTGCCGTAAAACCCAAAAGAAGAAGGTAAACCTGCGCATGCTCACACCGGACTTCCTCGGTCTGCTTGAGTGCGTGAAGCGAGTGATTTCATGCATATTATTTGCTCGGGAATCTGCTCAAATTAAATAACTTTCCAGTCACAGAATGGCCTGGGTTTTTTTTTTTAGATCTTACAGAAATAAACATATCACAATGACCAAATTGCAGAGGGAATTAAATTTCACCGATTTTATGAAATTGAAAGGCCTATGTCTAGCTTTAAGCCATTTTTGGTCTACAGCATTTCTTTCCATATGCCTAAGACTGTTGCAGAGCACTGTAGATATATTTTTTTTCATAGATTGTAGTTCAGTTTTAATGATCGCGGTTCACTATGATCAGATATACAGTATTATTCACCTCGAGAAGTTCCTTGAGAGATCTTTGGATAGTTTGGGGTTTTTAACCTTCATTAGAAGCTTGGAAAATACCAAAAGTAAAATATCTACTAAAATTTCCTGCTAAAGTATTGTCTAAAAAGTACTTGCTGAAATATCTACTGAAAATTCCTCATAAAATATTTACTAAAATACCGAATGTGTGTGACTCCTACAACTTGAAGAGAGTTGCAGAGTACGAGAAGCACAAGGAAAGGAGAAGAGAGAAGAAGAAATGATATTATACTGTGTTTTTATCCGTTTTCGGGCTCAGGCATCAATATATAATATATATATGAAATACCGAATGAAATGTATCAATCATTTGTGGAACAGGAATACAGGAATAATCTCATCTCATTATCTGTAGCCGCTTTATCCTGTTCTACAGGGTCGCAGGCAAGCTGGAGCCTATCCCAGCTGACTACGGGCGAAAGGCGGGGTACACCCTGGACAAGTCGCCAGGTCATCACAGGGCTGACACATAGACACAGACAACCATTCACACTCACATTCACACCTACGGTCAATTTAGAGTCACCAGTTAACCTAACCTGCATGTCTTTGGACTGTGGGGGAAACCGGAGCACCCGGAGGAAACCCACGCGGACACGGGGAGAACATGCAAACTCCACACAGAAAGGCCCTCGCCGGCCACGGGGCTCGAACCCAGACCTTCTTGCTGTGAGGCGACAGTGCTAACCACTACACCACCGTGCCGCCCTACAGGAATAATGTCCCATTATATTTATTATCCATCATTATTCATTGCAGTATACATTCCTAAAAGAAATACGTTTAGAAACCCATGCATGAGGAGAACATGCAAACTCCACACTGAAAGGCCCCAGATGAAAAGCAGGCTCGAACCCAGAACCTGCTTGCTGTGAGGTGATGGTGCTAACCACTGCACCACCATGTTGCCCTTACAGAGACACACTAGCACAGAATGTAAATAAAATACAGACTGCAACTCCGTCTCCTACAATCTATTCAGAAACACCTGCAACCCTGACAGATGAGCGCTATAGGTAATGGATGGATGGATGGATGGATGTTCAGAAATACTACTGAATATATATTTTGTAGATCAGCTACATACACCTGCAAACCTGCTCCATTCCACACTGACATGGAGTAATTGGTGTACCTTACAAAGACCTAAAATGGCCGAATGACACCTCAACCCACCACAAGTGATCGGCACTTTACACCAGATTACGATGTCTCCTTGGAAACTAAGAATAATGGGCCGTTCTGGCATGACACACCATAAACCCTTTCCAGGAGAGAAATGTATTAAAATGAGCATGAAATAAAGAGAGCTGCTCTTACACAAAGTGGCTCTATGGCAGAAAAGGTAGAATGTATTGTTTCATAAGTGTGACATATCTCCCATAGCACTAAAGGAGATGAATGTTGTACTCACAGCGCTGCTGTAAGGAAACGGCTGGCGTGTCTTCGTATAGCAGTGAAGTGATGAGACAGAGAAGAAGACAAGGAACAGTCAGAGTTCCACAGACATGAAATATCAGCTGTGAGCTGCAGTCAGAGGATTATAAACCCGAGCAGGAGTCCTGCAGGAAGTGTGACTGGGATGCAAGAAAATCAATCAAGTTTATCAAGTGGAAGTTACAGATTTCTTTTTTGTTTTTTGTTTGGTTCTCCTTTCCATGTTATGGTTCTTCTTCTTCAAGTCAAGTCAAGTTTATTTGTACAGCGCTTTTAACAATAAACATTGTCGCAAAGCAGCTTTACAGAATTTGAACGACTTAAAACATGAGCTAATTTTGTCCCTAATCTATCCCCAATGAGCAAGCCTGTGGCGACGGTGGCAAGGAAAAACTCCCTCAGACGACATGAGGAAGAAACCTCAAGAGAAACCAGACTCAAAAGGGAACCCATCCTCATTTGGGCAACAACAGACAACATGACTATAACATTAGCAGTTTTAACATGAAGTCAGTTTTGTTGATGTTATAAACTCTTCATTGATGGAAACTTGAGTGCAAAACTGTTCATGATAACTGCAGTCCTAAAGTTAGCAAGTCAACTGTAGTCCTCAGCCATAAAAGCATTACTGTAAGAGTCCAGAGCGTCTTCCAGGTATAACCCTCAACTGTCCTCATGGGGCCGTCCTTCACAGGAGTGATGCGATAAAACTCCGACCAGACACAGGGCACCTGGATGGATCAAGCAGGTCCGAGGGGCAGAAGAGGCCAGCATCTCAATCCCAGGATCAACATGTAACTCAGAGGGACAGATGGGGGGGAGAAAACACAGGTTGTTAGGTATGCCCTAAAAATGACAAGTATTAAATCTGTGTGGTAGGCTCGCAGAGACGAGAGTCTTTACATCAGGCATGACACACAATGGCATGTTAATATGGTTAAAAAATATCATGACCTGCTCTGGCTGGATGCTTGATTGGGTGATGGGAGCACACTCCTCAGCAATGATGGGATGCAGATGGGACCCTTAGGGCTGGCCAAGACAATTCAGCTACATTTCACCGGGTCTGGGACATGCGACAGAATTCTCATCAATTATTCTCATCTTCCACTCTTCTTCTTCTTCCACTCTTCTTCTTCTTCCACTCTTCTTCTTCTTCCTCTTCTTCTTCTTCTTCCTCTTCTTCCACTCTTCTTCTTCTTCCTCTTCTTCTTCCACTCTTCTTCTTCTTCTTCCTCTTCTTCTTCCACTCTTCTTCTTCTTCTTCCTCTTCTTCTTCCACTCTTCTTCTTCCTCGTCTTCCACTCTTCTTCCTCTTCTTCCACTCTTCTTCTTCCACTCTTCTTCTTCTTCTTCCACTCTTCTTCTTCCTCATCTTCCACTCTTCTTCTTCCTCTTCTTCTTCCACTCTTCTTCTTCTTCTTCCACTCTTCTTCTTCCTCCTCTTCTTCTTCTTCCACTCTTCTTCTTCCTCCTCCTCTTCTTCCACCCTTCTTATTCCTCTTTCTTTGTCTCTTTTTCTCTTCTTCTTTTGTTTTTTCTCCCCCCTTTTTCTCTTTATCTTTATCTCTATCTCCCACTAGTACTGCAACAGTCATTTAAAACATTTTTGAGTCGCTCTTATTTCTTCCCTTTTTATTTTCATCTTTTTTTGGCTTCTTCCTCCTTTCATTTTCACTTTATATTCTTTTTCACCTTTTTCTATCCCTGTGTCCGAAATCGCTCCCTACTCACTATAGAGGGCACTGTATAGTGAGGTCGCCATTTTGTAGTGCTGTCCGAAATGACAATGAGGATTTACACCTTGTATAGTGGACTCAAAGTATCCCACGATGCATCATGAAAAGTAGTGTACAACCAGTGGTCACTAACCAAAGCAATATATCCCATCATGCATTGCAGTTGCGCTGAAAGAAATCAAATTAAAAGTCTGAAATTTGATTTTAAAAAAGGCAGCGGCAAAGAAGAAAGTATTCAGGCCTGATTTAAAAAAAAAAAATGAAAGATGCAGCAGACACAAAGTACTTTGTATTGATTAATGTGGGAAATACGCTCAGTATAATATGGATTTATCACAAAAACACATGCGTGTATTTATTATTTTGAAAACCCACCAGCCGACTGATCTGGCACGTTTTAATTGTGCGACAGTAATGACGTAAATAACGGTGCGGTGGAGTAGTGTCTGAAAGTGCTTTTCATTTTACCAATGAGCTCATTATAGAGTCCTCTATAGAGTAATTCCCTATATAGGGAGTAGTGAACGAGTGAGTGCTTTTGGACACGGTATGTTTTTTTTTTGCCTCCTTTTTTCGCTTCTTCTTCTTCTTCTTCTTCTTCTCATTTTTCTTTCTTCTTCTACTACTTCTTTTTATTATTATTCTCATATTTCTTATTTTCTTCTCATTTTATCATCTTTTTCTTTCTTCTTCATCTTCTCTTCTTTCTTTCTTTCTTTCTTTCTTTCTTTCTTTCTCTTTGTTCTTCATCTTCTCATTTTTTCTTTGTTCTTCTTCTTCCTCTTCTTTTTATCATTCTCATATTTCTTTCTTTCTTTCTTTCTTTCTTTCTTTCTTTCTTTCTTTCTTTCTTCTCATTTTATTTTTCTTTCTTTCTTCATCTTCATCGTCTCACTTTTTTCTTTCTTCTCATTTTCTTCTTCATTATTATTATTATTATTATATTTCTTCTTCTTGGTTTTCCTTTTTTCCTCCTTTCTTCTTCTTGGTTTTCTCTTTTTTCTTCTTGTTTTTTCCTTTTTGGCTCATTTTTCTTCTTCTCATATTTCTTCTTGCTCTTAATGTTCTTCTTGTCTTCTTCTTTGCCTTTTTCCCTTTGTTCTCTTTATCTGCCCCTACAACAGTGAAATCCTGATAAAATATTTTTGAGTGCACTCTTACTTCCTTTTTAATTTCTTCTCTTTTATTTGCTTCTTCTTCCTCCTTTCATTTTCTCTTTATTTTCTTTTTCTTGTTTTTCTTCTCTTTTTCTGTTCTTCTATTTTGTTTTTTTCCTTTTTTTCCTCTTTATATCCCTCTCTCTTCTCTTTATCTGCTGTGAACCACTACAGCAGTCATTTAAAAGGTTACTGAGTGCACGCTTACTTAATCAGGGCCAGTTAGAACAAAGCCTTTGGCCTCAACATTTAAACGAAATTCATTCAACAGTTAAGTCCCAAGAAGAAAAACCCACACTTAACTTCTTGTGTTTTCAGTAAGGAACAAATGTCACAAAGTGCAGGTGAGAGGGACATTGGCATGCTGCAGAGAGCCGTGTCATGAGCTATCTCGCCAGTAAGGAGCGGAGCCAGTACACACCCGACTGCAGATGAGGTTTGAGCAGATTGGCAGGAAAGACAGACTGAACACGCTTTTCGTCATCGGTGGACAGCTTACAATTTGGTGACACTGAGGTTTAGTCAGTGGCCAACAATTTCATCAGATCTTTCTTGATGAATTGGGCGAAAATCATGCAGCTACTCACTGAAAGGATCGTTGCCTCTCTGCACCAGAGGGTCACGCAGTTTTTGGCTTGATCTTAAACGACTATAGGATGAGCTGTGCTTCTGCAAATGCACATTTATATCCCTGGGAAATGTTGTCATAGAACTGATAAAAAGCCCTTGTGTGAGCAATGAGAACGTCTTCTATAACTGATATT